>NC_086447.1:568092287-568748787 GCF_028390025.1 Pseudophryne corroboree | reverse complement strand
TCAAGAGATCTTGTACTTTCTCTACCTCCTCTGAGATTTGATGTACCTTTTCTTTTCTATAGTTAATTAACAATTTTATCAATGAAAAGGAACAGCAATCTAAAATCGCATTCCATTCCTTGGTTAAGCATACATCATCCTTAAATGAACAAGACTTGAATACTCGCAATCCCCTTGGAATTACTTTCATTTCCAAATATTTACTAAGAGTTTCTTGATCCCACCAATGACGTGCCTCTGCCTTTAATAAGGACTCTAACTCATTAAATAGTTTCCCCATTTCTGGTACTTCCTCAGTTTCATCTGAGATATCAGTATTCGTATCAGTCATCAAAAGCTTCCTCCTGGTCAGTCTATCTGCTTTGCTTCTAAATGAAGCCATAATTGATACGATTGGTTCAGATAAATTATATAATTTTATAATTAATCCAATAAGGATACTCTCACAAGCAGCTGTGAACAACACAGTTTGCACAAACAGTCTAAATATTTCTAAAATACACAGCGCTTTATGATAATACCACCAAGAAATCTGTTAATTACTACCCATAATTGATTAAAAAAACACACCTAATCTCTACTGCTTCCACCGGTGGTACTGTTCCACCAATTACCAAAAACCACAAAATATATTTAAACAAGGGAGCGCTAAGAACAGGGTCAGTTTAAATCACACATTTATTACAATCCACATATAAACAGCAAATAAAATCAAGGATAATATCCGGATATTAAAAACAATATAGTGCACTCTTTATTTAGTCCCTTGCCCTGAGCTCGAATTAGTAATTGTCTATTCACACAGATAGATCCGTACAATCTCCACTGGTACGCATTAATTGTGTCCAATTGTAACCATGCTGTCTTGATAATTAATTGGCTTTAAACAGTTTAATTGGTGCCTATAAAATATATGTTTACATATTTTAATATAGTATATAGATTCAGTTTGGTTTTTAAATGTTGTTAGATTTAATGTTGGCTTACTGAAGTGAAAGTTATCAACTTATTTAATGATTGATAGTTTTTCATTTGATATCCTCTTTACTTTCAGACATACAGTATACACAGTATATATTAGGAAAGGGTGAGAACAGCACATTCTAGTTAGAGATGAGCGCCTGAAATTTTTCGGGTTTTGTGTTTTGGTTTTGGGTTCGGTTCCGCGGCCGTGTTTTGGGTTCGAACGCGTTTTGGCAAAACCTCACCGAATTATTTTTGTCGGATTCGGGTGTGTTTTGGATTCGGGTGTTTTTTTCCAAAAACACTAAAAAACAGCTTAAATCATAGAATTTGGGGGTCATTTTGATCCCAAAGTATTATTAACCTCAAAAACCATAATTTACACTCATTTTCAGTCTATTCTGAATACCTCACACCTCACAATATTATTTTTAGTCCTAAAATTTGCACCGAGGTCGCTGTGTGAGTAAGATAAGCGACCCTAGTGGCCGACACAAACACCGGGCCCATCTAGGAGTGGCACTGCAGTGTCACGCAGGATGTCCCTTCCAAAAAACCCTCCCCAAACAGCACATGACGCAAAGAAAAAAAGAGGCGCAATGAGGTAGCTGTGTGAGTAAGATTAGCGACCCTAGTGGCCGACACAAACACCGGGCCCATCTAGGAGTGGCACTGCAGTGTCACGCAGGATGTCCCTTCCAAAAAACCCTCCCCAAACAGCACATGACGCAAAGAAAAAAAGAGGCGCAATGAGGTAGCTGACTGTGTGAGTAAGATTAGCGACCCTAGTGGCCGACACAAACACCGGGCCCATTTAGGAGTGGCACTGCAGTGTCACGCAGGATGTCCCTTCCAAAAAACCCTCCCCAATCAGCACATGATGCAAAGAAAAAGAAAAGAAAAAAGAGGTGCAAGATGGAATTATCCTTGGGCCCTCCCACCCACCCTTATGTTGTATAAACAAAACAGGACATGCACACTCTAACCAACCCATCATTTCAGTGACAGGGTCTGCCACACGACTGTGACTGATATGACGGGTTGGTTTGGACCCCCCCCAAAAAAGAAGCAATTAATCTCTCCTTGCACAAACTGGCTCTACAGAGGCAAGATGTCCACCTCATCTTCACCCTCCGATATATCACCGTGTACATCCCCCTCCTCACAGATTATCAATTCGTCCCCACTGGAATCCACCATCTCAGCTCCCTGTGTACTTTGTGGAGGCAATTGCTGCTGGTCAATGTCTCCGCGGAGGAATTGATTATAATTCATTTTAATGAACATCATCTTCTCCACATTTTCTGGATGTAACCTCGTACGCCGATTGCTGACAAGGTGAGCGGCGGCACTAAACACTCTTTCGGAGTACACACTTGTGGGAGGGCAACTTAGGTAGAATAAAGCCAGTTTGTGCAAGGGCCTCCAAATTGCCTCTTTTTCCTGCCAGTATAAGTACGGACTGTGTGACGTGCCTACTTGGATGCGGTCACTCATATAATCCTCCACCATTCTATCAATGTTGAGAGAATCATATGCAGTGACAGTAGACGACATGTCCGTAATCGTTGTCAGGTCCTTCAGTCCGGACCAGATGTCAGCATCAGCAGTCGCTCCAGACTGCCCTGCATCACCGCCAGCGGGTGGGCTCGGAATTCTGAGCCTTTTCCTCGCACCCCCAGTTGCGGGAGAATGTGAAGGAGGAGATGTTGACAGGTCGCGTTCCGCTTGACTTGACAATTTTGTCACCAGCAGGTCTTTCAACCCCAGCAGACCTGTGTCTGCCGGAAAGAGAGATCCAAGGTAGGCTTTAAATCTAGGATCGAGCACGGTGGCCAAAATGTAGTGCTCTGATTTCAACAGATTGACCACCCGTGAATCCTTGTTAAGCGAATTAAGGGCTGCATCCACAAGTCCCACATGCCTAGCGGAATCGCTCCCTTTTAGCTCCTTCTTCAATGCCTCCAGCTTCTTCTGCAAAAGCCTGATGAGGGGAATGACCTGACTCAGGCTGGCAGTGTCTGAACTGACTTCACGTGTGGCAAGTTCAAAGGGCATCAGAACCTTGCACAACGTTGAAATCATTCTCCACTGCACTTGAGACAGGTGCATTCCTTCTCCTATATCGTGCTCAATTGTATAGGCTTGAATGGCCTTTTGCTGCTCCTCCAACCTCTGAAGCATATAGAGGGTTGAATTCCACCTCGTTACCACTTCTTGCTTCAGATGATGGCAGGGCAGGTTCAGTAGTTTTTGGTGGTGCTCCAGTCTTCTGTACGTGGTGCCTGTACGCCGAAAGTGTCCTGCAATTTTTCTGGCCACCGACAGCATCTCTTGCACGCCCCTGTCGTTTTTTAAAAAATTCTGCACCACCAAATTCAAGGTATGTGCAAAACATGGGACGTGCTGGAATTTGCCCATATTTAATGCACACACAATATTGCTGGCGTTGTCCGATGCCACAAATCCACAGGAGAGTCCAATTGGGGTAAGCCATTCCGCGATGATCTTCCTCAGTTGCCGTAAGAGGTTTTCAGCTGTGTGCGTATTCTGGAAAGCGGTGATACAAAGCGTAGCCTGCCTAGGAAAGAGTTGGCGTTTGCGAGATGCTGCTACTGGTGCCGCCGCTGCTGTTCTTGCGGCGGGAGTCCATACATCTACCCAGTGGGCTGTCACAGTCATATAGTCCTGACCCTGCCCTGCTCCACTTGTCCACATGTCCGTGGTTAAGTGGACATTGGGTACAACTGCATTTTTTAGGAGACTGGTGAGTCTTTTTCTGACGTCCGTGTACATTCTCGGTATCGCCTGCCTAGAGAAGTGGAACCTAGATGGTATTTGGTAACGGGGGCACACTGCCTCAATAAATTGTCTAGTTCCCTGTGAACTAACGGCGGATACCGGACGCACGTCTAACACCAACATAGTTGTCAAGGACTCAGTTATCCGCTTTGCAGTAGGATGACTGCTGTGATATTTCATCTTCCTCGCAAAGGACTGTTGAACAGTCAATTGCTTACTGGAAGTAGTACAAGTGGGCTTACGACTTCCCCTATGGGATGACCATCGACTCCCAGCGGCAACAACAGCAGCGCCAGCAGCAGTAGGCGTTACACGCAAGGATGCATCGGAGGAATCCCAGGCAGGAGAGGACTCGTCAGACTTGCCAGTGACATGGCCTGCAGGACTATTGGCATTCCTGGGGAAGGAGGAAATTGACACTGAGGGAGTTGGTGGGGTGGTTTGCGTGAGCTTGGTTACAAGAGGAAGGGATTTACTGGTCAGTGGACTGCTTCCGCTGTCACCCAAAGCTTTTGAACTTGTCACTGACTTATTATGAATGCGCTGCAGGTGACGTATAAGGGAGGATGTTCCGAGGTGGTTAACGTCCTTACCCCTACTTATTACAGCTTGACAAAGGGAACACATGGCTTGACACCTGTTGTCCGCATTTCTGGTGAAATACCTCCACACCGAAGAGCTGATTTTTTTGGTATTTTCACCTGGCATGTCAACGGCCATATTCCTCCCACGGACAACAGGTGTCTCCCCGGGTGCCTGACTTAAACAAACCACCTCACCATCAGAATCCTCCTGGTCAATTTCCTCCCCAGCGCCAGCAACACCCATATCCTCCTCATCCTGGTGTACTTCAACACTGACATCTTCAATCTGACTATCAGGAACTGGACTGCGGGTGCTCCTTCCAGCACTTGCAGGGGGCGTGCAAATGGTGGAAGGCGCATGCTCTTCACGTCCAGTGTTGGGAAGGTCAGGCATCGCAACCGACACAATTGGACTCTCCTTGTGGATTTGGGATTTCAAAGAACGCACAGTTCTTTGCGGTGCTTTTGCCAGCTTGAGTCTTTTCAGTTTTCTAGCGAGAGGCTGAGTGCTTCCATCCTCATGTGAAGCTGAACCACTAGCCATGAACATAGGCCAGGGCCTCAGCCGTTCCTTGCCACTCCGTGTGGTAAATGGCATATTGGCAAGTTTACGCTTCTCCTCCGACAATTTTATTTTAGGTTTTGGAGTCCTTTTTTTACTGATATTTGGTGTTTTGGTTTTGACATGCTCTGTACTATGCCATTGGGCATCGGCCTTGGCAGACGACGTTGCTGGCATTTCATCGTCTCGGCCATGACTAGTGGCAGCAGCTTCAGCACGAGGTGGAAGTGGATCTTGATCTTTCCCTAATTTTGGAACCTCAACATTTTTGTTCTCCATATTTTAATAGGCACAACTAAAAGGCACCTCAGGTAAACAATGCAGATGGATGGATTGGATACTAGTATACAATTATGGACGGGCTGCCGAGTGCCGACACAGAGGTAGCCACAGCCGTGAACTACCGCACTGTACTGTGTCTGCTGCTAATATATAGACTGGTTGATAAAGAGATAGTATACTCGTAACTAGTATGTATGTATAAAGAAAGAAAAAAAAACCACGGTTAGGTCACTGGTATATACAATTATGGACGGGCTGCCGAGTGCCGACACAGAGGTAGCCACAGCCGTGAACTACCGCACTGTACTGTGTCTGCTGCTAATATATAGACTGGTTGATAAAGAGATAGTATACTCGTAACTAGTATGTATGTATAAAGAAAGAAAAAAAAACCACGGTTAGGTCACTGGTATATACAATTATGGACGGGCTGCCGAGTGCCGACACAGAGGTAGCCACAGCCGTGAACTACCGCACTGTACTGTGTCTGCTGCTAATATATAGACTGGTTGATAAAGAGATAGTATACTCGTAACTAGTATGTATGTATAAAGAAAGAAAAAAAAACCACGGTTAGGTCACTGGTATATACAATTATGGACGGGCTGCCGAGTGCCGACACAGAGGTAGCCACAGCCGTGAACTACCGCACTGTACTGTGTCTGCTGCTAATATATAGACTGGTTGATAAAGAGATAGTATACTCGTAACTAGTATGTATGTATAAAGAAAGAAAAAAAAACCACGGTTAGGTGGTATATACAATTATGGACGGGCTGCCGAGTGCCGACACAGAGGTAGCCACAGCCGTGAACTACCGCACTGTACTGTGTCTGCTGCTAATATATAGACTGGTTGATAAAGAGATAGTATACTCGTAACTAGTATGTATGTATAAAGAAAGAAAAAAAAACCACGGTTAGGTCACTGGTATATACAATTATGGACGGGCTGCCGAGTGCCGACACAGAGGTAGCCACAGCCGTGAACTACCGCACTGTACACTGGTTGATAAAGAGATAGTAGTATACTCGTAACAACTAGTATGACGACGGTATAAAGAATGAAAAAAAAACCACGGTTAGGAGGTATATAATACAATTATGGTTGGACGGACTGCCTGCCGAGTGCCGACACAGAGGTAGCCACAACCGTGAACTACCGCACTGTACACTGGTTGATAAAGAGATAGTAGTATACTCGTAACAACTAGTATGACGACGGTATAAAGAATGAAAAAAAAACCACGGTTAGGTGGTATATAATACAATTATGGTTGGACGGACTGCCTGCCGAGTGCCGACACAGAGGTAGCCACAGCCGTGAACTACCGCACTGTACACTGGTTGATAAAGAGATAGTAGTATACTCGTAACAACTAGTATGACGACGGTATAAAGAACGAAAAAAAAACCACGGTTAGGTGGTATATATTATAATACAATTATGGATGGACGGACTGCCTGCCGAGTTCCGACACAGAGGTAGCCACAGCCGTGAACTACCGCACTGTACACTGGTTGATAAAGAGATAGTAGTATACTCGTAACAACTAGTATGACGACGGTATAAAGAACGAAAAAAAAACCACGGTTAGGTGGTATATATTATAATACAATTATGGATGGACGGACTGCCTGCCGAGTTCCGACACAGAGGTAGCCACAGCCGTGAACTACCGCACTGTACACTGGTTGATAAAGAGATAGTAGTATACTCGTAACAACTAGTATGACTATGACGACGGTATAAAGAAAGAAAAAAAAACCACGGTTAGGTGGTATATAATACAATTATGGATGGACGGACTGCCTGCCGAGTGCCGACACAGAGGTTGCCACAGCCGTGAACTACCGCACTGTACTGTGTCTGCTGCTAATATAGACTGGTTGATAAAGAGATAGTATACAATACTACTAATATACTGGTGGTCAGGCACTGGTCACCACTAGTCACACTGGCAGTGGCACTCCTGCAGCAAAAGTGTGCACTGTTTAATTTTAATATAATATTATTTATCATGTACTCCTGGCTCCTGCTATAACAACCTGCAGTGCTCCCCAGTCTCCCCCACAATTATAAGCTTTATATACAATACATTGATGTGCAGCACACTGGGCTGAGCAGTGCACACAGACTGAGTCACTGTGTGACTGTGTATCGTTTTTTTCAGGCAGAGAACGGATATATTAAATAAAACAAACAACTGCACTGTCTCTGGTGGTCACTGGTCACTGTGGTCGTCAGTCACTAAACTCTGTCTGCACTCTGCACTCTCTTCTAATCTACAGTATCACAGCAATCTCTCTCTCTCTCTCTCTTCTAAATCTAATCTAAATGGAGAGGACGCCAGCCACGTCCTCTCCCTATCAATCTCAATGCACGTGTGAAAATGGCGGCGACGCGCGGCTCCTTATATAGAATCCGAGTCTCGCGAGAATCCGACAGCGTCATGATGACGTTCGGGCGCGCTCGGGTTAACCGAGCAAGGCGGGAAGATCCGAGTCGCTCGGACCCGTGAAAAAAAAAGTGAAGTTCGTGCGGGTTCGGATTCAAAGAAACCGAACCCGCTCATCTCTAATTCTAGTGTAGTAGTTTCATAGTATTGTGAAGGAAAAAAAGTGATATGAGTACCCCAATAGAATGGTACAGTATATGTGCTTATCAATATGGTCTTTTAAACACCACTAGGGTCATCTCTCCTGGCAATGCTGTCTCAGAATTACCCCATTGTTATGTTGACTCGATAATATATTACTTTTCTGCTAATTCTATAATTTTATTAATGAGGAGCTTATTGTCAAAAACTGTCAAAGAGCTCCAAAAATTCATGTCATGAAATATTGATTATGCTAAGTATATTTCTTTGCTATTGATATGGCATTTTACTCTTTCAATAACTAATGCTGTTATTTTATTGATTGACTTAAAGGTTGATTGTAGTCTACTCTAATTTTTTTTAAAGTTTATTGTAAAATAAATGAAACAATTTCATTAATTTGAATTATTTACACTTAATACATTTGAAAAACAAACAAAAATGAGTTACTGTTGATATCACTTACCGTATATACTCGAGTATAAGTCGACCCGAATATAAGCCGAGGCAACTAATTCTACCACAAAAACCTGGGAAAACTTATTGACTCGAGTATAAGCCTAGGGTGGGAAATGCAGCTCTAGCAATACACAGCCCTCAGTGCCAGATATGCCCTCATACTGCCAGATATGCCCCCACAGTGGCAGATATGCCCTCATACTGCCAGATATGCCCCACAGTGCCTGATATGCCCTCATGCTGCCAAATATGCCCGACAGTGCCAGATGTGCCAGATATGCCCTCATGCTGCCAAATATGCCCCACAGTGCCAGATGTGCCCTCATGCTGTCAGATATGCCCCACAGTGCCAGATGTGCCAGATATGCCCTCATGCTGCCAGATATGCCCCTCATGCTGCCACATATGCCCCACAGTGCCAGATGTGCCAGATATGCCCTCATGCTGCCAGATATGCCCTCATGCTGCCAGATATGCCCCATATGCTGCCAGATATGCCCCACAGTGCCAGATATGCCCTCATGCTGCCAGATATGCCCCCTCATGCTGCCAGATATGCCCCTCATGCTGCCACATATGTCCCTCATGCTGCCACATATGCCCCTCATGTTGCCACGTATGCCCCTCATGCTGCCACATATGCCCCCTCCCCAAGTGCCAAATATGCTCCCCCAGTGCCTGCTACTTACCCCTCCGTCGATCCCGCGCTGTCTTCTGAATGAGGGACACGGAGCGCACAGCGTGCGCCTTTCCTGTGTCCCTCCTGCATCTCCAGCGGCTGCGGCGGGTCTATTAAAGTAAGTGCCGGTTCGTGATCAGAAGTCACGAACGGGTACTTCCTTTAATAGACCCGCCGCTGCCGCCGGAGATGCAGGAGGGACACAGGAGAGGCACACGCTGTGCGCTCCGTGTCCCTCCTTCACACTGTTCTGCCTGTCACACTGCACTGCCACTGACTCGAGTATAAGCCGAGGTGGCTTTTTCAGCACAAAAAAAGTGCTGAAAAAGTCGGCTTATACACGAGTATATACGGTATATATTTTTTAATAAAACAAAAAGGTGGAGAAAAAAGTGCCAGAGTGCGCTCAGGAACAGCGGCAAATGTGAAAAATTCTGTCTAGGAGGGTGTTCTCAACCTCCCCACATAAAGACTAAAACAACAAGAGTGACAGAAAGTGGATCACAATGCGCTAAAAATAGTGTAATAAATATAAAACTGGATACATTCACCAATAATTTTTTCCTCCTCCACGTTAACGTAGGTGGATCTATTCCTCATGTGCATGTAAGGAAATTGAGAAAAATATATACCATATGGTGAAGTACAGTTTAATAAATTAAAAACATAATTTCCAGTATCAATCAAAGAAAGTGCAAGTGCAATAGCATGATAACAGCAATAGTGGGGAATCCTCTGGAGGCTGCAAAAATGAACAATTACCGGCTGGAAGCAAGGTTATTCGCACAGAACAATCTCGACGGCATAAAAGTCTGTTGGATAGCCCGGGTTCCTTAGACCATGTATGCAGATGGTTTTCACTGTCGGGTCTTAGTCCAGTCAGCTGCCTCCGTCACCCCACGTCCACCAACGCGTTTCTACCCGCTCAATCGGGTCTTTTTCAAGGTGTGTGTCCAAAAAGGAATATGTCCATCTGTCCCGGAATCTAGTTTTAAACTAACCCTATCCAATCCCCGGCCAGCGGGCGCAGCTGATTCCTATACATAAATCAGACTACAAGTCCCATGAATCATCGCGGCGCTCGTCCGGCCGGTTTCCTGATTATTCCATGGGCCGATACGTCATTTCCGGTTGGTAACCATGGTTACATCCGTACGGCTTCTTCAGTTTATTTATATATAGAAGATACTCCTTATAGCGTACATCAGTTCAAGAAAATTCCAAACTCCACAGTTTAATACCTCCGGAAGGAAGAGGATATAATGTTAGTGTATATTCAACATTAATCTGAATGTACCATTAGACGGACATTTAAAACAGTTCTATAATCCATCTTAAACACCAATTTATCTTAAAGTGCACATTGCATATATGAAAGTGACTGGTGCAGACAAGTAAAATACCCACATTTTAAAGTGCAAGATATAGAGGTAGAAGGTGACAACAAATAAGATTATTCCCATTGCAATTAAAGAAACCATTTTAACTCGAAATCAATATTCAGACCTCCAGGCTGTAAGGTTTTTAGGTCAAAGATAGCTCTCATCTCAGCCTGTGCTAATTGAGTTGCTGAATCCTTCCTTCTCCAGTGACCTTTTACTGCCCGGAGTCCTAAAAATCTTTTAATCTGTGATGTACATTTATTATGAATTTTCTTAAAATGATCTGACAGTGCGTGGGTGTCCAGACCCCCCCTGATATTTCTCAGATGTTCTCCTATTCGGACTTTGAGGGGTCTGGACGTCCGACCTATATAAAATAGTCCACACCCACACTCTATGGCGTAGATGACATTCTTCGTATTGCATGTCACGAAATCCCTGATCTCATATTTATGATTATTAATTGTCACCTCTGTAGTTTTATTTTTACCATCCCCCTGAATGTTGCGGCACCCTATACAAGTTCCGCATCGGAAAAAACCTTTCGATTTAATCGTTGAAACGGATTTGGTGGGTGGCAAGGCACTTCTCACCAATCTGTTCTTTATGTTGGGAGCCTTTCTATATATACATTTTGGCCTTGCTGGTAATAAATTCCCCACAATAGGATCATTTAATAAAATCTTCCAGTGCCTTTGTAAAATTTTCTCTACCTCTTTATAGTTGGAATTAAAATCTGTAATAAAAGACCATTCATAATTATTGCTTTTCTCTTTCTTATTCTTTTTTAAGAGGGTATCTCGGGGGATATCTTTCACTTTCTCTAGGTCCTTATCAATTGCATCTTTCTGATAACCAGATGCGATAAAATTATCCCGCATTTCTATTGCTTGTTTTTCATATACTCCCTCATCTGTGCAATTTCTTCTCAGACGTCTCAGTTGTCCCCCAGGAATATTCCTGAGCCAATCAGGATGATGACAACTTTCATTCCTTAAATAAGCATGAGAGTCAGTAGTTTTAGAATATCCTTTTGTTAAAATCTTATTCTCCTCTATATAGATGGTTACATCTAAAAAATTGATGGTTTGTGTATTGCTCTCAAATGAAAAATTGATATTGACACTGTTCAAATTTAGATATATAAAAAATTCTTCTAAAAGTACCTGACCCCCCCTCCAAATAAAAAACACATCGTCTATATATCTCGACCAGGACACCAGGTTCGCTCCAAACGGGTTATTCTCCCATATGTATTCATTTTCCCATGCCCCCATGAAGAGGTTGGCATAGCTAGGAGCGAACCTGGTGCCCATGGCCGTGCCGACGTTTTGAATATAAAAACTGTCTTTAAAAGCAAAATAATTATTGGAAAGTATAAACTCCACACCCTCCAATAACAATGTTTGTGTGGTTTCCTTTAAGTCACTTAACTGTAATGCTACTTCAATAGCCTTTATGCCAATTTCATGTTTAATCACTGTGTACAGCGATTTCACATCTGCTGTCACCATAATCCAAGTATCTTCCCACTGTACATCGTTAATTTTATTCAAAAAATCAAGTGTATCTTTCAAGTGAGAACGGTTTTTGAGTACCAGGGGCTGCAAAAAGTAATCAATGTACTCAGATAGATTTGCAGTCACTGAGTTCACTCCTGATACAATCGGTCGTCCCGGTGGCTTAAGTGGATCTTTATGAATTTTTGGTAACACATAGACCACCGGGACGACTGGTTCTTCATTCATTAAAAATTTATATTCTCTCTCGTCTATGGTATTCGCCCTTTTATGAGGTTCCAACATAACCCTTAATTTTTCTATAATTTTATTTGTTGGATCTATTTTAAGTTTGGTGTAAGTTACCTCATCCTCCAACTGTCTATAAATGTCGGCTTCGTAGGATGTTTTATCCATCAGGACGATACCTCCGCCTTTATCCGCCGGTTTAACAATCAACTCGGCGTTTTCCTGTAGTGTCTTTAAGGCTTTCCTCTCCTTGAATGTCAAATTATTTTTGGTATTTTTTTATGGTAATTTCTTAATATCCTCATAAACCATTTCATAAAAGGTGTCTAAATAATTTCCTTTCATATGGACTGGATTAAACAATGATTTAGGCTTGAAGGGCGTATTTGGAGTTATTACCGTTCCTTGTTCACCCGTGATAGTCTCCTTATTTTCAAAAAAATGTTTCAGTGTCAATTTCCTGATGTACTTATTTAGATCTATAAATATAGAAAATTGATTAAGGGAGATGGAAGGGGCATACTTAAGCCCTTTCTCTAAAACTGATATTTCATGTTCCCCCAATAGGTGACTGCTTAAGTTGAAATTTTTAACTTTTCCTCGTCCCCCTTGGTCATCCTGAATAATCTCATCTTTCGATGAAATATATTTCTTTTTTGTTTTTTTATTCTTTCTCTTTTTAATCCGCCCTCCCCTACACCCCCTTTTGTTTATTTTGGGTATCGTGGTTTTCTGGCCTGATCTAAAAAATGTGGGGACCTTCTCCTATCTCCCATTTGTGGGAGTCTATTTTCAATAAAGGTATCAACCTGTTCTCTTCTCTCATCATAAGTTCCCTGTAATCTCGGGGGTGTACATTCCCACCTATTATGTCTCCAACTCCCATTCGCAGGGGAAAATTCCCTTATGTTCCTCTGTTTGGCCCCTTCTTCCCCCCTTTTCCTTTCCCTATTTTGTCTTTCTGGGACTTCATATCTCTTTTTTCCTTCCCTTCTCTCGATATACGAACCTCTAGGGTTAGCATATCTTTCTGGAATTTGTGGGAACTTTCTCCTTCCCCGTTTTCCAATAGGGGTCTTTTGCTGTACCCTGGAGGTTAGTGGAGTATCAATAGCCACTGCCTCTATTTCGACAGTATCAATTAATTTGCGGTCTCTATTGAATTTTTTGACCTTTCGGTCAATTAGAACTTTCTCATTTCTTTTTAAGTTCATATCAATTCTTTTTTCATAATCTTTGTATTCTTGTGTATCCGCAAATTTATTAGAGAGATCCTTATATACTTGGATCTCTTCTTCTAATTTGCTAAGGTCCTGCTTTCTGTCTTCCACAATAAGTTTTATTAGAGACAGAGAGCATGATCTAAGTATTTTGTTCCACTCCTCTTTAAAGGTTTCCCTTGCGGACGAGAAAGATGCCGCTTTATGGATAACCAGACCTTTAGGGATGAGTTGGTTTACCAAGTATTTTTCCAAGGTTACCATTTCCCACCATAATTTACTTTCTTTATTCAATGCATGTTCTAATTTCTTCATCAAATCGCCTAGATTTTCATCTAATAGCAATGTGGGTTCTCCATCCTCTCTAAAGGCATTCTCAAATAAATTTCTACGGTTCTCCCTATATTTAAACATGGTGCAGCACTCAAACTTTTCACTCCAATGAGAGACAGACTATACAATAAAACAAAAAGGTGGAGAAAAAAGTGCCAGAGTGCGCTCAGGAACAGCGGCAAATGTGAAAAATTCTGTCTAGGAGGGTGCTCTCAACCTCCCCACATAAAGACTAAAACAACAAGAGTGACAGAAAGTGGATCACAATGCGCTAAAAATAGTGTAATAAATATAAAACTGGATACATTCACCAATAATTTTTTCCTCCTCCACGTTAACGTAGGTGGATCTATTCCTCATGTGCATGTAAGGAAATTGAGAAAAATATATACCATATGGTGAAGTACAGTTTAATAAATTAAAAACATAATTTCCAGTATCAATCAAAGAAAGTGCAAGTGCAATAGCATGATAACAGCAATAGTGGGGAATCCTCTGGAGGCTGCAAAAATGAACAATTACCGGCTGGAAGCAAGGTTATTCGCACAGAACAATCTCGACGGCATAAAAGTCTGTTGGATAGCCCGGGTTCCTTAGACCATGTATGCAGATGGTTTTCACTGTCGGGTCTTAGTCCAGTCAGCTGCCTCCGTCACCCCACGTCCACCAACGCGTTTCTACCCGCTCAATCGGGTCTTTTTCAAGGTGTGTGTCCAAAAAGGAATATGTCCATCTGTCCCGGAATCTAGTTTTAAACTAACCCTATCCAATCCCCGGCCAGCGGGCGCAGCTGATTCCTTTACATAAATCAGACTACAAGTCCCATGAATCATCGCGGCGCTCGTCCGGCCGGTTTCCTGATTATTCCATGGGCCGATACGTCATTTCCGGTTGGTAACCATGGTTACATCCGTACGGCTTCTTCAGTTTATTTATATATAGAAGATACTCCTTATAGCGTACATCAGTTCAAGAAAATTCCAAACTCCACAGTTTAATACCTCCGGAAGGAAGAGGATATAATGTTAGTGTATATTCAACATTAATCTGAATGTACCATTAGACGGACATTTAAAACAGTTCTATAATCCATCTTAAACACCAATTTATCTTAAAGTGCACATTGCATATATGAAAGTGACTGGTGCAGACAAGTAAAATACCCACATTTTAAAGTGCAAGATATAGAGGTAGAAGGTGACAACAAATAAGATTATTCCCATTGCAATTAAAGAAACCATTTTAACTCGAAATCAATATTCAGACCTCCAGGCTGTAAGGTTTTTAGGTCAAAGATAGCTCTCATCTCAGCCTGTGCTAATTGAGTTGCTGAATCCTTCCTTCTCCAGTGACCTTTTACTGCCCGGAGTCCTAAAAATCTTTTAATCTGTGATGTACATTTATTATGAATTTTCTTAAAATGATCTGACAGTGCGTGGGTGTCCAGACCCCCCCTGATATTTCTCAGATGTTCTCCTATTCGGACTTTGAGGGGTCTGGACGTCCGACCTATATAAAATAGTCCACACCCACACTCTATGGCGTAGATGACATTCTTCGTATTGCATGTCACGAAATCCCTGATCTCATATTTATGATTATTAATTGTCACCTCTGTAGTTTTATTTTTACCATCCCCCTGAATGTTGCGGCACCCTATACAAGTTCCGCATTGGAAAAAACCTTTCGATTTAATCGTTGAAACGGATTTGGTGGGTGGCAAGGCACTTCTCACCAATCTGTTCTTTATGTTGGGAGCCTTTCTATATATACATTTTGGCCTTGCTGGTAATAAATTCCCCACAATAGGATCATTTAATAAAATCTTCCAGTGCCTTTGTAAAATTTTCTCTACCTCTTTATAGTTGGAATTAAAATCTGTAATAAAAGACCATTCATAATTATTGCTTTTCTCTTTCTTATTCTTTTTTAAGAGGGTATCTCGGGGGATATCTTTCACTTTCTCTAGGTCCTTATCAATTGCATCTTTCTGATAACCAGATGCGATAAAATTATCCCGCATTTCTATTGCTTGTTTTTCATATACTCCCTCATCTGTGCATTTCTATTTAGACACCTTTTATGAAATGGTTTATGAGGATATTAAGAAATTACCATCAAAAAATACCAAAAATAATTTGACATTCAAGGAGAGGAAAGACTTAAAGACACTACAGGAAAACGCCGAGTTGATTGTTAAACCGGCGGATAAAGGCGGAGGTATCGTCCTGATGGATAAAACATCCTACGAAGCCAAGATTTATAGACAGTTGGAGGATGAGGTAACTTACACCAAACTTAAAATAGATCCAACAAATAAAATTATAGAAAAATTAAGGGTTATGTTGGAACCTCATAAAAGGGCGAATACCATAGACGAGAGAGAATATAAATTTTTAATGAATGAAGAACCAGTCGTCCCGGTGGTCTATGTGTTACCAAAAATTCATAAAGATCCACTTAAGCCACCGGGACGACCGATTGTATCAGGAGTGAACTCAGTGACTGCAAATCTATCTGAGTACATTGATTACTTTTTGCAGCCCCTGGTACTCAAAAACCGTTCTCACTTGAAAGATACACTTGATTTTTTGAATAAAATTAACGATGTACAGTGGGAAGATACTTGGATTATGGTGACAGCAGATGTGAAATCGCTGTACACAGTGATTAAACATGAAATTGGCATAAAGGCTATTGAAGTAGCATTACAGTTAAGTGACTTAAAGGAAACCACACAAACATTGTTATTGGAGGGTGTGGAGTTTATACTTTCCAATAATTATTTTGCTTTTAAAGACAGTTTTTATATTCAAAACGTCGGCACGGCCATGGGCACCAGGTTCGCTCCTAGCTATGCCAACCTCTTCATGGGGGCATGGAAAAATGAATACATATGGGAGAATAACCCGTTTGGAGCGAACCTGGTGTCCTGGTCGAGATATATAGACGATGTGTTTTTTATTTGGAGGGGGGGTCAGGTACTTTTAGAAGAATTTTTTATATATCTAAATTTGAACAGTGTCAATATCAATTTTTCATTTGAGAGCAATACACAAACCATCAATTTTTTAGATGTAACCATCTATATAGAGGAGAATAAGATTTTAACAAAAGGATATTCTAAAACTACTGACTCTCATGCTTATTTAAGGAATGAAAGTTGTCATCATCCTGATTGGCTCAGGAATATTCCTGGGGGACAACTGAGACGTCTGAGAAGAAATTGCACAGATGAGGGAGTATATGAAAAACAAGCAATAGAAATGCGGGATAATTTTATCGCATCTGGTTATCAGAAAGATGCAATTGATAAGGACCTAGAGAAAGTGAAAGATATCCCCCGAGATACCCTCTTAAAAAAGAATAAGAAAGAGAAAAGCAATAATTATGAATGGTCTTTTATTACAGATTTTAATTCCAACTATAAAGAGGTAGAGAAAATTTTACAAAGGCACTGGAAGATTTTATTAAATGATCCTATTGTGGGGAATTTATTACCAGCAAGGCCAAAATGTATATATAGAAAGGCTCCCAACATAAAGAACAGATTGGTGAGAAGTGCCTTGCCACCCACCAAATCCGTTTCAACGATTAAATCGAAAGGTTTTTTCCAATGCGGAACTTGTATAGGGTGCCGCAACATTCAGGGGGATGGTAAAAATAAAACTACAGAGGTGACAATTAATAATCATAAATATGAGATCAGGGATTTCGTGACATGCAATACGAAGAATGTCATCTACGCCATAGAGTGTGGGTGTGGACTATTTTATATAGGTCGGACGTCCAGACCCCTCAAAGTCCGAATAGGAGAACATCTGAGAAATATCAGGGGGGGTCTGGACACCCACGCACTGTCAGATCATTTTAAGAAAATTCATAGTAAATGTACATCACAGATTAAAAGATTTTTAGGACTCCGGGCAGTAAAAGGTCACTGGAGAAGGAAGGATTCAGCAACTCAATTAGCACAGGCTGAGATGAGAGCTATCTTTGACCTAAAAACCTTACAGCCTGGAGGTCTGAATATTGATTTCGAGTTAAAATGGTTTCTTTAATTGCAATGGGAATAATCTTATTTGTTGTCACCTTCTACCTCTATATCTTGCACTTTAAAATGTGGGTATTTTACTTGTCTGCACCAGTCACTTTCATATATGCAATGTGCACTTTAAGATAAATTGGTGTTTAAGATGGATTATAGAACTGTTTTAAATGTCCGTCTAATGGTACATTCAGATTAATGTTGAATATACACTAACATTATATCCTCTTCCTTCCGGAGGTATTAAACTGTGGAGTTTGGAATTTTCTTGAACTGATGTACGCTATAAGGAGTATCTTCTATATATAAATAAACTGAAGAAGCCGTACGGATGTAACCATGGTTACCAACCTGAAATGACGTATCGGCCCATGGAATAATCAGGAAACCGGCCGGACGAGCGCCGCGATGATTCATGGGACTTGTAGTCTGATTTATGTATAGGAATCAGCTGCGCCCGCCGGCCGGGGATTGGATAGGGTTAGTTTAAAACTAGATTCCGGGACAGATGGACATATTCCTTTTTGGACACACACCTTGAAAAAGACCCGATTGAGCGGGTAGAAACGCGTTGGTGGACGTGGGGTGACGGAGGCAGCTGACTGGACTAAGACCCGACAGTGAAAACCATCTGCATACATGGTCTAAGGAACCCGGGCTATCCAACAGACTTTTATGCCGTCGAGATTGTTCTGTGCGAATAACCTTGCTTCCAGCCGGTAATTGTTCATTTTTGCAGCCTCCAGAGGATTCCCCACTATTGCTGTTATCATGCTATTGCACTTGCACTTTCTTTGATTGATACTGGAAATTATGTTTTTAATTTATTAAACTGTACTTCACCATATGGTATATATTTTTCTCAATTTCCTTACATGCACATGAGGAATAGATCCACCTACGTTAACGTGGAGGAGGAAAAAATTATTGGTGAATGTATCCAGTTTTATATTTATTACACTATTTTTAGCGCATTGTGATCCACTTTCTGTCACTCTTGTTGTTTTAGTCTTTATGTGGGGAGGTTGAGAGCACCCTCCTAGACAGAATTTTTCACATTTGCCGCTGTTCCTGAGCGCACTCTGGCACTTTTTTCTCCACCTTTTTGTTTTATTGTATAGTCTGTCTCTCATTGGAGTGAAAAGTTTGAGTGCTGCACCATGTTTAAATATAGGGAGAACCGTAGAAATTTATTTGAGAATGCCTTTAGAGAGGATGGAGAACCCACATTGCTATTAGATGAAAATCTAGGCGATTTGATGAAGAAATTAGAACATGCATTGAATAAAGAAAGTAAATTATGGTGGGAAATGGTAACCTTGGAAAAATACTTGGTAAACCAACTCATCCCTAAAGGTCTGGTTATCCATAAAGCGGCATCTTTCTCGTCCGCAAGGGAAACCTTTAAAGAGGAGTGGAACAAAATACTTAGATCATGCTCTCTGTCTCTAATAAAACTTATTGTGGAAGACAGAAAGCAGGACCTTAGCAAATTAGAAGAAGAGATCCAAGTATATAAGGATCTCTCTAATAAATTTGCGGATACACAAGAATACAAAGATTATGAAAAAAGAATTGATATGAACTTAAAAAGAAATGAGAAAGTTCTAATTGACCGAAAGGTCAAAAAATTCAATAGAGACCGCAAATTAATTGATACTGTCGAAATAGAGGCAGTGGCTATTGATACTACACTAACCTCCAGGGTACAGCAAAAGACCCCTATTGGAAAACGGGGAAGGAGAAAGTTCCCACAAATTCCAGAAAGATATGCTAACCCTAGAGGTTCATATATCGAGAGAAGGGAAGGAAAAAAGAGATATGAAGTCCCAGAAAGACAAAATAGGGAAAGGAAAAGGGGGGAAGAAGGGGCCAAACAGAGGAACATAAGGGAATTTTCCCCTGTGAATGGGAGTTGGAGACATAATAGGTGGGAATGTACACCCCCGAGATTACAGGGAACTTATGATGAGAGAAGAGAACAGGTTGATACCTTTATTGAAAATAGACTCCCACAAATGGGAGATAGGAGAAGGTCCCCACATTTTTTAGATCAGGCCAGAAAACCACGATACCCAAAATAAACAAAAGGGGGTGTAGGGGAGGGCGGATTAAAAAGAGAAAGAGAAAGAATAAAAAAACAAAAAAGAAATATATTTCATCGAAAGATGAGATTATTCAGGATGACCAAGGGGGACGAGGAAAAGTTAAAATTTTCAACTTAAGCAGTCACCTATTGGGGGAACATGAAATATCAGTTTTAGAGAAAGGGCTTAAGTATGCCCCTTCCATCCCCCTTAATCAATTTTCTATATTTATAGATCTAAATAAGTACATCAGGAAATTGACACTGAAACGTTTTTTTGAAAATAAGGAGACTATCACGGGTGAACAAGGAACGGTAATAACTCCAAATACGCCCTTCAAGCCTAAATCATTGTTTAATCCAGTCCATATGAAAGGAAATTATTTAGACACCTTTTATGAAATGGTTTATGAGGATATTAAGAAATTACCATAAAAAAATACCAAAAATAATTTGACATTCAAGGAGAGGAAAGCCTTAAAGACACTACAGGAAAACGCCGAGTTGATTGTTAAACCGGCGGATAAAGGCGGAGGTATCGTCCTGATGGATAAAACATCCTACGAAGCCGAGATTTATAGACAGTTGGAGGATGAGGTAACTTACACCAAACTTAAAATAGATCCAACAAATAAAATTATAGAAAAATTAAGGGTTATGTTGGAACCTCATAAAAGGGCGAATACCATAGACGAGAGAGAATATAAATTTTTAATGAATGAAGAACCAGTCGTCCCGGTGGTCTATGTGTTACCAAAAATTCATAAAGATCCACTTAAGCCACCGGGACGACCGATTGTATCAGGAGTGAACTCAGTGACTGCAAATCTGTCTGAGTACATTGATTACTTTTTGCAGCCCCTGGTACTCAAAAACCGTTCTCACTTGAAAGATACACTTGATTTTTTGAATAAAATTAACGATGTACAGTGGGAAGATACTTGGATTATGGTGACAGCAGATGTGAAATCGCTGTACACAGTGATTAAACATGAAATTGGCATAAAGGCTATTGAAGTAGCATTACAGTTAAGTGACTTAAAGGAAACCACACAAACATTGTTATTGGAGGGTGTGGAGTTTATACTTTCCAATAATTATTTTGCTTTTAAAGACAGTTTTTATATTCAAAACGTCGGCACGGCCATGGGCACCAGGTTCGCTCCTAGCTATGCCAACCTCTTCATGGGGGCATGGGAAAATGAATACATATGGGAGAATAACCCGTTTGGAGCGAACCTGGTGTCCTGGTCGAGATATATAGACGATGTGTTTTTTATTTGGAGGGGGGGTCAGGTACTTTTAGAAGAATTTTTTATATATCTAAATTTGAACAGTGTCAATATCAATTTTTCATTTGAGAGCAATACACAAACCATCAATTTTTTAGATGAAACCATCTATATAGAGGAGAATAAGATTTTAACAAAAGGATATTCTAAAACTACTGACTCTCATGCTTATTTAAGGAATGAAAGTTGTCATCATCCGGATTGGCTCAGGAATATTCCTGGGGGACAACTGAGACGTCTGAGAAGAAATTGCACAGATGAGGGAGTATATGAAAAACAAGCAATAGAAATGCGGGATAATTTTATCGCATCTGGTTATCAGAAAGATGCAATTGATAAGGACCTAGAGAAAGTGAAAGATATCCCCCGAGATACCCTCTTAAAAAAGAATAAGAAAGAGAAAAGCAATAATTATGAATGGTCTTTTATTACAGATTTTAATTCCAACTATAAAGAGGTAGAGAAAATTTTACAAAGGCACTGGAAGATTTTATTAAATGATCCTATTGTGGGGAATTTATTACCAGCAAGGCCAAAATGTATATATAGAAAGGCTCCCAACATAAAGAACAGATTGGTGAGAAGTGCCTTGCCACCCACCAAATCCGTTTCAACGATTAAATCGAAAGGTTTTTTCCAATGGGGAACTTGTATAGGGTGCCGCAACATTCAGGGGGATGGTAAAAATAAAACTACAGAGGTGACAATTAATAATCATAAATATGAGATCAGGGATTTCGTGACATGCAATACGAAGAATGTCATCTACGCCATAGAGTGTGGGTGTGGACTATTTTATATAGGTCGGACGTCCAGACCCCTCAAAGTCCGAATAGGAGAACATCTGAGAAATATCAGGGGGGGTCTGGACACCCACGCACTGTCAGATCATTTTAAGAAAATTCATAATAAATGTACATCACAGATTAAAAGATTTTTAGGACTCCGGGCAGTAAAAGGTCACTGGAGAAGGAAGGATTCAGCAATTCAATTAGCACAGGCTGAGATGAGAGCTATCTTTGACCTAAAAACCTTACAGCCTGGAGGTCTGAATATTGATTTCGAGTTAAAATGGTTTCTTTAATTGCAATGGGAATAATCTTATTTGTTGTCACCTTCTACCTCTATATCTTGCACTTTAAAATGTGGGTATTTTACTTGTCTGCACCAGTCACTTTCATATATGCAATGTGCACTTTAAGATAAATTGGTGTTTAAGATGGATTATAGAACTGTTTTAAATGTCCGTCTAATTGTACATTCAGATTAATGTTGAATATACACTAACATTATATCCTCTTCCTTCCGGAGGTATTAAACTGTGGAGTTTGGAATTTTCTTGAACTGATGTACGCTATAAGGAGTATCTTCTATATATAAATAAACTGAAGAAGCCGTGCGGATGTAACCATGGTTACCAACCGGAAATGACGTATCGGCCCATGGAATAATCAGGAAACCGGCCGGACGAGCGCCGCGATGATTCATGGGACTTGTAGTCTGATTTATGTATAGGAATCAGCTGCGCCCGCCGGCCGGGGATTGGATAGGGTTAGTTTAAAACTAGATTCCGGGACAGATGGACATATTCCTTTTTGGACACACACCTTGAAAAAGACCCGATTGAGCGGGTAGAAACGCGTTGGTGGACGTGGGGTGACGGAGGCAGCTGACTGGACTAAGACCCGACAGTGAAAACCATCTGCATACATGGTCTAAGGAACCCGGGCTATCCAACAGACTTTTATGCCGTCGAGATTGTTCTGTGCGAATAACCTTGCTTCCAGCCGGTAATTGTTCATTTTTGCAGCCTCCAGAGGATTCCCCACTATTGCTGTTATCATGCTATTGCACTTGCACTTTCTTTGATTGATACTGGAAATTATGTTTTTAATTTATTAAACTGTACTTCACCATATGGTATATATTTTTCTCAATTTCCTTACATGCACATGAGGAATAGATCCACCTACGTTAACGTGGAGGAGGAAAAAATTATTGGTATATATTTTTTGCATAAATGTTTCAATATACATACAGAAATAGTAATCATAACATTTAAATGTACAAAGCTAAAAATAAATTAAATTGTATGCACATTGGTAATTTATTCTTTCAATATCTAATATATCAATATTCTACTATTAATGTGGTTCAATAATGAAATATCAATTATAATGTGGCGTATTTATCAACATAAATTATTTAATTTAAGATATTGAAATAATGTACAGGCATTAATTGATGTGGATAACACACACAGTATATTTACTTGAATTACTGTATAATGAATCAATTTTATATTTACATAAACAGAAAACATTGCATTATTTACTTAATAAAAAGGCAACTATCTAAAGACAGCAAAAATTATTTGACCATGAACTTTAATGAGTACACTATTAGTGGACAAAGCACAATATTGTTTATAAAAGCCTGTACTATTTGTCAATACAAGGAACAATTTATGGATCGGTAATGATTCAATAGGATATGATCTAATTTAGTTCAATTGACCCATTTTACAATTAGTTACTAGATCTTTCTAAGGATTATATTTTTTAAGGCATTATAATGAAAATTGTTGTGTCAGTAATAGAACTAATAATTATACCAGTTATCCACTAACGAAATATATTTGAATTGCAGAATTTAAAGACCTTTTTTTATATATTTTACATATATATTTTGTATCTTTTATTATTGTAGTAACAATGTCCATGGAGAAGAACATCCACTTTGGGCATCATTCCTTGAACTCTACAGGGAAAAGGAATGTTTATGGAGGGTGAAGTTCAAAGAATATTCAAATACAGTCATGAGAAATGCCGCCATTGAAGAACTGGTGGCATTAATTAAGCCAAATTATCCTTGTGCTGATGCAGATTGGGACTGCAAGTAGAAAAAACATGTTAAGATGACATACTGTACATTTACCCACCCTGTGGTACTACAAAATGCTGGCATTCACTTTTGATCAGGACCCACATAGGCCTTCACTGAACACTAGGGTGGGAGAAGATGAGGATGAAGATGTGGAAGAAAGTTGCAGCATTTATTTGGTAAGTGGAAATACAACACACACACACACACCACGTTGTATGTTCACCAGTACATTAGTTCAAAATGTGGCAAGTATTTTTTTACCTAATGTAGGCATCCTGCCATGGCACTGCCCCATACCATTAAAGTGTATCAGGTACTCCTCCTGAACGTGCAGAGGCTGTTGGTGCAACCCTTGCTGCCAAAGTCCAGCGATCCATTTCCTCCATGTGATCCAACTCATCTCGCATAACTGTGTACATTGGCCCTCATTCCGAGTTGTTCGCTCGGTAAAAATCTTCGCATCGCAGCGATTTTCCGCTTAATGCGCATGCGCAATGTCCGCACTGTGACTGCGCCAAGTAAATTTGCTATGCACTTCGTAATTTTACTCACGGCTTTTTCATCGTTCTGGCGATTGTAATGTGATTGACAGGAAATGGGTGTTACTGGGCGGAAACAGGCCGTTTTATGGGCGTGTGGGAAAAAACGCTACCGTTTCCGGAAAAAACGCAGGAGTTGCCGGAGAAACGGAGGAGTGTCTGGGCGAACGCTGGGTGTGTTTGTGACGTCAAACCAGGAACGACAAGCACTGAACTGATCGCAGATGCCGAGTAAGTCTGAAGCTACTCAGAAACTGCTACGAGGTGTGTAATCGCAATATTGCGATTACTTCGTTCGCAATTTTAAGATGCTAAGATTCACTCCCAGTAGGCGGCGGCTTAGCATGAGCAACTCTGCTAAAATCGCCTTGCGAGCGAACAACTCGGAATGACCTCCATTGTTTTTCTTTGTGGAAAATTACATAGCACACAGCATGTCATGATCACCCAGTCAATCTTGTAAGCATGGAGATTGATGGCTGTGTGGAAGATTCTGACGCAATTGCTTAAAATCCCAAAGGCAGTTTCCACAATCTGCTATGCACTAGAAAGCCTGTAGTTCAATATGCACCTGTCCTTGGTGAGGCCCCTCTGTGCATATGGCTTCATGATGTTCTCATGTAGCGCAAATACCTCATCAGCTACAAACACAAAATTTGGGTCATGTTTTGTTTCCTCGGCAGACAGTAAATTTAGAGATTTGGCCATCAGCTTGTCATAGAAAGTTGTCTTCTAAAAGGAGCCACCATTAGGATCTTGACCACTCTTTACAAAATCCCAAAAAATTAATTGGTAGTTGGCATGGACCACAGTCATCAGAATGCAACAGGAGATGGGTGATGATGCGCTCAGCCCCTTAGTGAGCTTTGTCTGTTTTATCAAGCATTCAGACCTGTGCAGTCAGCCAGGAGCTCCTTTAACACTTCATTAGCCTACCTCGTTACCCCTAGATTAAGTAAACCCACGAGCACCCTCAGCAGACACCTAGAGCAGCCACAACTAACTTGGTGCTAAAGATATTATATTACATTTGGTAAAAACACCATCTGCATTCTTCAATAGGGAAACTGGATGCCGTTTTCCCTCCATAAAGCAAGGAAACAAAAGGTCTTATCACCACAAGGAAGGATAATTTTGGAAAGCATATTTTGCATTTATTTTTGTGGACATTAATAGAGAGCACAATTGGGGATTTTCCCCTTCCCCACTGTGTACCCTTTAATTTAATGCAATTTCATTCACATGTTGTTTTGACATTATGAGCACTTGAGAAGTAAAAGTTATTTAACATTAATAATACTGTGGACAATGAGATATTTGTTGCAAATACCATTTGTACATTTCATCACACATCACATATGATGGTTGCACAGGTCTGAATGCTGATAAGACAGAGAAAAAACAACACATCATCACCCATCTCCTGTTGCATTCCATAAAATCTGGGAGCACACCTCCTCAGATTTTGCAGCACATCCCGCATATTAATACAGAACCTCAGCGTGCCTTGTTTGAATTCCTGCCACATCCATCAGAACAATGCTAAAGAATCTCTTTTAATTATAATAATAGAATCTGCTGTTGGCAGATGGGGTCATCCACAAATACTTGCCAACTATAGCTCCCCCAAAAGTTTGAGAAGTTTAACCGGGTATCATATTCTGCAGAAATACTTTGCTATTCCTCCAGAGTTGTAGAAAAATAAAACAAAAACAAAAAATACTGTATATACATCACCTTACAATATCTTTAATATTTTATAGACTGCAACACCAGAACTACTGGTGGACCTGTCCCCTGAAAAAAGCCTAAGCAGCCAGAAAGTGAAGGGGTCAGTGTTGTACAACTAGTGCCTCCAAAGAAAAGCCAATAAAAAAATTGGGATATATTTGGATCACATATCTCCTGTAAGGTACACCGTTTGTCTGAGGACTAGATGCTGCAGCTTGAGTAATTTGTGTATGACCTCTTGGTATGGGGGTATCTGGGCTACTTAGGCCACAAATACATATTACCAAGAAACCTGACCAGCCTGTTAGCAGTAGTCCCATACTGTCTTCCTCGCCATCAGTGTCAAATCCCCACCCACCTATCAGTCGAGCAATCCTACTGGCATTTTTTCTGCAATGATGCAGTACCCAACACAACACCATCCCATGTTGAGGCACAGTTTTACAATTTATAATTATTGAGCTTTTTTAATGTTGAAAAAGGGGCCCATTTATGAATACATACCAAGTTTTAAAACTCATTGCATATGATATATGTTGCTCCCACCAATCAGCTCCCATTTGTCATTTATCAAACACATGACAGCTATAGCACCTGATTGGCTGGAGCACCATATATCATACATGTTTAAAACCTATTGTGTATGATAAAACTTGTTGATAAAGTACCTTGAAAGTTTTTAGTCTTTAATATGTGTCCAGACGTTGGTATATGTTATTTCAAGAAAAAACCTTTATACTGTATTTAAAGTTTAATACATTACAATAATTATGCCATGTAGCACTTTATAAAAAACAAAAAATATCAGGTCTAAATTACCCCCCATGTGCACTGCAGAGAGGGGGGGGGGCAGATATAACATGTGCAGAGAGAGTTAGATTTGGGTGGGTTATTTTGTTTCTGTGCACGGTAAATACTGGATGCTTTAGTTTTACACTGCAATTTAGATTTCAGTTTGAACACACCCCACCCAAATCTAACTCTCTCTGCACATGTTATATCTGCCCCACCTGTAGTGCACACGGTTTTGCCCAACTGCTAACAAATTTGCTGCTGCTATCATCTCTGAATTAGGCCCATGTGCACTGCAGGTGGGGCAGATATAACATGTGCAGAGACAGTTCAATTTGGGTGGGTTATTTTGTTTCTGGGATATGGTCATTAGGTTGACCACACTTAGGTCGATAGTCATTAGGTCAACCACTATTGGTCAACATGCATTAGCTCGACATGGTCACTTGGTCAACATGGAAAAAGGTCAACATGAGTTTTTCAGATTTTTCATTTTTTAACCTTTTTAATACTTAAGATCCACGTGGACTACGATTGTGAATAGTAACCTGTGCCAAGCACAGCGAGGCACGTTGCTCGAAGCATGGCGAGCAAAGCAAGCTATGAGAGGGGACACGGTGCACTAATTGGGGTTCCCCATCATTTTACAAAGAAAACAACATAAAAAAAAAGTAAAAAACCTCATATCGACTTATTCCATGTCGACCTAGTGACCATGCCGACCTAATGCATGTCGACCAATAGTGGTCGACCTAACGACCCATACCCTTTGTTTCTGCGCAGGGTAAATACTGGAGGCTTTATTTTTACACTGCAATTTAGATTTCAGTTTGAATACACTCCACCCAAATCTAACTCTCTCTGCACATGTTATATCTCCCCCCCTGCAGTGCACATGGCTTTGCCCATCTGCTAACAATTTGCTGCTACAATCAGGTCTGAATTAGGCCCAAGGACACCTCAAACCCTATTTGAGCATTATTTATTTATAAGTATGGGCCTAATTCAGATCTCACATGTTTTGGATCTGTATTTTTCCCCAAAATTGATAAAAATAGCTAAAATCACATGTGCTTTTTTATGTTCCTACAGTATTATTAACAGGGCCTCAAGTGGGCAGGGCTGGGGGTGGGGGGGCACTAAGAAGTCATGTGCCCCAGGTGCCACTGTACACAGCTCCAAAGCTTAGTCCACTTACTGCATCTGGGCCCAGCGTCTGGACTCAATTGTGATCATAACTGACACTGACACAGTGCAGCTGTGCCAGCGATGATTCACTCACCGCTGATGCTGGGCTGAGTAATGTGTTCCGCAGCCCCTGTCCTACTTTATTCACATGTGCGGTGTCAGAGATTTTTGAAATCCATCTAGGTGCCTTCATCAGCAGCAAAGTAGTGCTGGTGCACTGGGTGCAGTGGCCAGTTTGCATAGCCATGGGCCTGTCTCCTGCCTGTCCTCTTTGCAACAGAAGCCTGGTTAGGTACCTTGCTCTTTATTTTTTTTATACGATTATTTTAAAATTTTAGTATCACCCCTCTCTCACTCACCCCTCTCCACTTTTCCTCTCTCATTCTCATCTGTGGGTCAGCATATTATTAATGAGAGGTACTTCTGTGCAGTGTAATGAGAATAAAGTTGCACTACTGTGTGGCATATTTTTTTTTTGGGGGGGGAAGGGGGCCTCTAAATTACTTCCTTGCCAGATATAGTACAAGTCAGATACAGTGCGGGTCAGATACAGAAACAGTGTGAATTTGATATAGTTGTGGCTACAAAGCAGCATCTTACTTGTTTCTCTACTGTACTTCAGTAGCATTTCCCAGATGTACTCCTCTGATAACGGAATATCCCAAGAGAAGAAAAGTCATTTTCAGAGATTTAATTCCCCTGCTTCTATTCCTTTTACTGTTCCCATAGTTAGCAGAAGTCCCCATATCTTTCTCCTGTTCTGTTTTGCCTATATCTGTTGAAACTTCCAGCCCTGCAAGAGTAGCATATGAGTTTTGCAGTGTCACAGATTGTGGGAGATATCTGTGTCCCTTTGGAAATCTCTGTCTTTTGGAGCCCACAGTTGTCCAGGCAGAATGACTTCTGGTGGCTCTCTGAGGCAGTGGTGGCCTCAAGGACACAGACATCCTACATATCTCAGCATGCAGGTTAGCTATCTCCTCATACAGCAGAGAAAATTGCTTACAGATTGTACAGCAGCTGAATCTCTACAATGCCTTTCACAAAACAAATGCATTGCATCCACTGCACTGCACTAGCCCAAACATTATATCAGATGTTAATGGTATGGCAATATTTGTGTTCCTATTTGTGTATTATTTATAACTCACTCCTTTCTGTATTCTAACTCACCTGCTTCTGTTTAAAACTCGCAATTCACTTAAGTATTCAAGGTTCACTTTAGTATTCAAACTTCTCTAATGAGCACCATTAAGTACTGCTGTTTTAGGGCACAAATGATTGCTCTGCAGGTCTCTTGGATGATGAGCCTCAAAGCTTTAGGGGAGATGAGGGAGCCAAACTTCAGCCAGGGACTTGCCAGTAGCCAGGCTGGCCCTTTGTAACTTGGTAATTATGCCTGCAATATAGGGAATCACCAGATAAAGTAACTCCTGAATAGTGTCATCATCCATATGCAGGATATTACAATAATTGTTGGGATTATTCTCATGAATCTCCTTGAGCAAAGGCATGTTAGAGAAATTATCTCTCTGCAGCAGTCACTCCTTTGGCCAACAGAACTTCAGCAGTCTTCTTTTCACTGTCCTCTCCCTATAAGCTAATACCATGCTGACAATGTATAAGGCTCTAACTTGATACCGATAATGATCCATCACAAGCAAGTAGAAAATCACTTTGTTAAGCCAAGCAAAACAAAGTAGAGCAATAGAGCAATCTACAACTTCAGAACAGTAAAAACCTAAAATGGCACCTGCTTTAAATTACAGTCCATTATTTACATTTTGCAGAAATCTTTTAGATGGTCATGTGGTATTTTAAAAGCAAAAGATACAGCTGTAGTCATGCTCATCTTTGCTGCGATGCGGCATGTTGCAACTTGGCTTGCTGCATGGCATGTCGGGCTGTGACTATTCGCAGCCAGTGATTGCTCCATTAATTCCTAACAGTATTAATGGAGCAATCGCCGACTGCTATTAGTCACATACTGGCACACCATGCAGCATGCTGCACTGTAGCAAGATGAGCATGACTACATCTGTATATCGTTAATGACCAAATGACAGAACAATGCATGATATATCACTCAGGTCGTTTGTTAGATTGCAGTGTGTACACACTGTAACATTTGTCATGGAGATCAAGGGAAATCAGGATGACCATTGTGTCAGTTACACATTGTCTACTTTGTACCCAGCTTTTACACTTCATCCCTCGATTGCAAAACTGTCATTTATAGTGAAATTATATCCTTACCTTTTTTCATCTAGAAGAAACACCTTTCAGAAAATGTGTGCATTATTATTTAACATTTTGACATGCCACATAAATTATATAACCATGTTTTGTCTTGACTAGTTATTACTTGTTGTCAGTTTTACAATAATTTATTGCATACTTAAAATAATCTGGATTTTATTACTTGTGTGTTTTTAAATAAATGATATAATAAATGATATAGCTCTCAACATGTGATTAAAAAACTCTTAATGTACAATGAAAATTAATGTAAGTGCTGTAACAGTCAATGGATAAAAAAAGCACAAGATTTATCCTGATTTAGGCATATGCCTGTTTTTTTTTTAAGCATAATATACCGTGCATTACCACAAAAAAAAGAATGTTAATGTCCATAAGCACATTGTATGCCTCGAAATATATATATATATATATATATACTTAAACAAATGGCAGCGTCACTCCAGGGCTTTGAAAAATCTTAATAAATTTATTGAATCACAGGTCCAACGTTTCGGGGTCCGTAACCCCTTTGTCAAGGTGTGTGTGACACACACACCTTGACAAAGGGGTTACGGACCCCGAAACGTTGGACCTGTGATTCAATAAATTTATTAAGATTTTTCAAAGCCCTGGAGTGACGCTGCCATTTGTTTAAGTGTTACCTGACCCAGAGCGGAGGGCACCCAGGCAACTGACGACAAGGACCAGGAGTGCCGGGCATTAGAAACTTTCTATATATATATATATATATATATATTGATAATGTCGATTATCTTACAGGAAAGAAAGCTATACCTTATACACACTTAGAATACACTTTACCATGGAGCCGCTGCGGCCGCTAAACCCGTATCACTGTATGGACTTAGCGTACAAACGCCGAGCTGGGGGTACAAAGTACACACAGCGCGCGCACACCCAGAGATACACTTTAAACCTTCACAGTAATGCAATGCAATGATATTACACTTTAAACCCTATGCAGCAATGCAGTGTGATGCTATTACACTTTAAACCTTATGCAGCAATGCAGTGTGATGCTATTACACTTTAAACCTTATGCAGCAATGCAGTGTGATGCTATTACGCTTTAAACCTTAGCAGGGAAAGAAAGACACAACACCGATTTGTAGTTAAATCACTGGGTTCCGACACCACAGCGTAATATTGCTGAAAGGGGGTTACAATATATACAATACAATATAAGACAATATAACAGAATAATGGCTACAGTCAATGTTACATACGTGAGTGGATTCGCTTGCGCTACCCGGTCCGGTCCTCCGCCATCTGATAGATAACGTTGTGAGCCTCGTGTGTCTCCAGGCCAGAAGCAGGCTCTCTTTATACACTTCTTCCAAAAGCAATACAATAGATACTGTAATCCCTTTGTCCATTGGACACAGGAATGCACTTTTACAGTACAGGAGAGGTCATAGGTATGTTTGAAAATGTGGGCGATGTCTATTTTCACTGCTCTTGTGGGTGGTCTCCTCTGGATTCCCGCCGCATACATAATGTACAGTAAATACAGTTTATATCTATATTCTACTCCTGCACATAACTATCCGCAGGAACATGCGATCTTCCTCAAACCAACACCGGAATGTTTCCCTTAAAATACCCTACAGCTGGATCCCAAACACCACCTTGTAACCTTGTTCTGTCCCCTCCTATCCTGTAAAGGTGAATCTATTTGTTCTGTTACCATTTAAACTGATGTTATTTTCTGGTGTGGTGCAGGGGGACTATGTGTACATTGTGCACTATTTGGATTAAATATATAATGTGTTTTGATAGCTCTCCAGGCGTTCACAAACTCTACCGTAAATACCCATACCACGCGTTGATGCGCACGACCGCGGGAGCGACCATACGCAAATTGTGAATATGTGCACGCACAGCAGAACAAGTACACGCGCGGAGGCCATCTGTGTGTTGTTTGTACGTGATGTGTGTACTGCAATATTTTTCGACTTTGACAGTCCACCCTTTGGCAGTCACCAATAACTGCCACTATCTAATCACTAAACAGAAAAATATCTACACAATATCTACAGAAGTTTTGGCTGGTCGGGGGAGAGTGGTAGGTAGGAAATGTATGACCTAGTGGGATAGTAAAAGCATGTATGTATGAATCCGTGTCTGAGGGGCATGTATCATCATGCCGTATATGTTCTAAATAAGCTTCGAGGTATTGCGAAGTATACATTAAATCCTTCTCATCCCGTATTAAGGGTCTGTAAATGGGCCAACAAACACTACCGAGCTCTTTTCGGCTTCTTGTTCCAACAAATGGGGTGCACATTTAGTTGATGATACATGGAGGGAGAACATATGTGAGTGCTAGTATATGTGGATATCACCTTTCGACTATGTGTGTCGTTAACTGAAGGTTGTAGAGATGAAGATAAGACACATATCTAAAATACATTCACATAAACATTTACATAAACATTCTTGGGTAGGGCTGATGTCTTTTCCGGATGGGTGTATCTGGGCAGAGGGGGAGACAAAAGAAAAACAGGTGAACGAAACAGGCCATGAAATTAATTTGCAATCCTTATCCTATCACTGTCTCTATGGAAGGGTCATGAATTAAATCTGCTGCTATAACAGTACCCTTGCTCCTGAGACTCATCAACTTTGTGCCGTGCTTGCGCCGCGTCAGAATTCCAACACACCTAAATATCAAGCCAATAATTATGACGACTCCCAGGATACAAAGGAGAAACTTCCCTACACTCATAATAACATTTTGAGCCCACGCTCCTAAACCTGAGAACCAATTTCGTGGGTTCAACCATGAGACCCAGCCGGTCAGTTTATTACTCACAGTCGCCAAGGTAAGGCTGTGTTTCCTCCTGAACTCCCTCTTCAACTGTAAGATATCGTCCATCTTTTGATCGATAATCTCCGTTGGGTCATCAGTGCTATTTGTAATATACGTACAGCACTTCACCCCATATTGAGTTGCCAGAGTAAGACAGTACCCACCTGTCACGGCTGTGATATAATTTAGGACCATCCTGTGCTGCATCAGTTCCTTCTTGTAACTCCCTTCCCGTATACCTGAAGGTGTCGTCATACAGCTCAGTGATATTATCTATCAAGTTCGCTAGCGCATGGATATACCTATAATTTATAATTCCTCTGGCAGTACGGGTGATGTCTAATGCGAGAAGGAATTGAATCCCGGCAGATTCGTGGATCAAATCAGAGGCTGCGTGCTCTGTTCTATCTATGAGGTGTCTCTTGACGATGTGTTCATAGTGAGTATGAGTATAAGGAGCCTGAGCACTGCGGTGAACAACTCACATCTTATCATGGGTTATGGTCATGACCTCTGGCAGTACTCTCCCAATATAACACAATTCCTCTGAGCTCGGGGCAAGCCACTTGTACGCCTTCCTCCCACATATGAAATAGGCATCATCTGGGAGAACATAGGGGACAAAATATAACATCACCATATTACAAACTTTCCAAGTGAAAAACCCATCCCTAGTTCTCCCGTCTGCTCAGTACAAGTATCAGGATGGATGATATGAGCACAATACCCTGGCGATACTTTTCCAACCCACATGGTCTTGCTTCCACAAGTATACCTATACTGAAAATACCTCCCACTGTTGGCTATTTGGCGTACAAGTTCAGAGTCTATGGGTATCCTATCAGCTCAGTGTGAAAAGGTCATTGTCTGGTTATTCCACGTCACTTCCCAATTTCCCGGTTTTCGGTAATTGGAAATATTAAAACACAATAAGGATCTATCTACATGATACTGGTGGAGCTTCAAACTAGGGGGCCTAGAAATATTGAATTTCTTGTCCACCGGTCTCCCACCCCGCAATTCGAGTACCTCATCTATTGCTAAAGGGTACGGTACTAATCCTGACTTGCTCTGACCTTGAGGTACCTGTGACCACACCCAGCATTCTGTCTGGTTTAAGACCTTACCCACTAGTGAGTGGTAATCACTCAACGGATGACGGTCCATGTCGATATTAAGATTGGACTGACATCTCTGGATGCACCCATCCTCAACTATATTCTCATAATTCCTGCAAATACAATATTCATCAGACAATAACCCCTCACAGTGCCTCCGAACTCCCTTACTACCAGAGCGCTTACTGATGCCAGCCTTTACTAAAGTGATGTGCTGATCCTGAGATCCTAAAAATTCATACTTGCCATCAGAACCCATTCCAGATCCCTGCTCGATCTCTCTGGGACCCTCACAAAAACAAACTGTCCTTATCAAAACCAAAGTTACTAATAGAATCCGAAACGCAGTCTCTTGTGATGGATCCATTTCGTTTAGGGAAAGGAGGAAAATAAGAAGGGGAAAAGACAAGAAAATGCAGGGGGAGGTGAAGAAAAAAAAATTATACTACAACCGTTCTAGATCTGTGCTTGGATGCCCTTCAACAATCCTGCCTCTCAACCTTCCCGGAACAGACACTCCAGTGATACGAGGTTCTCTACACTCTGCTCTTTGTCACGAGTTCTCTCCAGGTCAGCGGCCTTTCTATAGGGAACATAAATCTTGTATTTCAATGTGTTTAACAGTTGTGTATTATCAGTTGTGTGAAGTAAACCATCTGTGCAAACTGAAAAGAGAAAGGAAATAATAAAAAGAAAATTTTTCAGATTTACGTTCACCATCAGGCTGTCACGCCATCATGCATATCGGTGTCTATGCACAGTCTACCTTCACCAGTATTCTCATTCTCCACCCTTTGTGAATGACCAGGCACACTGCGTTAATACTGGTGTCCCTATGCTGATGAGATATACTGGATTTGGGCAGAACTCTGAAAGACCGAGTAGGCCTGTGGCGTTTGAACTGTAACCCTGTCGGTGGACGTAAGAGATGAAGAGGAAGCTTTGAAGACAAATCACATAGAGTTTAGTAACAGAGTTGGTAGAGCAAAGAAGATTTTACAAATTTGACATTTGGATTGGGCACTAAGGGGAATGATTCTCTACTCGGTCTGCTCCCCCCAAAAAAATCTATGTTTGTTATATCTCTACTGGGACTATCCCAGCCTTCAATCCAGTGTCCTGTCCATTCTAAATTCATAGGGAACCCGGTATCTTTGAGATAATTTCCTCTACCTATGATGGATATGTATCTAGAACAGTGAAATGCAACCTTAGTCTTCGTGGGTATCCAACATAATTCGTACTTCCTGGGCGGGAGCACGCTATATGTATACCATCTCTTACAACACTTCTGCTAAATTAATTAGATTTCACTTCTGCTAGAGAAAGAAGCAGAAGTTTAGAGACCTCCTCCTAACCCCAGTAAGTTCTGTCAAAAGGGTAAAGTTGCAGTTATACCATTCTTCCCATTAACCGAATCTGTGTTTTCTATATGGCTCATGACTCCTTACTATATGTCCCTTGATCCCGTCTATGTGTTCAATAACGTGGCTTGTTTTCTCTGTCTAGGGGTCTATATTGGCTATGTGCTCTACTACTCTTGCAATCTCTAGCAAAATGTCCTTTATTTTTTTTACAAATGTAACAATTTCTCGGTCTTTTCTTACCACCAGGGTTTTTGGGGTTTAGGCTGATGAGACTCTGGTGTAAGAGCCTGTATACTTTCAATCCCCAGCCTCTCCTCCTGCAGTTCTCTACGCCTAGCAATATTCTTATGGTGTTCAGTCGCGCACTCTCTACGACAAGCTATCCAATCAGGCAAAAAAATGTTTGTACCCTGTCCCTTACTGTCTGTTTGAGTCCATCCATTAATACAGAAACAGCTACCTTCCTGTAATTCGCACCATTCCCTGTATCTGATACCCCCATGTATCTATTTATTATTTGCAGGTCCTGATGGTAGTATTCAGATGTCATTTCATTTTCCCTCTGTTTTATGGAGAAAATTTTTCTCCACTTAACAGTTGTGGGGAAATACAACTCTAGTTGCATGTTAATTTGCTCTAAGTTCTCCTGATTGTGTTTTGTCAGTCATAAGACTATCCGACTCTAATCTAAAATCAGTGATACATTTTTGGGTGTCAATATTAGGAGGTAGGCACGCTTTCAAAAATATCCGCCAGTGTTTGTTTGTCGGTTCATACGCATTACCCAGATCTCTGAAAAATTTCTGACATCTGGCTAAATGCTTCCGGGGGTCGGGGAATTCTGAAATGATTGATCGCTGCTCATCTCTGGGCCATGGCCAATACATTGCATTATTCCTGGTGAGGATTATTCCCTGACTATCGGTTCCCCCATTGGGGGTTACTATTTCCAAGACAGGGTGTAATCCTACCATTCCGTTCCTAATATGTTTACTGTGAGGTGTTGTTGTCTCTGTGCAATGAACTGTCTCACACTTACCGGTAGCTTTGACCTCACCAGTTCTTTCATTGGGGAATATTGTTACTACTCTACCTGGTTGGACAGGCCCCACCTGAGTTTCCTGCAGCGAGGTGACTGCTTGGAGGAGAGCTGCGATTTGGCTGAATATATTTGTTATTAAAAAAAAAGATATAGATTCAATATGTATATATATTACAATGTACAGTATACCTATAGTTACAACTCATACAGTAAGCAGTTAAAACATATAGTTACATACAATTACAGTTACAGGCCAGCGATACAATTACCATTCCCTCCAATGCATCTTATGTCTCTCTCTCTCTCTCTGTAAATAAATACAGGAACTGATCTGCCAGCAAGTCCATCATTCTCTTGTGACCTATAACCTTGAAAAAACTTCAAAAAAAAAAACAGGATACATCTTGCAAAAAAAATAATAATTAGGGTTAATACATTGTTTTTACAAACTACTATATTTTACGGATATACCATTGACTGTAGCCATCTTCTCCCTGCAATATACGGTAGTGGTGGTGCGGTCGCCATTGTTTTCCCACTAGGTTTGGAACCTGCTGCACGAGCTAATTCCCTTTGCATATCCCCCTCTTGCTGCCATAATTTTAAACAATCATTATGTCTAATCCTTTGATTTCTGGATTTAATCAGACATATCTTTAACCTTAAGTTCTGTAATACCTCTGGTTCAAAGCTGCTCACCTTAGGGAATGGTTCCCTATCTTGTCATACGTACCCATTCAGACAAATAGTCCTTCAGTGTGTGATCCATATTTACCACACATAACAAACCTCGCTGACCCCTTAGGCCGCGGCACCTCACCCTGAACCCTGGTTAAACGTCCACCGCTTGTGCAATTGGATCCCATCGCGGACTTTTTCCTTATTACACAATCCCCAATGCACAATACGAATAGACAGTGAAAGTTCTTAAAGCGCTTTCACCCACTCCTTCTCCGCCGGGTACCACGACTCACTCCAAGAATGACCACCGCATACCCAGTGAGGTCCCTATCTGATTTCTATTCACTGGAAATGTTTAGGAGTGACTTACCTATCTCCAGTGACTATACACCGTTGGAGATTTTCCTGAGAGAGACCAGCGAAAACTCCCTATACACTTATACACAAATCACACTTGCGTATGCTCTATACAGTGCTAATGGTACCGCGATTTTACACAAAGCACGTAAAGGGGTATCCAGTTGCACTATATATATCGCATCCACAAATGCGCGGTCCAATCGCACAGCATATAGGTACTTGTTACTTATCTGCCGTACGACTACGGGTCGTTATACAAACTGGGACCCTCAGTCTGGAGCGTAATACAAAAATCTTTTAACTTCAATACTTCGCAATACAATGCACTATCACGCTCCTTTACAAATCACCTCACGATTTACGTTTTAAACCTTATACTAACGTGAGTCAGCCGCCTCACGCCACCAAGTCTCCACTCACTTGATGTACCGCACGACGGGATCCCGAATTCCGGGGTTCAAATTTCCACTCGCTCCTACGTTCGCTCACTCAAATACACTTTGGTTTTTCTGTACAGAAAATTATCATTCATTCAGACAAGCAGCTTTACTCCCAGAGGCAATACAGCAAATAAGGGTTTTATACTAAACTTTGGAAACTGAGCAATCTTGTGCTATTGTAGTGTGGCTACTGTCCCACCTTTAAACTAAACAAACTATCGTGTGGTTTTATTATGCTCACACAACGCTATGCAAGCTTGCGTAATTACGCAACCGTGCGTACCTCTATGCCACGTGTGCGGCCTTGCGCCACGTGCACGTTTTGTGTATGCTGTCCTCACTTTCCGTACCACGTGTACCAATGTGCGGATGCAATAAAACAACTCACACAATTTCTATAAATGTGAGCAATATTGACTATAATCGCTCACTTAACACGCCACACAGTTTCTTTCTGTATAAACCTTTATGCAGAACTGCATTTGTGTCTTTACGCTTACTTCCTTAAAATACTGTTATTTCAAATGTACCTATATATTTACCTATATAGCAACAAATGAATCCTATTTCACACAGATCTATAATGACTCTAGCAATTATCAATAATTTCAATGATATGATTCAGATTGGATAGCTATCTTGCAGAACATACACTGATATAAATATACACATAATTATAATAATTATATATATGTACCATTCACTGGTCTCCTGAGACTCTTTTACCCATTCAGTGCTTCTAATATGCATATGAAAGCTATGTGCTTTTGCCTGCCTGTAAAATTGTTTTTTCATTGCTAAGAAAAAGCAGTTACACAGGTTAATTTGCATTTCAATGGCTATCTTATAGCAAGCAGATTCTAACTAAATCCTAGAGGTAAAATAAAAAAAAAAACTTTGTTTATATCTGTGTGTAATTCTTACATCAAGTATTCATCTTACTATTAACTTTCACTAGGCCCTGCTGAAACTATTTGTAATTGACTATGGCATGGGTTAAATAAATGCATTGGTAACTCATAAATGGTGATTGATGTGACCAAGGAAAGCTGATTATTCTGGGCAGTGAAAATCAGCCATTTAGAAAAATGACCTTCCCAAAATGGCCGCTGCTCCTCCCCCTTCCACATCCATGTGGTTAGTCCAAAATGGAGGACAGATCATGCGGCTTTCTTTGTCACAAAGAAATCACACATCATACAAGCCCCTGAAGTTATTTTAGGCCTGAGTTAAACATAAAAACTATATCATTGCTATGCAGCAACTTTTAAATGTACTTTTAACCCTACTTAACAGATAAGCAATCCAGTCTGAATCAAACACAATATGACTTATTTGAACCTTGTTTTGCAACAATGTGAGAGAGTTTGCAAAGAGTATGGGTGCTGTGTACGCTTTTTTTCGCCAAAAAAAATTCACAGATTTTAAATAGCTTTTTTCCTGTGTACCTTACGAGTACTACCAGCATCTCTACAAACCATACAGAGCAGATGCCATCTAATCAGCAATTAAGTAGGGTTTTCACTGCATCCATCGACCAAGCTAAGGATACGTAGGATAACTTCCCACCCTTTGCTGATAGATTACGTCTGCTGTGACCTGTTAGGTAGTAAGTATGTGGAAAACTGGAGAGCCCCCAATTGATAATGTCGATTATCTTACAGGAAAGAAAGCTATACCTTATACACACTTAGAATACACTTTACCATGGAGCCGCTGCGGCTGCTAAACTTAGTACACACGCTACATACTTTATACACTGTTTGCGTACGGAGTCCCGTATCACTGTACAGATTTAGCGTACAAACGCTGCGCTGGGGGTACAAAGTACACACAGCGCGCACACACCCAGAGATACACTTTAAACCTTCACAGTAATGCAATGCAATGATATTGCATTTTAAACCTTATGCAGCAATGCAGTGTGATGCTATTACACTTTAAACTGTATGCAGCAATGCAGTGTGATGCAATTACACTTTAAACCTTATGCAGCAATGCAGTGTGATGCTATTACGCTTTAAACCTTAGCAGGGAAAGAAAGACACAACACCGATTTGTAGTTAAATCACTGGGTTCCGACACCACAGCGTAATATTGCTGAAAGGGGGTTACAATATATACAATACAATATAAGACAACATAACAGAATAATGGCTACAGTCAATGTTACATACGTGAGTGGATTCGCTTGCGCTACCCGGTCCGGTCCTCCGCCATCTGATAGATAACATTGTGAGCCTTGTGTGTCTCCAGGCCAGAAGCAGGCTCTCTTTATACACTTCTTCCAAAAGCAATACAATAGATACTATAATCCCTTTGTCCATTGGACACAGGAATGCGCTTTTACAGTACAGGAGAGGTCATAGGTCTATTTGAAAATGTGGGCGATGTCTATTTTCACTGCTCTTGTGGGTGGTCTCCTCTGGATTCCTGCCGCATACATAATGTACAGTAAATACAGTTTATATCTATATTCTGCTCCTGCACATAACTATCCGCAGGAACATGCAATCTTCCTCAAACCAAACACCGGAATGTTTCCCTTAAAATACCCTACAGCTGGATACCAAACACCACCTTGTAACCTTGTTCTGTCCCCTCCTATCCTGTAAAGGTGAATCTCTTTGTTCTGTTACCATTTAAACTGATGTTATTTTCTGGTGTGGTGCAGGGGGACTATGTGTACATTGTGCACTATTTGGATTAAATATGTAATGTGTTTTGATAACTCTCCATGCGTTCACAAACTCTACCGTAAATACCCAAACCACGCGCTGATGCGCACGACCGCGGGAGCGACCATATGCAAATTGCGAATATGTGCACGCACAGCAGAACAAGTACATGCGCGGAGGCCATCTGTGTGTTGTTTGTACGTGATGTGTGTACTGCAATATTTTTCGACTTTGACAATATATATATATATATATAAACAAATATAATACCACAGCACTCACCACCCCAGAAGCGGGGTGCAATGTCTGCACTCACCACTCATAGGGTGGGGTGCATGTAGCCCATGGCCACCTACTTAAATATATACAAACAGAAAATTCAGCACTCACCAAAGCAAGCTCACTTATCCTCACAACATCAATAAATAAATGATGGGGGTTTAGTTAGTGAATATATATATATATATATATATATATATATAAATCAACTGGTAGTTACAATGTATCACTTGGTGCATTGAAACAGTCAAACCTCTATTATTCCTTCTGAAATAGCTTGCACTCCTTCTTCACCATTAATATCAATCCAACACATGGGAATATGCACACAGAAATAAAACAAAAGCATATACAGAGTAGTAAGATCTGTAAATATTAAGTCTAACCAATTTCCAGTATGTTCCCATCTAGAAACAGATGTGTTAGTGTCTATTGATAAAGGGTTACCTTGTGGTACTTAGATGAATACATATGCTCCCATGTGTGTTTACTTCCTATAAGAATATGGGTCACCCATAATGGTTTCTTTAAAGTGGTCTTATTGCTATACACCAATATAATTTCAATACTGCTCACATGTATGCTTACAAATGGTTAGATATGGATCCTCACGTAACAATTTATTTCTTTTTCTTATATTTCAAATCACAGGGCCATTAGCTTCTTAAGTTCAGCCAAGATTCCAAGAAAGTAAAATCACAATAATTGTTTCCTCCTATACAACTGACTCCACTGATTTCAAAACCACATCACAAGCACACCACTGGGTGAAAAGATGTAAAACCCGGGGATAGCTCACCAGTGGAATTTTTGTTGGGTCATTAGTCAGAGATACAGTCCATAAAAATCTGCAGCCCTTACACCAATGCATTTGAACCTCCCAAGGTATTTTTCAAGGTAGTGCTGATTGCTCCCCAGGGATGGAATATAAACCTATTTAAGTCCCACCCCACATTAGGTGAAAAGATTTATTCTTCCATTATCTTATTGATTATGAGGTATATATAGGGATGTAATAATTCTTACTCCATCCTAAAATCTTCCATATTAATTAAAAAGCTATTGTATACATTTAAATGTAATACAAATGATTGGTTTGTTAATTATAAACTACTTCCTGTCCCAGATAGGGAATTGCGTTCCCATAGTAGCCGAATATACAATCAATCCCTGTTCAGATGGCTATAATTGTTTACTATTTGGACTGCCGGTGTTTGCGTTCCACCTTGATATTACTGGAAGTATTACCTACTTCCTCTTTGCGTTCCATAAGGGGGAAACCCCTGAATGTTACTTATGTAAAATAATGGGCCTCTAGTGATGGGTGATTATAGTTCCATTCTCTGCATTCCACTGTGTGGAGGTGGGACTTCCGGACTTACATTCTACCTTTATTATATTCTAGTTCCATTCTCTACATTCCATTGTGCAGAGAATGGACTTCCAAGTTTGCATTCCACCCTTATTATATTGCTAGCTGTTCTACCTGTTCTTCACTTGGGAGTTTCTGATTTTCATGGTTGCACATATAAATATTCTTTATATGTTTTATGTTACATCATTACTTGTGTGTACTTGTTCTTGTAGTGGGAATCCATTAATTTCTCTTATAACAGTAACGGGATCTCTCTAATTAGCTGTAATAGTTATAACAGCTGCAATCTATTTTGCAGAGATTGGATTTCATATTTAGATCCCATAATTGTTGTTATCCATGAGGTCTTAAATATCTCATTCAATATTATAAATATTCATACCTTCGTTCTTTTAAAAATGATGTACCTGCAAAATATTGCAATTGGGGACTGTATACATACAGTAAGCACATAAAATGGTACTAATACATTAAGAGTGCACATACAGTAAATTTAATAATATACATAGTAATATTCAAAGAGCCTTGCAATATATAAAAAATAATTAAACTTTTTTTTATAAAAAAAAACACAATCTCAAAATCTACATATAAATCATATGGTGTTAGAGTTTTCATATAATAAATTATTTTAATTTCATTCTGGACCAGACATATGTCAGTACCCTTTTTTCAACAATCGTTTTAATTCCTTTGACTTTGAAATGAATCTATAGAGCATGCTTTTTTAATGTTCAGACAGGTTATTTTTGTAAAAGCCCCTTTTTATATTTCTTACATGTACCGACCAATGTTCCTGCAGTTCCTGGGATTTTCTGCCTATGTATTGTAACTTACATTGGCATTCAATCATGTATATACTGTACAAATCTTAATATTACACATAATAAATTATTTTATTTTAAATGTATAACCTATTTGAAGTAGAGATGAGCGCCTGAAATTTTTCGGGTTTTGTGTTTTGGTTTTGGGTTCGGTTCCGCGGCCGTGTTTTGGGTTCGAACGCGTTTTGGCAAAACCTCACCGAATTATTTTTGTCGGATTCGGGTGTGTTTTGGATTCGGGTGTTTTTTTCAAAAAACCCTAAAAAACAGCTTAAATCATAGAATTTGGGGGTAATTTTGATCCCAAAGTATTATTAACCTCAAAAAACATAATTTACACTCATTTTCAGCCTATTCTGAACACATCACACCTCACAATATTATTTTTAGTCCTAAAATTTGCACCGAGGTCGCTGTGTGAGTAAGATAAGCGACCCTAGTGGCCGACACAAACACCGGGCCCATCTAGGAGTGGCACTGCAGTGTCACGCAGGATGTCCCTTCCAAAAAACCCTCCCCAAACAGCACATGACGCAAAGAAAAAAAGAGGCGCAATGAGGTAGCTGTGTGAGTAAGATTAGCGACCCTAGTGGCCGACACAAACACCGGGCCCATCTAGGAGTGGCACTGCAGTGTCACGCAGGATGTCCCTTCCAAAAAACCCTCCCCAAACAGCACATGACGCAAAGAAAAAAAGAGGCGCAATGAGGTAGCTGACTGTGTGAGAAAGATAAGCGACCCTAGTGGCCGACACAAACACCGGGCCCATCTAGGAGTGGCACTGCAGTGTCACGCAGGATGGCCCTTCCAAAAAACCCTCCCCAAACAGCACATGACGCAAAGAAAAAAAGAGGCGCAATGAGGTAGCTGACTGTGTGAGTAAGATTAGCGACCCTAGTGGCCGACACAAACACCGGGCACATCTAGGAGTGGCACTGCAGTGTCACGCAGGATGTCCCTTCCAAAAAACCCTCCCCAAACAGCACATGACGCAAAGAAAAAAAGAGGCGCAATGAGGTAGCTGTGTGAGTAAGATTAGCGACCCTAGTGGCCGACACAAACACCGGGCCCATCTAGGAGTGGCACTGCAGTGTCACGCAGGATGTCCCTTCCAAAAAACCCTCCCCAATCAGCACATGATGCAAAGAAAAAGAAAAGAAAAAAGAGGTGCAAGATGGAATTATCCTTGGGCCCTCCCACCCACCCTTATGTTGTATAAACAAAACAGGACATGCACACTTTAACCAACCCATCATTTCAGTGACAGGGTCTGCCACACGACTGTGACTGATATGACGGGTTGGTTTGGACCCCCCCCAAAAAAGAAGCAATTAATCTCTCCTTGCACAAACTGGCTCTACAGAGGCAAGATGTCCACCTCATCTTCACCCTCCGATATATCACCGTGTACATCCCCCTCCTCACAGATTATCAATTCGTCCCCACTGGAATCCACCATCTCAGCTCCCTGTGTACTTTGTGGAGGCAATTGCTGCTGGTCAATGTCTCCGCGGAGGAATTGATTATAATTCATTTTAATGAACATCATCTTCTCCACATTTTCTGGATGTAACCTCGTACGCCGATTGCTGACAAGGTGAGCGGCGGCACTAAACACTCTTTCGGAGTACACACTTGTGGGAGGGCAACTTAGGTAGAATAAAGCCAGTTTGTGCAAGGGCCTCCAAATTGCCTCTTTTTCCTGCCAGTATAAGTACGGACTGTGTGACGTGCCTACTTGGATGCGGTCACTCATATAATCCTCCACCATTCTATCAATGTTGAGAGAATCATATGCAGTGACAGTAGACGACATGTCCGTAATCGTTGTCAGGTCCTTCAGTCCGGACCAGATGTCAGCATCAGCAGTCGCTCCAGACTGCCCTGCATCACCGCCAGCGGGTGGGCTCGGAATTCTGAGCCTTTTCCTCGCACCCCCAGTTGCGGGAGAATGTGAAGGAGGAGATGTTGACAGGTCGCGTTCCGCTTGACTTGACAATTTTGTCACCAGCAGGTCTTTCAACCCCAGCAGACCTGTGTCTGCCGGAAAGAGAGATCCAAGGTAGGCTTTAAATCTAGGATCGAGCACGGTGGCCAAAATGTAGTGCTCTGATTTCAACAGATTGACCACCCTTGAATCCTTGTTAAGCGAATTAAGGGCTGCATCCACAAGTCCCACATGCCTAGCGGAATCGCTCCGTGTTAGCTCCTTCTTCAATGCCTCCAGCTTCTTCTGCAAAAGCCTGATGAGGGGAATGACCTGACTCAGGCTGGCAGTGTCTGAACTGACTTCACGTGTGGCAAGTTCAAAGGGCATCAGAACCTTGCACAACATTGAAATCATTCTCCACTGCACTTGAGACAGGTGCATTCCACCTACTATATCGTGCTCAATTGTATAGGCTTGAATGGCCTTTTGCTGCTCCTCCAACCTCTGAAGCATATAGAGGGTTGAATTCCACCTCGTTACCACTTCTTGCTTCAGATGATGGCAGGGCAGGTTCAGTAGTTTTTGGTGGTGCTCCAGTTTTCTGTACGTGGTGCCTGTACGCCGAAAGTGTCCCGCAATTCTTCTGGCCACCGACAGCATCTCTTGCACGCCCCTGTCGTTTTTTAAAAAATTCTGCACCACCAAATTCAAGGTATGTGCAAAACATGGGACGTGCTGGAATTGGCCCAGATTTAATGCACACACAATATTGCTGGCGTTGTCCGATGCCACAAATCCACAGGAGAGTCCAATTGGGGTAAGCCATTCCGCGATGATCTTCCTCAGTTGCCGTAAGAGGTTTTCAGCTGTGTGCGTATTCTGGAAAGCGGTGATACAAAGCGTAGCCTGCCTAGGAAAGAGTTGGCGTTTGCGAGATGCTGCTACTGGTGCCGCCGCTGCTGTTCTAGCGGCGGGAGTCCATACATCTACCCAGTGGGCTGTCACAGTCATATAGTCCTGACCCTGCCCTGCTCCACTTGTCCACATGTCCGTGGTTAAGTGGACATTGGGTACAGCTGCATTTTTTAGGACACTGGTGACTCTTTTTCTGAGGTCTGTGTACATTTTCGGTATCGCCTGCCTAGAGAAATGGAACCTAGATGGTATTTGGTACCGGGGACACAGTACCTCCAACAAGTCTCTAGTTGGCTCTGCAGTAATGATGGATACCGGAACCACGTTTCTCACCACCCAGGATGCCAAGGCCTCAGTTATCCGCTTTGCAGTAGGATGACTGCTGTGATATTTCATCTTCCTCGCAAAGGACTGTTGAACAGTCAATTGCTTACTGGAAGTAGTACAAGTGGGCTTACGACTTCCCCTCTGGGATGACCATCGACTCCCAGCGGCAACAACAGCAGCGCCAGCAGCAGTAGGCGTTACACGCAAGGATGCATCGGAGGAATCCCAGGCAGGAGAGGACTCGTCAGACTTGCCAGTGACATGGCCTGCAGGACTATTGGCATTCCTGGGGAAGGAGGAAATTGACACTGAGGGAGTTGGTGGGGTGGTTTGCGTGAGCTTGGTTACAAGAGGAAGGGATTTACTGGTCAGTGGACTGCTTCCGCTGTCACCCAAAGTTTTTGAACTTGTCACTGACTTATTATGAATGCGCTGCAGGTGACGTATAAGGGAGGATGTTCCGAGGTGGTTAACGTCCTTACCCCTACTTATTACAGCTTGACAAAGGGAACACACGGCTTGACACCTGTTGTCCGCATTTCTGGTGAAATACCTCCACACCGAAGAGCTGATTTTTTTGGTATTTTCACCTGGCATGTCAACGGCCATATTCCTCCCACGGACAACAGGTGTCTCCCCGGGTGCCTGACTTAAACAAACCACCTCACCATCAGAATCCTCCTGGTCAATTTCCTCCCCAGCGCCAGCAACACCCATATCCTCCTCATCCTGGTGTACTTCAACACTGACATCTTCAATCTGACTATCAGGAACTGGACTGCGGGTGCTCCTTCCAGCACTTGCAGGGGGCGTGCTAATGGTGGAAGGCGCATGCTCTTCACCTCCAGTGTTGGGAAGGTCAGGCATCGCAACCGACACAATTGGACTCTCCTTGTGGATTTGGGATTTCGAAGAACGCACAGTTCTTTGCGGTGCTTTTGCCAGCTTGAGTCTTTTCAGTTTTCTAGCGAGAGGCTGAGTGCTTCCATCCTCATGTGAAGCTGAACCACTAGCCATGAACATAGGCCAGGGCCTCAGCCGTTCCTTGCCACTCCGTGTGGTAAATGGCATATTGGCAAGTTTACGCTTCTCCTCCGACAATTTTATTTTGGGTTTTGGAGTCCTTTTTTTTCTGATATTTGGTGTTTTGGATTTGACATGCTCTGTACTATGACATTGGGCATCGGCCTTGGCAGACGACGTTGCTGGCATTTCATCGTCTCGGCCATGACTAGTGGCAGCAGCTTCAGCACGAGGTGGAAGTGGATCTTGATCTTTCCCTAATTTTGGAACCTCAACTTTTTTGTTCTCCATATTTTATAGGCAGAACTAAAAGGCACCTCAGGTAAACAATGGAGATGGATGGATTGGATACTAGTATTGGATACCTGCCGACTGCCGACACAGAGGTAGCCACAGCCGTGAACTACCGCACTGTACACTGGTTGATAAAGAGATAGTAGTATACTCGTAACAACTAGTATGACACTATGACGACGGTATAAAGAATGAAAAAAAAACCACGGTTAGGTGGTATATATTATAATAATAATACAATTATGGATGGACGGACTGCCTGCCGACTGCCGACACAGAGGTAGCCACAGCCGTGAACTACCGCACTGTACACTGGTTGATAAAGAGATAGTAGTATACTCGTAACAACTAGTATGACACTATGACGACGGTATAAAGAATGAAAAAAAAACCACGGTTAGGTGGTATATATTATAATAATAATACAATTATGGATGGACGGACTGCCTGCCGACTGCCGACACAGAGGTAGCCACAGCCGTGAACTACCGCACTGTACATTGGTTGATAAAGAGATAGTAGTATACTCGTAACAACTAGTATGACACTATGACGACGGTATAAAGAATGAAAAAAAAACCACGGTTAGGTGGTATATATTATAATAATAATACAATTATGGATGGACGGACTGCCTGCCGACTGCCGACACAGAGGTAGCCACAGCCGTGAACTACCGCACTGTACACTGGTTGATAAAGAGATAGTAGTATACTCGTAACAACTAGTATGACACTATGACGGTATAAAGAATGAAAAAAAAACCACGGTTAGGTGGTATATATTATAATAATAATACAATTATGGATGGACGGACTGCCTGCCGACTGCCGACACAGAGGTAGCCACAGCCGTGAACTACCGCACTGTACACTGGTTGATAAAGAGATAGTAGTATACTCGTAACAACTAGTATGACACTATGACGACGGTATAAAGAAAGAAAAAAAAATACCACGGTTAGGTGGTATATATTGTAATACAATTATGGATGGACGGACTGCCTGCCGAGTTCCGACTGCCGACACAGAGGTAGCCACAGCCGTGAACTACCGCACTGTACTGTGTCTGCTGCTAATATAGACTGGTTGATAAAGAGATAGTATACAATACATACAACAATATACTACTATACTGGTGGTCAGGCACTGGTCACCACTAGTCACACTGGCAGTGGCACTCCTGCAGCAAAAGTGTGCACTGTTTAATTTTAAATTAATATAATATTATGTACTCCTGGGGGCTCCTGCTATAACAACCTGCAGTGCTCCCCAGTCTCCCCCACAATTATTATAAGCTTTGCCTTTTATACATTGATGTGCAGCACACTGGGCTGAGCTGAGTGCACACAGACTGAGTCACACTGTGTGACTGGCTGCTGCTGTGTATCGTTTTTTTTCAGGCAGAGAACGGATATAGCAGAGAACGGATATATTAAAATAAATAAAAGTTAACTAACAACAACTGCACTGGTCACTGTGGTAAACTCTGTCTGACTCTGCACAATCTCTCTCTCTCTTCTAATCTAATTTCTAATGGAGAGGACGCCAGCCACGTCCTCTCCCTATCAATCTCAATGCACGTGTGAAAATGGCGGCGACGCGCGGCTCCTTATATAGAATCCGAGTCTCGCGAGAATCCGACAGCGTCATGATGACGTTCGGGCGCGCTCGGGTTAACCGAGCAAGGCGGGAGGATCCGAGTCTGCTCGGACCCGTGAAAAAAACATGAAGTTCGTGCGGGTTCGGTTTCAGAGAAACCGAACCCGCTCATCTCTAATTTGAAGTGGAAGTACATTTTTCCACTTTTTGGAGTATTTATATTTGCTCTGCACATTGGACAATCACCACATCTGAGGAAAACAATAGTTTTTATCTGATGGTTTCTTGGTTCAGATATGGCACTCTTCGAGTCTTCACCAATCGATTTTTCAAATTAACTTATTTATTGTACACAAATTGGAATCTAACTGGAATGATATCCTTATGTAGCAGATTCCTGGTCATAATAGATCAGTGTTTATTTTTTTTTATTTGTTTGTATTGACTATTACATTTAGTAATGAAGGGAATAATATTCCTTCCATTTGCTTGTTTGGTTTTACACTTATTTTTTTTACAGTTCAGATCTATTTCTTTCCACTCAGTAACTTTTTTTTCACAACATTTTTTTCAAACACTTTTTCAACAAATTTTGCTCTTATTTCTTCTACATACTCAAACTTTCCTATTTCCAAAAAAATTCTGTCTGATTCTTTGTACCTGACTTTTGGGCATGCTTTTCAACCACAAAGGCTGGTGGTTGCTGGTGGTAGGGATGTAAGTGTTACTGTCAATGGGTTTTGAATAATTACAGGTTTGTAGACTGCTGTTATTAATAGATATGCATAAATCAAAAAAAATAACTTCCTCTTCACTTATTTCATTAGTTAGAGCTATTTTTAAAGGGTTGATGTTCAAATCATCACAAAATTCTTTCAAGTTTGATTCCCTTCCCTTACAATTAAAATACATGTTGTCTATAAAGCAAACCCATAACATAATATGTTGACTATAATGAGTGTTATTCCAGATGACTTTCAGTCCCCAATGACCCATGATCATATTTGTGTATGCTTGCATGAAATGTGTGCTCAAGACAGTAGCTTTACTTGTTGATAGAACCTTTCATTAACCCAGAAAAAGTAATTTTGGAGTTTAAATGTAATTACTTCTTTGAAAAAGTGTATTCTATTTGGTTCCATTCCTCCTCATTCAAATAAATATTTCACAGCCTCTATTCCTGCTTGATGGTCAATGATGTAGAGGTAGAAGTACAGAAGGCAAACCCAGTCTGAGTACAGTGACATACAGGTATTTGCATAATCACTACTGTGGCAGATCAGTATAGAGATGCAGATACTGTATGCTCAGTAGCCATATCAGTGGTGGGTGCTTGAGTGCAAATATACAATGATGATGATGATGATGATGATGATGATAATAGTCACCTGTTTTAACCAACCATTTCTGATTGGCTGTTTGCAGTTTGACCCACAGTACTTTTATTTTTTTGTAATAAGGGAAGTTCTAACTGCTTCTTTAGATAGATTTCTTCAATTTAAATCTAATAGTAATTTAATTTTTTTTGCTTTAAAAATTTATGATTTGGGGGAGGGAATCCAGACACATGCGTCTGTCCCACCTGTCATTTGGGAGATTTTATTTTTACTTTTATTGCAGTTGCATAGCATTCACCAGGATTAGTGGATTAGTCAGCCCTCCTCGTGCAGCTATGATACACTAGCAGTGACAAGCTGGGCCGGGGAACAGGGTGCCATCTGCCCCATGGGCCCTTATAATTTTAGTCCCATAGCCCCTGTTACTAAGCTGGAGTAGCCAATGTGCACTAGGACCCAGTGCTGCACTGCAATAAGATTCAACCTACAATACAGCACTTATGCACAATTGTGGCTTTCCACACAATATCCTTCAGCATCCTGGCTACTGATGGTCATCATCAGTTATGGTATGAAACCATTCATGCATATGTGTCCTTTTGCATACTAGCTGCAATGCTTAGCTCATCCTATGCCATACAAGTAATTGGAGCTGGCATGTGCACTTACCCACCTCCCATTAACTTCAGTGGAACATTGCAGTGATGCAAACAAGCATGGCATGCTGTGCTGCATTTGCATCATGGTCCCACTATTGTAAGCTGCTTTATGCAGCAACAACATAGTGGGACACATCTGAACTTCTTCCTTTAATGGTGAACCTATTCAACTATTCACCTTACAATTATCAATGTTATGGAAACATTGATGGTAGATGACCATCCTTAGTCCTGGCCACTGTGAAGTGAGCCGGGCAAGCAGGTTGTGGCTGTGATTATGCAGCAATGGCCATGTGTCCAGAGGTCAGAAAGGATGAGTTGGGGGCAAATGCCCGCAGGTGAGTGTGTGTATTGAAGAGGAGTGGGTGCTGTGCCCAGAGCTTCTCACAGACTCTATCACCCTGACGCCCACATCACACCACAGACACTCACTCATCACCCACCAGACCTATCACAGCACACTCACCCTGTTACCTTACAGATCTGTCCATTCACAGTCACCATCACATACCAGACCTGCCCCTGCACATTTATCCTGTTACCCACCAGACCTGTCCCCACACACGCACCCTGTCACCTGCCAGACCTGCCTCACACACTCAAGCTGTCAATACCCAGACCTGTCACTGCACACTCACCCTTCCACCCACCAGACCTGTCCCTGCATACTCACCTTCTCATCTAAAAAACATGTGTCCACACACTCATCCTGACAAGCACTAAATCTGTGTAACAGATGGCTTCTGCTGCTGACAGGTCAGATCAGTCATTTGTAGAGTGCTGGGGCATATTATATTTTTCATGTGGGGCCAATACTTGTGTTTTATTCCTGTGGGGACAATTTTTTCCATGTTGCAAATGTGTGGGTTTTTTTTGTGAGGGCCAATGTATTTTCTTTTTACTATCAGGGCACTGTGTGCATCTTATTCCTGCGGGTGCCATTTTTTTTCCTGTGATGGGCCTATGTGTGTTTCTTTAATATTAAAAATAGTAAATGTATTAATTATAAAAACAGTTTGATGGGGTGCTCCAAAATGTATTACACAGGGTGTTAGTGAGTAGGGAGTGCAGTGATGTGGACATTGGGTATTGAACATCATTTGAGACCACACCCCTTGTTGCAAGTCCACACCCACTTTTTCAGGAGTGCAAAAGAGAACCCCTCTTCCCCTGTCATGGTGTCCCCTTTGATTTAGTTTTGGATCCACCCTGGGTGTAAGTGTATTTGATGTATGCCTCACATAAACCTGATGAGCATGTTACTGGTACAGAGGTGAATGCATCTTGAGTTGCCTCCAACCAATCATATGGGTAAATATAGTGTACACATTTCATTTTTTGTATTTAGTTTTTTGGAACTCAGCATCGGCACCACATGGAATCATGCACTAATCTGACCGTACGTATGTGTTATATTTAGAATCCTATTCTGCTGCTAGGCAGAGGACTTGCATAACCAATATACTGAGAGTTTTCATTACACTTTATAGGAGTAAATGAAAATATTCTCCATATTTATAATGCACTATTTTTTTCTGTAGAGCGGCACAGCATAATACAATAGAACTGCGCTCAACCCCTAAGATGTGTGTGTTTAGCTAACGAATGCACATCATATGTAATAAAGGATAATGTATGAACAGACCCAAATATGAGTTTGCACTTGGATATAGAAATCACAAAAATAACAATATGATGCAAATTAATTGTTGTGAGCCACTGTATTTATTGTATACTGGCCAATCTAAAGGTGTGCGGTTAATGCCCAGGGTGGGCGATATTGTCTCTTATAAAGTTCATGCAGGTTATAATACAGACTGCGGCGTCCCGCACATCTGCTGTTGAAAAGTCTTTAGGAAAAAAATAATATTAATAACAAATGCTGGTGTTGGTAAAAAATCATTAAAACCTTCACGATGCACTGAGCTTACGGTGGTGGCATAAGTGGGGTAAAAAAGGGGGTCTTTGGACTGGTTTCCCCTCTCTGCCCCTGCTGCCCGTGGTGCATCCTTGTTCAGACGCCCCCCGGGTGCAGGTCGGTCAGAGAGGTGGACCTGTCTAGCGGCGGGGAAAGGATTCAGATGCCGTTCTGCAGAACGGCTAGCTGCGCCTCTCCCACCGCTTACAGAGAACTCATGTGTCACCCGTTCCAGCCGCACGCCGCGCTCCGTCACCGGCTTCCTCCGCTGTCTGGTTTCCTAGCAGCGCTGCTGGCTTCCGGGTTGGTCCGGTCATGTGACCGGGTATTTTTGACGTGGGAAAGAGTCTTCCTGATGAAGTACCTTTACTTGTTGATAGAGCCTTTCATTAACCCAGAAAAAGTAATTTTGGAGTTTAAATGTAATTACTTCGTTGAAAAAGTATATTCTATTTGGTTCCATTCCTCCTCATTCAAAGAAATATTTCACAGCCTCTATTCCTGCTTGATGGTCAATGATGTAGAGATAGAAGTACAGAAGGCAAACCCAGTCTGAGTACAGTGACATATTTGCATAATCACTACTGTGGCAGATCAGTATAGAGATGCAGATACTTTATGCTCAGTAGCCATATCAGTGGTGGGTGCTTGAGTGCAAATATACAATGATGATGATGATAATAGTCACCTGTTTTAACCAACCATTTCTGATTGGCTGTTTGCAGTTTGACCCACAGTACTTTTATTTTTTTGTAATAAGGGAAGTTCTAATTGCTTCTTTAGATAGATTTCTTCAAATTAAATCTAATAGTAATTGAATTTTTTTTGCTTTAAAAATTTATGATTTGGGAGAGGGAATCCAGACACATGCGTCTGTCCCACCTGTCATTTGGGAGATTTTATTTTTACTTTTATTGCAGTTGCATAGCCTTCACCAGGATTAGTGGATTAGTCAGCCCTCCTCGTGCAGCTATGATACACTAGCAGTGGCAAGTTGGGCCGGGGAACAGGGTGCCATCTGCCCCATGGGCCCTTATAATTTTAGTCCCATAGCCCCTGTTACTAAGCTGGAGTAGCCAATGTGCACTAGGACCCAGTACTGCTCTGCAATAAGATTCAACCTACAATGCAGCACTTATGCACAATTGTGGCTTTCCACACAATATCCTTCAGCATCCTGGCTACTGATGGTCATCATCAGTTATGGTATGAAATCATTCATGCATATGTGTCCATTTGCATACTAGCTGCAATGCTTAGCTCATACTATGCCATACAAGTAATTGGAGCTGGCATGTGCACTTACCCACCTCCCATTAACTTCAGTGGAACATCGCAGTGATGCAAACAAGCATGGCATGCTGTGCTGCATTTGCATCATGGTCCCACTATTGTAAGCTGCTTTATGCAGCAACAACAAAGTGGGGCACATCTGAACTTCTTCCTTTAATGGTGAACCTATTCAACTATTCACCTTACAATTATCAATGTTATGGAAACATTGATGGTAGATGACCATCCTTAGTCCTGGCCACTGTGAAGTGAGCCGGGCAAGCAGGTTGTGGCTGTGATTATGCAGCAATGGCCATGTGTCCAGAGGTCAGAAAGGATGAGTTGGGGGCAAATGCCCGATGGTGAGTGTGTGTATTGAAGAGGAGTGGGTGCTGTGCCCAGACCTTCTCACAGACTCTATCACCCTGACACCCACATCACACCACAAACACTCACTCATCACCCACCAGACCTATCACAGCACACTCACCCTGTTACCTTACAGATCTGTCCATTCACAGTCACCATCACATACCAGACCTGCCCCTGCACATTTATCCTGTTACCCACCAGACCTGTCCCCACACATGCACCCTGTCACCTGCCAGACCTGCCTCACACACTCAACCTGTCAATACCCAGACCTGTCACTGCACACTCATCCTTCCACCCACCAGACCTGTCCCTGCATACTCACCTTCTCATCTAAAAAACATGTGTCCACACACTCATCCTGACAAGCACTAAACCTGTGTAACAGATGGCTTCTGCTACTGACAGGTCAGGTCAGTCATTTGTGGGGTGCTGGGGCATATTATATTTTTCATGTGGGGCCAATACTTGTGTTTTATTCCTGTGGGGACAATTTTTTCCATGTTGCAAATGTGTGGTTTTTTTTTGTGAGGGCCAATGTATTTTCTTTTTACTATCAGGGCACTGTGTGCATCTAATTCCTGTGGGGGCCATTTTTTTTCCTGTGATGGGCCTATGTGTGTTTCTTTAATATTAAAAATAGTAAATATATTAATTATAAAAACAGTTTGATGGGGTGCTCCAAAATTTATTACACAGGGTGTTAGTGAGTAGGGAGTGCTGTGAGGTGGACATTGGGTATTGAATACCATTTGAGACCACACCCCTTGTTGCAAGTCCACACCCACTTTTTCAGGAGTGCAAAAGAGAACCCCTCTTCCCCTGTCATGGTGTCCCCTATGATTTTGTTTTGGATCCACCCTGGGTGTAAGTGTATTTAATGTATGCCTCACATAAACCTGATGAGCATGTTACTGGTACAGAGTTGAATGCATCTTGAGTTGCCTCCAACCAATCATATGGGTAAATATAGTGTACACATTTCATTTTTTGTATTTAGTTTTTTGGAACTCAGCATCGGCACCACATGGAATCATGCACTAATCTGACCGTACGTATGTGTTATATTTAGAATCCTATTCTGCTGCTAGGCAGAGGACTTGCATAACCAATATACTGAGAGTTTTCATTACACTTTATAGGAGTAAATGAAAATATTCTCCGATATTTATAATGCACTAATTTTTTTCTGTAGAGCGGCACAGCATAATACAATAGAACTGCGCTCAACCCCTAAGATGTGTGTGTTTAGCTAACGAATGCACATCAGATGTAATAAAGGATAATGTATGAACAGACCCAAATATGAGTTTGCACTTGGATATAGAAATCACAAAAATAACAATATGATGCAAATTAATTGTTGTGAGCCACTGTATTTATTGTATACTGCCCAATCTAAAGGTGTGCGGTTAATGCCCAGGGTGGGCGATATTGTCTCTTATAAAGTGCATGCAGGTTATAATACAGACTGCGGCGTCCCGCACATCTGCTGTTGAAAAGTCTTTAGGAAAAAAATAATATTAATAACAAATGCTGGTGTTGGTAAAAAATCATTAAAACCTTCACGATGCCCTGAGCTTACGGTGGTAGCATAAGTGGGGTAAAAAAAGGGGGTCTTTGGACTGGTTTCCCCTCTCTGCCCCTGCTGCCCGTGGTGCATCCTTGTTCAGACGCCCCCCGGGTGCAGGTCGGTTAGAGAGGTGGACCTGTCTAGCGGTGGGGAAAGGATTCAGATGCCGATCTGCTGAGCGGCTAGCTGCGCCTCTCCCACCGTTTACAGAGAACTCATGTGTCACCCGTTCCAGCCACACACTGCGCTCCGTCACCGGCTTCCTCCGCTGTCTGGTATCCTAGCAGCGCTGCTGGCTTCCGGGTTGGTCCGGTCATGTGACCGGGTATTTTTGACGTGGGAAAGAGTCTTCCTGATGAAGTCTTTGAATCTGTAGTGGTTCTTTCTTTGTAGTTCCTCCAACGCATTTCAACCTTTCGGTCTTCCTCTGGGAGTGCTTGAAGTGTCTAGATTGACATGATTTATATGTTTCTGAGGGGGCCATACCAGTTCTGATTGGATGAAGGATTGTATCACTGATTGGGCTTCTGACCTGTCTATCAAACTAGACCTGTTCTGATTTGTATGTTTCTGAGTGGGCCACACCAGTTCTGATTGGATGAAGGATTGTATCACTGATTGGGCCTCTGACCTGTCTATCAAACCAGACCTGTACTGATTTGTATGTTTCTGAGGGGGCCATATCAGTTCTGATTGGATGAAGGATTGTATCACTGATTGGGCCTCTGACCTGTCTATCATACCAGACCTGTTCTGATTGGATGAAGGATTGTATCACTGATTTGGCCTCTGACCTGTCTATCAAAGTCAGTGTGTTATTTCTCTAAAGTGGTAGGGTCCTAGTTCCAAAATTGGAGTATGATGTGACATAGCTGATCTAGTATAATGTTTAGGAGAGATATACAAATAATACAGATATCTTATTTATGTATTTGTTAAATCCATGTTTGTAATGCCTCTGCATCATTATATATTAGAAATAGGTACCCTATATTAATATTTGTAGTTCTCCTGCTGATGGTGTCTAAAATGAGGAAAGAAGGGGTGTACAGTGTTTGGATGATGTTGTGCTACTGTTGTAGTATCGGACCTTATTGTCTTTAAGATTATTTGCAGATGACCGACCTGATCTCATTGTCAATATTGAGACCCCTAGGGGCTAGGGTCCCCATATTGACAATCATGCTCAATTCTTCCTTGTTGATTTTGTGAATAAAGTCCCCTCCTCTCCAGTTTCTTTTCACCTATTTTAGCCCTGTGAATTTGAGTAATGTGGGATCTGAATGATGGTAGTCCCTAAAGTGTAAAGATAATGGGTGTTCTTCCGTCCCCTTCCTGATGTTCCGTACATGCATGGCTATTCTTGCTTTTAACGGTCTTATCGTCCTTCCTATATAGTGTTTTATGCACGGGCACTGTAATATGTATATGATGCCCTGGGTGTGGCATGTTAGCCTGTCCCTAATCCTAAATTCATAGTCATTGCTCACAGATCTCATGTTGCATGTGGGTACAGTGCTTTTTGCGCCCATGGTTTTACATCCTATACAAGTCCCACAGTGGAAAATACCTCTTTTCTTCTGCATCCCATCTATTGTGGTTTGTGTTTTGTTACTTGGTGGTATGCAGCTGTGTACTCATTTTTGTTTTATATCGGGGGCTTTTCTGTATACCACCTTTGGCTTTGGTGGTAAGATTTCGGCTAAGGTGTCGTCTTGTAGTAATATGGGCCAGTGTTTCTCAAGAGTCTTTTTCACCTTGTTCGCTTGTTGTGAAAACTGTGTAATGAATAGAGGTTGTTCAGTGCTTGTTGCCTTTCTGGTTTCTTGTTGTATTCTAGAAGTGGTGCTCTATCGTTTTCTCTCACTGTGGTGAAAGCCCTTTGAATTAACTCTGGGTGGTATTTCTTTTCTCTGAATCTATTGCTAAGGGTGGTCCCTTGTGTGTCATAGTCACTGATTATGGAGCAATTCCTCCTTAATCTCTTGAACTGGCCCATTGGTATACCTTTGAGCCAGGTGGGATGGTGCCCACTGGATGCCAAGATAAAGCTGTTGACATCCACAGTCTTATTGAATGTGTTGGTGTGTATGGCACCTTCATGTATAAATATATTGAGGTCTGAGAATTCTACTGTCTTTTTTCCTAAAGACTTTTCAACAGCAGATGTGCGGGACGCCACAGTCTGTATTATAACCTGCATAAACTTTATAAGAGACAATATCGCCCACCCTGGGCATTAACCGCACACCTTTAGATTGGCCAGTATACAATAAATACAGTGTGTCACAACAATTAATTCGCATCATATTGTTATTTTTGTGATTTCTATATCCAAGTGCAAACTCAAATTTGGGTCTGTTAATACATTATCCTTTATTACATCTGATGTGCATTCATTAGTTAAACACACACACCTTAGGGGTTGAGCGCAGTTCTATTGTGGTATATCCACTAAGCTTCTCCATTTACGTATAGGTGGGTTGGAACACCCATCAGAACGAGCAGCACACCCCGGCTAGCTATAGAATAAAGACACTCAGTGCGCAGAACCCTCCAATTTACAGCATAATACAAAGCTGGGTAAAGAGAGTAACACATACATAATAACACATTACAGAATGCTGAGGTAGTTTATCTAGGGGGGTGGGAAGAAACATGAGCATACATTCTAAAGGGGAAGAGAAGGAGTTGGGTATTCGGAGATATACAGTTAAGGATGTGAGAGGAGGACCAGATTAGGAAGAGATCCAGTATAGTAGGTGAAGGATGAAAAATGTCCTTGCTTGATAGGCAAATAAGGGAAAGATATAATTTCAAAGGCTTATCTATTGTTCACATTTAGACTGCAGCATTTAATAATCATAATTAAAAATGTCCTAAAAAATGCTTATTATAGTCTCATATATCAAATATGTTTACAAAATGTGTTCTGTCTTGTAAGGTGTGTTTGGATGATGCAAAATACATTGACTTACAATATATTAATGGGTGGTGTTTGATCTTGGATACCTTGAAGAATATAAAAAATTGCATACTGAGAAAATCTATATGGTTCACTGCTAAATTGAGAAGCATGTCTAAAATTTCAGCATTTACCTCTCCAATCTACTGTAGTTTGAAAATTTCATTCCGCAACATCACAGAGGCTATGCTCTCTTGAGCAGTAAATGCCCATATAATAGCAGATCCTACAACCTTAATGAGCAAAATACACCTATGGTGGGTAATGATGATTCTTTATGTATAGAGCGGAGGTTCCCAAACTGTGCGCCATGGCTCCCTGGGGTGCCTCGGGACACTTGCAGGGGTGCCCTGGGTTGGTGGTCCAGGACCAATTCAAATTATTCATGGTCAATATAATAGGCAAAACCAGTGCTGGAGGCTGCCAGTCATAAAATATGTGGCCAAACAAAAGCAAATTTTGTCCCTCACCACACAACTGACCCCAAGGATGACATATAAATGCAATCTACTTAATGTAATATTTCTTTCTAAATTTCTCAATAAGAAATTTTTGGCCATGGGGTGCCGTGAAAAAAATTCTGATATTCTAGGGCGCCGTGATTCAAAAAAGTTTGGAAAACACTGGTATAGAGTATTTAAATGATAAAACAGCAAAACTTGGTAAATTGAACAGCCACCAAAAAGAAATTAAATGTTTCACATAAATAAAAATACAAACAACTTCCTAAGCAAACTGTTTAATTTATTGTAATTATTTTTTTACTTATGTATTAATATTTTGTTTACTGCTAATGTCTTCACAAGTTTGCTAATTGCCAGCTACAAAATAAATGTCCTTGATTTACTATTTTTATAGTAATTGTTTTTCTCAGGTAATCAAAAACCTTGACATAGTTAAAGTCCACAATAATCTTTAAAATGTGCATCTAATACACATCTGAATAATTTTTCAATAATAATTAATCACAGATTCTAATTATGTATATAATATTGTATCTTAATTTACAGTCTGAAACACTGAATATAAAAAGAACAGACAGATGATTAATGATTGCATGATTGAACTGACATTTCTGTGTTTAGAAAATCATCAGCCAGAGAAATTTAAATTTAGACAGTGAGAAGTTAAATCCAGCCTCATAAAAAAACTACAAAAATAGAAAAGGCAATGGGGGTCATTCCGAGTTGATCGCTTGCTAGCTACTTTATTCAGCCATGCAAATGCATAGTCGCCGCCCACTGGGGAGTGTATATTTGCTGTGCAAGGGTGCGATCGCATGTGCAGCCGAGCAGTACAAAAGTAGTTTGTGCAGTTTCTGGCTAGCTCAGAACTTACTCAGCCCTTGCGATCACTTCAGCCTGTCCGGTCCCGGAATTGACATCAGACACCTGCCCTGCAAACGCTTGGATACGCCTGCATTTTTCCAACCACTCCCAGAAAACGGTCAGTTGACACCCATGAACGCCTTCTTCCTGTCAATCTCCTTGCAATCGGCTGTGTGAATGGATTCTTTGTTAAATCGATCGCACAGCATTGATCCGCTTTGTACCCGTATGACGCGCCTGTGCATTGCGGTGCATACGCATGCACAGTATTGACCTGATCGCTGCACTGCAAAAAATGGCAGCATGCGATCAGGTCGGAATGACCCCCAATATACGTAACAGGCATTATAAAGTGCAGTTGCTTTGCTGATATCTTTGGTTTTCTTCAGGCCTCATAAACACTGGAGATGTGTGGCGGACACTTTTCAGGCTTTGTGTTTAGGTTTTGGATCTGGATCCCTGCTCATGTTTTGGATCTGGATTGGTTTTGCCAAAACCACCCTTGTGGGTTTTGGTTTTGGATCTGGATGATTTTTCAAAGAAAACATAAAGCAGTTAAAATCACAGAATTTGGGGGTAATTTTGATCCTATGGTAATATTAACCTCAATAGCATTCATTTCCACTCATTTCCAGTCTGTTCTGAACAATTCACACCTCACAAGGGGTACAGTAACTAGATGACTAAGCTAAGTGACACAAGAGGGCGGCACAAACACCTGGCCCATCAAGGAGTGACACTGCAGTGACAGACAGGATGGCAGTTTTAAAAACTTGTCCCCAAAGAGCTTATAATGCAAAGAAAAAAATGAGGTGCAAGAAGGAATTGTCTTGGGCCCTTCCACCCACCCTTATGTTGTTTAAATAAGACATGCACAGTTTAATAAACCCATCATTTCAGCGACAGGTGGTCCCCCTGGAAAAAAACTCACCAAGTTCTCAGAATCATAGCTAGCTACAAACATGCCACTTTCATACTTGATGACTTTTAACATTTTGAGAAGAGGCAAGAGGAAGAGGATAGTGTCAAGAAGGTGATTAAAAATTAGAGAGGCACACGCAATCAGGAACAATACACAAGCTTTCAACTCCACTCCTATCTTGGTGTGGAACAGAAAGGACTTCAACCAAGCAAATATTTAATTATTAATTACACATTACTGGACAAACTAAAAAACTAGGGGCCAAAGCCTCCAAAATTGTACCCCCTTCTCCATTTTCAGGGATTAAGATAATCTCAGATTTAATGCTAGGATGTAAATAAACTGGTGTATACCACAGGATCAAGATTGGATATATTCTCCTCCATGGAGTCTGGAGACTTATTTTGTGAAAATCTTGTGGATTTCTTTTTTTGCCATTTTTTATTGCATTTTTATATACATATTTTGTGGCCGATGCCTTATTTTTGTTTTTCACAGCTCCCAGTAACACGCATGTGAGCATACCTGTGTGTCCCAGTTACAAGCATGTGAGCATACCTCTGTGTCTTGTTTATTTTATTCATATTTTATTTCTAAATAAAGCAGCCCCTTAGATGTTTTATCAGCCCCTCCTGAGCTCTGATAGGAGCTCCAGATGGGGCAAGTTGAGTTCGGGTGGGTTCGATAAAGTACTAACATGACTGTGCAGTGAATTTTTTTGTTATTGAGCCCCTTCCTTAGTGGAGCTTACCACTCTACAGTCCAAACTCATTTCATACTATAAGTAGGACTGTGGAAGGAAGCAATACTAACCTCCATGCCCACAGCATGCCTCAGCCTGGCAAGCCAGACATCTTCCTGGCTGTAAACCACCATGAGACTCCATACTGGGCCTTATTCAGTGACTGTGCCTCACAGGAGCTCCTGGACCATCTAGTGCTGCAGTGCAATGGAAAGCTGATGCAATGCAAGATCACTGAAACTCTGTTCTTCTAACACCACGAGGTCTTGCAATAACCCTATGCAGCCCTTCAGAAAAGAAGATCCCAGTATAACAAATGCACATCTTCTAAATAAATAATCCCAAAATGTGGAACATCAATAATAAATCAAAACTAAGGTTGACTAATTGGAGCCATTCATTTGAGTGAGTCCCTAACATGAAATAATTTAGAAGAACCTCTCTCTAATGCTCCGGCAGAAAACATCACATTTACCTATCCGGCAATTGTGTTGGATTATGAATCAGTCTCTTTTGAGTCACACTGACTTTGACCTCAAATGTGGTCTCTCCCCAGTTTATTTAGTTTATTTAAAGACACTTTCCATTTCCATTTCCACCTTTGCGGCTAGATTTCACAAATCTGTTTGTGATGTTGAAGCTTGTTTCATATCTGCTCTAGGCTTTCATTTAAACCGAGGATCAAGTACAGCAGCACCACTATACTTATACAGTATTGGCAGCACCCCTTGAGAATTACACAGCACAGCAGACAGGCAACAGCACCCCTGGACTTAAACAGCAGTGGGGCAGCACCCCTGGACTGATAGGGCAGAGGGGCAGCACCCCATATAGGGAAGCACCCCAGGAATGATGTGGTAGAAAAGAAAAGACGTGCAAGATGGAATTGTCCTTGGGCCCTCCCACCCTTATGTTGTTTAAAGAGGACATGCACACTTTAACAAACCAATCATTTCAATGACAGTGTCTGCCACATGACTGTGGCTGAAATATTTGCTTTGTTTTGGGCTCTTACCAAAAAAGAAGCAATTAATCTCTCTTTGCACAAACTGGCTCTACAGTGGCAAGATGTCATCCTCATCATCAGATTCCCTCCCCCCTTCAGTGTTTACATCCTCATCCTCACACAGAAATAATATTCAAACAAACAAAACCAAATCATTTAGGTGTCAGTGGACTGCTTACGCTATTACCCAAAGTTTCTGAACTTGACAATTTCTTATGATGAATGCGCTGCAGGTGACATAAAAGGGAGGATATTAACGTCCTTACCCCTACATATTATGGATTGACAAAGGCAACAGATGGCTTGACACCTGTTGTCTGGATTTGTGGAGATATAATTCCACACCGAAGAGGTGGCTTTTTTGGCATTTTGCCCAGGCATGACAATGGGCTTTTCATCCCATGCCTAACAACAGTCTCCACTATTGCCTTATTCAAACAAACCACATCACCATTAGAATCTTCATCGTCAACTTCCTCCGCAGTGCCAGCTACACCCATATCCTCCTCACCCTGGTGTACTTCTACAGTGATATCCTCAATCCCAATTTCAGCAAGTGGACTGGTGGTGCTCCTCCCAGCACTTGCAGGGGGCATGCAAATGGTGGTTGGAGCCTCTTCTTCCCATACAGTGTTCCCAGACATCGCAACCGCAGACAGTGCCAGCACACCTGTATTTTCACAACACCACTGTAATTTTACAGCATACAAGAAAAGGCCAGTATACATTGATTTTCACTGCACTCTAGAATTATTACAGCATACAAGATGATTTTCACTGTACCCCTGTATTTTCATAGCATACATGGCCTGTGTAATGTTATTTGAACAGAAACACCCATATATTTTACAGCATACACCAGTGTGCTTTTCATTTTTAACAACTGCACCTATGAATTTTTACAACATACAGGGCCAGCAGCACCCCATATTTTACAACATACAGCAGTGTGCTTTTAATTTTCAACAACTGCACCTCTGAATGTTTACAACATACAGGGTCAGCAGCACCTTAATATTTTACAGCATACAGGAACAGTGTGCTTTTAGTTTTTAACAACTGCACCCCTAAATTTTTATAGCATACAAGGGCCAGTGTAATGTTATTTGAACAGCAACACCCTATATTTTACAGCATACAGCAGTGTGCTTTTAATTTTTAACAACTGCACCTCTGAATTTTTACAACATACAGGGCCAGCAGCACCCCTATATTTTAAAGCATAAAAGAGCAGTGTGCTTTTAATTTTTAACAACTACACTCTTGAATTTATATAGAATCAAAGGGCTAGTGTAATGTTCTTTGAACAGCAAAACCCCTATATTTTACAGCATACAACAGTGTTCTTTTAATTTTTAACTGCACCCCTGAATGTTTACAACATACAGGGCCAGCAGCACCCCATATTTTACAGCATACAGCAGTGTCCTTTTAATTTTTAACAACTGCACCCCTGAATTTTTACAACATACATGGCCAGTGTAATGTTATTTGAACAGCAACACCCCTATATTTTACAGCATACACAAGTGTGCTTTTAATATTTAACAGCACCCCTGAATATTTACAACATACAGGGCCAGTGTAGTTATTTGAACAGCAACACCCCTATATTTAAAAGCATACAGCAGTGTGCTTTTAATTTTTAACTGCACCCCTGAATGCTTACAACATACAGGGGCTGAATGTTTACAACATACAGGGCCAGCAGCACCCCAATATTTTACAGCATACAGGAACAGTGTGCTTTTAATTTTTAACAACTGCACCCCTGAATGTTTAAAACATACATTGCCAGCAGCACCCCAATATTTTACAGCATACAGGAACAGTGTGCTTTTAATTTTTAACAACTGCACCTCTGAATTTTTATAGCATATAAGGGCCAGTGTAATGTTATTTGAACAGCAACACCCCTATATTTTACAGTATACAGCCATGTGCTTTTAATTTTTAACAACTGCACCTCTGAATTTTTACAACATACAGGGCTAGCAGCCAGGGCCGGTGCTAGGGTGTTCGGCGCCCCCCTGCAAACTATAAATTTGCGCCCTCCCATATTCCTTTGTCGCGCGCCGGGAAAAGGGGTGTGGTCTCACAAGTAAGGGGCATGGCCACACAGTAGTACCCCGATTTAAAATTACGCCACAATGTAGCACAATCTTATTAATCTTATACGTAATGCCCCACCCGTAGTAGTAGCGTCCTTATACGTAATGCCCCACCCGTAGTAGTAGTGTCCTTATACGTAATGCCCCACCCGTAGTAGTAGCGTCCTTATACGTAATGCCCCACCCCACCCGTAGTAGTAGCGTCCTTATTTGTAATGCACCCCAGTAGTAGTAGCATCCTTATACATAATGCCCCCACAGTAGTAGTAGCATCCTTATACATAATGCCCCCCGAGTAGTAGTAGCATTCTTATACATAATGCACCCACAGTAGAAGTAGCGTCCTTATACATAGTGCACCCCCAGTAGTAGACGCGTCCTTATACGTAATACCCCCCAGTAGTAGTAGCATCCTTATACATAATGCCCCCCCAGTAGTAGTAGCATCCTTATACATAATGCCACCCCAGTAGTAGTAGCATCCTTATACATAATGCCCCCCCAGTAGTAGTAGCGTCCTTATACGTAATGCCCTCCCGGTAATAGTAGCGTCCTTGTACATAATGCCCCCCCAGTAGTAGTAGCGTTCTGATACGTAGTGCACCCCAGTAGTAGTATCGTCCTTATATGTAATGCCCCCAGCCCCAGTAGTAGTAGCGTCCTTACACGTAATGGCCCCCCCAGTAGTAGCGTTGTTACACGTAATGCCCCCCTGTAGTAATAGCGTCCTTATACATAATGCCCCCCCAGTAGTGGCGTCCATAGAGCGCGCACACAGACATACCTCACATACACACACACACACACACACACACACACAATTCACACATATATACACACACATACACACCCACCATACACACACTTCTCTCTCACCCTCCACTTACCTAATCCAGTCTCCCTCTGTACAGCAGCCAGGTCCGTGTAGCTCCGCCCCCTTATGTCCAGTTTAGCCACGCCCCGACCATCCCATGTAGCTCCGCCCCCTTCTGTCCCGTACTCGACGCTCTCACACAGATGAGATGAGGTGAGGGGAGGGAGGAGGCGTATCATGCTGCAGGTGCCCGCTGCCAGTGCCTGTCATATAGTGACAGACACAGCAGTGGCAGCAGCAGGGGGGACAGGACGGCGCAGCAGGGAAGGGATGCAGAGTAGGGGAAGCGCCTATCCGTCCCAGTGCCTCCCTGCACTGCATCCCTTCGCTGAGCGGGTAGCGCCGGGCCTGCTAGCAGCACCCCTCTATTTTAAAGCATAAAAGAGCAGTGTGCTTTTCATTTTTAACAACTGCACCCCTGAATTTTTATAGAATCCAAGGGCCAGTGTAATATTATTTGAACAGCAAAACCCCTATATTTTACAGCATACAGCAATGTGGTTTTCATTTTTAACTGCACCCCTGAATTTTTACAACATATAGGGCCAGCAGCACCTCTATATGTTAAAGCATACAGGAGCAGTGTGCTTTTAATTTATAGCAACTGCACCCTTGAATTTTTACAACATACAGGGCCAGCAGCTCCCCTATATTTTCCAGCATACAGGAGGACAGTGCTCCTGCACCCTGTACATCACAGTGACAGCCAGGACAGCAACACCCATGTACAGCTGCAGCACATGAAACACCAGTGACATCCAGGAAAGCACCCTTATCACAGCACAGGTACACCTTAGTGACTGCAGCAGCACCCCTACAGAGCACACACTAACCCCACCCAATGCCACTATCCACAGAGAGAGACAGAGGGATCCAAAACCCTTAAGAATCTGATAGTGGGATATGACATTTTGCCTCATTCTGGTTTCTGAGTCTGGCGGGAAGTCCAGAGCCGGACTCAGGTCCGGGCTCGGGATGGGATGTTCAGGGGGTTCAGTTCTCAGGAGACCATACCCACTCCTCTCTAACAAACACATTAATGTTTTCATACAGATGCTGAGTGCCATGCATCTTTCTACCATATACTGTATGTATATATATATATGCTGTAGTGACCGCCGGTCACTATATTGATGCCATGACCCTGGCTGAATCAGAGTCCAACAGTCGGCATGCTGATGAATCCCAATAAAAAACCTTCATGTATAGACATACACTTTATATGAGTATGTATAAATATACAGAACATCCGGAAAGTATTTACATCGCTTCACTTTTTCTACATTTTGTTATGTTACACCCTTATTCCAAAATTAAATAAATTAATTTTTCCCACAAAATTCTACACAAAATACCCCATAATAACAATGTGAAAAAAGTTTTTTGTGATGTTTGCAAATTTATTAAAAATAAAAAAACTAAGAAATCACATGTACATAAGTATACACAGCCTTTGCCATGAAGCTCAAAATTTAGCTCAGGTGCATCCCGTTTCCACTGATCATCCTTGAGATGTTCCTAGAGCTTAATTGGAGTCCACCTGTGGTAAGTTCATCTGATTGGACATGATTTGGAAAGGCACACACCTGTCTATATAAGGTCTCACACTTGACAGTGCATATCTGAGCACAAACCAAGCATGAAGTCAAAGGATTTGTCTGTAGACCTCCAAGACAGGATTGTCTCGAGGCACAAATCTGGAGAAGGGTACAGAAAAATATCTGCTGCTTGGAAGATCCCAATGAGCACAGTGGCCTCCATCATCCGCAAATGGAAGAAGTTCGGAACCACCAGGACTCTTTCTAGAGCTGGTCGGCCATTTAAACTGAGCGATCATGGGAGAAGGTCCCAAGTCAGGGAGGTGACCAAGAACCTGATGGTCACTCTGTCAAAGCTACATCATTTCTCTGTGGAGAGAGGAAAACCTTCCAGAAGGACAACCATCTCTGCAGAAATCCACCAAGCATGCCTGTATGATAGATTGGCCAGACAGAAGCCACTCCTTAGTAAAAAGCACATGGGAACCCACCTGGAGTTTGCCAAAATGCACCTGAAGGACTCTCAGAACATGAGAAACAAAATGATCTGGTCTGATGAGACAAAGATTGAATTATTTTGTGTGAATGCCAGGCGTCATGTTTGGAGGAAACCAGGCACCCATCTGGTAGATATGTTGTGGCTGTAATCTGCTTGATATATGCCCCTAATATTTACTCTAGACCCTTTTTCAGACAATTAGTGGGCTTACTTATCCCACACTCTTTCAACACATTGATTCTCTGTGGAGATCTCAATCTGGTATCACACCCCAAACTAGACAGATCACATTCACGCAGATCCACTCTTACTCTTCCTAAATTCGGAGTCCCCTTCCTGCTCTCTTCACTACAAGTGCTTGATGTGTGGTGAGTCACTCATCCCACCTTGTCAGAATACATGTGTCAGTCATCTGCTCATCATACTTTTTCCCACAGAGACTACACTGCTATATCATCTTCTCTTCTTCCTCATGTCAAAGATTCTAATATAGAACCTATTGTTCTATCAGATCACGCCTTGGTGTGGTTCTCCCTCAAAATTCAAAAAGAAAAGTCTTCATTTAAAACATGGAGGTTTACCGCCCACCTCTCTCAATACCCAAAATTCATATCCACATTGGATAAAGCTTGGGATGACTTCCATGAGATACACAGAGAACTACTGATCTCTAACCCCCTGCTCTATTGGATGACTGTTAAGGCAGTACTTAGAGGGGTCATACTCTCTTTTGCATAATACCTCTTCACAAGACTATTTACTTTGTCAACAAGCCCTCACTGATGCCTATGTACTTTATAACTCAGATCCCTCACATTCGAATAAAATTAACATCAAACTGCAAAAACCCATTTTGATGGCCTACTACAAGCCATGACTGATAAATATCAATTCATATCGAATTATAAATATCATTAGTTCTGTAACAAAACTAGCAAGCTTCTCACCACAAGACTAAACAGCACTAGATCATCTATGACTGTCCAACCCCTGACACTCCCTAACAATTCCCTTACCTCCTCGAATACTGAAATCACTTGTTTAATGAGAGACATTTATGCCAATTTATACTCCTCCCCTCCCCATCCCCCCTCTCTAGTACTAAGTCACTCCTCTTCTCAACCAGCCAATCATTCCGCGGACCACTGGTCCTCTCTTCCATTCCCTCAGCTATCCTCCAGCCTTGCGTCTACACTCACTACTCCTATCATGATGGAAGAGGTGTCCAGGGCTATCAAAGCTCTCAAGCCTGCTAAGGCCCCTGATCCTGATGGATTTAGTGGTGAATTCTTTAAAATGTTTATGGATAGAATAAGCTCTAGTCTAGTGCCAGTATTCAATTGTATCTTAGTTAACGAATCCATCCATCTTTATTTCAATTCGGCAACCATAAAGGTACTTCCGAAACCAGGAAGACTTTTGCAAGCCTGAATCTTACTATCCTATATCGTTACTTAACTGTGATTATAAATGTCTTACGGAGATTATTGCTGACCGTATAAATCCAATTCTCCCTCATATTATCCATCAGGACCAGACAAGCTTTATTAAGGGAAGACATTCAGTCCTTAATGTTAGCAAAGCCCTCTCTGCTACCCAAACCTCCTCAACACATACCACATATCCCTCTCCACTTTTCTTGTTGTCGGTTGATGCTGAGAAAGCTTTCAACCTAGTCCACTGGCCATACCTGATAGCTAGAATGGGAAGATTCGGCTTCCCACCTCTATTTGTCTTTTTTATTCACAATGTATATTCCAAACCTCAAATTTCCTGTAATGGCTTTCTCTCCTCCCATTTCCCTATACTTAAGGGTACACATCAGGAACACCCTCTATCCCCTCTTTTGTTTGCCCACGCAATTGAACAATTAGAGCAATATTATCAAGGCCTGCAGTCAGCACTTGGCCTGCTTGCAATTGTAAAGAAAGAATTTGTTAAGAATGTGATTTAAGAATGGAGTTAGAACCGGAACTGAAAACCATTTCTCCTCTCTTCACAGGTAAAAACCCCATCTTCATGCTTGGATATCTGAGTCTCTCATCTCTCTCTGGCTACACTTTTCACACCCCAAGGAAGTTTGTCTGCAAATGTCTGTGATCCTTCTTCAATGCAAAATAACCTCTGTTAATTAGCTGAACTTCTGATTGCATACCTCCCCCTTTGCCAGCTGATATAGTTGGAGCATTTAAGAGCAATATTAGCAAGGCCTGCAGTCAGGACTTGGCCTGCTTGCAATTGTGAAGAATGCATTTGTTAAGAATGTGATTTAAGAATGGAGTTAGAACCGGAGTTTGAACTGGATTTGGACTACGCTAAAATCTCGAATAAAACAATTTCCCCAAACACTGCAACTCAGGACCATCATGTGGCCTCTCCTCACCTCTGCCTTGAGAACACCAGGACCAATGCCTACTACTTCTCTGTCCAAGAACATCATGACTGCCCCCAAAACTACCCCTCAAGCTGAGCAGGGAACTGAGGGGCATGCGCATCAGGACCAGATTTTGCTGGGTCAGTTCCATTGGACATTAGTGTGCACTCCACATTATTACACCCACCCGCACTGCTCCCCACACTCTCACACCCACCCACACTGCTCTCATGAGACCAGGACATTTATCATATTCACAAATTAATGTTTCCCTGCAAATGTGTCTTTCTCTTCTTTCTTCTTACAGGGTACTTTCCCCCCACTGTGTGCTATTCCTATAATGTGTACCTCCATTGGTTGCACACCCTGCCAGCAGTAACCTACACAGTGCGCCTCACATGGCTGCCTCGGATGATTCCTCCATGGGCAGGGTGTGCTTCGTTTGGATCTTTCCATGCAGGGTATAGCATACTCCTACACTCGTGTCAGTTTTTCCCGTGAATGCATTTGGCCCTTGTATGGCTCATCTCCCACTGTGTAACCTTCGTAGTGCGCCCAACATGGCTGCCTTATCTGGTAAACTTGTGGATGGGATGAAAAATACATGGACCTGATGGTTTTATTGGAACCCTACTCTGAACCTAAGGACTCTGCAATCTCCCCGTTTTGTGTTCTCTTCTAGGGGTGGACTATTCCACCCTGGGTAATCCTACGCAGTGCACCTAAGATGGCTGCCGCACCTGGTACCTTGTGAGGGTGGAATACACAACCCCTGGAGGTTATTACCCAAAATGCTTACACCAACCCTGCATTATTCTTTCTGTCTTTATTGTCTGTGTGGTTTATCTTTTGATGTAATACTTAAATCTTCTGTATTATGTGCATTGTTTGAGTTCTAGTTGGTGCCGCGGATGGCTCCCTCGGTGCTGCTCTGCCAAGCAGCCTTTGTGTTTAGTCCTTCGTGTATAATATGTCTAATATGTTGAGTCTATTGTACAGTTGCAATGTGCTTATCAACTCATACGTGTAATGTGTGTAATGTATACTATGTTCTTCCCCCTTCTTATGCTGTGTATTCCCCCTTCATGTTGCTGCTTGGCGATGCATTGTACCACAAAGAATTCCTAGTGTACGTGAGTACACCTGGCCAATAAAGCTGATTCTGATTCTGATTCTCATGACTGCTCTTAGATTGGTCCCAAACTTTCATGGTATCATGTCTTCTGATATTAAACCCAAATTGGCTCTCTTTGCAGATGACATGATTCTGTTTATATCCGAACCAGAGGCATCAATCCCTGAAATTATGTCCATTATAAATGCCTACGGACCTATTTCAGGGTATAAAATTAATATAAGTAAATCCAAAATTTTGCCTATTAACCCCATCCAACCTCTATTCTCTTTTCACTTCCTATATTGTCTCAATGTGTTAAACAATCCTCTCATATTAAATATTTAGGGGTTCATACAACAAACAACCCTGCTTCCCTGTATAAAACTAATTTCTCACCTCTCCTTTCGAAGATTAAACTTCAAATGGATAACTGGACCAAGTTGCCTTTATCACTTTTAGGGAGGAAGGCGGTGCTAAAAAGTGTGATTTTTCCAAAAATTTACTATTTTCTCCAAGTGCTTCCTTGTTCCCTCCTTAAATAAGATGTGCATGTCCTCTTTCCTTTGGGGAGGGGGAGGAAGGTCCAGGATGTCCCTGTCTAAATTGACTAGATCTAAGGAGAAAGGAGGTCTAAATATACCTGACTTTTCTTTGTATTTGTTAACGGCTCATTTCAGATATATTTCCGATTGGCTACAAGAAAAATCTGCATACACTAACTTTGAACTGGACAAAACAACTTTTGCACCCTTCTCCCCATCTGCCCTGCTTCACTCTTCTCGAGGTCTTATACCCCCTCATATACAAAACCCCATTCTCTTCAGAGACACTTACAAATGTTGGCTTATTATAAATAAGAAATAAGGGAGACCTCACACACACAATTTATTCCTACAGTATATGGGATAATCCCAACTTTCTCCCTTCTCTCTATAACCCAATCTTCAAATCATGGCATGCAAATGGACTGAATTTAGCTACAAAAATTCTTGACCCGGGAGGCAAATTCCTTACATATTCTAACCTCTGTGACAAATTCTAACCTTTATTTACAGCTTTGCCATTATGTCAATTAACTACTTTCTACTTGCACCAACCCCTCTTACACTGATCCTTTTATATCTATTATTAACTCATTAAATATTCACGCATTTCAAACTAGAACCCTATACTTCCTTCTTAAGTCTCCCCAAGAATCTTTTCCCCTTTCTGGCCTAGTTTCTTCCTGGCAGGCTGACATCCCTGATATCACTGACATGGGTTCTTTTTTTCACCATTACTCGCATGCAATGACAATTCTTCAATCTTCTTTTCTTCAAGAAGTTCACTTCAAAACAACTCATAGGTTATAAATAGTGCCTGCACAAAAAGTTGGACGGAGTTGGGAGTGTGTCCTAAGTGCAACATGCGTAATGCTAAATTCTTCCATTGTTTTTGGTCCAGTCACAAGATATTGAAATTTTGGCGTAAAGTTGTTTAGTTTTTCAACTCTACCTTTTGTCTCCACTTGAACACAGATCCCTTTGCTTGTCTCTGTATTAACTTTAAAATCTGGGTGATCCACCCTCATAAGTCCATAATTGTCCCTTTCCTCACAATCTCCCTCACTTTAGCTAAAAGGCTTATTCTAACATATTGGATTAAGAAAGCTTCTCCCACCATGCTTGAACTCAATTCCAGTCTCTGCAAATGATATACTTTGATAAACGCTCTCTCGCACACAAAACCAGTTGAACAAATTTCTGCAAAAATGGAGTAGCTACATATCTACACTGGATGACTCTATTCAATATGTTATTTACTGCAATTTATTGTCTTATACTCTTTCCCTAAACCCTCCTGCTTCAGGCTAACCTGCTACTTCCTCATGTATAGGTGTGAACAATTGTTATAAGATTGGCACTTCCCACTATTCAAATGTTGTTGTGATACTTATTTCTATATTTATGTATAGTCCCACTCCAGATTTATATCTCGATTAAAGAATACCCTACATTATTCCAATCCTTCATAGTGTCACTTATGAATGTTAGCTCCTTTGACCGTATACCTTCAATAAGATGGTATATTACTACATTGGAGGATCTAGATTCACATTGATCATTCTTTCCATAGGAATATTATCTGAGGCCCAAGATAAGTGCTGTTAAAGGTAGAATCCCTACCCCCTTATTCTGCGTACTCCTCTTGTGTCTTGTCTTGTGTATACCCCTATGCTAATTTGATGTTTATATATTATTGTTTTGTACGTTGTTGTTAATTGTTTTTGTGGATACAATTTTATCTTAGACATGGCTTGGCCTCATATATGTATTGCCTCTAACTATGCTACTGTATGTCTAGAAGGCAGAGTTATATATATATATATATATATATATATATATAATTGAACTCGCATGTTGATAGCAATGTTCTTATACCATTTCTACATCTTAAACTTGACATGTCAAACGCACTATGGTGGTCATTCCGAGTTGATCACACGTAGAAACTTTTTGCTGCTCATGCAATCAACTTGACACAGCCTATGGGGCAGTGTATTTTAGCTTAGCAGGGCTGCGATCGCTTCTGCAGCCCTGCTATGCTAGAAAAGTTTCCTGTAAAACAAGACCAGGGTCAGACCTACTAACCCTGTGTGACGGATCCAGCGACGAAAGTCCCGGGATTGACGTCAGACATCCGCTCTCCAAACGTCTGGACATGCCTGCGATTGGATCACCACGCCCATAAAATGGTGAGTAGATGCCCCGGAATGACTCCTAGCTGTCATTCTTCTTGCGATCGTGCTAGTGATCACTTTCTTCTTTGTTCTAGCCACTGCCCGGCAATGACGTGTGTGCGCATTACACACACAGTGCATGTGCAGTTCCGATCCATTCGCACCACAGCAAAGAAACTCTGCGTCGAACAGGTCGGAATGACATCTTATGTATCTTGCTAGTTGTTGCTTACTTTCCCTGTGTTATTGAAAAAACTTCAATAAAATTTTACAACAAAGGAGTGGCTTCAGTGAAACTCTGTGAATGTCCTTGAGTGGCCCAGCCAGAGCCCAGGCTTGAATCCTATATAACATCTCTGGACAGATCTGAAAATGGCTGTGCACTGACGCTTCCCATCCAACTTGATGGAGCTTGAGAGTTGCTGCAAAGAGGAATGGGCAAAACTGGCCAAAGATAGGTGTGCCAAGCTTGTGGCATCATATTCAAAAAGACTTGAGGCTGTAATTGCTGCCAAAGGTGCATCAAAAAAGTAGTGAGCAAAGGCTGTTAATACTTATGTAAATGTGATTTCTTAGTTTTTAATTTTTAATAAATTTGCAAAAATCTAAAAAAAATGTTTTCACATTGTCATTATGGGGTATTGTGTGTAGAATTTTTAGGGAAAAAATAAATTTATTCCAGTTTGGAATAAGGCTGTGTCATAACAAAATGTAGAAAAGTGAAGCACTGTGAATACTTTCTGGATGCACTGCATATACCATAAAAAAACAATGAAGTCCCAAATTCTCATTAAGGCACTTGGACAAGAGGGTACTTAACCTGTGAATCCACCTTGATTGACAACAGAGCATTTGGTGATATGACAACATAACACCGCTAAGTCTCGAGGGGATATGACCAATGATCTTGTACCTCAAAGTGGTCAAATTATGTCCTACATGGGCAAAATGACAAGAAACTGGCTGGTCACTATGACAATTCTCGCAGATCTAATAGAAAGTCGGTGAGTAGCCATCCATTCCCTTAGCATCTTGTCAGTTTTTCTGACATAACTAAGGCTACATGGACACATTATCATATACACTATAAACTTAGTAGTGCATGTAACCCGATGTCTAATTAGAATTTTTTAACCACTGTGAAGATGAAGAAGCAAATCACCTGCAATCAAATAATAGCATGCTATACAGTTCAAACATTTATAACAGCCATTTTTTGTGTCAAGAAGTGATGTTCCAGGGTCATATGTCCAAAACCTGATAAATCAGTTCTTACGACCCAATCCTGGATATTTCTTCCCCTGGTATAACATGGCATCAAAGACTTCTCACCTAAATTGAGGTCTTTATCAGAACTGATAATGGACCAAAGATTTTTTGTGACCGCTCTGATTTCATTACTGATTTCATTATAGTGATTTATGCATGATGGCATGCAATTAATATTAGTATCTTTGGCCCTAGGTTGTAATAACTGTTCTCAGGGTACAGCCATAGCCCTTTCTTTGGCCTGTAACAACATTTTAGTGTCATATCATCGATACACAAATTTAGAGACCATACATCAATATTCCTAACCACTGTCATATTGTCACAGCAAATGCTCCTAGCGCATATAAATTGTGAGTAAGGTAGTCCTTATTTTAATGGTTTAGGATGGAAACTCCCGGCATGCAGCAGTGTGTTCCGGTCAGTAGATTTATTATACAATACTGTAGATATCTGACCCTCCTGCAACACAATTTGCACGTCCAGAAAGTTAGCCACCTGAGTGAGTATCAATAGAATGGGTAAATTTAATTGGGCTCTCAGTGGCATTATGGTTAGACATAAATGTCATAACTGAATGTTCTGACCTTGTCCAAATCACAAAGTTGTCATCTATATACCGCGCATAAAATTTGATCTTGTCACGAACATCAGCATTGTTAAAGATGTCATTATCATCTTTGAACATAAAGGCATGCACGTGCGATGGGGCCACATTGGACCCTATCGCACAGACAGATGTCTGGAGGTAGATCCTCCTGTCAAGAATAAAATAGTTCTTCGTCAAGATCATTTCTAGAAGTTCAATGACAAGATCAACATCAGGACCCGTATACAGAAGCTTCCCCAAAATTAACTTATAAATTGGGCACGTCAATGCTACATAGAAAACTTTCATCTGGTATATCCGTCACTGCCTGTAATCTATTAAGAAATGTGGTGGTATTTAATATATATTTAGGATGACCCAACACACATGGAATCTAGGTACAATGAGACTGGTTGAAACAAAGACCCCCTGGCTTATATAATAGGGCAGCCAGGAGGGTCGTTATAACTCTTATGAACTTTAGGTAATGTGTAGAGCAAGGGTATAACTGGTTTCTTCATTAAAAAGATTTTACCCAACTACACAGAGATAACTCCATTACGCATTGCTCTGAACAAACATTTTCCAGTGCTTGTGAAAAGAAAAAGAAGGGTCCTCTGAAAGCAATTTGCACACCTTACAATCAGATAATTGTCTATTAATCTCATGTTTATACAATTCAACATCCTCAATTATTATTGCCCAGCCATTATCGGTGGTCACAAGTATTAAACTAGTATATATGATTGAATGCACATTGAGGTCAGACACAAAGTGGACTAGCTGGAAATGCTACATGCACGTTTTACTGTATAGGCAGCTTTGTCATGGCTGGGGGATGTTGGTGCAAAGGGAAACTACATCCAGGGTGCATGATACACATCCTGGAGGGAGGAAGGAAAACTTCTGGGGGAAGGGGGAAAACACCAACATCCCTGACCAGGAGGGTCTGCAGACCACCAGGGAGTTGCTATTAGAGAAAATGTAATATTTTTGTTCAGCAATTGACTTCTTTCTATGTCTGTTTGTACTTACTTTAAAACTTAATTATTTTCTGTTTGATGGGAACTGTTATCTGCAACTGAAGAGGGGGAGAGTGATGGGCTCTTGTGTGGCCCCCACCTTCACCAACACCTAAATGTTCAGTAAGGAACACTAACTCCTCTTATCTAACACCTCTTTTGCACATGGCATCATTTGGATTAATAGGTAAATATACAACCCTTTTCTCATTTGGTGGGGCACAACAGAATCCTTAGTGGAAGCTATAAAACATATTAACACAAAGCATGACAATATTAAATTCACTTAGTGACAACTGTGTGAACTATTTAAAAATCCAAGTTACTTTGGTGGACAATTGTCTCCACACTGATCTCTACAAAAAATCGACATACCTCAATACATATCTCCAAGCATCTAGACAACATCCACTTGCCTGTGTAAGAGGTTTACCTTATTCTCAGTTTCTTAGATTTTGTCGCATTTCAGACTCACAATATATATTTTGGCATAAAGGCTGATCGCAGCAGGAACTTTTTTAGCAATTGGGCAAAACCATGTGCACCGCAGGGGAGGCAGATTTAACATGTGCAGAGAGAGTTAGATTTGGGTGTGGTGTGTTCAATCTGCAATCTAATTTGCAGTGTAAAAATAAAGCAGCCAGTGTTTACCCTGCACAGAAACAAAATAACCCACCCAAATCTAACTCTCTCTGCACATGTTATATCTGCCTCCCCTGCAGTGCACATGGTTTTGCCCAACTGCTAACAGAAATCCTGCTGCAATCAACTTGGAATTACCCCATATGGGCCTAATTCAGAGTTGATTGCAGCAGCAAATTTTTTAGCAGTTGGGCAAAACCATGTGCACTGCAGGGGGGGGGGTCGATATAACATGTGCAGAGAGAGTTAGATTTGGGTGGGGTGTGTTCAAACTGAAATCTAAATTGCAGTGTAAAAATAAAGCAGCCAGTATTTACCCTGCACAGAAACAAAATAACCCACCCAAATCTAACTCTCTCTGCAAATGTTATATCTGCACCCCCTGCAGTGCACATGGTTTTGCCCAACTGCTAACAAATTTGCTGCTGCAATCTACTCTGAATTACCCCCTATTTTGGGAAAACACTAAGACGGTTTAAGTAACGTATGACACAGCATTGATCTGTAATTCATGCTGCTCTACTTAAAAGTGATCAACCTAAAACCAAACATTTTGTTATGAGGGCACACAGTATGGCCAGTTTGAAGAATATGATCATTGACCATCTACCAGAGAGAAGACATGGAGGTGATAGAAAGAAGGTTTTATTAAAATTGGAAGCCAGGTGGATTCTAAAATTGGACAGAGTTTCACCTATAGGGTTAAATGAGAATATTTGCTGAAATAGTTTGCTGTGAATAACCCTTGGATCATCTCCTCTCTGCTACTTGCCTAGCTAAAAAAATGTTCTTTGCTTATACAGTATACTAATATTATTTACTTTTATTTTATGATTTGGTTGTATATAATGGGGTTGGGTTTGCATGACCGGAATGCCGGAGGGGGGCGCGAGTGCAATAAGCCCCCTTGTGGGCTCGCTGCGGGCTGTGGACATGTGGACAGTGGGAATAGTCCCTGCTAGTCGGCATGTCAACTGTCAGGATTCTCAGGGGGCGGGATGTAGGGGAAGGTGTTGTGAGACCACTTGTCACATAACTAAATCCCATATAATGTGAATCTAACAATTTAATCGTTGTCTAATTGTATTTAACTTTATTTATATGGTACCTGTCTTTCCATCTTCCAGATTTCTTTCACTTGTCCACAGTAAGTCTACATCTTGCCATGACCATGTGCACGTCTGAGGCACACATGCATCTTAGATGCGCATGCGCCCCATTCACATAAATGAGAGCAGCAATTGCTGCATCTTGGCTGCGGCATTCGAGGTTCCACATATATATATTTATATACCACAACAGGATCTATCTCTCAGGTGGCCCATTAATTGCTCTGGTGCCCTCCTTCAGGGAACAGTACCCCTATATTTAGTAATGCAACGGGGCAGCAATCGGAGATTTGTATAGTGTGGAAACAAAGTTATTTATTGAATCAATGTTTCGGGGATATCTTCCCCTTCTACTGGATCAATAAGTGTACAGTGCAACTTGAACAATTTAAATAACTTACCCTCTATTCCCTTGCCATCAGAGCCACCTGCACGCCATTCGGGGTTCTGATCTGCTCACGTCCAGTCGCAGCACCTGCTCAGTCTCCCGTAATGACTTCATCTGGCCCCATCCGGCACACAGTAGTGGCGCTGAGAATAAACAAACATTGCCATAGTGATTAAAACATCACACCAGTATCACAAAATGTCAAATACAGTAACTTTTACCTGTAATTTATATATACTGCTTTCGTGATATCTTGACTTATAATTGTGAAATATAGAGCCAAAGCAGAACATCACAAATAACAACTCAGGCCCAGCAATTAATTTAACCCTAAAGGATATAATGCATCTAAAGGAAAGATCCAAAAGGTTTAAGCTGTAATCTTTTTTTTTATCTATTGCCCCCTCAGCTGGAAACGGGACATGATCAATCTCTTTATACCTGCTATACCTATATATCTTTATATATGGACTGGCACTCTCCCCGCTAGTAGTAAATAGGTCTGATGCCTTCAGGCATAAGCAAAGCGATCAAGCTGCAGCACTCATGAGACATTTTTTATGACTAGAGTACTGTATATTACATAAACACACATAGTGACACTTCAATGTCTTGGGCAACACTTGCCTCTTAAGCAAGGTGACCCATGATACAATAAAAAATGTTTACCTTGTAAAGAAGAAGGAAGAACTAGCCTCCTATAAATGGAGCCCAGTGGTCGGACACGAACTTTCGCTCTGGCACTCCCGGATGACATCATGCAGGGCATCGTCCACCACACATATGTGATACTCCAAAAGGTAAAGTTAGAAAAACTGCAACACCTATAGGATAGAAAAAAAATAAAATAAAAAATCTTGTATATGGAAAGTCCAACGTGCTAAAGTTTCACTGGAGGGCATGAAAGTATGAGTCACTATGTTACAGGTATAATGATAACAGAGAGAGGGGAGAGCATGAATACTACAGTATATTACATCAGAAGAAGGAAGAACCAGCCTCCTATAAATGAAGCCCAGTGGTCGGATACGAACTTCCGCTCCGGCACACCCGGATGACATCATGGGGTATATGTAGAGTTAGTTCTCTGTTAATGCAGGGCATCGTCCGTCACACATATGTGATACTCCAAAAGGTAAAGTTAGAAAAACTGCACCACCTATAGGATAGAAAAAAATAAAATAAAAAACCTTGTATATGGAAAGTCCAAAGTGCTAAAGTTTCACCGGCGGGCATGAAAGTATGAGTCACTGTGTTACAGGTATAATGATAACAGAGAGAGGGGAGAGCATGAATACTACAGTATATTACATCACATAATTAATGTCCAAGTAAAAACTGGTACATCCAATCAGTGTCAGATTGGGGCATGAAGGGCCCACCTGGGAAATGCAGTGTTAGGGGCCCATGTTTAGGGGTGTGGCCAATCTCCAGAGGGGGTGTGGCCACTTGCCACATAGGCTTGGCTAACCATTATAGAGTGCATGGTCTGGGCCCCTTGATATATATATATATATATATATATATATATATATATAAAATAGAGAATCCTCCCTGGGTCCTTGATAAGGCCTCTATAGAAGAAAACACGGGTGGCACTCCACAGACTTTAAGAAGCAAGGTGCATTCATAAATATAACATAGTGCAAATATGACGTTTCAAGGCCATTACGGCCTTTTCATCAGGTTGTGCAGCATGATGTGACAAATACAAATGACATATATATATATATATATATATATTTATAGTAAATACCGCTAGTACATGCATGATTATGTACTAGATTAATAACAGCAATGCACTGTAGAAAATACCCCATAGTCCTGTGCAGTATAAGGTAACATATATAATGAGTAATTTAAGTACACAGTTGGGAATCTGATCCCTGAGGAAGAGGTGGGGCCCACCGGTGGTTTCCCTTGTTCCCCTGTGGGCCAGTCTAACCCTGCATCCGATATTCTTTACTTACTGTGTTGTGAAATCCACACTGTATTGTACAGTAATGGATGTGATCAAGGGGTATGTCAGTATGTTATAAAATCTGAACTTATATATGTGATTATGAACTGATAACAGAGTGTCTGTTATGAAGAAGTAATATGTCAATTATGTAACTATTATTTGTTACTTGAAGGCAATGTGTTTAAATATATTGTGCAATAAAATGCATGGTTTATCTATTGTAATGTCTGAGATACAGTATTAATGGTATCTATAGTGACTGTGTGATGAATGTTATTGAAACGTGAAATGAATTGTGTGGAGTGAAAGAAAAACCTTGTGAAGAAAATAATGATAATAATGTGACGTGAGAGAAGATGAGGTAAGATGAAGAGGAATAAAGGGTGAAAGATTAACTGATAACAGTTGAATAATGAATAAAGGCAATGAAGATACAACATAATTAGAAATAAATAAACATTACAAATTAATAATAAATCATAAAAAAGTAAAAATAAAGGTATAGCAAAACTTAAAAAAACAAATTCAGCAATGTGTCCTCTATGTTAGTCCTGAATTATGATTTAAAGGAAGATGCTCCACTGAATCTTCTCATTAACCACTTAACTGACAAATATTTTTTCCAAAACCTCTCATAAACTAGCAGTTTATTTTATGATTGAATTAGGTTAAGAATGCTAAATATTGTCAAAAATTATTTTTGTATAAACAAAAAACAAAATAACATTTAAAAAATAAAAAATCTAAAAACATCTATGCAAACATTGATGGTCGAAACATTGAGACCATCGATGATCTGAACATCGCAAGTTCCCGTTTTAGGCATGAGATCCTCTCAGCAGCCCCTGGAGCCCTTCAGGAAGGTGAGGGGCTGTTTTATTTAACATTTTCCCAGTGGCTGCTAATGTCTGCAGCCACTGGGTTGGGAGTGCTGCCCGGCTGACCGATCAACATTGATCAGCAACACAACAGGCACTGGGGGAAGGGAACAGGAAGCAGAAGGACCGATATTTCCTCTGAGAACAACATTTGCAGAAAGCTTTACTTCCTGCTGCTGCACAGTGAGCTTTCTGACTGGTTGCATCAGATGTGACCATGTCAGGGAAAGCCCAGACTGGTGTGGTCGCATCTGATGCGATCATGCCAGGCAAGTAGTTAAGACCATGAGTAATAGTAGTCTTCAATCCATAAATCCAGCGGAATTCCAATTTAAGAAGTTTTCCTGCTCTGTCTCCACCTTTCAAGCTAACAGGAATGTGATCAATAGTCATCTGTTTTAGATCTTTTAACAAATTTCTCTTTCTGCAAAGTGTCTCGCTATCGGCTGTTCAGATTTCTTTCCTCTCTGTGCTGAATTAATGGCCGACCTATGAAGGGCCATCCTGTCCATCATGGGTCTAATTGGCTTTCCCACATATAATAACTTAATGGGACACATGATGATGTATACGATGTGATTTGATGTATATGTTAAAATGTGTTTGATGTTATGATCTTGTCTTGATTGGTTACATTAAAAAAAACCCTGTAATGTCTGTGTGTACCACTATATACTTGATGTTCCTATGTCTTGTGTAACAAGTCATTGGTTGTGTTTGGGCAAACAGAAGACTTGCAGTATCTGTTGTTATAATTGGCCATAAGGCCCTTGAGGCTCTAGGAATGACCGTGCTCTGGGTATTATGTTTGCTGATAACAAAAAACAACTTGATATGTGTGTTTGGATGTGTAAATCATCTCTCTGGGTGTTTATGATTTCATCCTTTTGTTGTTTTAATAACTTCAATTCACAGAATTTTTTAACCACTTTGTCTTGTTCCTCCCCTAACACAGTGTGATCACTTGTGATCCTTGCTATCCTGAACATCTGGGATTTTGCAATCCCCATTTAAGTGCCCAAGGGTGCTGACTATTTGCCCACAATAGAGTATTTTGTACGCAGGTTTTGAATAAACCCTTGTGGACAATTTGTTGTCCATAATGGTAATTTTGTCATTCAAATAGTGGATTGTTGTGAAGTGAGTTTGATTGAGGAATTCCTGTTGTTAACAAAAGAACATCAGGCAATGATTAGAAATCTTTGGGTTAACAAAAAACATTATATATTTCACTTGAGGATTTAGGGTATGCAATGTACCCACAATTGGCCGATTTATTCAAGAATTGGAAGAAGTGGGTGGGGATACTGAACAAATGCTGCCTGGATTTAATGCTTCTTGGAATACAAACCAAAACAAATAGTAGCTACAACAGGACAGGATGTGTATTTCAAAACTAGGTACTGCAAACAAGCAAACCAAATTAGGATGATAGTGACCAAATATTGGCCTTTACTTTTACAAGATGAGATTTTGGCAGACATTTTGCCAGAAAAACCAAAGATAATTTTTAGGAAAGCACCGGATATCAGGCAAACATTAGTGAAAAATCATATAGCACCACAGAAACAGATACAGAGTACCATTATTACACATGGACCAAATGGAGGGTTCTATTACTGTGGAACATGTATAGCATGTACCACCACAAAAATAGAAGCACAAAACCAACACATCAGGTAATGTCAACATTGAATAGGATTATAATTAAGATCAAGGACACTCTCACGTGTCATAGCAAGGGAGTAATTTATATCCTGCAGTGCCCATGTCTGAAACAGTATATAGGATGAATGATCAGAAAACTAAAAACGAGGATATCAGAACACATACGTAATATGAAGAAAAGTCCAAAGGAACACCCCCTGTCAGCACACTTTAAACAATTTCACCACAGCGATCTAACTCGACTTAGTTTTGTTTGATTGAAAGAAGTCAAACCCAATTGGAGAGGGGACGACTACAATATACAGATAAACAGAGAAGAGATGAGACATATGATTGATTTAGAAACCTTAGTTCCTAAAGGTCTGAACTTGGATAATGAAGTTACTGTAGATCCATAATATGCAAATAAAGAGTCATTAAATTAATTAATACAAGCAAATCTAGGATTTTTCAGCTCAACCACCTGGTAACACATCTCATTAAACATAAAAGTCAAAGGGGGGGCGTGGCCTGGCTTTCACACTGAGAGGACGTGCTCTATGGCTGCTCCTGAGGGCACCTTATACTAATACTCCTTACACCTGCCTGCTCCCTCCCTGGGAGTCCTTGGAGTGCCTCCAGCAGACCTTCTTACCCTGCTGCAATCGCTGGGGGGGTCCCGCGGAGTCGGGGAGCGCTTTTTAGCCCTCTGGCGGATTGCGGCCTTCCCCTCAGCGTGAAGCCGGGGCCTGGAGTTGAGATCGTGGCCAGGCTGTGTATCCGGAGCTGCGCTGCCGACTCTGTGGTGCCTTCCGTGTCCCCGGTGAACATCTTGCGGGCGGCCGGGCGGCTTCTTCAACCTCCCACCTGCCGCACTACGACCCCGGCGCACGGGAGACAGAGGAGAGGACGCGGCCCGCCGGGGCTGGGGATCGAGCAGCGGCCATCTTGCCTTCGGCTGTGGAGCTCGCGGGACGCCAGGACATCGGCCGGATGAGCTGCTGCCCTCCCTCTGACTACTATTCCCCCCATTATCGCATCGGCTGGGCTCCGGCGCCGCTTTAAGCAGTATTGCTGGGCTCCCGCGGCCGTTCCTGCTGCCGGCCGGTCTCCTCCTTCTGCCCCCAGGTAACAGTCTTGGGAGCTCCCTGGGTGGGGGCGGCTCGCCACAGCTCTCGCTGCCCGCTGCCGGGTGTGCAGATAGCCGCTCTCCCTGAGGCTCCATGACCGCACTGTCCGGTAGGCTCACTCCGGCTGCACCAGGCAGTGACCCTGCTCCTTTCCCCCCTCCCCTGGGCTCGGCTGCCTAAGATAAACTCCCTGCCATCACTGGGATACTGTGGTGCATGAAAGCAGATAAAGCGTATATATCTTTACTCGGCCCTGTTGCACTGCCGCCGGTCGCTGGCTGGTCCGTGGCCATGCTGGCGTGCTCTCCCCCACCGCCTGGCTACCGAAATCGGCTTTTGTGGAGCATACTTACCTTGCTCTACATCACTGGTTTACACCACACCTGATTACTACTTATCTCATCCTCTACGATGTGAGGAACACATGATGCCTGTTTTATGCTAAATCATTCTGGAGCCAGATAGCGCTAAGGGGCTCATCTTGATACTCCTTAAAGGGTCTATAGGAGCCGGCATCAACCCATTTTACACTTGTGCCATCTGTTCCGCTGTACTGATAGTTTCAACTGCTACCCGCCTACCTCTTTCATTCCAATGTGTCACAGAGGAACCGCAAAACCCCTGCTCTGGCTAAGCCTAGTATCCTCCGGGCATGGGAAAAAGCAGGCGCTACACCTCGCAACTCCCCCACCGTGGACCCCATGTCGGACACCGATGATGCTCCTTCTCCGAAGACAGGTCTCACGACCCAAGATGTAATTGCTATCATCACTAAGACCATTCAGATGGAAATGAGGTCGGTCCTAGCTGAATTCAGAACTGAACTCGCTGATCTTGGCACCCGCACAGACTCCCTGGAACGTAAAGTGGATGAAGTCTGCCAATATCAGGTAGTAGTCGAACAGGAGCTATTGGAGATTCGCGCGGATATGGCCCAACAGGAAGACCACTTAGAGGATATGGACAACCGGAATCGCCGGAACAATATCCGGATCCGCAACAAACCGGAGAGCGTCTCTACAGAGGGCCTCCCAAGTTTTCTGGAGGGCTTGCTGCTGACTATGATTCCTGAGGTCTCTAAAGATCTCCTCCTTCTCGATAGAGTGCATAGAGTGCTGCGCCCACGTCCTCCACCAACCCAACCCCCTCGGGATGTCATCCTGTGGTTCCATTATTACAAAACAAAAGAGAAATTTATGATGGCAGCTCGGGAACATCAAACAGTTATTTACTCCGGAGCCCAGCTGCAGATCTTCCAGGACTTGGCCCCCTCCACACTTCGAAAACGCAGAGACCTTACCGCTATCACCAAAGTCCTTCGGGACAACTCCATCAAGTACAAATGGGGCTTCCCGTTCCAACTCCATGTTTCAAAAGATGGCTCTCACCATTCAATTAAAACGCCCGCCCAAGGCTACGACCTCCTCAGGTCCCTTGGCATCTTTCAGTCTCTTCCTGATGAGATCCGGAATCATCTCACTATCACCTCCCCTAGAAGACCCGTGGCACCTACCCCGAATGGTCCACTAAATGAGTGGTTGGAATGCCCTCTCCAGATCAGTTACTATAGTTGACATTGCACATTAGTTCTCCCCTTTATCATATTATTCTTATGGTACATTGTTTTACATATTTGACTCTTATGATTTAGTGGACTGTGTGTTTTTCCGGACTCCTGTATAATGCCCCATGGTGACCCCATTTCTAGGATGGCTGCGTGCTCTGGGGTGGGCTATTGTGCCGCTCCGCACCAGGGGATGACATAGTCTTCTACAAACAATTTATCCGTTCCAAATGTTAGGTTCTTTACATATTGCCACTAGTCTCTATAGTCTTCAATGTATACCTGCCTACTTTTGCCTTTTCTATAGAGGAGTTAGCTAATTTTGCATTTAAATGTCCTCTAGCTATGTTTATTATACCATGCTAGTTTCTCCTTCTCCCTATTACATTGTTTTACACATTTGATTTTGGTGGCTTGATGGTCTATATGTTGTCTGGACCTCCTGCACATTAGTCCTTGGTGGTCCCTTTTCTTTGTGTTGGTCTCGTGCCTTGAATTGGTAAGGCTAATTTACCGCTCAATCCTGAGGGACAACCCTGGCCTATAACTTAGACATGATTGTTTTGGTTACTATTGTTTTCGCAAACCACCACTGATTCATCTAGGCATTGTTGTAGGACTAACTGATGTTTTTTTTTTTTTTTTAAGATGCCTTGGTTGAATTCACATCTTAATGTACTGTTATTATTTACATAGCTATTGTCAGCAATGTCTTCTCTTCTCTCCCTGCTCCTCTCTACTCCCTGACCTGATTCTCCCACACCCCTTACCCTGGCTCGCAGAATGTATCTTCCCTTTTTCTGTATGTTCCTCTTTTTCCTTGTTATTTGTTATTATTGGGGCTACCCTCCACACCGAAGGGGCTGCCCACCTGGCATCCGCCCCTTCACTCCTGGACCCAAACCAGTTTTTAGGAAAGGGTCTATCCCTTAAGTTCGTACTTACGATCCCCCTCACCTGTTTCTTTTGTCTTTTTCTTCTCTCTTCAATGTCCCCTGGTCGGCCATGTCAAGGGTTATTCTTTTTACTGAGCTATGCTGTTTTGCATCCTCCATGACTCTAAAAGTTTTGTCCATTAACGTCAATGGCCTCAATTCCCCGACCAAGCGCTCCATGGCGTTTCAGTTTTTTGCCCAACAAAAAGCAGATATCATGTTCTTGCAGGAGACCCATTTTAGGGCCCGTCACCCCTCTTTAAGCTCCAAACGTTATCCTCATGCCTTTTACTCCACAATGTCAGCTAAGCGCAGAGGCACTGCCATTCTGGTCCATCGCGACCTTCCCCTGGTCGTCCAGGACACGGTTCTCGATGACCATGGCAGATTTGTAATTCTCTCCGGCTCCCTTAATCAAACCCCCATCACCTTGGCATCGGTCTATGCGCCGAACATGCAGCAGGGTTCCTTCTTTAAGACGTTCTCTGACCATCTTTCTAAATTTTAAAATCCCTGGGTTATTGTGGCCGGTGATTGTAATGCTACATTAGACCCCCATGTTGACAGATCCCGTCCATGCGTGGGGCCTTCTCCCCATACAAAACGATCTAAACTCCTTCGGTCATGCATCACAGCTCACAATTTATATGATAGCTGGAAAACACTTTACCCGTCCGCTAAGGGCTACACGCACTATTCCCCACAGCACGATATATATACTCGTATCGATTACGTTTTTGTAGATAGGGACTCCACTCAAACCCTCTTGGGCGCCCAAGTAGTCCCGATCACCTGGTCTGACCATTATGCGATATTACTTGATTTCGCTACTCCTCATAAACCCTCGACTTCCCGCAAATGGCGCCTTAATGAGTCCTTGCTTCTTAAATCTTATAACGTGTCTCAAATTGAGGCCGCGATTCATCACTATCTTGTTGATAACGACTCCCCCGACATCTCACCAGCAATGCTATGGGAAGCACATAAGGAAACACTGCGAGGTCTCCTCATTAGCCTTACGTCTATCCAGAGGAAGGTTGAGTCTAAACGGATCGCGGACTTAGAGGCTGACTTGGCTTCATTGAGTCTTCGCCATCAGCGCTTCCCCAAACGCAAACTATACTTAGTGAGGATTGTCATAAATCCTCACTAAGAAAACGATCAAGTCACTCTTGAGGATCCGTCAGAAATTTTACAAAAAGTCAAATAAGGCAGATACCTTGTTAGCCCGTCGACTACGCGAGAAACGCACGCTTAATCGGATACTGGCTTTGAGATGCCCTGATGGATCCACAACGTGTGACCCTAAACTGATGGCTTCCCACTTCCAAGATTATTATGCTTCCCTCTATAACCTCCCCTCCGAGGTCTCTACCGCACCACACCATGTTTCAGCTATCCAACAGTATCTTTCCGCTTGTCATTTACCGACACTCTCTGCAGCAGATCTTAAGACACTCAACGCTCCTATTACTTACGAGGAAATCCTTACTACAGTTAAGCAAATTCGCCGCTCTTCCGCCCCGGGTCCTGATGGGTACACTGCCATATATTATAAAAAATTCTCCCAAGCCCTTCTTCCTATGTTGCACTCACTCTTCAATTCATTGATGGAAGGGAGCTCCCTCGATGCAGCCACCACCAGAGCCAATATTATAGTTATTGCCAAACCTGATCGTGATCCACTGTAAATGAAAAACTATAGGCCCATTTCATTGTTAAACACAGATCTAAAGTTATTCGCTAAAATCCTTGCGAACCGGCTCGTCCCTTATCTCCCCACGTTAATTCACCCGGACCAAGTGGGTTTCATCCCCAACCGTCAAGCTGCAGACAATACACGGCGCCTTATTGATCTTATACACCTCACCCATCAGGACTCCCTTCTGACTCTAGTGGTGGCTCTTGATGCAGAAAAGGCCTTTGATAGGGTAGCCTGGCCCTTCATACAGCAAGCCCTACAGGCTATAGGAATACATGGTCCATTTTATAATGCCATCACTTCACTCTATTTTAACCCTTCGGCATCTATCCTGGTTAACTGTCTTTCCTCCCCTCCACTACCTATTAGAAATGGCACCCGACAAGGATGTCCACTTTCCCCCCTACTTTTTGCCCTAGTAATGGAACCGTTGGTGGTGAAAATCCGGTTGAACTCCAACATCTCAGGTATCTTGGCAGGCAACCATGAATATAAAATTGCACTATACGCAGATGATGTCATTTTGACTCTGACCGACCCGCACACTTCCCTACAACATCTCTTTGAGGAGATTCAAACATATAGCTCCCTCTCGAACTATAAACTTAATGCCGACAAAAGAGAGGTTCTAGATCTACATATTACCCCACGGGATCTTAGTCTTTTACGTTCCTCTTATTCCTTTAAATGGCAAAGTACTAAACTCAAATATTTAGGCATCTACCTAACCAAATCCTATTCATCGTTATATGCTGCCAACTTTCCACGTTTAATATCTTCACTGAAATCCGATCTCACCACATGGAATAAATTGTTTATTTCTTGGATTGGTCGCATCGCGGCAGTCAAGATGAACCTATTGCCGCGTTTATTATACTTATGGCAAACCCTGCCTATTCACATTCCCTTTAAGATATTGAAGAATCTTCAGCGAGATATATCTAACTTCATCTGGGCTGGGAAAAAACCCAGAGTCAAAATGCGGCTGCTCCAACAGCACCGCTCAGAGGGCGGCCTTGGTGTACCAGACCTTATTCGCTACTACCGTGCCACGCATTTGGCCTCTTGTGTTCTCTGGCACTCACCCCCGGCACAGAGAACGTGGACTTTTCTTGAGGCGCATTCTCTACATATGTTCTCACCCTCAACCCTGCTGTGGTGTCCATCCCACTCCCGACCCAACTCTACTCTTCTCTTACCAACAGTGCGCTTTTCCTTGTCGATATGGGATTTTTGTACTCGCTTCTATCAACTCCGTTCTCACAACCCTTACTTAACTCCTTTATGGAACAACACACAATTCCCTCCAGGCAATAATCACTCTGCATTTCACCATTGGACCGCGCACAACATTCTTTTTCTACAGGACGTAGCCCCTCTCTCCTCATTTCCATCTTTTGTAGATCTACAATTCCGCTTTTCACTCCCCCATTCAGTTTTCTATCAGTTTTTGCAAATTAGACACTTCTATGGAACTCTCACTAAACCCACCCACCCTGTTATAGCTACCCCTCGGGAGATATGGTGTCGCGGATCTCATTCGACGAAGGGACTGCTGTCTCGCATTTACCGGGTGTTACTGACACACAATGTCCCCCCTAAGGAGAGTCACGAACTGGCCTGGGAGAAAGAGGTGGAAGAGACCTTAACCGTTGAGGACTGAGAGGATATTAGACAAGAAATAACCAAAAGCTCTATCTCTGTTCGAATTGCTGAAAATTCATATAAACTGTACTACCGCTGGTATCTGGTTCCTACTAGACTACAAACTATCTATCCCACGTGCTCGGCTGAGTGCTGGAGATTATGTGGGTGCCGGGGGACCCTGCTGCATGTTTGGTGGTCTTATCCATCGATCCGCCAATATTGGAGACAAATTCATAAATTGGTTTTAGAGGTTACACATATAACCGTCCCTGACTCGCCTCTTTATTCGCTTCTTTCCCGCCCCATTACTGACACCTCACGCCACCAACACGCCTTAATTAAACACATTGTGAATACGGCTAAATGTCAAATTGCGTCTAATTGGAAATCTACGACCCCTCCCACTTTGACCGCTACTATTAATGCAATTTGGTTCACATATAAGCTAGAGCAAATCACTGCTGCACTCCGAGACTCCCCAGTATCCTTTACTGAAACATGGACACCTTGGACCCTACACTTTCATGCTGAACCGCCATTGACAACTATTTAATATTTAATCTGTACTATATTTATACCACAGTTTACTATTATACATGGCTCTGACTGGACGACCTCTCTCTCTCCCCCTCCCCGGTTCTCTATAATCCCCTCCCTCCCTTGCTCTCTCTTCACTACCCTGTATCCTTCTCCATTTTGTTCTTTGTTTCTTTTTCTACCCTTTTTTACTTTAATTGATATTTGTAACAGCTCATGTAGCCTGTTTGCATGGAGGCTTGTTTGATATCTGCCAATTGATACACCTATTGAGCGCCCCCCTCCCTATTATAATATTCCATTATTTTCTTATATGCCTTTTACTGTTTATAACGGTTTACTTGCTTGTTTATATGCCTATATAATCAATAAAACATTAAAAAAAAAAAAAAACATAACAGTCAAAGGTAAAGAATATATTCATTAAACTAGAATTAATACAACATAATGATTATATTAAACCTAACTATAAACTACCACCTTAAAACAAGCATTACAAGTATATAGTGCAGGTGTTTAGACACTAGAGGATCTTATGCCCATAGGTAATGAGTGATGAATTCATTAGAACCACACCTGTACTGGATCTGTCTAACGAACATGCATTTATTTATACAGGAAAAGGGGAATAAACACAACAAGGACACCAATAGTTATTTCAAAGGATACCAAATAACAATAGGCAACAGTGACACCCTAATTAGACCCAATTTGAAAACAAGTAACAGGTTTATTCAGAACGGAGGACTGGCAGTGTGATCACATGACAGCAGAATGATTGACAGGATCAGAAACGAATTGGGAAACACAGAATGTGCAAACCAATCAGGAACAAGGAGGAAATATGAACACTTATAAAACTGCAGTCAGGCACAATACAGACACAATTCTCCCAGAGAAAGGCCCTGTAGGGCAGAAACACATTGGAGTAGAACACTAAACACTGCAAACTGAAAAGACCTGTCACTGCTACAAGCCCGGTACAGAAAAACCAGCGACTACGTGATGCAGGATGCAAAAAAAACTTCAGGAACAGAGGAGATAAGCCGGTGGTGAGATGGGGCGCACACTGATCAGGGGAGCAGGTGATTTCTGTATGAGAGAGAGAGATGTGGTGAAAGGCTCAGCAAAGCCGGCAGCCACAGGCATCCCCCTCTTAGATTGGACAATGGCCCGCACGCAGACTGTGTCCCGGGGTAGTGTCTGACCATGGATGCACCTCTGGGAGGCAGCGCTGTGGGACAGGAGTCCAGTCCGGAGATCTTGATCCCATCCTTCCAGCTAAGTGCACCTGAATCTCACATCCCCTGGGAGACACTGTGAAGTAATAAGATCCCAGCTACAACATAGTGCACAGGACCCGATCAGTAGACGTGCAGGACCTGCAGTCTCTAACAGACTTTATTCTGCCCACATTAACATCATTTTTGTAAGGACAATCCCAGCCAACACCAGCTGGTTTAAATACCAGTTCTTTCCAGCATTGACTTTTGGATCCTCCTCCCCCCCCCCCTTCCTCCACAATTGCATCACGAGGAGTGGACTAACTCAACACTTTTTTCCCCTAATACCATTGCTGCATTTTGTGCAGTCAAGTTTTATTATAAAACAAGCATTCATTTTTCATTCCTTTAGGTTTACCTGTAAAATATACTATATTACGAGTTAACATTGTGTTTAAGTGCAGGCAGATAACATATACAAAGTAACAACTTTTAACATTGCTACATCACTGAACTATTACAAAACAAAGACATTCATACGGTATCCACATTAATTAGCAGATATAAGGGTTGAGCGCTTGAATCGTGTTTGTATCTCAGAGTCTTAACCTATAGTGAAAATAGGTATACCTTTTGTTTCTCTGAGAGTCTTATTGAGCATGGTAGTGGATTCCACAGAGTGGGAGCAGCCCAAAGAATGTCCTGCAATCATGCATGGGAGCGAGTAATGATTGTGGATGAGAAACATAGATCTTGTGAAGAGCAGAGATGTCAGATTGGGAGATATTTTGAGATAAGCGAAGAGATGTACATTGGTGTAGTCTGGTTAATAACCTTGTGTGTGAGTAAAAGTATTTTATATTGAATATGGTAGAATACAGGTAACCAAAGGAGGGTCTGACAGAGTGTATCTGCAGCTGATAAATGCCTAGCAAGGAAGATTAGCCTCACAGCTGCATTCAGAATGCATTGTAATGGTGAGAGTCTCTTTTCGGTAAGAACAGTAAGTAGACTATTGCAATAATCAATGCAGGAGACAATGGTGGTCATTCTGAGTTGTTCGCTGGCTGTTTTCGGTCGCTGTGCAGAAATCAGGCAAAAAAACTGCACTTCTGCACATGCGTATTCGGCGCAATGCGCACGCGCAATATACTTTCACAACAGCCGAAGTAGTTTCACACAAGGTCTAGCGACGCTTTTCAGTCGCACTGCTCACCGCAGAGTGATTGACATAAAGTGGGCATTTCTAGGAGGTAACTGGACATTTTCTGGGTGTGTGTGGAAAAACGCAGGCATGTCAGATACAAATGCAGGCGTGCCGAGGGAAACGCAGGCGTGGCAGCCCGAACGCAGGGTGTGTTCGTGACGTCAAAACAGGAACTAAATAGTCTGAAGTGATCGCAAGGTAGGAGTAGGTCTGGAGCTGCTCAGAAACTACACAATCTTTTTTTTGTAGCCGCGCTGCGATCCTTTCGGTCTCACTTCTGCTAAGCTAAGATACACTCGCAGAGGACGGCGGCTTAGCGTTTGCACTGCTGCTAAAAGCAGCTAGTGAGCGAACAACTCGGAATGAGGTCCCATGAGAGCATGGATTACAGTTTTTGCAGTGTCTTGTAAGGTATGGTCGTATTTTGGATATGTTTTTTTAGATGCATGTAACATGATTTTGATATCATGTTACATGATAACATGTAGGGAGCAAAGGACAGTTCTGAGTCAAGTATTACACAGTGATAGAGATATCAGGTTGGTAACTACTATTGGCCAATGGAAATATAATTAACTCTGTTTTGGAAATATTAAGTTTGAGGTGGCGAGAGACATCCAAGATGAAATGGCAGAAAGGCATTCAGTGACACAGACCACTACAGATGGTGACTAATCTGGGGAGGATAGATTTGAGTATCATCTATGTACAAATGATACTGAAATCCAAAAGAGCTGATTAGTTTACCAAGAGATATAAAAATGTCTAGTTACTGCTATTTGGGGGTTTTCTATGAGGAAGGGGTATGGGAAAGGATGAATGGGAGCTTAGGGGAGGTACATATGAAGTGGAAGAAGAGAAAGGTACAAGGCTGGTCCCTCAGTGACTAGCCAAACACTGTAGGGGCTGGAGCTGGGTGCACAGCAGGAAGGGTCTCTGGAGGTAGACAGGGAAGGGCCCTGGAAGCAGGTGTAGAATGGCTGTGGGGAGGAAGGGTGTTGAGCATCCAGAAAAATAATTATATCCATCCTGACACTGACCCAGTACATTGGCGCCTCTCAATTTTTTATGGGGGGATGGCCCTACTGTTCTGACGACACCTAGGCACGTTCCCATCATATATTCCCATGTCTCCTTCTTGCCCAACAGCCTTTTAATTATATACCACCCCCACCACACCCATGAACATTGGGCCTAATTCAGAGTTGGTCGTAGCAGCAAATTTGTTAGCAGTTGGGCAAAACCATGTGCACTGCAGGGTGGGGCGGGGGCGCTGGGGGGGGCAGATATAACATGTTCAGAGAGAGTTAGATTTGGGTGGGGTGTGTTCAAACTGAAATCTAAATTGCAGTGTAAAAATAAAGCAGCCAGTATTTACCCTGCACAGAATCAAAATAACCCACACAAATCTAACTCTCTGCAAATGTTAAATCTGCCACACATGCAGTGCACATGGTTTTGCTCAACTGCTAACAAATTTGCTGCTGCGATCAACTCTAAATTACCCCCATTAGCTTAGAAGAAAATTAAACAAAAAATTATTTATTTACTTGGTTGATGAACATAAATTAAAACTTGTATTACTCTGAAGAGTAACTAGAGGATCTATCATAAAAGTTTTCCTCCCAACATGACCCTCTCCAGGAGGGACAGTATGCTCTGCTCCTGGACTTCCCTTTTAATTTATGATTGCCATCACCTGTGCTGAAACACCTTTCTTATCCATTCACCTGTTCAAAACAGATGCTGCCAATCATAAATTAAGAAAAAAGTCCAGAAGCAGAGCATGGTGTCCATCCTGGAGAGGGTCACGTTGGGAGCTATGATAAAACTGTAACTTGAATATGTTTTAAAAAATTAGAAATTATATATTTCTTTTAAACAGGGACCTTTAAATCAGTGTTAGTATTGGATATTTATTGCAGCACCTTACATAGAGCAACAGTGCAAATTTGATCCCATATAATGTAACACATAATGCATAGCTTGTTTCATTATCCTACATGAATGTGTACAAGTAACCATGAAGCCATGCAGCATGTGTATTTTTAGATGTGTCTAGACTGACAATGCTGGTTTTGTAATATCAAACAACAAGAAAAGAAATGCAAATTAACATTGTTTTAAATTAAAGGGTAAACCTTTCCAAATATATATCAAAAATGTTTTTAACATAATGTCCTACACCAGATCTGGCTGCCTACAAGCCTCTTTTTTATATTTTGTAAATGCCACATCATGGATCCCATAGAATATTTCCACTACTTTTTAATAATTTACAGTTCATTGTGATACACTATGATAATATCCACATTTTGGTATTCATTTGTTAGGTGCCATAATGTGTACATAGTGCTGTAAATGAGGTAACAAAAAGAAACAATAAAGCATACAGCATAAAAATAATACAAAACACATTTTTAAACATTCCCCCCAATATTAAATATATCTCACAATCATAGAAATCATTAAAACCTACATTGTGACGTGTAGAGCAGAGGATGTTTTAAAAGGAATAAATACTGTTATGGAACTACAAGTCCCAGCATGTTATGACAACGATTTGCTGGCTAAGACATGTTGAACTAAAAGCTCTGTCATACACTGTCAGCCTTGTCATGTTGGAACAGTTCCACAGTTCCTCTTGCTGTGCTTTGTTTTCAATGGGGCTAACTCAGGCGCAAGTAAGCATATAAGCATTCCATGTGGCTGGTTGAACTTTCTACTCTCTTTGGTATTTTGAAAGTAATAATTGGATTTTCCAGCCAGATGTACAATAAAAAATGTAATTGTTTGACACAACACAACTGAATTCAGTATCAAACATAAACAATGAAAATCTGCTAGAACAGTCTTGTCCTTAAATGTTCATTTTAACTCATGAATAAGTGTGTTAGACTTAAACAGTTAACTCTTTACAGGATATCAAATGTATATTTATCAGTTTGAAAAGGCCTTTCTTCTATAGTGTGAAACGTTCAGGCAGCATTATATCATTGCACAACTACTATCTGCAAAGATTTACATATACAAACCTTTAAAGGATAATTGTTATCATGGTTTGCAGTCTATACAGTAGATCTACAGTGTCTAGTTAGACAGTCAGTAGGTCACCACTAAATTGTCAACATGCATTAGGGGTTGTCATGGTCAAAAGGTTGACATGGTCATTAGGTCAACCTATGAAAGGTCGACGGTCCTTATGGTCAACAGTTACAAAAGATTGACAGGTTCAAATGGTCAACATACCAATGAGTTTTTTATTACTTTTTAGCAACTTTTTCATATTTTACCATCCACGTGGACTACTATTGGGAATAGTAACCTGTGCCAAGCACAGTCAATAGTCATCTCTGAGATGACTATTTTCCGAATCAATCTTTTCCAGTGTGGACCTATCATAGGGTAAATTAATGACCATGTGGACCCTATGTCTATGTTTTACCTTTTCAATGTCAACCATATGGTGTCGACCTATTGATTGTAAACCTTCTTATTGTATATGTATTGAACCGTAAGCGTTATTACAGCATCTAGCTCTATTGATCATTCTTCCATAGGCAATTTGGTCTTTACATTTACCTATTGTAAATGTCCATATTTATCCTAGTCTTTCAGTAACACTGTTTCAAAGTGTGTCTTTGCTGAACTTTTTTATGAAATGTACATACAAGTGATTCTGTAACTTTCCACATACTGCTGACTTAGTCAAAAATAAGCTTCGTATTAGAAAATAAATGTTCTAATATTATTATAACAATTTAGTTGCAAAAAACACGTCTGAACATCCAACTGAATCCACCAATATTTGGTAGAGCTAAAATATTTCTAATTTCAATATGATATTTTAACACCTCAGCAGTATTGTGTCTAGACAATTTGGCTCCCAGTGTGATCAGTAAAACAATAGCCCCCTCATAGACATTCAAAAATGCCCCCCCTTCTACACTAGGAAAAAAATATATAGCAATGGTGGTGTGGCTCACTAAAATAGGTGTGGCCTCTCAGGAAAAGACTACCTTACACCATAGTTTTTGCACCAACAGCCCTCGGGCACCACAGGAAAAAATATTCCACCATATTAAGACCCACACAGTAATCACCCTTGCACCAGATTATGCCCTCTGCACCATATTATGCCAAACACCACAATGCCCATGACACATCATGCCCTACAGTAAAAATTCTAATTACTTTTAAAATGACCTGCTTGTTGCCAGGGGTTTCATGTGCTGGGTGTCATGCTCATTGCTAGGGGTTTCATGCTCTGTGTGTCATGTTCATTGCCAAGGTTTTCATGCTCTGGCTCTGTGTGTCATGCTCATTCCCAGGGGTGGGTAATGCTTGTTGCTAGGGGTAATACCATTGCCAGGGATGTTGCAGTGCTGGGGTTGCAAGATAGAAGCCAACAAGTGCCACGGCAGGTGCCCCATGCAATCACATGGCACGCCAGCCACTATAAATGGTACTACCCCTCAGTATTGACTCCACATGATTATATAGCAGTCAATAATAACAATGCACAATATCATTAAGTACTATTTATAATAACTCAATAATAACAGTCCATCCTCTGAAAGCTGGGCTATCAAACTATGGTTCTTCACATATATGTCTACATCATTGTTGTCCTGGAAACGCATTTAGCTTTTCACAATAATAATACCTACAGTGGTATGCTTACCAAATAACCAAGAGTTTTGTGACAACAATAAATACACACTTTAAGAGTTAAAAAATTTAATAAACTAAGAACCAATACCAGATAACAATGTGCAATAAGATTCACCCAATACCAAGGTCTGCATTCAGCATCTGAATTCACTTTAGATTTAATCACTAGAACCCTCTTAATTAGCTTTCCAGGATAGTAACCATGAAAATGTTTTTTTAAAGTCATCATGTGTGTATGCAACAGCATGAGGTATTAGTGTACCTATAAAACAAATACTTTCTATATTTGGAGAAAGCCATTTGTAAGCATTTTTTCCAGATACAATAAGCAATATAAAAAGGAAGGAAGAGTACATAGAACATCAAAAATTATATTATTCATGGCTTCATAGCCTAGTTAAAACAAAACACTTCTTTTTCAACATATATAGTGACAAATATATATTGACATTCTCCTGTAATGTCTGGTTAATCAGATTTCAGTTATAGTAATGGGATTTTGAGATATTATATGCTTACACTGCTTTGTGGACCCTAGGTAATGCCAATTACTCCCATTATTATATGCTACACTATTACCTTTCTGCTGATTAATAACATTTGGAAATATTGTTTTATTAAAACATACAGTTGTGTAATTAAATATTATTACTAAAGATCTAAATCTGAGGCAAGATGTTCACATAAAGTCCTAACTCAACATTTAGAAAGTGAGATATGTCATATCAGTCAGTACTGGTATCAAACATATATTTTAATGTCTTTAAATTGTGTGAACAGATCCAACATTCATTGAGATTACATTTTTACTTCTTATGATAAAGATCTCTAGGGTGTTGTTACAGGAAATGTGATGATCATCTATACACCACTTTGTACTTTATGGCCGGGATGTAATCGGAGCCGATAATGGTTACATGTCAGATATTTGCGGCTATTGCCACAAACATCAGGCATTTTGCTAGGTTGGCTAATGTTTTGGCAGCCTCAAAGCAGCTTTTTTCGGATGCTACTGGCTCTAAGATAGAGAGCCCAATAAACAGTTGGATCCAAATGTTTTGGCCGTGTTAAGTAAACATCGATGTAATGGAATCCGATATTGCAAGTCGGACACAAAACAGCTCTCAAAGAATTTAGAGGTGTTTTTATGGCCGAGTTGGTTATGAAAATGTTGGAAATTATTATAAGCACACTTTGATCAGTACATGTCATTTTTGCACAGGAAAATGTGTCTAATACACAAATGGCTGTATTAAGATGCACAAGCACCTTATGCTGAATTAAATGTTATGTGGCATGGCTATATTCAGTGTGTAATTGTGACTGTATCAGCATACCTAATTATTTTACAGTGTTTGCTTGGAATACACTGTAGCATAACATTTTATATGTAGATACAGTTGCTATAACACACAGAATATAGGCATTCTGAATATCATTTTAAACAGCATGAGCTGCTTGTGTGTCATATTCTCTTTGCTGTGCTTCTAAAATTGTCACGTCTAGCAAGGTTTCAGGATCCGGCAGCTGAAACTCGCCCAAGGAGGGATTAGTCTGGGGATGAACAAGTCGAGGGGGTTGAATATAGTTCCTTCTCATGGGACAAGGGGTAATGAAGGACATAGGTGGGGCCCAGAGTCAGTGGGTTGTAGTTCTTGTGGACGGGGCTGAGGCAGAGAACTGTGGCTGGAGAATGATGACTTAGAAACGGATTTGTAGACAAAGGACTAAGGGTTGTGACTTGAAAGACAAGGTTGTAAATGATGAACTGCGGACCTGTGAATGATGGTTAAAGATGTGGCTGGAGACAAAGAACCGCGGACTGTGATTTGAAAGACGAGACTGTAGATAATGAGCTGAGGACTGTGGATGGTGGTTCGAGGACGTGGCTGGAGACTATGAACTGTAGACTGTGGCTTGTAAGACGAGGCTGGAGACAACGAGCTGAGGACTGTGGACAGTGGTTCAAGAACGTGACTGGAGACAAGGATCTGCGGACTGTGGCTTGGAAGACGAAGAAGGAGACCCGGGGTCGACCGTGCCCAGAGGGTCTTACTGGACCAGGTTTTCCAGGAGTGTCTCCACAGACAGCAGCAGGTTAGGAACGGTGGGACTGCAGCAGCAACTGAGAACTGGCAAAGCAGGGTTAGAAGTTACCAGAATACGGCAGGAATCCTGGGAGCACAGGCTAAAGCATCTACAACAGGGTTGTAACTTGAAGCCCTGGCGTCCCTGTCCTAAACCAGCCCCCTTTTATAGGAAGATGTTTCCCTGGATTGGCCGGAAGAAACAGGAAACAAGAACTATGCCAGAAGCTTGGTCTCCAACATGGCGGCGCCCAGTACTGCAGACCTTTTATATAGCCATACTGCTCACTGCCCCTGGTCTCCTAGGCAACGGTTCAGCAAGAGAGAGCCACTGCAGTGGCATCCCACTGCCATGAGTGGACCCCCTCACCGCCGCTACCGCTACCTTACCCCGGACCCGACGCAGCAACCCTCCTCCGCCGCTGCCCAGCCGCCACCCGTGAAGCCAGCCCCACGGCCCCAGCGTACCGGTAAGACCCCGGACGCTGACAGTACCCCCCCTTTGCGGGTGGACTCCGGACACCTATATGGTTTAGCTGGAAACTTGGCATGAAATGTCTGAAGAAGTCTTGGGGTATGAACATCATCTGCCTCCACCAAGGACCTTTCCTCAGGTTCATATCCCTTCCAATCAACAAGGTACTGGAGGCAACAATATCATCTGCGGGAGTCGAGGATCTTGTGAATTTCAAATTTTGTCTCCTTGTACTCATTGGATCTTGGGTGATTTAGGCAGAGCAGCTCTGAATCGATTGAGTACCAATGGTTTTAAGAGAGAAATATGAAAAGCATTAGGGATTCTTAAATGCGGAGGCAACGTCACCTTGTAAGCCACAGGATTCAAAACTTTTTGATTGGGTAGGGTCCAATAAACCTGGGAGCAAACTTTTTATTAGGAACCCTCAATCTTAGGTTACATGTGGAAACCCAAACCCGATCTCCCACCTTAAGACTTGGTACAGCTCTTTGCTTCCGATCTGCATAGGTCTTATACCACTTGGATGTCTTAAGCAAGGCCTTGTGAACTTGTCTCCAGGTCTTGGTAAATTGTCGAAGTGCAGATTCTGTGGCAGGAACCTCGAGCTTTGGTAGAAGTTGGAAGTCAGGAACTCTTGGATGATAGCCATAATTAATGAAAAATGGAGTAGATTTTGTGGCAGAATGATAGAGATTGTTATGGGCAAATTCTGCAAATGGAAGGAAGTCCAGTCAGTCGTCCTGAGAGGAGGACATGAATAAGCGCAGAAATGTCTCCAGGTCCTGGTTCACTCTCTCTGTTTGACCATCTGTTTGGGGATGATATCCTGAGGAGAAATTTAATTTTACACCGAGAGCAGAACATAGGGACCTGCAAAACTTGGCCACAAACTGAGGACCTCTATCAGACACGATTTCCTGTGGTAGACCGTGGAGATGGAAGATCTCTGTTATAAATAATTTTGCCAACTGGGATGTCGTTGGAAGACCAGCAAGGGGAATGAAGTGTGCCATTTTAGAGAACCGGTCAACTATGACCCACACAGTATTTTGTCCGCCGGACGCGGATAAATCAGTAATAAAGCCCATAGAAATATGCGTCCATGGTCTTTGTGGCACAGGTAATGGATGAAGTAGCCCAGCTGGAGGACCTTTGAGACTTTCATGCTGGGCACACTTCGGACAAGCAGCCACAAATTCCTTGAACGTTATTCCTGAGATGAGGCCACCAGTAGGAGCGCTGAATGAATTTCAACGTTTTGTGACCACCTGCATGGCCCATGAAAGAGGAGTGAGCCCATGTAAGCAGTTTCTTGCATAGATTTGGTGCAACAAATATTTTTTCCCAGAGGAGGGAGTGGAGAGGTGTTAGTTGCCAAGAAAGAGGTGGACTCCAAGATGAATTGTTCTTTTGAATGGTCAGAGGGTTCTTCCGAACTTAGGGAATGGGATAATGCATCTGCCTTTTAGTTGAGGGAACCTGGACGCTAACTAAGTTTGAAGTTGAAACGTGTAAAGAAGAGTGCCCATCTTGCCTGGCGTGGGTTCAGACATCGAGCTGACTGTAAATATAGGAGGTTCTTGTGATCCGTGGTTACCGAGATTGAATGCTGGGCTCCCTCCAACAACTACCTCCACTCCTTAAAAGCTAACTTAATTGCCAGTAATTCTTGCTCCCCAAAAGTGTAATTTTGTTCAGCAGGAGAAAATCTTCATGAGAAGAATGCACAGGGATGGACCTTCTTGTCCTCGAAGAGCTGGGACAATACTGCTCCTACTCCTACAGTGGAGGCATTAACTTCCACCAGGAATGGGCGGCTGAGATCGGGTTGTCGAAGAACAGGGTGGTCATGAAGGCCTTCTTTAAAGACGAAAAGGCTTCTAAAGCCTCTGGAGACCACTTGGCAGGATTGGCTCCTTTCCTAGTTAATGCTGTTATGGTTGCTATGACAGAGGAATAATTCTGAATGAATCTTCGGTAGAAGTTAGCAAACACCAAAAAAGTTGGACCCCCTTAAGCGTAGCTGGAAGCGACCAATCCTGAATCCCCTGGACTTTAGCGGGATCCATCTGTAACCTCTGCCCCGAGAGGATGTAACTGAGGAACGGTATCATGGGTACGTCGAAGGTGCACTTCTCTAACTTACAGAATAATTGATTCCTTCGTAAACGAGTTAGAACTTCTTTGACTTGTTCTCAATGGGTCTTCAGATCCCTAGAAAAGATGAGGATGTCATCCAGATACACCACCAAACAGTCATAGAGGAGATCTCTGAAAATGTAATTAACAAATTCTTGGAAGACAGCATAGGGCATTACACAGACTGAAAGGCATTACCAGATATTCATAATGCCCATCACGGGTATTAAATGCCATCTTCCATTCATCACCAGGGCGGATATGTATAAGATTGTAGGCCCCCCGTAGGTCCAACTTGGTGAACACAGTAGCTCCTTTTACACGGTTGAAAAGTTCTGGAATTAGAGGCAAGAGATATCTGTCCTTAATTGTTATGTCATTAAGACCTCTATAGTCAATACAGAGCCGCAGACCCCTATCCTTCTTGACAAAGAAAACTCCTGCCCCGGCCGGAGAGGTGGATGACTTGATGAACCCTTAATTTAAATTATCCCGGATATACTCCGACATGGCCTGTGTCTCAGGGAGTGAGAGAGGGTAGATTCGACCTCGGGGAGGAGTCTTGCCTGGAACCAGATCAATGGGGCAATCCCAAGTGCGATGCGGAGGCAAGGTGTCTGCCCCATGCTTACTAAAAACATCTTGAAAGGCCTAGAATTCCGCAGGAAGGCTGGAAGTGCTAGAAGAACAGAGATGTCTTACTGAGGGTAAACAGTTCTTGAAGCAGTTCTGTCCACAGGAGAGAACATCCATGGTTTGCCAATCTATGTGGGGATTGTGTTTTATTAACCATAGAAATCCTAGGATCAGTTCATGAGAGGCTTTAGGAATTACTAAGAAAGAGATGTTTTCCGAATGAAGAACACCGACCTTCATTTTAAGAGGAATAGTACGAAGAGTGATAATTCCCTCAGGAATGTGACTTCCATCCACCGCAGTAATTGAAATGGTACGCTCCAAAAGGACCGTTTGTATCCCAGATCGTCTGACCAGAGCTGATGTAATAAAACTTTCGGCGGCTCCGGAGTCGAGTAGTGCAGGGATGAGAAGAGAGGAAGAAGGGAGCTCCAGATGAGTTAACAAGACAGACTCTTTCTTGGCAAGTAATTCTGAGAATTCCCCCTGCTTGACCTCTCCAGCACAAGCTAGGAGCGGGCGTTTACTGGACGTTGGCTGCAAGATTTAACAAAATGATCAGATGCACCACAATACAGCCATAAGTTTCCTTGTCGCCATCTCTGATGTTCTTCGTTGGAGAGACGAGAACGATTGATCTGCATGGGTTCTTTGGTAGTTGGTGATGATATTGTTGGTGGAAAAATGACTCGAGGCTTGGGACGATCTGACCGTGATCTCTCCATACAGTGTTCTCTGTATCTCAAGTCTAATTTGTTGCAAAGGGAAATTAACTTATCCAACTTATCAGGTACGTCCTGAGTCGCGAGGTCATCTTTGATCTTTTCAGAGAGACATCTCCAGAAAGCTGTGATGAGAGCCTCCTCATTACAGTTCAGTTCTGAGCAGAGAGTACGAAACTGGATCAGGTACTGACTGACCGTGCGCGTGCCCTGATGCAGGCACAGGATCTCCAATGAAGCGGCAGAAGTCCTGACCGGTTCGTAAAAGATTCTTCGTAAGGTAGCCACAAACTCTGAATTGTTAGACAGGATGGGATCCGACCTCTCCCACAAAGGGGATGCCCATTCCATTGCTTGCCCAGTAAGCAAAGAAATCATATAGGCTACCTTGGTTCGTGCTGATGGGAAGTTGGCCGACTGTAGTTTGAACTGAATTTTGCACTGGTTAAGAAACCAACCGCATTGTTTTGGATTTCCATCAAACTTACTGGGAGATGGCAAATGCAACTGTGGAAGTGGTACTGGTACAAGAGGAAGTGGGACCGAGGGTTCTAAAGTGGGAGCAGCCGTTGATACTTGAGGAGCCATCATTGCATCACAGAGAGAATCGAGATGTTTGGACATACTCTGCATGAACTGCACAATTTGTGGCCTCCTGCTTGCTCAAGCGAGACCAGATATCTGCGGTTGAATCACCTCCTGAGGCCTGATCACCTGTCGAATCCATGGGGCCAGTGCTTACTGTCACGTCTAGCAAAGTTTGAGGATCCGGCAGCTGAGACTCGCCCAAGGAGGGAGTAGTCTGGGGATGAACAAGTCAAGGGGTTGAATATAGTTCCGTCTCATGGGACAAGGGGTAAGGAAGGATGTAGGTGGGGCCCAGAGCCAGTGGGTTGTAGTTCTTGTGGACGGGGCTGAGGTAGAGAACTGTGGCTGGAGAATGATGACTTAGAAACGGATTTGTAGACAAAGGACTGCGGGTTGTGGCTTGAAAGACGAGGTTGTAAATGATGAACTGCGGAACAGTGAATGATGGTTAAAGATGTGGCTGAAGACAGAGAACCGCGGACTGTGATTTGAAAGACGAGACTGTAGATAATGAGCTGAGGACTGCGGACGGTGGTACGAGGACGTGGCTGGAGACTATGAACTGTAGACTGGGGCTTGTAAGATGAGGCTGGAGACAAAGAGCTGAGGACTATGCACGGTGGTTCAAGGACGTGGCTGGAGACTATGAACTGTAGACTGGGGCTTGTAAGATGAGGCTGGAGACAACGAGCTGAGGACTGTGGATGGTGGTTCAAGAACGTGGCTGGAGACAAGGATCTGCGGACTGTGGCTCGTAAGATGAGGCAGGAGACCCGGGGTCGACCGTGCCCAGAGGGTCTTACTGGACCGGGTTTTCCAGGAGTGTCTCCACAGGCAGCAGCAGGTTAGGAACGGCGGGACTGCAGCAGCAACTGAGAACCAGCAAAGCAGGGTTAGAAGTAACCAGAATATGGCAGGTATCCTGGGAGCACACGCTAAAGCACCTACAACAGTGTTGTAACTTGAGCCCTGGCGTCCCTGTCCTAAACAAGCCCCCTTTTATAGGAAGAAGTGATGCGAACAGGACGCACAATCAGCTCCTGTTTAAAATGATATGCTGTGCATAATAGCAATTTTATCTGCATACAAAATGTTATGCTACAGTGTATTCCAGCCAAACACTGTTATATAATTATATACAGTCACAATTACACACTGAATGTAGCCATTCCACATGTCATTTAAATAAGTATAAGACAGGGCTGAATTAAGCTTTCAGAGGGCCCAGGTAATTTAAAATAGCGGGTTTCTCTCCCTCATGTCAGCACCGCACCCCTGGCTTTATATATAATGTTCACTAATTATATATATATATATATATATATATATATATAAATAATAGTTTTATTTGGGGAGCGCTATAATTAATTATAATTAATTTCTAATTAATTATAGCGCTCCTCAAAACTATTTTATATTATTTCTCTTAGGCCCATATTGGCATGGGGCTTCTATTTGAGGTAGCAGCATAAGATAATTAATAAACTATTTTTGTTTAACGTGATATTTTGAATCACACTCAGAAGGTATATCATAAAAGGAATACCTTGGTTAAAGCGCAACAAGTATTTTTTATTTGATATATATATATATATATATATATATACACAGTATATCTATCTATATATATTTATATATATATAGTGTATTCTAATGTCCCCACTCCTTCCCTTATATATATATATATATATATATATATATATATATACACACAGAGAAAAAACCACAGCACTCACCACACCAGAAGCGGGGCACAGCTATGCACTTACCACTCACAGGGTGGGGTGCATGTAACACTGCACTCTCCACCACAGAAGCGGGGTACACAGCTATACTTACCACTCACAGGGCGGGGTGCATGTAGCCCATGACCACATCGCTCTAATAAATACAAACAGAGAACCCAGCACTCACCAAAGCAAACTCACTTATCCTCAACAATTCAATAAATAAATGATGGGGGTTTAGTTGGTGGATTGGCCAATGCACGGAAGCCCGCATACCGATTTTCAAGGTACCCCACCTTCATGCAGGTCCTACACTATCACAGAGTCTTAAAACCTGACTACCACACTGCTGCATCATCTGCCTGCTAGATGTAATGTGTACCTGCCACAGACTTTATGGCTTTTAAAGGCACACTAGTCACCTATTGCACTGGCTCAAAGATGATTGCTAAAAAACAGCTGAGACAGGTTCAGGATAATAAAGTCCACACTGGGGTGCATGAGAAAGCTAGTGGCCACGGTTAATAAGAGCTAACCATAGATTAACCCCTTCATATATATATATATATATATATATATATATATATTGTCTCTCCTCCTTTCAGCAACTCATCACTTCCAACCCTCATATATTTATGGAGCCCAAACCCCCTCCCCTTATATAATATATTTAATGGTCTACTCACTGACCATATAATATATTTAAGCATCTCACCACCACCCCATATATATTTAATTATTTTTTCTCTGCCCCACCTTATAAAATCTATTTAACAAGTCCCCGCCAATATATTTACAGAATTAATTTAAGTCACTCTGCTGAAGGTCATATCCCACTTCCAGCATGGACAGGCAGCTTCAGCAGCCTTGCGCTCCATATTGAGGTATGAGATGTCATGACGTTTCATCCCCCAGTGTCAGTTGTTTGTCACCCAAGCTGCCGCAGAGGGTAGAATGTGATTAGGACTGTGAAACAGGTGCACGCTGATCATGGAGCCTGGAGACAGGCAGAATTGTCCCTGGATGCTGAAAAGCAGCTTTGGCGGGGTGCCTCCAAAGTCAGGGGGCCCCGGTGTACATACTCCCTGGGTCCCCCCCCCCTTAATCTGGCACTGTCATAAACTGCGTCTGTGACCTGGAGTTCTGAGGATTATTTAGGAGGTGTGTTGCTTTAATCATGGGACTTTTAGGGGACAATGGGTGACTTTCTCTTCCATTACATCCCATCCTATATCTTTTATCAAGAGGGTGTCCACAATAATTACATGTAAAGAATTTCTCAGGACTTAGGGCTTTACAAGTTCTGTTTCCTTTCAAAACATTATTACTTATTTTATTTTACTCTTAATAATCTTTTACATTAAGTATTGTTCTGGCTTGTAGTATTTCCCAAGGTATCATGAACAAAATATATTTTGCCTGCTGATTGTTTCTGTATTATATATATTCTCAAAATCATATCTGGAAATTGTTGTGTTATATGCACTATTAAAGAATTTAATTTAAATAATTAAAGAGTGAAAAATTAGATCATTTGGGCAGAATGTACTAAAAGCTGGCATTTCCCTCCACGGCGGTGCACTGGCGGGCAGCTTTTAGTACATTTGTAAAATACAGTGTGGATTGGGGGGGGGGGGGGGGAGTTACTGCATTTTCTGTTTAGTATATCCTTTCCATTTTAATATTTGAGGAAGTCTAGTTATATCACATAATGGGCCCTACAATACAGATTCTCATGATTGTGAAGTTAAATGTGATTCATATATTTTTTCCCATATTTTTTGTTTTCCAGAATAAATTAACTTGAGGGCCTTCACTTGGCTTTCGAGTTGCAGTGACAGTTTTAATGGAGGGCAAAGGTTCTATTGGATTGAGGTATGATGCCTTTTTAATACCTAATTCAGAAGGAATTCTCCTTACCTGTCCATTCCTTGGAGCTGTTTCACATGTTTGAGATGGGAATAAAAAATGAAATCAGCATAAGAGAAACAACGTGCAGAAAGAGTTATCTTCTTATCTGCTGGCTGTTTAGTGGGTCATTTCAACGTTCCTCATCACCATACAAACTCATGCTTTTCCTTCACTTGGTTCAGTTTTCTTTCAAACTATATTGGGCCTTGTCCCACAGTATGTTAAAGCTAGGTATGCTATTTATTTTGGTTGTTCTGGCTTTACTTTCTAACTTTTGGGTACATGAATCCAGGTATCTTTCTTTGTAACTTGTAAAGTAGTTGTTGATGTTAGCAGAACCTGGCAAGGTCCGTCCTATCAATCTGTTTAAGAACCAGAACATACAAACTTTCTTATATGAAGAGAGAAGAAAAAAGGAGAAACATCTTTTCTGGGTGCACACTAGAACTAAATAAATTGTTGAAAAGGAACCATTGGATATTTAAGTATACATTTACTGAGCTCTTAGATACTGGTGCTGGATTACTTTAACATGGTGTGTAAACTTTCTTATATCACTGTCACCTGCCTTAATATCATGGCAGACTTCTTTTGATAATGGCATCTGGGAGTTTTCCTAATACTGTGGAAAACTAATGGCAATAGCTCTGGCCAATGCCATTCCTAGTATTACCTTTCCTTGGTTTTTCCTCAGCCAGGTACAGATATGTCCTTATACATTTTTGCTGCACTTGCGCCAAACATCCCATCTTGACATGGCAGGTCTCGTGAGAAGCTTCTAGCATAGGGTACCTTTTTGCTGAAAGCCCAATGTGATTAATATGCATGAGGAAACTGTGCTGATTAATTTGATATATGACACTTGTATATTTGTGTGCAAATGAGTATCTGCTTGCAGCAGCGGAAACTTTTTTCCAATGCAAGTTCTGTTCTTCTCTGTATAGAGACTGAACATAAATGTTGATTTTCTTATAAATGGTCACATGTTAATGTAGTGAGCTCTGAAACCTGTGCAGAAAGTGATGGTTATATTTTTGTTTGATTTTATTACCTTGCTGTCATTTAACGCAAACTATCCCACTACTAGGTCAACAGATTCGGGGAAGGGGATTTATTGAAGGTTGATTTGGATTGATTTTGCACCAATGCAAATCGTGAATTTACTAAAAGTCATTTTTGTGAAATCGTTTACTGCAATGCACCAAATCAATGCACCAAAAGTCTGTTTGGTGCAATGCCTATATGAGTCAGTGAGATCTGTGCAGGCTTATGTGTTTTATGTGTAAGAGAGAGTTTAATTCTAAAAAAAATAATTGTCATGGTTCAATGAAATATGGGAAGAGGCAGTGGTGGAACTACCGGCAGTGCAAGCAGTGCATTGCACTGGGGCCCACTGCTGTCAAGGGGCCCAAAGCCAGCGGCATTTAACCTCTTCAGTGGCATGCCCAGAAAATTTCCGGGGTCAGCTGTGCTGTGCAGACTGGAAACCCCAGAAATTTTACAGGCATGCCAGTGCTCCCCCTCTCCCCCTCCCTCCCCTCCTCCTTCCCTCATACTTATTCTGCTCGGTCGGCCCGGTGTATGTTGCGATCGCATTGTGACGACGTGATGTCATGATGCGATCACGGCATTCTGGAAAACTCCACCAGCTGAGCAGAGCACAGTGAAGGAGGGAGGAGGGAAGGGAAGAGGATTATAGTGCTGGCGGGCTAGTGACCACCAGCAAATGCAAATGTTAGGGATGGCTATCGGTGGGTTATCCATCAATGGTCATGATCGATGGATAACATCAATGGTCAGTGGCCATGCCTAGCTACCCCCTAGGCAGTGAGCATTACCTAGGCAATGAGCATTCCCCATGGCAATGAGCATGGATCCCAGAGCATAAAACCCCTGGGAAAAATCATGACACAACATGTAAAACCCCTGACAATGGGCATGAAACCTCTGGCAATGTGTATGAAACCCCTGGCAATGCATAGGTAAAAATATCTAAACTGGCACTGCTGGGGCATATCTAGCACTGTGGGGGCATATCTGGCACTATGAGGGCATATCTGGCACCGTGGGGTCATGTTTATTTGGCAATGTGGGGGCATATCTTGCAACATGGGGGAATATGTGTATCTGGCACTGTGGGGACATATCTAGCACTGTGGGGGCATGTGTATCTGGCATTATGGGGACATATCTGGCACTGCGGGGGCATTTGTGTATCTGGCACTGTGGTGGCATATCCAGCACCATGGGGGCATATCTGGCACTGTGAGGGCATATATGTATCTTGCACTGTGGGGGCATCTATGTATCTTGCACTGTGTGAGCATATCTGGCACTGTTGGGGCATATGTGTATCTGGCACTGCACTATTTGGGTCATATGTGTATTATGCCCTCATTTTCATTGGCTACACCCATTTTTTGCCATGCATGCACCTTTGGCGTGCACACACAGTACAACTACCAAGTTTTTTTCTATATGACCACTGTGTGTATATGTATGTATGTATATATATATATATATATATATATATACACACTGCTCAAAAAAATAAAGGAACACTTAAACAACACAATGTAACTCCAAGTCAATCACACTTCTGCAAAATCAAACTGTCCACTTAGGAAGCAACACTGATTGACAATCAATTTCACATGCTGTTGTGCAAATGGAATAGACAACAGGTGGAAATTCTAGGCAATTAGCAAGACACCCCCAATAAAGGAGTTGTTCTGCAGGTGGTGACCACAGACCACTTCTCAGCTCCAATGCTTTCTGGATGATGTTTTGGTCACTTTTGAAAGCTGGCGGTGCTTTCACTCTAGTGGTAGCATGATACGGAGTCTACAACCCACACAAGTGGCTCAGGTAGTGCAGCTCATCCAGGATGGCACATCAATGCGAGCTGTGGCAAGAAGGTGTCTGTCAGCGTAGTGTCCAGAGCATGGAGACGCTACCAGGAGACAGGCCAGTACATCAGGAGATGTGGAGGAGGCCGTAGGAGGGCAACAACCCAGCAGCAGGACCGCTACCTCCGCCTTTGTGCAAGGAGGAACAGGAGGAGCACTGCCAGAGCCCTGCAAAATGACCTCCAGCAAGCCACAAATGTACATGTGTCTACTCAAACGATCAGAAACAGACTCCATGAGGGTGGTATGAGGGCCCGACGTCCACAGGTGGGGGTTGTGCTTACAGCCCTACACCGTGCAGGACGTTTGGCATTTGCCAGAGAACATCAAGATTGGCAAATTCGCCACTGGCACCCTGTGCTCTTCACAGATGAAAGCAGGTTCTCACTGAGCACATGTGACAGACGTGACAGAGTCTGGAGATGGCAAGGAGAACGTTCTGCTGCCAGCAACATCCTCCAGCATGACCGGTTTGGCAGTGGGTCAGTAATGGTGTGGGGTGGCATTTCTTTGGGGGGCCGCACAGCCCTCCATGTGCTAGCCAGAGGTAGCCTGACTGCCATTAGGTACCAAGATGAGATCCTCAGACCCCTTGTGAGACCATATGCTGGTGTGGTTGGCCATGGGTTCCTCCTAATGCAAGACAATGCTAGACCTCATGTGGCTGGAGTGTGCCAGCAGTTCCTGCAAGACGAAGGCATTGATGCTATGGACTGGCCCGCCCATTCCACAGACTTGAATCCAATTGAGCACATCTGGGACATCATGTCTCGCTCCATGCACCACAGACTGCCCAGGATTTGGCGGATGCTTTAGTCCAGGTCTGGGAGGAGATGCCTCAGGAGACCATCCGCCACCTCATCAGGAGCATGCCCAGGCATTGTAGGGAGGTCATACAGGCACGTGGAGGCCACACACACTACTGAGCCTCATTTTGACTTGTTTTAAGGACATTACATCAAAGTTGGATCAGCCTGTAGTGTGTTTTTCCACTTTAATTTTGAGTGTGACTCCAAATCCAGACCTCCATGGGTTAATAAATTTGATTGCCATTGATAATGTTTGTGTGATTTTGTTGTCCGCACATTCAACTACGTAAAGAATAAAGTATTTAATAAGAATATTTCATTCATTCAGATCTAGGATGTGTTATTTTAGTGTTCCCTTTATTTTTTTTGAGCAGTGTATATATTATACGGGAGCATGCAAAGGATCTCTAATTTGGAGTTCGGTGGAGGGGGTGGAACTTGCTGGGTGGTGAGCACGGTGACCCCGGGGCTGGTATAGTCACCTCCGGGATCCAAAACGTTGATCTCCCAATACCACCCCTTCCCAAGAATAGGTGAGCTTGAATCCCCCCATGTAGCGAATTCTACTGGACAAGAGGTCACAAAGGAAAGGTAAGTATAGTGTATAGTTTTATTGTAATAATTATTTTACAGAGGGACTAGGTACCAATGGGCCCTTAATGCCCAGCATGTTGTTGCTTGTGGTTTCCCAATACCAGCACATGGGGCAGGATTGCTGTGACCTGTAGACCTCCTTTAAAAGACAGTATTAATCTACCTTTAACTGAATTGTTATCAACTGGGCATCCATCGCCCAGTGGTGCCAGGGATAGCCCCTGACATCAGCCCAGGCCTTAGATGCCATGAAGAGGGGTGCCCAAGTTCCTCAGGGAATCCATGGTCTGGGATGACTAGTAGTGAAGTTTATTCTTTGGCCAAGGTTACTCCAATAATCTTGTTACAAGCATTGCCCCCTCACTTGTAAGAGCTAGGTGCTGGTTGTTGGAAATACAGGGGAACCATACGCACATATTTCTGGAACCAGTACTAGCTGAAGAGCACAGTCCTGGTACAATGAAATGCAGGGGACATGAAAGCTTGAGGAAGTTATTTTTGAGAATCATTATAATCAAAAAAATGTTTTGGCTAACTCAATTTTATCCTCAGGTTGTAAATGATTGCATTGTGATTCTTAATCATAATTAAAGCTTCAATTTCCTCAACCTTCTGTACATTTTGAAGTACTGTATATTTGAAAGAAAGGTGGCAGTATTAAAGTGTTGAATCTCTGTATATTGATGTCATGAGGGTCTGTTAAAGCTAAATTCCACTTAATGAAGTGAACTTAGGACACATGTCAAGCTGCATTGAGTAGGGCTGATGCAATGACAGGAATGCAGTATGAGATCATGTCCCAACACTACAGTAAATCCAGTAGTGACTTTGCAGCAACCTAGGTAGCTATATAGCTACAGTATCTATTCTTTGTAAAACTGTATATTTATCTACATCAACCTATATCAATTGACAAATATCTATCGTCCGATATCTACTTATAAAATTGAAAGAGATAGATATACTGTATAGCTCTATCAACCTATATCTATATGAAGCTATCTATAGACATAGATATCTAAATCTGTCTATCTATATCTACCTATAGCTAAATATACCACCCTATAGACAGAAAGAAATAGAGAAAAATATATCTATCTTATCTATAACTATAAATCTATACCATCCTCTATATACCAATAGCAATCTACAATTATCTATCTACCTATAGAGATATCTATAACTGTCTGATTTCAGTACGAATATACCAGCATTGGGGATGCTGGTGGTCAGAAGACCGATGCCGGGATCCCAATTTTTAGAAAGCTGACAGGGATAAGTTAAGGCTGTTCTCCCCTCTCCTATACCCCCTAACCCTCCCTTCCCACAGCCTAACCCTAACTTCCCCTCTATACTTCCTAACCCTAACCACACTGCGACAGTGCCTAAACCTAACCCCTCCCACCTCCCTACAGCTTAAACCTCACCCTTTCTTCCCCACAGTCTAACCCTAACCCTCCACATGGGTGCCTAACTGTAACCCAACCTGCCTGAAGGCTAACCCTATCTAACCCCCACCACCACCTATCCCTAACTGCCCTGCAGTGGTGCCTAAACATAACATCCCCCCTCCCCTGCAGCCTAACCCTCCCCATGGGTGCCTATCCAAAACACCCCCTCCCCACAGCCAAACCCTACCTAACCCCACCTCCACAGCCTAACCCTAACCTCTCCGGGGGTCACCTAAAGTAACCCCTGTCCCTAAAGCTAATGATGGTGCTATATCTACTTGGTTTGGGATGTCAAGATGTGGTTGGAATTGCTATGACTGCTCCTTCCTCGGAATCAGCAGAGATAGTTCTGTATGGTGATGCGGCAGGAGGTGTCTACTGCAAACAAATGCCTCCTGCTGCAGAAGTGATGCGACACGCATCCTAGGACGCAGCTTTGGCTCACTCAGTCACCAGTGGGGGAAATACAGCACCCATGGTGCCGGTCAAGCCACTCCTCACAGAAGACAGAAAACCTCTATCTTACAATGGAGATCCCTGTCCTTTTTTCACCTCCGAAATGGCAGCAACATATCTCTGTTTTCACAAACGGAGGCCGTCATCACCCCCTCCCCACCCTCAGAGGGCCGCAGACTGTCAATCACTGACAGTCTGGTTACTCAGGACCCATTTGCACACACGCAGAACGGGTCCTGCGCATTCGCTAAGTACAGAATATCAGTACTTTGCAATGATGGGGCGCAGCTCCAAACACATGCCCTATATTGTATGTAAAGATCAATAGATAGGTAGAATGGAGATTGCTATCTATAGCAACCTATATCTACCTATAGTAATCTGCAAAAATTGACCAATACCTATGTCAGACAGAGTAATCTATCTCTAGCTACCTATAGCTATATATACATATCTATAGATATATATTCTCTATCGATGGCTTTCTCTCTATATCTACTTATATCTATATATACAGTAGCTATCAATAGAGAGATAGAGAAAAATAGAGGTGTCTATCTCCAACTATATCTACCTACCTACTTTAAATCTATATTTATCTATTCTTCCTAAAACTATATATCTATCTAGATCAACCTATAATCTACCTACTGTATATCCATTTACAAAAATATAATTCTTCCAATATCTATTTATAGATTGAAAGAGATAGATATACTGTATATCTAGCTCTGTCAACCTATATCTACATATAGCTATCAATAGATAGATAAGAAATAAAGATATCTATCTCTGTCTATCTATCTACCTACCTACCTTCAGGTACTGTACATCTAAATATACCTATCTATAGTAGAAAGATATAGAGATAAATCTATCTATTCTACCTATGTCTTTCTGAATTCAGTACGAAATGCCAGCACTAGGGATCCTGCTGGTCAGAAGACCGACGCCATGATCCTGATGGTTTTAAAGCCCCTTCTCTAACCCTCCACACAGCCTTACCTCCTCCTATAGTGCTTAACCCTGACCTAAACCTAACTCCTCCAACCCCCCTCCCCCTGCAGCCTAAACCTCTCTCCCCACAGCCTAAGCTTAACCTTCCCTACAGGTGCATAACCATAACCCCCATCTACACAGCCTAACCCCAACCTCCCCCCGCAGCCTAGCCCTAACCCCAACCTCCCCACGCAGCCTAGCCCTAACCCGTCCCATCAGTACATAAGATGTGGTTGGAGTTGCTATCAGTGCTGCTTCCTTGGACAAGAAACCTATCACTGCTGCTGCGCAGAAGACAGGAAACCTTTATCCTATGAGGGAGATCCCTGTCCTTTTCCCAACTCTGAAACAGTGGCAACACACCTCTGTTTTCAAAAACGGAGGCCGTCGCCACCCCCTCCCAGCCCCCAGATGGCAGCAGACTGTCAATCACTGACAGTCTGGTTCCACGGGACCTGGTCACGCATGCTCAGAACAGGTCCTGCACATGCGCTAAGTACCAAAAATCAGCACATTGTGATGTTGGGGGCGCAGCTCCAACCACCTCTGAATCAGGCCCTACAGTATATTGTATGTAGAGATAAACAGATAGGTAGAATAGAGATTGCTATCTATAGCAACCTATATCTACCTATAGTAATCAACAAAAATATACCGATATCTGTCTATAGCAGACAGAGTAATCTATCTCTGTCTATCTATATATTTATATATATATATATATATATATAGGAAATCACGACAGCACTCAAAGCCTATGTATATAAATCAAAAAATGGTGGTGCAAGGCAGCAATAAATATAAAACACTCACTTCTCCAGCGATGCAGAAAAAGTATACAAGCCAGCACTCACGTGTAGATGAAAGAAAGGCAGGATTTATTCCTTAACCAAACGACATGGTGAAGTACAGCAAATACAGCAAACAAAGCCCAACAGCTGTTTCAACCGACTGGTCAGCCTCTGAGGAAGACCAGTCAGTTAAAACAGCTGTCGGGCTGTGTTTGCTGTATTTGCTGTACATCACCATGCCGTTTGGTTAAGGAATAAATCCTGCTTTTCTTTCATCTACACGTGAGTGCTGGCTTGTCTACTTTTTCTGCATCGCTGGAGAAGTGAGTGTTTTATATATATATATATATATATATATATATACACACACCTATCTATAGATATAGTTCTCTCTATAGCTTCCTATCTATTCTACTTATAACTATATATCTGTTTCATTCTACAGTATATCAATCTACAATTAGCTATTGATATCTATATATACCTATATCCGTATATAGCTATTTATGGAAATATATAAAAAATAGACATGTCTATCTCTACCTACATCTATCTATTTATCTATCTTCCTATATATATATCTATATATCTATCTATTCTATGTAAAACTATATATTTATGTACATCTATCAATAAATAGAAAGATATAGAGAGAAATATATCTATGTATTCTACCTATATTTAAAAATCTATATCATACTATATCTACCGATATCTATCTATAGATACAGATAAATATCTCTGTCTATCACTATCTACCTATATCTATATATAGCTACAGTATCTATGGATAGATAGATAACGATAGGTGGAGAAATACAGAGATATCTACAGTATCTCTATTTATCTCTATCTACATATACTGTGTGTGTGTGTGTGTGTGTGTGTGTGTGTGTGTGTGTGTGTGTGTATGTATATATATATATATATATACTTTAATGAGAATAATCCTTGTATATTCTTGTGAACACTGGTACCTACGTAAGGTCTGATATGAAACACAGATTTATAGTGGTTACTAGATTAATCTTAACCTGCACCATACCTGTTGCATATATTCAAAACCAGTTGACATGCTATACAGCTGTTCCTTGTCCAGATAATCCAATTTTTTTTGTGTCACTTTTCATGTATACTATATAGGTGAACTCACATTTAGGGCTCAATTCAATTCAGCAGGGATTGAATAACAGTTGTAGGGAGGTCCCACAGCTATTCAATTCAGAACCATGCTAAGTTGGAGAATGCCCATACTCGCAGACTAAACAGGGTGTTTAGGCACAAGAACGGACATTCTCCATCTAAAGTGCCTGCTGAGATGCTGTTTTGTCCGTGCTTCGGCACAAACCAGCATTGCTGACCTAAGTATTGTCAGATTTCTGTGAGGGGTGTGAGAAGAAATCCTCTAGTTGGGGATGACAGCGGGCTGAATCAAATAGCTCTGGCAGCTCCATCCCGGCGCTAATCAAACCCCACTGGATTGAATCGAGCCCTTTGTTCATTATATTAAAAGTATACTGCACTGCAATTTTATGGGTTTTGTCACCCAGGCCCCCCAGTCAAGATGATGTGACATTTGTTTAACATATTCAACATAGGTATTTACTATATACAACAGTGTGTTACAGTATATTAATATACCAACACATAAATAGTCAATACTCCAATTTATGATATGAGTAGTTAGTACCAAATAGGCTGAAATATTATTAGACCTAGCAGCTATATTATTTATATCATTTAGGAACCAACCATCGCTACTAATAATTCCCCACTTCCGGTTTACAGCCATACTGCTCTGCCCCACTTCTGGCAGGAACCTTTATTCAATATGCCACATTTCCTGTTATCAGCATTGTGTGCATTTGCACAACCCTTTCTGCGCATGCACAAACAGGTCCTACAGCGACAGATGCTGATTGGCATTAGACTGTCAGTGATTGACAGTCTGATGATGCAAGTGGGTGGCGGCAGCCTCCGTTTCTCCAATCTGAGACATGTTGCAGGGGAGGCACAAGGCCAGGATCTTTGTAAGAGCATTGAGATTTCCTGGCCTCTAGGTAGCAGCTGCGGTGGCTTGCATGAACGACCCCATGTGTCATGCAGTCCTCCAATTGTCCCGGGGAAGATTCAATATTGTGTTGCCTCCAGTTGCATTACCATATTAGTGCTATCGCTGCTGCTTCCATGTAAGCAGTAGCGATAGAAATTCCAACCACATCTGAAATAGGCCCTTTGTTTTATGTTTTACCTCTATGTGTGATGCTGCAGAAACTTTGTGGTGTCATATAAATAAAATGTAAGAAATAAAGCACCAAACACTTTTTTGCTTTTACTGCTCTGTGACTGTTATTCACTGTATTAGAAGCAGAAGCAATCAGTGCATGAGTAGAGAGCAAGGCATCAATGTAGATTTCATTACTGATTGCTAATGTAACTAATGGCAATTGTTGTTTAGATTTAATGTTTGAAAATAAAAATTCCTCCTTAAAAAATGTGTAAAATAAGTCATATAGCCAAGCAGCCAGGTTTGTTTCCAACGATAACATGAGTGTGAGCCCTTCTGCCGTAGTGGTCCTACTAAAATGTCTAGTCATAATTTATACTATAGTATACATAAATAAATACATAACATACAAGAACATATTATTAAAATTAAATTTATTTGAAATAAAAACCAGTTTAAGTTAAAAAAATATAAAAATCTTTCTTTTTTTTATTCTGCAGTAATTTAATTCAGGTTGCTTTCTGATTTATTTACATCTATTTATTCTACTGCTCAGTGCTGGGAAAACATCTTCAGACCATGCTATTTGCATTGAAGTGGGAAAATATTTTTTCGATTTTTGTCTGTATTGATACAGTAGGTACATCACTCACACCATGGGGGGGAATGTAATAGGGTGTGAGAATTGGAAAGTGAGAGATTTTGGGAGAATTCTCCTGTTTTTTTAAAGGGGCAATCATTTACATGGCAAAACCAGATTGATTTTGCAGGGTAAATGATTGGCACTTTAAAAAAACAGGAAAATTCTTCTAAAATCTCTCACTTTCTGATTCTCACACCCTATTACATCCCTCCCTCCCCCCCTCCATATCTGATTTAGAGCAGACTCTGTTCTAAAATATTTCCCTTTTTTTCCTAAAGGTTTAATGTTTGATAAATCGTAATGCTTTTGTTTGCCAAGACAATGTGGTTTCCAATCTGGTGGTTTGTTCTTCAGTTTTGACTTTTATTAGTTGTACAGTTTGCAAATAACATATCAAACAGCATGAAAATTTAAAGCTGTTCTTTAGTAAATTCCTTGGCTGATTCAGAGTCATATGCAGGTCAGCTTCAAATGTGGTTCATTGCATGCTCGGAAATAAATTTGGGTGTCCACCTGTAATCAGAGTTGGCTGCATTTACAGATGTAGCAGGACTCAATTTTGAAGCCATGCTTTCTATCTGCTTGTGAAAGTAGCAGTAATCACTATGGGTGTGTATTTGTACCAACCACATCTTTACATCTTTGGTACAATCGACCCATCTGAAATCAGACAGATCTCTACATATGCACATCTTTCAATAATCCGCTATTCTGTCTACATGCCTATGAAACTTTCAAGTTGCATATGCTCGGCTACAGAATATGTGTAGTGGAAAAAAATAAATAAATGAAACACAATAATTGCATTTCTGTTTGTGCCCCTTAGGCTTTGCAAAGAAAATACACCACACACTGGACACTATAGGGGTCATTCCGACCCGATCGCTCGCTGCAGTTTGTCGCAGCGCAGCAATCGGGTCGGAACTGCGTATGCACTGGCGCCGCAGTGCGCCGGCGGATGGCAGTCGTCAGTGCCCAGCGATTGCCTCTGAGACAGAGGCGGTCACTGGGCAGGAGTGGGCTGAACGGCAGCGTTAAGCCGCCACTTAGGGGAGCGGTCCGGCCAATGCAGGCGTGGCTGGACCGTTGGGGGGGGGGGGGGGGGGGGCGGGCCGCGTCGGCTGCGTGACATGTCACGCAGCTGCTGCGGCCAGCAGGAGCGCCGAGTAACTCCCGGCCAGTGGCCGGGAGTTACTCCTCAAATACAAAGGCATCGCCGCTATGCAATGCTTTTGTAATTGTGCAGGGGGGCCTGCACTGACATGCGGGGTGGACTAGCCCTGTGCTGGACGTCCGCCCGCATGTCTGAGTTTACGATCGTAGCTGTGCTAAACTTAGCACAGCTACGATCAACTCGGAATGACACCCTACAGTGGTTGTATCAAGCATGATCTGACTCTGGCTGATTCTATTACCAATATTTATTTGGTGCACTTTGTATCTTTTATTCTGAGTTTAAGAGGACCATGTTATTGATTCCCATATTATTTATGGGATGTAGTATGTTATGCCGGCGGTCGGGCTCCCGACGGCCAGCATACCTGTGCTGGAATCCCGACTGCTGACATACCGACAGCTGGGCAAGCGCAAATGAGCCCCTTGCGGACTCGCTGCACCTGCCACACTGCGCTCGCTACACTGTGCTCGCCACACTGCGGGCATGGTGGCGCGCTACACGCACCATGTGTGCCACACTACGCGCACCACGCGCGCCACGCTATGCGCACCACGCACGCAACGCTATCTATTCTTCTTCCAGGGGGGTCGTGGACCCCCAAGAGGGAGAAAAGCTGTCGGTATGCTGGCGGTCAGGATTCAGGCGCCGATATGCTGGTCATTGGGAGCCCAGTCGCCGGCAAACTGAAGACCACCCCCACCCTATTTATGTATTGCATGCCTTGTGTACTGTGCATAAAAAGAGTCTGCTTTCAATTGCTAAAGTACTTTTAAATGTGTATATCTTGACTACATTGCCAATAAAGTGGCTTTATGTATTATGTTCTCTACTGGGCTGCTTCCTCATAAGCTGGTTCAAATCTGGCATGGCAGGAAGGGTGTCCCATTTGAGGAAGCAGCCCTGAAGACACATACGTTTTTAGCCAAGGGTGAGTAAACACTTGTGGTTCTCAATGAAAAAGCAATCAATCAACATTTACCGACACTCCAACTTATCTCTAATTGTATATCACCATGTTTGCACAATGACAAAAAATAATATGAGAAAATAAAGAACAATTTTGGGGTCATCTACTGTATATAACATAAAGTGCCATATCCCAAGCATCCCTCCCTGGAAATAGGTGCTTGTACATGCGTGGTCAGCAGACTGGCTTCAATTGGAGCCCCTGTCCCTGCATTTGTTTTTGTTTTTTTGTTTTTATAAATTTGGGCAATACCTAACTTCTTATTGCTGCAATAAATGGCATTATGAAATTATAGTAACCTGATAATTAATAAATATTCCTGAAAGAGTTTTAAAGCAAACATAGTACTGGGTTCTAGAATCTAAATTGTTTTTATAAAATGGTGGCCATGTTTGATCAGAAGACAGCTTGTAAATAATGTAAAATGATAATAATGAGACACACCCGTTCTGTTTCCTGTTTCTCTGATCATTGCAGTTGGTCAGTTTTGTAGTGTTTGTGCAGTTCTGCTACCTATATTGCCAGAAAACCATACTGACAGTAACAAATAAGATAGGGTTTCACACTTTTGTAGTCTACATTAATATCAACTGTACAGCTGGATTGCCTACAGTATTAATTCAAGTTGTTGGACAACTCAGCTCAGCATGCTAGTGCTTCTGAAATATGTCATGGTACTTAGGACCAGATTCCAATTTGTGTGAAAAAAAAACAAGGAAAACTATTGTGGGCAACTGAAGTCCCCCCTTAGAAAGATAGAAACTAAAGATTATAATCAGGTCAGTTTTTTTTATATTTTCACTGTAGTTTAGGAATCCACAGAGAATAATTTTTATGTATTTCTAGATGATTTCTTGTTGTACAGTTAATGTAGTTTTTAAAATTCCACAAAACTGTTGAATTTGAAATACATTTTAATATTGTTTGTTTGTACAAACCCAGTCAAATGCCTAACACATATAAACAGAGCAGTCACAGATATAGAGTTCCTGCCTCTAATGGGTTGCAAAATGAAGCTCTGTCATAGGGCAGGACCACATAGTGTAGTAAGGTTTATTAACAGTTAGTTTTGTAGCCATTTAAAGGGAAAAAATAAAACAACATTTGCATAACAAATAAAATATGTTGAAAATACTAAAGGAAAACAGAATATCCTTCTATATGTGTCATAACTATAAACTTTGTTAAAAATGCTTTGGGTGATAGAGTTATATGCTCTTCCACATAGGAGTAGAGCGAAGGGACTTCATATAGGGGGCCCCTCCTCACTTAAACACATTCCCTCCTTTTATCATCCCTCCACTCTAAGACATATGTATTAACACCATCCCACACTTCTTTAGCATCACATTTCTTCCTCCATCTCTTTTCTGAAAATGTGACCCTTGCATGTTGCTTACCTGTCCTGTGGTGATGTTCCTTTCAGACACCACTGAAACTAAGGTGCAGATGCTTTATTATGTAGCCTTCCCTCTTGGGTAAAGTGCCTAGAGCTATTCAGTTAGAGAAACATGGTCAACTGGTGAGCAGGCCAAAGGTAGCCCATTTGTTGTGCATCAGTGCTTTAGATATAACTCCTAAAAATAGGTGAGGAATTAGATGGGTTTATGACAATGCAATCCAGACAAGCAGTCAGCAGAGAGAAAAAAGTTGATGGGTGATTAGTTATATGAGACATCATTGAAGGGTGTCAGGGAGGATTAAGTTATAGGAGTTAGATAGTGTATATCAGGGAAAAATTGGAAAAAGAATAAGATGGTTTCCCAACTGTAATAGTTTACATGAGGCAAGTAGAGTCAAAATGTGGGCAATGTTTTTTAGCCCCAAAAGGTCTACTTCTTTAAGAGGTCATGCTGAAGGTGTGTCCTGCTTTGTATTAATAAATTAATGGTGTGTACCCTTACTTTATTCTGGAATTATGTATAATTGCATTACCACAACCAACCATACCGTACCTTAAGTATTTAACACTGCTTGTTTAAAAAAGTCAGTCAGCATGTTACAGAACTTTTTTGAAGGCATCCATACATAATTGCAGCATGTTCCAAAGCTTTTTTGAACAATAATCAAGTATTTGCTAAAAAAAAATTAAAAGCCGTGTATTCCAAGTAAAAGAATTATTCCAATTAAGTTTAATTTTTTTTTTCCCCATGGACTTGATACAAAATAAAGAGAGGGAGAGGGAGAACAAAATGTGGGGTACATTGGTAATTAGCAATTGAAAATTTGAGATTGTTAACACATTGTCAGTAATTGTAACTATATCTTTCTAAGCTCTCAGTATGTCCACAGAAAGGTGAGTAGGGTGCGAGAGGGTTGAGACATCATAATACTATTTGATAAGTTTTAAGTAATAACTTGGGAAAGAAGATAACATTTGTTAGCAGATAAAAATAGTGTAGGGTTCAGCTTGAAGAGTAAAAAATTTAACCACTATACCCAGCCATTTAATTCTACTGGGCTATCAAATTGTTAAAATTGAATAGTTGATGTTCAAGTAGTTTTAGGTTCAGAGCCAATTTATCTGTTTTATACATTTATCTTGACCTTTAATAGGATTAACTGTGACTGGCCAGTCGGACTTAATCTCCTGCTGTAATGACTTAATCCTCTGCTGTTTTGTTCTCTGTATTGTATTGCAGTTGAGAACAATAGATGAAGGGTTTATGCTAATAAGTAATGGTGTGCCTAGGCGCAGAAAAATAGTCAAGATAACCGTGGAACCATCTGTACTTGTTTATTTTGAAGTTGGAAAGATATCCATATATATGGAGTTGTTTACAAAGAGCATGTAAAGACAGAAGTTCAGTCATTTGTGTTGCATACTGTAATCTGAATACATTGAAATCTTATATTCTCAGAATGCATCTCTGATGCCCATAATAATATGGATTATTGGGGTGATAGGGGACAGTTGTGCTTTGTGCCATTTTCAATTAAAAATAGAATGGTAGCACTCCAATTTGCAAGTGCTGATGCAACATAGCTGAACTATAAAGCCTTGATTCCATGTAGAAAATATCAGCTGAGGTCTTCTTGTTTAGGATATGATGCCATGATACCCTATCAAATGCTATTTCGGTGTCTGGATCCATATATTAGGCCCAAATGTCTTCTGTTTTTTTATGTCCGCTAGAATGAAACCAAGTCATGGTGGCTCAAAGTTGTCATGACTGAGGCAAGTCTATTTTCCTGAATCTTTGGGCCTTTATCTGGCACATAAATAGAGATTTCTACATTATTTTTGTATAGTTATAATGGCTGCTTGGATGGTGTCTCTTTTAAATTTCTGCCATTTGAGAATGCCTTTGAATAGTTCCAGGAGTAGAGGCATCAAAACGATGGTAAACTTTTTATAGTTAGACATTGTCAGTTATCATTAAAATGGCTTTAAAGGGAGAGGTCATAATCATGAGAGACTTTAATCTACATGATGTAAATTGGGAGGGTTCTTTTGCAAAATCAACAACAAGTGACACATTTCCAAATTTTCTACAGAGAGCATCTCTCAAGCAATTGGTGAGAGAGCCCACTCACAAAGACTCAATATTAGATTTAATACTCACAAATGGTGACAGGATATCAGACATATATGTGGGTGAATACTTAGGATCCAGTGATCATCAAGCAACATGGTTTAGTATAAAGACAGGGTCCAACTCCTGTCACACAAAAACAAAGTTGTTGGATGTTAGGAAGGCTGACTGAGTGCAGGAGAGATGGGAAAAACTAATAAAGACAACAGACGATTGTATCAAAAGGGTTAGGAAATACACCAGGAAAAGCAAGTCAATGTGGCTCACAAAAGAGCTATCAACTAGTGTGAAAGAAAAAAAGATGGCCTTTAGGAAATAGAAACAGACTCAAAATAATGATAATAAGGTGTATCTTGCCAGATGGAAGGAGGCTAAGAAGGTGATCAGGCATGCAAAGCGAGTAGGTGAAGAGAAAATTGCCCAGTCATTGGTCTGTGTCTATCCATGTGTTTGTGTTAACATTCCTACTATATAGTACGTCCTGTTTGTGCAGTTCAGACACATAAAATGGTTACCCATTTTCTGGCTAGAATTAGCTAAGGTTGTTTTTTAGTTATTCGAAATTGTCTTATTTTTGTGTTGTAAATTCAAGGAGCAATTTAATATCAATAAGCGTAAAAGAGAGAAAAATCCCTTGTAATATACAGTTACCATTGTCTCTGGAAAAGTAAACAAGCAAAGACAACTAACAAAATTATTACCATCTGTAATAAATATGTTTAAACCTCATCATATAACAGCTGAACTCAAAAATTATTATTTATGTTTGCATTCTTTATTTTAGAAGAAAGACTTAAAAATGAAATAAATAAAAACGTTGAGATATAACTGACCTGCAATTATAACATAGTATAGTGAAAGTTATATTTACTTGGGTTTGCTCAGGTGAGGCAACCAGAGAACAACATCAGATTATTAGGGTAACATTTATATACATTATTAAAGAATAATAGTTGTATTATCATTATAAAGTCTTATATTATTTTAAATCACTTTGCCACTCCCATATGTTCTAATCAATTCCCATCAATATCTGTATGTTCTCTACATATTAGTAGGGTTTTCTGTCTATTTGGGTAGGAATAAGAAGTTAATGTAGAGGCAGTAAATGTGCACTCACGAGCATGCACATCACCACATTCTTTTTAATCATTTACTTTGAAAGATTCTTTATCCCGTCATCAAAAGTGAAAATATATTTTCTTGAGAAAACCTAGTGATTTTATTGTGCATTTTGATCTTTACACAACTTGGGATTTTAACATCAACACTTCTCTCCTGGTGAAAACAAAAATTCACTGTCTTTAGTCATCTTGTCAAATTTGTCACATTTCAGACCCTGTCTCTCTATCATAACTTCCCCTAACAACAACCTCAACTTTTGACTGTTGGTTATTATTGTCAATCTGATCACAATTACATCAATTAACTGGACTGGCAAGTTATTATTTAAACTTGCTACACAACACAGCATATATTTAACATACAGTATTATACTATAATACCTTTTATTAATCAATGCAAACTCAGTCAATTAGAGTGTACCATGGGGGTACAACATAAGGATTTTTGCAATAACACAAATACACAGCTTTTAAAAGAACAGGCAAAAAGAAGCTACAACATCTACGGTACCTGAAATTTGTGTAAATAAGTAAAATAATTAAAAATAAAATAATTAAAACATTTTCAGCAATCCTGATGCCAAATGGAATAATTCTTATAATATAAAATGGTAGTTGCTCAATTAAATAGTAATAATGCTCAGATGCATGAAAGGTACGGTTATTTTAAACAAGAAAAAAAGGAAACATTTCCCCTAGCACACTCAAAAGTATCAGCAATGAGATTTGAATACTACATAACAATAGAAACACATGTTGTAGCATATATTTGCAAAGATATGATTAAGCTGCCAGGCCATGTCAAGGCATCTCTATTACTTGCAGTCCCTAATGCTATGTGATAATAGCAGACACTACAGACACTATTTAATTGCTTATAGTTATGCTACATGATAATAGCCATAGCCAGATTAAGGGGGGGATGCAGGGCATACTGTACCCTGGGCCCCCTTTGTCATGGGCCCCCTTGCCAGAGAACACTGATATCACTAGTTTTCCCTCTTAATGCGAGAGCCAGAATGCGAGCAGGACAGTATGCAGTGCAGGCAGAAACACAGAAATATTATGTTTCTTGAGTTACCAACAGAGCTTTCAGACCAGAGGAGAGACAGGAGGGTGGAGAGAGCTGTAAGTGACAAAGTGATCACAGCTTCTCCTCCCTGCCTGGGTGTCTGAGTCTTGTGTAAACTATTATGCAACTAGATATAGAGACAAACAGAGAGTCCTCCTGAATCCTGTCCCAGTATGTAAGTAGCACAGAGGCTGCTGCTATTCGTGCATGTGATAAGATAAATTATTTCTTTTTCTATGTATATTTTTTTTAATAATGTTTTTATTGAGAAGGAACATTCGGTACATGCATAAAAAATAAGTCAAATACAAAGGTATAGGCAAGGCATGGAAATACAGTAGGAGGAATCATCCAGAACAGAAAATTTGCTGACAGTGTTGAAATAACATCAACAGTACAAAGCAATAGGCATGGAATATTGTGAGAAACAACAGTATACATTAAGGAGTCCCATTATCTAAACATAGTATAGACAGGCGAACCCCAATAAGTCACCTTAAAAGGGTGGTCTACCACCTTCTAGAACAGCCATATTGTACCAAGTGGAAAGACGGACAAAATGTTGGATACGATCCTTTTCCATATACAGATGTAGCCACCTTTATCTTGAGTGGCTGAGGCGTTTGTCCCGATCTAGCATATGCAGCGTAGGGAGGCGCGCCTAGTCACAGAGAGGCGTACCTAATCGCACAGAGGCAGACAGAGCGTTTGGCGTTACCTTTACGTGTAATGCCTGCGATCAGCCACCAGATGTCGCTTTTTACAATCACCACTGAGCATGCGTGTGGTCTCCCGTAAAATACAATACTGAAATATATAATAAGGACTACTTTACTAAGGCGTCTCATTACGCTGCATACAGTAAATACTCATTACGCTGCATTATTTAATACAGTACTGTATATACGACACAGACGCAAATAGTACAGCATACAGTATATGATCCATCTACAGTACTTTATGAATACTGTATGTGAGCGTCCAAGTCCCGCAGACAAAACAACATAAAACCAGTAGTGTACACTGTCGCAAATGGATGTGTGTTAGAAGTTCACTATTGCCTCTCAAGATTAGGAATTTTGTACAGTATGTTATCGTCCTAATCCCGTAGCCATTACAGCATAATCAAAACCAATGGATTTATACATTTGTCTGCGGCGAAGTGGTGAAGTGTTTCGCTTCCTATACTCAGAGTCCTGGGTTCGATTCATAAAGTACGAATGCATGTTAGTTTTTTTCAGACACTTTATTATTATTTTTATTCACATAAACCAGGGCAAAGCTGCATGAGCGGTTCTACTGTTAAGGTTCTATGCTCCGTACAGTACACATACAATTCTGTAGCTGGGCAGACTCAATAGAAATGGCTACCACCTATGACTCCTTGCCCCACAGAGGCCCTAGGCTACGGAGCAAGTAATTGTCCAGATTGTACAGGCTATGGGGCAATGCTGAAGGAGCGTCACAATCCCCTAGCTAAAATACACAGGGGCAACAGGAATAAGCGAGATTTACAGTACAGTATGCACATTATGGTACACCGGACTCGATCGCATAGCACACTGGCAAAATGGCCGCCGCCCCTGAACCCTTTTGCAGGCTATGGGGCAATGCTGAAGGAGCATCACAATCCCCTAGCCAAAATACACAGGGGCGATGGGGATAAGCTACTGTAGGTTTGCATACAGTATTACGGTACACCGGACTCAATCGCATAGCACACTGTCAAAATGACCACTATCCCTGAACCCCCACCTCGTGGCAGGCAGCAGTCGGGTATGGAGTGAGAAATGGCATAAGTTGTGCAGGCTACGGGGTGATGCTGAAGGAGCGAGCGTCACAATCCCCTAGCCAAAATACACAGAGATAAGCGAGGTCTATGCACATTACAGTACGTTACACCGGGCTCGATCGCATAGCAAACTGACAAAACACAAGTTTTACATAAAGCAGGCTAAAGCTGCAGGAGAGTTTCTACTGTAAAGGTTCTATGCACCGTACGGTACACATACAATTCTATAGCAGGGCAGACTCAATTGAAATGGCTACCGCCTGTGACTCCTACAGTAGCTCCTAGGAGGCACTCAGCTATGGAGCAAGTAACAGCACAGATTTTGCAGGCTATGGGGCAATGCTGAAGGAGCGTCACAATCCCCTAGCTACAATACACAGGGGCGATAGGGATAATCGAGTGGCTGGAGGGGGTGTCCCCTTGATTTAAGGGGTCCCCACTCCTCCAAGGTACCCCGGCCAGGTGTGACTAGTTGGGTATTTAATTCCATGGCCGCAGGGACCGGTATAAAAGTGTCCCCCGGCTGTGCATTATCTGTCCAGCTAGTGGAGCCCAGTGCTGGTTCAAAAAATACGGGGAACCGTTACGCTTTTTTGTCCCCCTTATTTTTTGCACCAGGACCAGGCGCAGAGCCCGGTGCTGGTTCTAAAAAGATGGGGGATCCCGTGTCCATTTTTTCCGTATTCCTGCCGGAATTCGACCGCAATTGCATATACTGTACCCCTTAATGTCACTGCTTACAGTATACAGTATTTAGACATGAGCTTGTGTACAGTATCTGTCATGAGGTGCTTTTTTCACTGACACTATAACTTTTTTCTATTGTAATATACTGTACAGAGGCGGCAAACTAGCCAAACGGGAATAATCAGCTTCTGCTGAATAAAATGAGATGCTACAGTACATGCCTATATTCTGTGAGTGACTGCGGCTCTATGAAATTAAATCAGAAAATGTAAATATGAAATGCATTACTAATGTGTGGCATTACTGTACTGTATGTGTATAAGGTGTACTACAATATTTTCTGGTGTAACATAAGGAAAGGGCACTACTGCATGGTCTAATGCAGTGGTTCTCAAACTCGGTCCTCAGGACCCCACACAGTGCATGTTTTGCAGGTAAACCAGCAAGTGCACAGGTGTATTAATTACTAACTGACACATTTTAAAAGGTCCATACAGTAGGTGGAGCTAATTTTTTCACTTGTGATTCTGTGAGACCTGCAAAACATGCACTGTGTGGGGTCCTGAGGACTGAGTTTGAGAACCTGTGGTCTAATGTAAATAAAGATGAATGTGGTGGGGTGTAATGTGAATAAGGGGCAATACTGTTAGGAGTAATGTGGTACTATGATATGATGTAATGAGAATAAGAGACACTACTGCATGATATAATGTGAATAAAGTTGCAGTATTGTGTTGTGTCATTTCATCTTGGGGTATTATTGTGTTACCATGCCCCTTCCCAGCAAGAACATACTGTACACTGTTTTGGGCTGGCACTAAATGTGCACATTGTTCTTATTTAGATTATAGGGGGTAGGAGCGCCAAAATGGGTGATGGTGCTGGGAAAGGGGTGCAGGGTTAGAGGCGGAACTACGTAGCATCTGTGCAAGAGGGCATCAGCCAAAATCTAGCCTAGGGCATCATGTTGGTCAGGTATGGCTCTGATAATACTGTATACTGTACTCTTACTGTACTTTGCATTCAATACAGATACTGTTTGCAGACAGGTTTTACATGAATCATTGGCAATGCTGCAGGAGTGTCTCATTAGGCAATCTAAAATATACCACGACTATGGGTGGGGATACAGTAGGGAAGTTCTGTCACCATAAGCTGTCTGCTGTGTATAGCATATTTCCATCTGAGATGCATTTGTGTGTTAGTAATAAGAAAAAACATTTTACTGTACATTTAGTGGATACAGTATTTCTCCCCCATAATGACGTATCATACTGTACATGTACCCTCATGTACTGTACCGTACCATACTGTAAAATTGAATATTTATTGGAAAAGCATCAATATTAATGTAAAAAAAGTATTTATTACAACATCCGATTCCATGTACTGCACTGATCAAAATGTACAGTACTCTTATTCAGGACTTATAAAACTGAAAATAACTGTTCATACACATCAATAACATTACTACTGTATAATATTCTACATTAGTTTATGCAATAATCAGACAAAGGCAATTTTATAATTTTTTTTAATAATGCACCAATTTAAAATTTTAAACAGAAAATACAGTACAGAACTACATATTTGTGGCTTGACCATTTCTTTCGACTACAACAGGTAATACTTTATACAGGTGATTTATATTATTATTACAATGTTCAGGTGTGAGTACTTCTAGCCAAAATTTCTTTATCCCATCCAACAGCTGCTGTTTTGTTGTTGGCTTCGCAACACTCCTAATGTACCTCTTCAATTGAGCCCACACTAATTCGATTGGGTTCATGTCTGGTGATCTATATAAAAAAAAAAAAAGCGTATAGAAAAAATTAATGACATTACAGTAAATAGAGAAAATTAAACATACAATATTGTACTGTTTATTAAACAAAAAAATAAATTTACAGTACTAGAGTGCTATCCAAAATTTTACTTGTACACTGTTGAAAGAATACTCACTCTGGTGGTGTGCGTTCCCAATTCATACCTTTCTCTTCCATAAATTTGGCTGAGGCGGAGTGTTTAGGATCATTGTCTTGGAATATCCTATGGTGAGTTGGGTAATATTTATTCACAAATGGCACCATACATTCCTCTACTATTGTTTATTGGAAAAATTTCTTATCCATGATCCCTACAGAAATCAAAAAATTTTGTTCATTAATAAGCAACTCCTTTTATTGTGCAGTTACATGTACTCTACAGTACAGCATGTATTTTTACAGAACACAGGCACAGAATAAAGTATAGTACTGTACCTTCGAAAAATAATAGGGGACCAGCTCCTAATCGTGATATGCCTCCCCATACATGGACTTTCAATGGATGCTTTGGGCGTGGTTTTAATGAGATATGGTTACGTTTCCGGAATGACATTCTGGAGAACCGCTCAAGGGCAACAGACGATTAATCTGTGAAAATGACATCATCAAATGTTTCACCACTCTCAATCCATCGCCGTGCCTGTTCCACTCTCTTTTCTTTATTCACATCTCTTATCATTGGAGATATCCTGTGAAGAGCCAAAAATAATGAAATCAGATACAGTTATGAAATTACAGATTTACAGATTACTGTATATACAGTAGACTGTATGTGCAGTATACTGTATTATATACCTACTGTATACATTAAACTGTACATACATTAAGGTATATACAGAGTAATATATATATACATACTGTACACACACACACACACAGTATACAGTATGTAATCATCACAATAAGCCGGCAATGCTTCATTGCTGTCTCTGAGTGCCTATACAGTAGGTATCTCTTTTGGGATAGAATATATACAGTATATACACACACACATACTGTATATAGTATAAAGTACACACTCTGTATAATGATTTATGGCATTGTTATATCACGTATCAAGGGATTATTAACAGTGCATTTACTGTATGGTTTATACTGCTTTCAGTATTTTACCTTGTTGCGCCAAAGGTCCATCCCATTTTCCGTCGCATCCTTCTGATGCTGGTGGCCGATATGTCCAGGTCATACTTGGAATGGAGAATTCGTTTTATTTGCAAAGCAGTATGCTCATCATCCTCACGAGTTAGTTCCTCCACAATTTGTTGCACTCTCCTACAGTACAATACAGTATGAAAAATATGAATTAATGAACAGCACAATCACAGTTACAATAGATGAAGTTTTTTTTTTATTTCCAAAAAATTGTCTATGGTATAAAGCAAGTCATTTAAACATTACAGTAGTGTACAGTACGTACCATGTGCATTTTGTAGGAAATACAAATCTGGGCGTTGTTCTCTCGAATGCATGATAGCGCACCATTTCTAAAGTGACTATAATGCCACTTTCCTTGAGCCATGCATAGATCTCTTTGATGGTTTTATTTTCTTTTTTCATGTTGGCGATTATGTTGCTCATCGTTTTGTTGATAGTTACTGGCATGTTGTCCAACTATAATTCCTGTATGGAGAAAAAACATTTGTGAATACTGTAGTCTAAAATTTACACATCTGAAAATGTATGAGTTTTATGATAGAAGTTAATACTGTACATGTTTACTATACAGTACCTGATGTTCAAATTTTAGTATTGTATACTGTACAGTACTGAAAATACCACTTCAGTGTTATGGACTGCAATTAGTTTCCTGTATGAAACAGATACAGTAAATAACCCTCCTTGGAAGTGCATGGGCCCTGTGAGACTTACAGTAGTGTACAGCATAAGGGGCGACTGACATGATGTACAAGCATTACATACAGTACATGTCAGTACTATATGTAAATTCTTCAATTATTGCTTAACAACAATGCTACTTACTGTATATTAAATACTGTAGGCCTAGAAATGTCCATCTCAATATAGTAGTTAAAAACACAGGGGCCTATGTGGATAAGCGAGTTCTATGCACACTAAAAATGGCTGCCGACCGTGAACTCCCAGCACGTGGCAGCGCTCGGATATGGAGTGAGAGATGGCATGAGTTTTACAGGCCAGGGGGCAATGCTGAAGGAGCGTCACAATCCCCTAGCTAAAATACACCGGGATAAGCGAGGTCTATGCACATTACGTTATACCGAGCTCGATCGCTGAGCAACCTGACAAAATGGCCGCCGACCATGAACCCCCAGCACATGGCAGCGCTCGGATATGGAGTGAGATACAGTATGGTATACATTTTAGAGGCCAGGGGGCAATGCTGAAGGAGCGTCACAATCCCCTAGCTTAATTACACCGGGATAAGCGAGGTCTATGCACATTACGTTATACCGAGCTCGATCGCTTAGCAACCTGACAAAATGGCCGCCGACCAAGAACCCCCAGCACATGGCAGCGCTCGGATATGGAGTGAGAGATGGTATACATTTTAAAATACACCGGGATAAATTGTACAGGCCAGGGAGCAATGCACAGGGACATTCATCATTTACGTATATAAATAATTGTAAACCGTAAATGAAAGAATTACCGGTCAAATACTGTATGACGAAACTGTGTCAATGAGCTGGAACACGTGAGCCTAGCAGAAGTTTTCAAAGGCAGAAACAGAGAGCAAATTATCAGGAGATTTCTGAAAGGTCGGAGAGCCTGCACAGGGAGGGAATTCACGCTGAAGATCTACAGTACTGTTTTGCTCAGTTAGTAGCGTCAGAATACACTCATTTCATTCCCGCTGTTTAGGTGCATTTAGCGTAAAGAATCGCTCCTGCAGATGTACTCTGATTTATATGTAACTTTTGTGCACTTTTCCATTGACTGTCTTACAATGTAAATAAAATAATACAGTGCATTATTACAATAAAAAAAAAAAAAGAAAGCACATCAGGTCTCGAACCCTGGACCCCCAGCGTGGGAGGTGGGAGCCTTCACCCCTAGCCCACGACGCCTCATGAGAGATTCCCAATTTCATGTGTGAAAGTACTGCAAACAGCGCCCGGCCCCCACCCCATTGGTGTTGGTTTATGCCTTAGAGGACTCGGACGCTCGCATTTGTAAAGCACGGTATTTTCCACCGCCTCCTGCTAGCCTGTTGCCCTTCCCCCCTGGGAGCCTGCACAGATCATGCAGTAGACAGGGAGGGAATTCAGGTCATGTGCAATACACAAACGCCGAATATCTACTGTATACTGTAGTACTGTTATGCTCACTGAGTAGCGTCAGAATACACTCATTCCTACTCATTGCCGCTGTGCAGTTGCATTTAGCGTAAAGAATCGCTCCTGCAGATGTACTTTGATTTATGTGAAACCTGTGTGCATCCTTCCATTGGATGTATTAGAGAGAAAAAATAATTTTTTAAAATGAATGTCACGGGAACACATAAAAAAAAAGGTTGGCACTTCCTTCCCATTGGTGTTGGTTTACAGTATGCCGTAGTGGACTCGGACGCTCATGTACTGTAATTGCATTTCAAAGGCACAGTATTTTCCATCGTCTCCCCCTACCCCCATCGCCCTTCCCCCCTGGGAGCCTGCACAGGGAGGGAATTCACGCTGAAGATCTACAGTACTGTTTTGCTCAGTTAGTAGCGTCAGCATACACTCATTTCATTCCCGCTGTTTAGGTGCATTTAGCGTAAAGAATCGCTCCTGCAGATGTACTCTGATTTATATGTAACTTGTGTGTACCTTTCCATTGACTGTCTTACAATGTAAATAAAATAATACAGTGTATTATTACAATAAAAAAAAAAAAGAAAGCACATCAGGTTTCGAACCTTGGACCCCCAGCGTGGGAGGTGGGAGCCTTCACCCCTAGCCCACGACGCCTCATGAGAGATTCCCAATTTCATGTGTGAAAGTACTGCAAACAGCGCCCGGCCCCCACCCCATTGGTGTTGGTTTATGCCTTAGAGGACTCGGACGCTCGCAATTGTAAAGCACGGTATTTTCCACCGCCTCCTGCTAGCCCTCCATTCCCATTAAGCATTAGCGAACTCAGACGCTCATGTATTTTAAAAGCACGGTGTTTATACATTGTCCTGTACATTCTTCCTTTTACACAATTACTGTAGTTGCGTCTCCATACACATACAGTACTCCATACAATACAGTACAGTACTCTACATACTGTAGGTCACCATCTTTTTCCACCGCCTCCCGTTACGCCTACAGTATTGCCAGAGCTGTAGATCAATCCGCCGCTATACTGTACGATCGAAAGTACTGGATTAGTGGAGCATTAGCCACACAGTGGTGGAGATGTGTAATGCATGATGAGTATCTAGATCGCCTCAACGCGCCTACCTGTTATTAAACTCAGCTATCGCCTTAGCGTGACTAAACGCCCGTCTAGGCGGAGAAACAGTCAAGATAAAGGTGGCTACATCTGTAGGTAAATGAAATAATATAAGGCAGCCAGACATCAAGAAAAAATGTTAGCGCGCGATTCAATATCAAGGGAACATTCAACCCAATCCATTTGGTAGATATACTGAAGCCTGGGAAGCATACATTGTAATGAAGTATTATCAGTATTGATCCATTTTGAAAGAATAGTTTTCTTAGCCACTGTGGCTATTTTAGCTAATAAATGACGAGTGGCCATAGTTGGATCTAAGGGGTGGAAAGGGGGATAATCATTCCACAGAGCCCAAGAAGCATTCACTGTGAACGGTATGTGTAGGACATTATTAACATATGACTGTACATCATTCCAAAAGGATTGAATATCACAGGACCATAAACAATGAAAGATATAAGCTTCTGGGAGCAAGCATTTGAAACAATTCAAGTTCTCCGACACGCCAATTATATGACGAAGTTTAGGCGTGTAATAAGCCCTGTGTAATATTTTATACTGCATTTCAGTAAAGGAGGCAGAGATCAATTGTTTATTCAATAAGACTGAGGATTTGATGCGGGAATGTATTGAGAGACTAGGGAATACAGTTTTCCACTTGGTTAGACCAGTGGTGACCCAGGAAAGGTCAAGTTTTATCCGGATTTGGTTATAGAGTAGAGAAGTGGGCATGGGACCCCCCCTATGACCTAGAATTAAAGTGTTAAATGGGTTGTTTCGCTCATGGACTGGAAGCTCAGATAATAGTTTCAGAATATAACTATGGGATTGGAAATATGCAAACAGAGGGATGGAAGTCTGGGGGTGCAAATCCTTAAAGTCGGACAAGGCAAGGACCAAGGAACGATCTTCAGCCAAAAACTGATATACAAGACATAGCCCCTGGAGGTGCCAATTAGTAATAACCACTACCGCCATCCCCCCTTGGAAATCTGTATTATAAATCAAAAGCAGAAAAATAGAGCTAGTGCATGATAAATGTAGTCGCTTACGAGAACTACGCCAAGCCAAATAAGAGGTATATATCAAAGGATTAGTCTTTAACATCCCCGGAAAAGAAGCCAGTGGCTTATGTAGCAACTCATCCAAAGTGACCCCAGAGAGAAATGCCTGATCCAAGAATCTATAAACATAATTATCCACGCCCCCTATCCAATCCAATGCATACCGCAAATTCGAGGCCAGAGCATAATCTTGTATACTAGGTAGGTTAATACCTCCCAGCAATAGCGGTTGCTGGAGTTTCAGCAGTGAGATTCTGGGACGTTTGCAGACCCATATAAATTTGGTAAGTGCCCTGTTAATAATAGTAATATCACGATTAGTCAAGAGAAAAGGTAGCATCTGGACTGGATAGAGGAGCCTGGGAAAGGAGACCATTTTAAACAGATGACAGCGACCAATATAGGAGAGTGGCAAATGTTTCCAGTAAAGAGCTGAGACATCTCTAGAAAATCGCAGGCCTAAATACTCCAAACACTCCGAGGCCCAGCGGAAAGGGAACAAGGATCCCCAACCTAACTGTGCATCAGGATGTAGTGCTAATGCCTCAGTTTTGTGAAACTTAACCAAAAAGCCTGAGATGTCATGAAAAGTATTCAGTATAGTTTGTAAACCGGGCAAGGCAAGTTTCAGATTGCTTAAGTGCAATAATAGGTCATCGGCAAAGGCCGAGACCTTCACTTCCGTATCTCCCAACCCTATTTCCTGCCACGGAACCTCATGAATAAAAGTGCAGATCAGGGGATCAAGGGCCAAATTAAATAACACTGGGGATAAGGGGCAGCCCTGACTGGTTCCCCAAAATAGAGGGGAAAAAATGGAATTTAAACCATTAATCGGGATACAGGGGAATACTGGGAAGGAATATAACATTTTAATTATTTCTATAAAACCATGGCCAAACTGTTGGATTTGGAATATTCTCAGAAGATGCGACCAGGAAACACGATTAAGAGCTTTATCCACATCGCAACTAACAATAATAGCATCTTTATTACCAAGCTGATGAATACGGTGCATAGCGGCAACTAGCATGACCTCATTATGCACAGAGATGCGTCCTTTAACAAACCCGTTTTGTGCTGGATGTAAAATTCTAGGTAAAATGGATTGCAAGCGTTGAGACAGCAATTTAGTAAACATTTTTAAATCTTGGTTAAACAAAGAAAAAGGCCTATAGGATTGTACCTGAGTAGGATCTTTTCCCGGCATTCGGAAACACCACAATGCGGGCCGCAGTAAAAGCATGGGGAGGTAAAGTTCCAGAGAGTAAAGAATTATACAGGGACATAAGGTGAGGGAGTAAATGGTCTTTTAACATTTGATAGTATTCGGCCCCGTAGCAATCCGGACCGGGCGTTTTACCTTTTACTAAAGTTTTGATAAGGAAGAGTAGTTCCTGTTCCATCACAGGAGTAGTTAAAGAGTACCTCTCCTCATCAGTAAATGTCAGCAAACAAGCCTTCTGAAGGAAATGCAGACCCTCAAGAGGCCGATCGGGAGGGTCATTATATAGGTGTTATAATAAGACTGAAATACAGCAGAGATTTCCAGTGCATCTGATGCCAGGGATCCTGAAGGGGAAACAATTTGCAGAATATGCGAGGGTGCAGTCTGGGAACGTACCAAATTAGCCAACAACCTCCCTGACTTATTACATCCACGAAAATATTTTTTACGCTGGATATTATGCGTGAAATGAGCCTTTTCCGTGCACAATGTATCATAGGCATGCTTAGCTACCATAAAAGAATTTTGGACCTCATCTGAGTTGGTCAAAAGCAAATTATCATATGCAGATGCTAGTCTGGTATTATGATCAGCTACAATCGTGTTCAGCTTTTTGTGTTTCCTGGCCACATGTTCCATAATCTGACCCCTAAACACCGGTTTAGCCGCAGCCCAAAATAAATGAATATCATCTACATGTAGCCTGTTATCAGCAGCATAAGTAAGAAAAGCGTTTTCTAAGTGGCTATGAAAATCAGTCGAATTTACCAAATATGAAGGAAATCTCCAATTATAAGACATAATAACAGGATTCTGTAGTGACAATGTAAACCATACTGGAGCATGATCAGATAAGGCAATGAGACCTATCTCTGAATCAAGAATCTGATGATAAAGAGAAACCGAAACCAACCAGTAATCAATACAAGAAGAAGTAAAATAGGGATGGGAATAGAAAGTATAATCACGAGATAAAGGGTTTTGGCACCTCCATGGGTCACACAGCTGCAAGGAATTAATCAGTAGTGTCAAAGGAGAATTATAACGCTCACTTCCAACAACATTCTGGCTCCCTGACTTGTTCAAACCCCCAGAAAGAACACGATTGAAATCCCCCCCAGAATTAAGGCTCCATCCATCCATGATTGCAACTTAACGTACAAAGAAGTAAAAAATAATTTATTTGGGGCTGTAGGGGCATAAATAGCTGCAAAGGTATATAGGGAGTTATAAAGCGTAAGTTTAATAAATAAGAAGTGGCGATCTGGATCTGCCCACATATCCCGAATAGTATATGGTAAATGTTTATGGAACAATATAAAAACACCCCTGCATTTGGCTGTAAAAGAAGTGGCTTTAAATTAACCTATCCAGGAGTCTCTAAGAACATTGGGATCCTTCACATCCCAATGTGTCTCTTGGAGAAACGCCACATCAGGTTTAAGGCGTTTCAAATGGGTTAGCACTTTATATCTCTTAAGCAGGGAGTTGAGGCCCTCAACATTCCATGAGATGAATTTTAAGGAAGATTGAACCCTGGTGGAACTGCCACAAGGAACAGACATAATTAGCCTATACCCACCCTGGGCCATAAAAATAAAAAAAATAAAAAATAAAGCAGTATCCAACCCGTCCCAGCGAGCGGGTTTCGGAGTAGCAACAAAAACCTAAGGCGCCATGTCAAACCTGTGTACCATATGCTATACCGATCAGCAACACACTGAGCAGAGAAACTGTTCAAAATAAGTTTAACTATTTGAAGAACCCAAGAGGGCAATCGCAAGGACCCCCAAATATAAAGACTAATAAATCAGTGCGTCGTTAGGGAATACTGACATGTGACAGGAGAGAAAAACATAGCAATAACAAGTACAGGTAACCAAATAAGAGTAATAAAACTCAACAAGTCAAATAAAGTAGAATCACCCAGAAGGATCACAGTATTTGGCACATGAAAGAATGTAACATTCGGCAAGTCCTGCCAAAAGAAGGCAGAGACACAGCAATGCCAAGAGAGGCATACAGTAGATAAAAAGAAGCAAACAATATCATATATCAGTAGAAAAATGAATGTAACAAATAAAAAGGACATAGCAGTTAGATATATTTGTTGTGTTGAAGTACCTTTCTTATCAATTAAATACTTCAACACAGGTAACGCCAATCATATATTAAGTGGGAAATCCAGGTAGAGAGCATTTTGTCCCTCCTTGAATGGGACATGTTGGGAGGTATGCACAATCTAATATACATCCCCCACCTTTCACCGGGGCCCCCTGGTTTTAAGTGCCCTGGGCACCCCCAAGGTTTAATCCGGCCTTGATAACAGCACATACATTAATATATTTTAATTGAGAGCCAACTCACCTGGAGTCACCGGTAGATCCTCCAAATGGCACTACAAATGCTGGTCCTATCCTTGCCTCTCAAACAGCAATATAATATGGTAGCTACTTAGATCCTCCAAATAATATACTGTAATACCTTTCATTAATCCATTGCAAACTGAGTCAAATAGAGCATGCTGTGGGAGTACAACAGCACAGACAGATACACAACTTTTAAAAGTACAGACAAAATTAAACTACAATGTCTCCATGGAAGTTGTGTAAATAAGTAAAATAATTAAAAGAAAATAATTTAAGACAATAAGTTCATCGTTCAGCTTTACTTATGTCAAATGGAATAAGTCTACAATGTAGGTAAAGAATGAGTTGTTCTTTCCTGATCTGTGGCCACAATCAGCTCCAGCCTCATAACTCATGAATAAAAGTGTGTTAGTCTTTAATAGTGAACTCTTCACAGAATACCAAATTCATATGTAGCAGTTATAAAAGTCTTTCTTCCATAGTGTGACAAGCCAAGGCAGCATGATATTATTGGTCAAACTATTATCTCCAAAGAGTTACATTTTAACAAGATTTTAAAGGATTATTCATGAACTGCTGAATTATTTTGTAACCTTACAATATTTTATAGTGTCTAGCTATGTTAATTGGTTTTCAACAGACTATGGGGTCTATTCATGAAGCAGTGAAAAGAGTGGAGAAGTGAGCCTGTGGAGAAGTTGCCCATGGCAACCAATCAGCTGCTCCGTACAATTGTATAGTATGCAAATTATAAATGTTACTTCAATACTGATTGGTTGCCATGGGCAACTTCTCCACTGGCTCACTTCTCCACTCTTTTCACTACTTCTTAAATAGACCCCTATTTATTCTTAAGATTTAACTGTAATAAATGTCCAGATATCTAGAGATCTTTTACAAACAACTGTTTCAAAATATGCCTTTTACTGAATTTTTTCAAAATACACAAATGATCCTGTAGTTTTCCATATACTGCTGATTTAGTCAAAAGTAGAATTAGTATCATAAATGAAATAATCTGAAACAAAATGGATCTTTAGTTAAAAATACAATGTCTGGATATCCCATTTAATCAAATGTTTGATAGAGCTTAAAAAGTTCTCCTTATTGCATGACTACATGTTATCCCCTTAATAAAGACTACAGGCTATTTAGCAGTCAAATCATCATACATAAAAATTAGCTATATTAATTCAACAATTAGAATATACATTACCTATACAAATTAACATAAAAATTATAACTTTGGTCAGCAGAGTAAAATTGCCCAAAAAAAGCCTGATTTTTAAAATAAAGAAATTGGAGAGTTTATGGATTCATTAATAATTTATTTATAGTAATTATGGATCCATGTTATTTTATGAATAGAATCACTCATTGATACATCATTAATATATCTCTTCTCTTGTCACCACTTAAATATTCATTATTTGTCATACTGCTAGTTACTAATATAATTTAATTGATAGTTTTTATATAGCAGAATTATATATAAATCATACCTCCCAACATCTGGAGGTTGCAACCCGGGACACTGGCACCAAAAAGGGGCATGGCTAATGGGAAGGGGGCATGGCTTCATGTGAATAACGCGATCGCGAGTCACACCTCTCATTTCTGTCACAGTGGGGTCATTGCCAACGCTCTGTGAGCTGCTGACCATGCTCCCAGTCCATCTGCCTCACTGGAATAGATGATGTGCGCATGCGCACAGCATCTATTCACTGCTGCTCTGCTCTGAACTGAGTAGAGCAGCGAGTGATAGGGAGCCTACCAACTGCCCCCACCGCGGGACACTGCGGTCCGAGGGAGGAACAGCGGGACAGACCCAAAAAAAGGGACTGTCCCACAAAAGTCAGGACAGTTGGGAGGTATGTATAAATGTTTTTTTTTTTTTTTTTTAATCAGTAACGGTTTGGAAAGTGTTATGCTTGTATTCAAAATAATAATGGAAATTGATACTACTAATATTTTTTTTTGTACTTGCTAATTATAATTCACCAATTAAATCCAACTAACTATATTTTCAAGAAGACTTCATTTATCTCGAATGTAAGTGGGAAAACTCCAGATTTCCAAACTGACTGATGGTCAGTATAAGAGTCTATACAAGATGGGGTGGCCTTCATCCCCCAAAACATGCCTCTAATAAGCTTTGGGTAAAGTGCTTTTGAAAAATGTTTATTAAGCAATAATATGTAACTTTATCCACTGTGGAATATTTGCAAGTCTCACTATGTTGGCAGAGCATACAGCAAGTTGCAGTACCTTACAACTGTAATAAGAGTTGGGGCAGAATATATACTTCAAGTGCCACCAATATAGGAAATTGCCTTATTTTAATTACAGTACAATAATTTCTGTATATATTTTTTTTCTTTAATATGACTTAATGTGCTGTACAGATGGAAACTGGCCCTGGTTAATTAACTTCTATCAGAGTTTATACATGGTCTACCGAACACACAAATAAGTATGATTAAAGAATCATCATGCTAACATAGATCTTAATTTCCCCTTTCTAATTTGTACTTCTAATAAGTAACGTGTAATTAGTTGATATTTTTGGATAGTTAATTTTAACAATCTACAGTATGCTCCTATTTGTTTAAAGGGAACAACCACTAAGTATATGGAAATGTATTTTCTGTATAGTCTGCATTGTATTCTAAACTGCACTAAGTAAAAAGGCTATTAACAAAAGCATAAAAGGTTTCTGACTATTTAATTAAAATACAGATTAAAACTTGAAATAGAAAAAATACAAATGTTAAAAAGAAAAGTGAACATTGCATTAACATTTCAACTCAAATCCTTTAGGAATAGCACAATAAATCACACTTTTATAGCTTTGGATATGGTGGGAAATCAAAATGCAGTATCTGATTGAGGGAGGTAATTAGGTTTATGAACATGTGAAAGAGATGTGATGGGGGAAAATCTGATAGCATAAATACATGGGGCAATGAGTGAATAGTTTAGTGAACAAAGTGATTTGCTGAAGGGGATATGAGCAAATAGTGTGTGATCAAATGATGTGATGGGACAGGACTTGTGTTAAGATGAACAACACATTCTGAAAAAAAATGATGAAGAGGGTAGATTGGGACAGGTAGGAACATCAAGACCAGGCTCACATTGTGCCTCTAGTAACATAAAATATAGAATTTGACTGCAGATAAGAACCACTTGGCCCACCTAGTCTGCCCTTGTACATGCACACACTTACATACTATGGTTAATTTTTTTGTGCAAGTCAATTAACTTACTACAGGTTGAGTATCCCTTATCCAAAATCTCACATTTTTGGGTCCCCTGCAGAGATGACATATATATTATATATTATGTGTGTGTGTATATATATATATATATATATATATATATCAGATATAAAAGGCGGCACTCAGAGACGAGACTTGTGCAAAACAAACTTTTAGTGCAAAAACTGCAGGTTATAGCATCAACGTTTCGGGGCACGTAGCCCCTTCATCAGGATAACCCTTCATTATCCTGATGAAGGGGCTACGTGCCCGAAACGTTGATGCTGTAACCTGCAGTTTCTGCACTAAAAGTTTCTTTTGCACAAGTCAAGTCTCTGAGTGCCGCCTTTTATATCTGATATATACATGGAGGTGCAAACCTCATTGGAGGGCACCAGAGCCAGTTAACCCTTGGAGGTTTTTCGAGTGCCAGCCACAAAAGGGTATTTATATATATATATATATATATATATATATATATATATATATGTTCTCACTAGGGGAACCCAAAATGTGTGATTTTGAATTTTGGATAAGGGATACTCAACCTCAAGTATATTTTGGATTGTATATTTTGGATTGTAGGAGGAAACTGGAGTGTCCAAAGGAAACCCAACAAGCACAGGGCGCATATACAAACTCCACACAGTTAGGTCCATGGTGGGACCCATGGTCAGTGCTGTGAGTCAGTAAAGTTAACCATTACCCCATTCTTACTGCTCAAAGTACTCCTAAGTAACATTATGATTGTCCTGAGTACAGGGTTGGACTGGCACACAGCGGTACATGTGTATCCCTGCAGTGGGCCCCCCTACTCTAGGAATCCGGTGTCAGACTGTGTACTTGAATTATACATCATACATGTCATATTGGGTTCAGTATGATATACTGGCTGATGGGATGCCGGCTGTCAGGATCCTGATAACGGCATCCCACCAGCTGTAATGCTGGTAGTGAGTGCAGTGAGCCCCCTCATGGGCTCGATACGCTTGCCATGCTTCAGACCAGGGGGTGCGCTTTGCTCGCCACAGGTTCTATTCTCTCTCAGGTAGTGGCGTGGATGCACCACCTGAGTGGGAATAACAGAGATTGGTCGGTATTCCAACCGCCGCCATTTTAACAGCTATCTGGATTTTGGCATCGGGAACCTAAATGCCAGGATCCCAACAGCTGGTATATTAACTACATCCTGTTACATTATACTGCACAGCGCCATGGTTTATCTTCTTACTGCATTGCTGATATTAATCTGGTACATTATAATGCATGCACTAGCAGTATTTACAATATATATATTTATCAAGAGGCCCAGCACCTGCAGTCTCTAAGTGGCAAACCAATGTGGTGGCTGGCCACAACCCCTCTCTAGTCACACCCTAAATGTGGGCCCCTATCACTGCATTCTCCTGGTGGGCCCTTCATGACCTAGTCCAACACTGCCTGACTGTAACAGTGATAATGGCAATTTATGTAATTGTAGCCCCGGGGAGTTTGACTTCTAATAAAGCTGATAAGTCAATAGGGGAGCTCTGCTCAAAACTGATATGGGAGCTTGAGAGCTCAATGACTTGTGCAAGTGCAATGATCATTCTGCTGGCCATTGATTCTATAGTTGCCACATCTGGCACCACACAGACCATTTAAACACTTTATGGACAGCTAAATCAGGGCTAATTCTGTGATAATATGCTATTCAACCCCAAAATTCCCCTATCTCCAAAGATTGTCATAAATATAATTGATAACTCTGTAGCTGAAACAAGAAAATATGTTAACAAAAGAAGTCAGCCATATTGTTCATCTCAGGGGAAGCCATGTTTACATACACCCATCATAGGTTCTTAGACACATGTAACGCTATGAATGCTATTTTATAAATGGGGCATATTTTAGCAACATTTTTTTTAAATAACGTTCTAAAAAAAACTCACTCCTCAAAGACCATAAACTGAAACAAGTACATACTAATAAATATTTGGGCATGCAGCACCCTGAGATGGTTCTCTCAGGCTTTGCAGATTCCAGCTAAGTATGTCAGATTCAGTATGACATTTAGACTTTCTAACACCATGCCACCCTCTCACAACATTTATATGGTAGTATGCTTCTTGAAAACCAGACTTCATGCATCTTAAAATATATATTAAAGATGAACAAATAGAGACAGATATCCATAGAAAATCCACTGATTCTAAATTCTTTATTGACCATGAAAACTAATAGTACAGTATATTAAATGGTTGTAAGGTATAACCTTTGGACAATTTGAAAAGTGTGAAAAGGAGTTAAAATTAATTGTTGGAAATGGAGGTACATTGACAGTTAACTTGACAACTTGGAGAGTTAAGAAAAAAATAATATATAAGAAAGTTAATATTGATGCAGCAATTAATACATTTTAAGCAATAGAAAGGATTTATTGAAAGCTCATTTGAAGAAAAGTAATAAACAGAACTTTGACTGGGTCTTTGTCTCTTAATTTGGGCCACATCAGAAGGAAATAGAGAAGATCATTACTAAGAATTGGAGATTGCTCAAACAAGATCTTATTTCAGGCAGACAGTGACTAGACCAACCAGCTTTAATCTACAGTAAATATTTATAATTAAATGATAAGATCATTAGAAGTATTTTACATATTGAGAATAAAGATGTTCTTCATAGTCAGGGCTTCTACAGTTGTGGGTCCTGCCTGATGTGCAGGACTGTGAAGACTAACTTGATCAAATATAAAGATTTCAAAGATAATAGTTAAAAAATATCTCATAAACAATTTAATACATGTCATTCTAAAAATGCTAGAATATCTGCTAGAATGTCAGAGTGGGTATAAGTTTAGCAGTAAGGTGAGCAGGATGTTGATGACTCATCTTTCCGAACATATTTTTTAAACCTGCAAGGGCTTTGATAATCATACAGTGTCAGCTCATTTTTAAAATCACCTGGAAAGTGACCTCAAAAACTTTTGAGGAATACAACAGATATCCAATACATGGAATTATAAATATTAAAAAACTAGACCTGCTTAGGCAGAGATGCAATGGATATTTTGTTTGAAGACACTAGTTCCAGGTTAGATAAATGGAGAGTTTTAGCTACTGTAAGTTGGTTTCTCAAATACCTGTAATTATTTTCCCTTACATTATGAATTTTAAACAGTTTTTTTAACCTGTTTATATTTATGTATTATGTTTATTTTAATTTACTGTATTTTTATCTTTTTCTTAATGCAACAAACTCCCATTGAAATACTTATGGTGCCAATGGAACACAAAGCATTAAAATGAAGATGCGTAATCATTTTCATATTGTTTTCTCTGCATCTCCTGCACTAAAAATGGTCTACAGTGTGGACCGCATTACTAGCCACATGTTTATGTCTTCAGAATGCAGTGTGAGAATGGGCGCACCATTACTTCATGTTTGGAGTACTTGTAACGCCTACTGAAATGCATGCAGTTTTAGTTTGGTAGCAATCTTACTACTGGTTTTCGGAAAACTTCCCAGAGACTTTAGACAATTAGCAGAGTTAATTAACTATTTGGAACTGTTTTGTTTATATAAGAGACTATATACATACTGTGCCACAGACTCTTGAGAAATGACATACACATCAATTGCAGAAACTAGCTCCCTTGGATCAGCAGTGTCTGTCATTTTTGCTGACTGTAGGATTTTCCAGCTGTGCCTCATGTGATTGGGACATTGTGGCTTTGATGTGTTTATTGCCATCTATACATACAGTAGGAATTCTACTCTAAAAGGGAGAACATGCTGTATTGTGGCTTATTATATTATATTTTAGAGGCTTAATTACATTTGAGTAGGTTTCTGTATACTTAGTCACAGTGTTGCATTGTTGCATGTGCTTTTGTATTTTAAAGTATATCCTAAGAGGAAACAGGAAAAGATTACTGGTTCCTGAATCAAGTTGAATTATTGATGTGCAGATAGTAAATAATATTTAGTGTAAGAATATCATCTATATGGATTGTGGATACCTCTTTAAAAAAGACTTGAGAGATGTATTACCACACCTCCTAAAAATTTCTCTGCCCTTGAGTGTGCTTGGTCTGTTACTGGCTAAGGGTTTAATTCAGACCTGATCGCAGCAGCATACTTGTTCTCTAATGGGCAAAACCATGTGCACTGCAGGAGGGGAAGATATAACAGAAATTTAGATTTGGATGGGTTATTTTGTTTCTGTGCAGGATAAATACTGTCTGCTTTATTTTTACACTGCAATTTAGATTTCAGTTTGAACACACCTCACCCAAATCTAAGTCTCTCGGCACATGTTATGTTTGCCCCACCTTCACTGCACATGGTTTTGCCCATTAGAGAACAATTTTTATTGTTGCGATCAGGTCTGAATTAGGCCCTATGTTATGTTTGTATTTTTTCCCCTCTTACTGAATGTTGTCATGAATACATGTAAGCAGCAGGTGTGCCAGGGCTGAATCACTTACATCTACTTGTTTGTGCAGCATTTAAAGTAGCTAAAGTGAAATCTTTCTTTTTCAGCTTGGCTGCACCTTGTTGATTTATTGTGCATTCGTTGTTCTGCTATTTTCAAATACAATAACATTATACTATATTTATCAAGTAAACTGCACACAAAAAAAAGTTAAACATCTTACCATGAACATAATACTGAGAACAGTTCGCCTATTTCTGTCAATCAAACATCTACAAAAATGAAAGCACCAAAACTACAGTACGTATATTTTGCAATAATACTATTTTTGAATAGAATCTCTTATTTTACTTTAGAATTTATTTTATTTTATGTCATATGTACTGTAACAGAAAAATATATAATAAATATCTACCCATATGCTACATCAAAGTACTGTAGCAACATTTTAGAAACGGTGGATTTCTTGCTGTGGATACATTAATATACGAGTTGTGCCCCTGACACTTTTTGGGTTTTGTGTTTTGGATCTGGATCTCCGTTTGTGTTTTGGATCTGGATTGGTTTTGCCAAAACCACCCTTTTGGGTTCTGGTTTTGGATATGGATTTTTTTTTTGTTAAACATTGTTAAAAAAAAATATTTTTTGTATTACTAACCTCAATAACATTCATTTCCAGTCTATGCTGAACACCTTACAATATTGCTTTTAGCCCAAAAGGTTGCACCGAGGTAGCTGGATGACTAAGCTAAGCGACACAAGCGGGCGGCACAAACACCTGGCCCATCTGGAAGTGGCACTGCAGTGGCAGACAGGATGGCAGTTTTAAAAACTAGGCCCCAAAGAGCACATAATGCAAAGAAAAAAAGAGGTGCATGATGGAATTGTCCTTGGGCCCTTCCACCCACCCTTATGTTGTTTAAACAGAACATGCACAGTTTAATAAGCCCATCATTTCAGCGACAGGTGGTCCCCCTGGAAAAAGCTCACCAAGTTCTCAGAATCATAGCTAGCTACAAACATACCACCTCCATATTTGATGACTCTTTTCACATTTTGAGAAGAAGGAAGAGGACAGTGCCAAGAAGGTGATTAAAAATTAGAGAGGCATACACAATCAGAAACAACACACAGGCTTTCACCTCCACTCCTAGCTTGGTGTGGACCAGAAAGGACTTTAACCAAGCAAATATATAATTACCACATTACTGGACAAACTGAAAAACTAGGGGCAAAAGCCTCCAAATTTGTACTCCCTTCTCCATTTTCAGGGATTATGATAATCTCGGATTTAATGCTGGGAAACAAATAAATTGGTGTATACCACAGTATCAATATTGGATATATTCCCCTCCATGGAGTCTGGAGACTTATTTAGTGAAAATCTTGTGGGTTTCTTTTTTTCCATTTATTTATTGCATTTTTATTTACATATTTTGTGGCAGATGCCTTATTTTCATTTTTCACAGCTCCCAGTTACACGCATGTGAGCATACCTGTGTGTCCCAGTTACATGCATGTGAGCATATCTGTGTCTTGTTTATTTTATTCATATTTATTTTTAAATAAAGCAGCCCCTTAGATGTTTTAGCAGCTACTCGTGAGCCCCCACAGCAGCCCTGGATTGGGCAAATTGAGTTTTGGTGGGTTCAGTACAGTACTAAGCAGGACTGTGCAGTGAATTTTTTGTTATTGATCCCCTTCCCTAGTGGAGCTTACCACTCTAGTCCAAACTCATTTCATAGTACAAATAGAACTGTGGGAGGAAGCAATGGTAACCTCTGTGCCACCAGCATATTTTAGCCTGGCAAGCTAGACAGCTTCCTGGCTGTAAGCCACCATGACACTACATACTGGGCACTTATTCAGTAACTGTTTGTGCCTCACAGGAGCTCCTGGCCCGTCTAGTGCTGTATTGTAATGGAAAGCTGATGCAATGCAAGATCCCTGAATCTCTGTTCTTCTAACACTGCTAGGTCTTGCTATAACCCTACGCAGCCATTACATTGTACAGTTATTAAGGAGAAAACATTTACAAAATTAAAGAAAAAGAACCCTGTACAACAAATGCGCATCTTGTAAATAATCCCAAAATGTGGAACATTAATAAATCAAAATTAAGGTTGACTAATTAGAGCCATTAATTTGAGTCCCTAACATGAACTAATTGAGAAAAACCTCTCTCTAATGCTGGATACACAGTGCACACTATAAGTTATATCTACTAGAGATGAGTGGGTTCAGACAGAGAATCCCTGGAAGTTCAGACAGAGCACCCCTGGATTACATGGCATATAGACATAGATGTGTTTGGAAAATCTAGTTTTCTCCAGCAGTTGCCAGGGAAATGAAGTAGGAGATGTTGCCATGTCACGTTCCGCTGGAATATGATTCTTTTCTTCTGAGTCTGACTGACTTTGGCCACAAATGTGGTCCCTCCCCACTTTATTGATACACTTCATCAAACTTGAAATTTCCATTTTCACCTTTGCGGCTATATGTTTTCACAAATCTGGTTGTGATGTTGAAGCTTGTTTCATATTCTGCTCTAGGCTTTAATTTAAACCTAGGATCAAGTTCATCAGCACCCCTGGACTTATATGGCAGCACCTCTGGATTTATACAACAGATAGGCAGCACCCTTGGACTTATACCGCAGATAGGCAACACCCCTGGACTTATACTTTATAGCATAGGCAGAACCCCTGGAGAATTACACAGCACAGCAGAGAGGCAACAGCACCCATGGACCTATATGGCAGTGAGGCAGCACCCCAGGACTAATATGACAGAGGGGCAGTACCCCATATAGGGTAGCACCCCTGGAATGATGTGGCAGACAAAGAAAAAATGTGCAAGATGGAATTGTCCTTGGGCACTACCATCCACCCTTATGTTGTATAAACAGGACATGCATACTTTAACAAACAAATCATTTCAGTGACAGAGTCTGCCACATGACTATGGCAAGAAATGATTGGTTTGTATGGCCCCCACCAAAAAAAAACAATGAATCTATCCTTGCACAAACTGGCACTACAGAGGCAATATGTAGTCATCATCCTCCAATTCCTCACCCCTTCAGTGTTTACATCCTCATCCTCACAGATAAATAATTCCACACCAAAGAGGTGGATTTTTTGTTATTTTGCCCAGGCATGACAATGAGCTTTTTCAACCCATGGACAACAACTGTCTCCACTGGTGCCTTATTCAAACAAACCACATCACCATTAAAATCCTCATCATCAACTTCCTCCTCAGTGCCAGCTACACCAATATTTTCCTCATCCTGGTGTACTTCTACAGTGACATCCTCAATCTCAATATAAGCAACTGGACTGGCGGTGCTCCTTTCAGCACTTGCAGAGGGCATGCAAATGGTCATACGAGCCTCCTCTTTCCATACAGTCTTGGGACGGTCAGGCCTAGACATCGCAACCGTGGACACAATTGGACTATCCTTGGGGATTTGTGATATCTCTAAATGCACAGATGTTTTTTCCTGTGCTTTAACAAGCTTTATTTTTTTAAGTTTTTTAGAGGAAGGATGGCTTCCATCTTCATGAGAAGCTGAACCACCAGTCATGTACATAGGCCATGGCCTTAGCTTTTCCTTGCCACTTTGTGTCGTAAATGACATATTGTCAATTTTACGTTTCTCATCAGATATTTTTTTTGTTATTAATTTTTGCTTCTTGGATTTTACATGCCCTTTATGACATTGGGCATCTGCCTTAGCAGATGATGTTGATGGATTTGAATCGTCAATGTCAGGACTGGTGGCAGCATCAGCTACAGCACTAGTACTAGGAACTAAAAGTGGTTCCTGATCTTTCACTATTTTTTCCTCCACATTTTTGTTCTCCATTTCACAGGACAGCACCCCTTTATTATTACAGCACACAGAACAGTGCCCCTTTACTTTTACAGCAAACAGAACAGTGCCCCTTTATATTTACAGCACCCCTGTATTTTGACAGCATCCCTGTATTTTTACAATTCCCCTATATTTTTACAGCATACAGGACAGGGCCAGTGTTCCTTTATTTTTACAACACCACTGTATTTTTACAGCATAAAGGACAGGGACACAGCACCCCTGTATTTTTTTAACACCCCTATATTTTTTACAGCATACATGACAGGGTAAGTTTGCCTTAATTTTTACAACACCACTGTATTTTTACAGCATACAGGACAGGGCCAGTGTTCCTTTACAACACCCCTGTATTTTTACAGCATACAGAACAGGGACACAGCACCACTGTATTTTTACAGCATACAGGACAGGGCTATTGTTACTTTATATTTACAACACCCCTGTATTTTTACAGCACACCGAACAGTGTCCCTATACACCATAGGACTGCAGCACCCCTCTACAGCACCTCAAGCAGCACAGGACAGAAGCGCCCCTAACAGCACAGTACACCAGCACAGGACACCACCCCAGAAGAGCACAGGACAGCAGCACCCCTGTACACCACTTACAGACAGACAGAGGTATGTCTCCCTCACTCTCCAAGTCCTGAGTGAAAATGGCAGCAATATGCGGCTCCTTATATAGAATCCAAAACCTGGGAGAATCCGACAGTGGGATGATGTCATTTTGCCTTGTTCTGAGTTCAGAGTCTGGCAGGAAGTCCCGAGCCGGACTCAGATCCTGAAGTCCGGTGGAGTTTGGATCTTGGAGATCCGAACTCGCTCATCTCTAATTAATATGCTCATGTGCATTCACTGAACACTTTCTAATACCATCGACACTCAATAACACCACCTATTTTGCATAAAAACATGCATACAAATACACAAGTGTTTGGGCCGGTACCAGAACCTGGCCAGTAGCAGCAGCGGCTTTCCTCCACTCCCTGGACCTGGCCTGCGGAAGCCCACCTCCTCCTCAAAGGTAGGAGCCACCGCTGCTTACTATACATCCATAAATTTTCCTTTTTGTACTTTCATCTTTTCATCTAGGAGGGTGGGAAAGAATCACTGCCCCCAGCTGCAGGCTAGGAGGAAAGAGAGGGAGGGTATCCATGCCAATGACTACAGGCTAGGAGGAAAGAGGAGTTGGGCATCACCCCCCATGGTTACAACCTATGGGGGAAAGGGGGACCAGGCTTCTAGTACAGGTGCAAATGCTGCTCTGCTGCTGCCTCTCTTCATGCTGCACCTGTCACAATTTGACAGATGCAGGATGCGACAGCTGGCAGCAAGGTAGCAGAGAAGGGATAGTGCCTTTTCAGCCCAGCACCTCCATGCTGTGCAGACCTTGCTGAGCAGCCAGCACCGGCACTGAGCACAGTTGTCCCGCAGGGATGTGTGTTTAGACCAGTGTTATTTTCCATGTTCACTAATGATTATGTTTTGGGCTATAACTCAGTCCAAATGATTACATTTGCATGCAACATTGCTATCATAGGTCAGATTAGGAAAAAGTATGAAATTGAATATAAAGGCTATAGGCTGGAAAAATCGAGCCATGAAAATCATTTAATCGTAAGTGTGGGAAAAAAATTATTAATTTTATAGAAATTATAAAATTATAGTTGATTTTAGGATATCAAATAAGCGGGCACACCACCCACTAGTTCTGGATGAACAGGATGTGGATGCAGTCTAGTTTTTTAAATTTCTAGGAATTAACATTTCACAAGATTTGTCATGGGATGTCCATATTCAGTGGGGGTCATTCCGAGTTGATCGTAGCTGTGCTAAATTTAGTACAGCTACGATCATAAACTCAGACATGCGGGGGGACGCCCAGCACAGGGCTAGCCCGGCCCGCATGTCTGTGCCGCCCCCCCCCAAACAAATACAAAAGCATCGCACAGCGGCGATGCCTTTGTATTTGAGGAGTAACTCCCGGCCAGCGCAGCTCCTGCTGCTGGCCAGAGTTACTCATCACTCCCGCTGGCCGCAGTAGCTGAGTGACATGTCATGCTGCCACCGTGGCCCACCCCCCCAATGGTCCGGCCACGCCTGCGTTGGCCCAGGCCACTTCCCCTAAACGGCAGCTTAACACCGCCATTCAGTCCCCTCCTGCCCAGCGACCGCCTCTGTCTCAGAGGCGATCGCTGGGCACCGACGACTGCCATACGCCACCATACTGCGGTGCCGGCGCAAGCACAGTTCTGACCTGATCGCTGCGCTGCGACAAACTGCAGCAAGCGATCAGGTCGGAATGACCCCCAATGTGTAGTTAAATAGGCTCAGCAGTGTTTGTTTTTCTTAAGGAAAATGCTTGCATCAGGAATGTGCAGGTAATCATTAGTGAATTATTTATAACTGAATTATTTAAATTATTTGAACCTATGGAATTGTTGTGTGGTTTGGCAACTGCACAGCATCTGAGTGTAAATATCTTGAAAGGGTGGTTAGTACAGCAGGTAATGTGATTGGGTTGGATTTACCCAGTGTACAGGAGGTGTATGAAGAAAGGCTTTTGCAGAAAGTGCATAGCATACTTGCTGATGTATGTCTTACCAGCCGATTAAGACAAAGTTTTTTTGTCTGAATGCTTTACATAGACTAAATAGTAATCATTGGTACTATCATTGGTATATATGTTTTTCTTTCTTTTATAACAAAGTTGTTGGCACATGTATTTTTTGTTGACTGTTTATGTAAGTGGATTGTTGAAAATAAAGTTGATTCTGATTCTGAGTATACTACACTACACGGGCTCCATTTTTTGTTGCATTTTATAATATTATCATCTTCTTTTTGATATATACTGTGAAGAGACGGAGGAGCCATTTCAGTAAAAGACAGTATGCAATGGTACAAGTTTGAAAAATGTGATGCAAATTCAACAATCAAGCACAGTAATTTGAAGATCACACACACAATGTTACACGATCTACAGTACTTCTTTTTTACATATGCGACCTGGTACAATTAGAATACAGAACCCACTGACATCTATAGGTTTTCTGAAGGCACATACTAGACAGAACAATCATAGTATATTTGTTTGGCCATTCAAATTGTATGTAACATTTTTACTCCATCTATAACTACTGTATGAAAAATCCAGAAGAGATTTTTAATGGGGTTGATCAATTTGAATATAACATTATGATATTTTTGCAACAAGTTTACACCAGTATGTGTCTTTGTAAAGCGATATATAAAGCAGCTTGTCTGTGAGTAAGTGGGCACTGTGTCCTAGTACTGCTCTGCCTACAGAATGAGAATGATGATTATGATAATGATGAAGATGATGATGCTCCTTCTGCTCATGCTGCTGCTGAGGGCAATACACCTATACAGTGGGCTGTCACAGACACATAGTCTTTGTTTGACAAGTGCCTTTTGTCCACTTATCAGTAGTTAGGTGGACAATAGGGAGTAATTATAGAAAAAGATAGAAACTAGCGCTGCTACTGTTTTAACAAATTAAAACAATAATAAAACATCTGACTGAGAAGCTTTGTGAACTTGATCCAAAACAGTCTTCAGATGATTCCACGTAATTAGAGAGACACTCATATTAAAGTTCAGTCTCACATTCCCATAAAGGTATCTTTATATTAGTGGCAGATGACTGGTGATTTTTTTCAAAGACAGCAGACCATAAGAACATCACTTACATTAAAATTCAGTCTCAAGTGCACTGAAAGGTTTATTTTCCATCCCCCACACACTGCAGACAGGAAGCTGGCAGACCGATGTAGTTAAAAACACACAAAGGTTTACTCATGAGACATAACAGGCATGAATTCTGCAATAAACGTCCCGCAGTCAATGGGTGTTTGTCACAGCATGGATACTTCTACGCATTTCAAGGATTCTCTCCCCTTTGTCAAGAAGTGCTCTGCAGGTCTTGGTGTTCCTAGATTTATCCTTGGTGGACTTCAATCATATGAACCCATATGACCAATCCCAATCCGCTCCCAATCCGAAAGCAGGTGATGCTTAATTACAAGCTAATATTCATACATTTGCAGTCTAATCTTTACAAAAACAGACCTAATATCCACTCTAATAAAATTAGCATAATACATAAAACTCAGCACAATACATTTGTAGTTTTTAAAAACGCTCCCAAAAAGGGAGTCCGGTTGTATAGATACACAGAATCCTGATACACTATCCTGGCAAATGCCGATCACATGACTGCAAGTGAACCAATCACACTCTAGTGTAGGACTCGAGTTTGCTGTGCGGCAGATACAAAATATATACATTGTATTAATTCTAAACCTACTGAAGCTGTTTGAAGCTGTATGACTGTTTGTTATTACCCAGTTTTTTTTTATCTTTGTGTCCAATTGTAAAGTGCAACGGAATTTGCTGTACTATATAAGAAACTGTTAATAAATAAATCATCAGCAGCAACAACAACATTTTAAGTATTATTTATTACTACATACTGTATCTTCACATTTTCAGATGATTTAGAAAACGTGTAGTGATGCTACTCACAAGTTATCACAGTTTAAATATTCGGTCTGTCTGACAAAACACATGCTGTTCATGGACACCCTTGAACTCACTTTTGTATTCTTGTGAGAACACTCATTTTGTTATTTGACCTCAGTGATATAATTGGCCTCAGTTATTTAATTTTCAGTAATGGATATGTCTAGGTTGGAGGTGACATCAGTCACACTCAGTGTCGGACTGGGGCATGAAGGGCCCACCAGGGAATGCTGTTCTAGGGGCCCATACTTAGGGGTGTGGCCAGCCTACAAAGGGGGTGTAGCCAGCCTCCACAGAGGCTTGAAATACACAATAGTTTAGTGCAGTTTAATGCAACATATCTACCATGTATAATACAACTGCACAGTCTGGAACCTGATCCCTAGAGGAAGGAGTGGGCCCTCAGGCAGTGGGGCCTACCGGTGGTTTCCCTGGTACCCCTGTGGGCCAGTCCGACCCTGGTCACACTAATAGTACTAGTGGGGCAAAAATAACTAATAATCATATTTCACCCTGTTTTCCTGAGATTAAACATGGGTGAGATCAATCATACACGGGTGATTGTTTATAACTAAAACATGGAAATTTGCTATTTTTTATATTTTAGTTATTCATGTTTTCCAATGGTGTATGTGCTCTTTCTTGGCTGCAATGTTTGTTGTCAGCCAAACACTCTCGTACATGAAGCTAGCACAGATCAGTGAGATCCATACATGCTTATCTGTGTAAATGTGTTGGAGAACTACAAGTACCACCATGTGGGGCATCTAAGTGCCCGCTGTGACCTGTAGTTCCACTGTAAAAAGACAAGACCCACACATCATAGAAAGTATAAGTTTAATAAACATACTTGCACACTCACACTCACACATACCTGCAATCCCAGTAGACATTACATCCTCTTCTCCAAGTAGACTAATAGGTTTTTTCCACGAATGGAAAAAGATAGAGGCGCTGATATGGAAATATTGTTGATAGACACACAGTGTAACAATGTATATAGTTAATAATTTATTTAAGCAATAAAAATGATTACTTATATTAATACCGGCCGGTGAATATAATCAGATACATTTCATGATTTATGCAATCCTTAAAAGTAAACAATTTAAAACAGATTCATTCCTGTATCTAAAGAGCTACGAATGTTCTGAGGAAGCTGCCGATTTGATCTAAAGGCAGAGAAATGCGTAAACCTTTCTATACTTTTTACTACAAGCCGGCATTTCATTCATTGGTTCATATGCCCTGAAAGTGAACCGATACCCGAGGAGAAGCGGCACTGGGAACAGCAATTGCCGTGCGGCTCACGGGCAGTGTGGAGCCCGACACCGCAGGCATAGAGGGAGCTAATCAGGAGACGGCTGCAGGAGAGACGAGCAGTCAAAGCAGCGTCGGCAGCTTGGTCCGGAAGCGAGCAGCACTGGGAACAGCAATTGCCGTGCGGCTCATGTGCAGTGTGGAGCCCGACACTACAGCACAGAGGGAGCAGGTTGAGAAGCGGCTGCAGGAGAGACGAGCACTTGAAGCAGCGCCGGCAGCTCAGCTTGGGAGCGGTCCATAGTCCAGCATAGAAGACGAGGTGAGCACTTCATTATACACCTCGCTTAAATGGAAATACTGCCGTGTAGCTCTCCTATCACTAATTAAATAACCATCTGTATAAAGGAAAACTGTGCCCCTCCTGTGTTATAGTAATCAAGAGACTGCCTCACAGTGAACTTTATTGGGCAAACCAACATTAATTCTGGGTATCATAAAAAAACAGCTTTGAATTAAATACATTCACCGGATTTCCAGATATGTCCGCATATAAAGGAACTGCTACCAGCGGACGGGAAGAGTGATTATAATTACTGAGTTGGGTATACGCATTGGTGAAACATATCACCAGTACCTGGATACGTGTTTATTCTAAAGGACACTCTGTATCGTAGCTCTTTAGATACAGGAATGAATCTGTTTTAAATTGTTTACTTTTAAGGATTGCATAAATCATGAAATGTATCTGATTATATTCACCGGCCGGTATTAATATAAGTAATCATTTTTATTGCTTAAATAAATTATTAACTATATTCATTGTTACACTGTGTGTCTATCAACAATATTTTCATATCAGCGCCTCTATCTTTTTCCATTCGTGGAAAAAACCTTTTAGTCTTTTTGTTACATTGTGGGAGGAGCATACCCACTGTAGAGGCTGCAGATATTTATATATTATCAGCTGGCGCTGGGTGATTTTTCTTTAAACATCTTCTCCAAGTAGTATCCACATAACCTGTAACAAATACCATATACTCACCTATTCCTAGCATAGATCAAGTGCTCTTAAGTCCATGTAGGCATCTAGGGGTTAAAAAATAAATAACAAAACACAAGCCTGAACCAGTTGGACATGTGGAAGTGTATGTGTGACCACATACATTTCTACTACTTAACTGAGCCGGAGCCTGGTGACTTCTGTCATTAAAAGACCCACTAGCCAATCAGAGGGCACCTCTGTAAAAGCTGCTTTTTTTTGGATATGAGCAACTGCACTGTTAATTAAACTCACCCCCCATAAACTTCAATAGTTGGAAAGCGCCATTGAAGTTTATATTGAGAACCGCTATATTGTATTCTATGTTGTTAACCACAAGTTTCACCTATATTAACCTTATGGTTAGAGATGGAAGCCTTGCTGTTAGTATCATAGGATACAATGCAGCAATTCTCACCATAGACTTCAATTGCGCTTTCCCACCATTGAAGTATGTGGGGGTGGATTTGATTGGCTGTGAGCGTCTGCATTGTCAATCAGAGAGCACCTTTTACAAAGGCACTAAAAATGTAATTTTGGAAACTCACAAGAGAGGTTATTTCTCCCCAGTGTATGTCATTTATATAATTATGGAGATATATAGTAACTGGATAACCTAGGTAATAAAAATTGCAGGGTTCTCTTGGGAAGTGTTATTGTAAAGAAATGCTCTTACTGTAGAGAAAGTTTATGTGGAAAGACTGATATATTATTATTATTATCTTTCCTAATAAATATAATGCTTCTTTCTTATTAGCATTCAATAACACTTTAGCTTCTCACTTGTGTGTTGCCCTGGGGAGACTGACCCTTACCGGCTTGTGGGGTTCTGTGCCCTGAACTTAGACTCAGTATTAAAGGACCTCCCATATTAGAGACACCCTGAAGTTGGCCTGGAGGCTTACCATATCTTTGCAAATAAATGCAATTGGGATCTCTGCATTATCTAACACCATGTAGTTTTCAAATCCTGTTGCTGATATTATCCCGAGAGGGATATCTGTGTTTATTGTTCAGAATAACCCCTCCCTTTCATGCACGTGGATGACATTACTAATTGGATTAAGCAGTTACCAAATTTCTTATTGCTAATAAATATAATATAAGTTAGATATCCAAAGCAGCCAGACTTTGGACAGCAAATCCATAATACTGTAGGCAGCAAACCTTCCTCCTTTATCTACATGTTTTAGTGTCAAAATGGAAGATGAGCATCCTCACAATGCCCTTATATTTGTTCAGCACAGTGAATAACGATTAACCTGCTTCACCTTTGCTGAGAATTGAATCACATTGCTTCAAAAGGATCCGATAGCGGGACAATGCCACCATATGGGAAATGGGGTAGCAGAAGTCATACAGCATCTCCAACAGATGTTGGGAAGACCAATCCATATCTTACACAAAGTATCGGGGCACTGATACCAAATAGAAAGTAATTTATATTGAGTTTCTACCAAACAAGTACTAGGTGAGCTAGCATGCGCTAGTTGGAAGATTTTTCCCATTTGTCCTCCCCAACTCCTCACCTATTGAGGTTGGACAGAACCAGTTTCCATAAACAGGAGATTGTACAGTGGGGATATGGTGTGAGTCAGGGTGCAAGGGCTCAGACACAGTTTGCAAAGGGAGTAGGGTCTCTACATAGAGCACTGGAAGCAGCTAGTGTATATAAGAAATTATGAATCTGCAAGTATCACCATTCCTTAACATGGGGGAGTTTCTCAGATATCAGTAAAAGAAATGATACCACTCACACTCACCACACAAAATTGAACCACTGTTGGAATGCCCTAAAGTCCGAACCTGGGGGGAATTTGTAATTTGAGAGGAAGGATACAAGAGGGAAGGCCACTAGTCAGACACAGGGCTTGTTCCTGAGTGGCTTCCAGCAGGAAAGTTACTCATCAATGGTAGGATGAAAAACATTAGGAAGAGTAGGAATCCATGAGGTTATGCACAAAGGAACATGCAATGCTTGCTTCTCAATTTCAATCCACTGCTTAATGGTATCAGCTCTAGTCCACTCTAAAATTCTTTTTTTCCCAATATATATTTTATTGAGGATCGCACAATACAGCAGTATACAATAAAATCAGAAGGTGAGACAGGTTCAAAAGACATACTGTATATTAAAGCTTACAAGATACATCAAAGCCAGTGGTATCAACTAGTGCCTCATTTTTTACGTTTTCTTAACATATAACAATTTATGTAAAAAAAACTTTCCAAGACAAAATATAAAGTCTAAGTGTAATGGGTCGGTCTGAGTTAGTATACAGGTGGACCTGAGAAAGCTCCCATCTATGTGAATGACAAAAGAAACTAAAGTAAAATGCAGAGTATATGCAGATACCTGATGAGGAACATCAACATAAAAAAACAATAAACATAAACAGTAAAAGTAATGGAAACAGAAGCATGAACATTGCATACCGAGGCCTGGAGACCGTTGACCCTTCCATAGAGAAACCATCTGGTTGGTGTTTAGCACACAAGAAGGAGGTTCAAGGAATGAAAAGAGAAAAAGAAGGGTGGCAAAAGCAAAGGAAAGAGGCAAACGTGAAAAGTGACAGGGACTACACAATATGTAAGAATGATGTCCATGCAGGAGTGACTCTATGGGAGGGAGAGAGGAGGTCTGTTATCTAAAAGTTGGTAAGAATACCATGTAGTAGATTGGAAACATTGCCTTATTGCTAATTTGGTCGAGGAGGGCAAGGTATGAATAAACTTGCCCTAACATTGAAATAATGCAGGCATCAAAGTCTCCTTGTTTAGGGATGTTTCCAACCAATCCATGGTGAATAGAAAAGTCTGGAAGTCACCATAGGTACACTGGGGCCAGTGTCATGAACACATTGCTGGAGTATGGACTTCCATCTTACATCTGAAAGAAATGTTACCAGTTTTTTATATTGAGGGATGTCTGCAGGGGCATCTTAAGAGAGGCGGGGGCCCGTGTGCACACTCTGGGTGGGCCCCCTCCTCTGCACGGTGCCGTAGGATCTGGAAATATGCCGGAGTCTACTGCGCATGCGCAAGTCTCTCGAAACATGGCGCCCGCCATGTTTTGGAGACAAAAGTCAAACTACTCATGCACGGCTGCCATTTTTTATGTGTTTTTTGGCCACAACGGCTGAAGCTCCAGTGCCTGGCAGTGGACTTCAGAGAGGTGAGCATGAAAATATGAGTGCAATGTGTGCGGTGTGGCCCTCCCTGCACCCAGGGGCCCATGTGCACTGCACACATTGCACCCATGATAGAAACACCAGTGGATGTCTGGTTGGTCAAGTAGATGACCAAAAAGAACCCAAGAGGCAGTGCAGCAAAACAGAATACCCAACACAGAGGTTCTATATGTCTGTAACTCATTCCAAAGCCATTGAATATAGGAGCTGTGCCAAAAGCAGTGCATAATGTCAGCATCAGATGTAGAGCATTTAGTGCATTTTGCTGAGTTGGAGAGGCCCATTAAATGACTCCTTTTGGGAGATATGTATGTCCTGTGTAGTAACTTATAAGACATTTCCAGGTATAAGATAGCAGGAATAAGCTTCAGTAATGTAACAAAGTTATCGATTAATGTTTTTTCAGGAGACATGGAGGGAATTTGAGATGACCATTTTTCCAATTGTGTAAGGTCAGAAGCAGGGATAATTTCACTCCATATACGGGCATAAATGGTCGAGATGTAATATGTGCGAGAGTGTATAAGCACGTCTAGAGGATTCAAAAAGTCCTGTTTTTGAAGTTTAGACAAGACAGAGCAGACATAATGAGAAGCTTGAAAATAGTGAAATTTATGAAGGGGGCTAATACCATATTTTTCCATGGCTTCAGTAAAAGTGAGTGGGTTATTAGCAGAGTTAAGAAGGTTATGGAGATGTATGTTGCCAGCAGACCTCCAAGAATGGGAGGGCAGTAAGGCCCCTCCCTTCTGGATGTCCAGATTCCCGATGAGAGGTAAAAATACTCAATGAAAATATTGAAGGTTAAGCAATTTTCTGGACATTCTCCATGCCCTAATAGTGGAGGTCAATAGTAAATTATCCAGGTGAGGTAATTTCAGATTGGCATTGCATGTAATATGTAACTATGCGATAAGGGAGCACTGTGCTGGGAATCTAAAGTTTAATCAGTATACATGTTTGTGCCTCTGAGCCAGTCCATGGCAAAATAAAAAAAGAAGACACGCCAGATTGTATTGCTCGATGTCAGGCAGAATAAGTCCTCCATTCTGTATCATCTGGGATAATTTAAAAAATCTTATTCTTGGCCATTTATTAGACCAGATGATCTTAGAAATGTGAGAGTTGAGAAGTGAGAGATAAGATTTAGTAAGGAGTATAGGGACCATCTGCAGGACATAGAGTAATTTTGGGAAGCAAACCATCTTAAGATTGCAGCAACCCAAAAGTGGCACGTTTTGCCAGAGGCTGAGCTCAATCTGTATTTTAGATAATAGGGTGAACTTTATAGGAATAGAGGTGTGAGGTGTCAGAGTGCAGCAAGACACCTATGGGAGTGAGACCATTGGAATAGAAAAAGAGCGTCCCAACCTAGTTTTGTCTGTCCAAATAGGGCCAGGGCTTCAGAGTTATTATAATTAATGGAGAAACCTGTGAAGGAGCAGAAACGGGCAATGGTGTCTTGCAAAATGGGTACAGATTGCTTAGGATTAGAGGTAAGGAGGAAAATATCATCTACAAAAGCCGCTATTTTTAATTCTCTATTACCAATTTTTATACCCCGGAAAGACAGACAGATGGGTAATATGATGGATAAAGGGTTCTAGAGCTAGACTACAGAGGAGGGGGGAGAGAGGACAGCCCTGTCTGGTGCCCATTTCAAGAGTGAATAGGGCAAAAGAGATATTGATAACTATCACCTGTGCAGTAGGTTCGGTATACAGGGTCTGAACTAAGCCACAAAACTTCATCCCAAAGCATTGATAATTCAAAACTCTGTCAAGATGCCGCCAAGCAATTTTATCAAATATTTTTTCAGCGTAAAGATTAATAAGGATGTTATTTCTAATTTTTTGAGTATGGGTGTGAGTCATCACAGCTAGAGCAACCCTGACACCTCTATGTCTATGTTTGATAAACCCCACCTGCACAGGCAATATAATACGTGAGTGGCATGACTGGAGACGAGTAGCCATTAATTTGGTCAGGATTTTAAAATCTTGATTGATGAGGGAGATTGGCCTATCAGAGCCAAACAAGGAAGGGTCCTTGCCAGCTTTCGCTGTTACAATGATCTTGGTAATGGTATCAATGACATCCTCAGTTGTTATGGGGTTTTCAAGATAATCCCTTTCCTCTTGGGAAAGGGTGGGGAGTTTAGCTCCCTCAATAAAAGAATAACCTTCAGCAATATCATCAGGACCTTTAGTGTAGGGAGATTTATGGGGCAGTACGGATGGTGTAATGGTTAGCATTACTGCCTCACAGCACTGAGGTCATGGGTTCGATTCCCACCATGGCCCTAACTGTGCGGAGTTTGTATATTCTCCCCGTACTTGCGTGGGTTTCCTCCGGGTACTCCGGTTTCCTCCCACAATCCAAAAATATACTGGTAGGTTAATTGGCTCCCAACAAATATTAACCCTAGTGTGAATGTGTCTGTGTGTACAGGTGATAGGAATATAGATTGTAAGCTCCACTAGGGCAGGGACTGATGTGAATGGGCAAATATTCTCTGTAAAGCGCTGCGGAATATGTGTGCGTTATATAAATAACTGGTAATAAATAATAAATAAATAATTTATAAAACTGCATGAACGCTGCACAAATGGCATCCGGGTGAGAAACAAGTGTCCCAGAAGCATTAATGGCATTTACCCATGTACAAGACCCCTTAATAAAGTTAGCCAGTAATCTGCCCAATTTGTTACCCCATCTGTGAAACTTATTCCTCTGATAATCATAAGATAGTTGGGCTCATTCTGTGAGGAAAGTATCATAAATCAGTTTGGCTGACAGATAGTCTTCATTGTGAGCAGGGTAATCATGTTGCTTATACCGCTGATATCACAACGTAAGCATAACGCTTAGATCTTGTAATTTAGAAGATCATTTTTTACATTTGGAGTGAGTGTAAGACATGATGTGGCCCTAAGGGCTGCTTTAGCAGCACCCCAGAACAACGGCATATCTGCCTCTTTTTAGCTGTTATCTAGAGCATAATTAAGCCAATTTGATTGAGACAAAGAAAAAACTCAGTCGAGTGGCGTAGATAACCATGGAAACGACAGCATATAGAAAAGTGGCAGAGTAGCACTAACTGAATATGCATAGATATAGGGGCATGATCCAATATGATGATATCAGCAATGGATGTGTGAGATATCCTAGGAAGAAGACACATAGAGGTAAAGAGATGTCAATGCAGGAGTGAGGGTGAGAGATGCGGCAAGGGTCAAGTAAATCAAGTTGTCAGCAGAGAAAGGGCAGAAGATGACAAAGAGTAGCAGTGGTGCGAGCTCTCACCCAAGATCTATCCACGGATGGGTTGACAACAAGGTTAAAGTCTCCACCAACAATGAGGTTCTGGCCATCCCAAGATAGAAGCATTGTCAAGACAGCTGCAAAAAAAATAGTCAAAAGAAACATTGGCAGTTTACAAATTGAGAAGGGTATAAACAGTATTGTCTATGAAAACATCAAAATAAAATAAATCTACCACCAGGATCTAAGAACTTCCTGCGAATATAATATTTAACATTTGCGTGAAAAAGAATAGCTACCCCTCTAGAATTAGCACAATATGGTGCAGAGATACACTCACCACTCCAGGGGGCACATAAGGTATGTATAGGGTCATCTACTTAGTGTGTTTCCTGAAAAAACGTGATATGGGGGTCATACGTTTTAATTGAGAAACCACTTTCTTACTTTTAATGAGGTGATTAAGCCCTTCCACATTCCAGGAAGCTATTCTCAATAGGCTATCACGAGAATCTCTAACTATATTAGGTCATGGGGAAGTAAGAGGTGGCATTCTAACCTACTCCCAAAGCAGGAAAAAGTGGTGAGAATATAATTAAGATAAAACAGGGTCCCTCCCTGTCCCAGCGAGAGGGGAGAAAACCCCCCAGATCACCCCAGGGAGATGGCATCTGGTGATCTGGTCTTGAAAAAGGCTCTGTGGTGAGCCAAAACGTTGACCATAACCTTGTGAGTATGTGCTGTTGGCATTAAAGGCTCGTTTTGTACTTTTGAAGAAGTCCGGTGAGTGCATCCTTATTTCTTGAAGATATATTTGGGACTCTGGATTGGACTTTGCTCTGGATTTGGCACCCCAGCTGATGTATGAAAAGAATGTGCGAGTGCGGCTTCTACATCTCTACTATATTGTTAGGATCTCCTGCTCTGTGCTGCCACGTCGCCATGGCAACCGGGAGGCAAGTGTTAGCGAAGTAACCTGAGCGCAGCTGATACTCCGGTCCGGGTTTTTACTGTGTAGTGGTTACAGGCTCTGTGCACGGCAGGGAATCCGGTGCTGGTTTTGTGCTCACAGTCTGTGAGGTCTGAGTGGGGTGTGGACAGCACCTGCTATATAAACCATCCTCTCAGGCTAGGCAAATGCTGCTGAATCTTTGTTTGTTAGTCAGTTCCAGAGAGTTAGCTAGTACTGTGTGACTTTGTATTTACTTGTTGCTTACTGTGAATAGGCCTTGGGATTCGGTCCTTCATTCTGCCAATCCGGACCTAGCAGTAAGACTGGAGTCAGTTGTTTGACCTGCTGGGGTTCTTTTGCTATTCTGTGAACCCAGCAGGTTTGCGGCTGTACTCTCAGACCTGCTTGCTTAATCCTCCCTCACTGTGCAGGGCGTCCAGGTGTCAGTTTAGTGGCAGTAAGCTGAACCTGTGCACTGCAAGTGGGGGTTAGGATTGTGGATACTCTCCTTGTGTCTATATTTCTATCTCTGACCAAGGAGTTTATTCCCACACCCGTTGGTAACCCTTTGGGGTTTTTTCTGTTGCTCTTAGCAACATCATTTCAGGTGCTCCACATGTTAAATCACTACACATCGCTTCATTGTCCGCTCTATTCCATCTGAGCATTCCTGACACTAGGGGGACACCCAATTCCTGAGCCTTTGGGCTTCTCCGTTCACTTTGTGTTTATTAGTTATTCCATCACCTCCTGTGTATGTTATGTTATACTATCTGTGAGTTCGTTTGCTTCGCTTCCCTCTCTGTTCATACACCGGTATACTCCTGTTAGCACTGGTGTGCGTAACATATTCAGCAGCCCTACTCCTGTTGAAATTTTGTGGGAATATGGAGCATACCCCTCAAAATACTTTGCAACAGGTGGTCGATCAGGTGCAGGTCCTGACTCGACAATTTAATGAGATGTCCATTAAAATGAACACCCCGCAGGCCGCTAGCGGAGCTCCCGCAGCAGCAGCGGCAAGTTCAGGGGTTAAGGAGCCGAAAGTAAATCTCCCGGATCGTTTTTCTGGAGATCGCTCACAGTTCTTTTGTTTCAAGGAGAGCTGTAAGCTATATTTCAGGCTTAGGCCCCAGTCTTCTGGGTCGGAGATTCAGCGGGTGGGCATGGTGATTTCCTTGCTACAAGGAGACCCACAGGTCTGGGCATATGGGTTACAGCTTGATTGTCCGTCGCTTAAAAGTGTTGATGCTTTTTTTACAGCACTGGGCATTTTGTATGATGACCCTGACAAGATGGCTTCAGCCGAGGCTCAGATTACGGTTCTTAAGCAAGGGCGACGGCCAGCTGAGGTTTATAGTACAGAGTTTCGGAGGTTGGCTCATGATACCCAGTGGAATGACCCAGCCCTGAGAAACCAGTACCGAAGGGGCCTTTCTGACCAGATAAAGGACCAACTGGTACAATATCCCTTGCCTGATAGCTTAGATCAGCTCATGCAGTTATCCATCCGGGTGGATAGACGGCTGAGAGAGCGTAGGCTTGAAAGGGAGACCGCAGTTTCCTTTTTTCCCAAGGGAACCTCAGACTCTGAGGAATATTCCGAGGAGCCTATGCAGATTGGGGCTACCCGCCTCTCCTCGCGTGGGAAGACGCGGAGGAGACAGCAGGGTTTGTGTTTGTACTGTGGGAATAAAGGTCATGTTGTAGTATCATGCCCAGAAAAAACAGAAAACTTCAGGGCCTGAGGGTGATGGGAAATATCCTGTCAGGCCAGAAGTCAGAATTTCCTAAAAAGACTTTTCTCATTCCGGTGACTTTGGAGATCCTCGGTCAAACTGTCAAGACTGAGGCCTTTGTTGACAGTGGGGCCGATGGGATTTTCATGGACTGTCAATTCGCCCTGGAACACTCTGTTCCCTCAGTACCTTTGGCATCAGAGATTGAGATCTGTGGGTTAAACGGGGAACCATTGTCCCAGGGTAAAATTACCTCCTGCACCAGCCAAATTCCTTTGTTTATTGGAGCCACACACTCTGAAAAATTGTCTTTTTATGTGACTGTCTGTTCTTTTGCCCCATTGGTTTTGGGGTTACCCTGGTTAAGGGCCCATAACCCTCAATTTGACTGGGTCTCTGGGGAGATTCTTAGTTGGGGTAGTGATTGTTTCAGGAGTTTCTTGAGCCTTCCAGTCAGGCTCTCGCAGCTAAGTTTGCCAGGATTGCCAGGATGTTATGCAGATTTTGCGAATGTGTTCTCCAAAAAAGTTGCGGAGGTACTACCTCCCCATCGCCCCTATGACTGTGCCATTGATTTGTTGCCGGATGCTAAGCTTCCCAAGAGCAGGTTGTACTCCCTGTCACGTCCTGAGACTCAGGCTATGGCAGAGTACATTCAGGAGAACTTGGCTAAGGGATTTATCAGACCCTCACAGTCCCCAGTTGGGTCGGGGTTCTTTTTTGTGGGTAAAAAGGACGGTTCGTTGCAACCCTGCATCAACTTCAGGGAATTGTACCGTATCACAATTAAAAACTCGTACCCACTGCCTCTCATTTCGGTTTTGTTTGACCAGCTTCGTACTGCCACCATTTTTTCTAAGATTGACCTACGCGGTGCTTACAATCTAATCCGAATAAGAGAGGGGGATGAATGGAAGACTGCCTTTAATACCCACTCAGGGCATTATGAATATTTGGTGATGCCTTTTGGGCTCTCTAATGCCCCGGCAGTCTTCCAGGAATTCATGAACAATGTGCTCAGGGAATATTTGGATAGATTCTTAGTTGTTTATCTAGATGACATCCTAATCTTCTCTCATTCCCTGGAGGAACATCGGAAGCATGTACGCTTAGTCCTCCAGAAACTCAGAGACCACCAGCTTGGGGCGAAGCTGGAGAAGTGCGAGTTTGAAGTCCAGCAAATCGCATTTCTAGGGTATATTATCTCCTCAGAAGGTTTCCAAATGGAGGGGTCTAAGGTACAGGCAGTCCTGGATTGGGTGCAGCCCACTAGTTTGAAGGCGCTTCAGCGTTTTCTGGGCTTTGCGAATTTTTATAGACGGTTTATCGCTGGATTTTCGTCTATAGTGGCCCCCTTGGTGGCACTCACTAAGAAAGGGGCGGATGTTGCTCACTGGTCTTGTGAGGCCAAAGCGGCCTTTGCCCGTCTCAAAAGGGCATTTGTTTCGGCCAAGGTGCTGCGACACCCAGATCTAGAGCATCCTTTTGTGGTAGAAATGGATGCCTCTGAGATAGGTATTGGGGCAGTGCTCTCTCAGATGGGGGTGTCTGATAATCGCCTTCATCCCTGTGCTTACTTTTCCCGTAAATTTTCGTCTGCCGAGATGAATTATGATGTGGGTAACCGGGAATTGTTGGCTATAAAGGATACACTCGGGGAGTGGAGACACTGGCTTGAGGGGGCTAAGTTTGTGGTCTCAATTCTCACCGACCATAAGAATCTGGCATATTTAGAGTCAGCGAAGCGGCTCAATGCCAGGCAGGCACGATGGGCTTTGTTTTTTGCTCGCTTTAATTTTTTAATAACATATCGCCATGGGTCAAAAAATATCAAGGCTGATGCGCTCTCGCAGAGTTTTGCTCCAGTTCAAGAGACCACCGAGGAGCCATTGCCCATTGTGTCCCCATCATGTATTAAAGTGGGCATTACCCAGGACCTCTTGTCATTAGTCCTTAGAGCACAGGAGCAGGCTCCTCCAGACCTTCCGGTAGGTCTCTTGTTTGTGCCTCTTAGGTTAAGACAGCGAGTGTTCCTGGAATTCCATGCCAAGAGGTCGGCAGGGCATCCGGGTATTGCCAGAACTCGGGAGTTGCTTTCTAGGGCGGTGTGGTGGCCCTCGGTGGCTAGGGATGTGGATCATTGGGTTCGGGCATGTGACGTTTGTGCCCGAAATAAAACTCCTAGAGGGGTTCCTGTCGGCCCATTACATCCACTCTCTATTCCGTCTAAGCCATGGACCCACATTTCCATGGATTTTGTGGTGGACTTGCCCAAATCCTCGGGGATGACAGCCATTTGGGTTGTCGTTGACAGGTTTTCGAAGATGGCGCATTTCATTCCACTGGTTGGGTTGCCATCGGCCAGACGCCTGTCTGAGTTATTTATGCAGCATGTTGTGCGCCTCCACGGGTTGCCACTTGATGTGGTCTCTGACCGTGGATCCCAGTTTGTGGCCAAATTCTGGAGGGCATTTTGTTCTGATCTCCAGATTTCTGTGAGCTTGTCGTCAGGCTACCATCCACAGTCTAATGGGCAGACTGAGAGGGTGAACCAGTCCTTGGAGCAGTTCCTCAGGTGTTATGTCTCCAAGTGTCATACTGACTGGGTTGCTCATCTGTCCATGGCTGTGTTTGCCTATAACAACGCGGCTCACTCTGCTACAGGGATCTCTCCCTTCCTTTGTGTGTATGGGCATCATCCTAAGGCCAATTCTTTTGACCCCCTGGATTCCACGTCTGGTGGTTCCTCTGTTGTTTCGGTCCTTAGGGGTATTTGGAGGAAAGTGAAGAAAGTCCTTGTGTCTGTGTCATTAGTGACCAAAAGGGGTTTTGATAAGCGGAGAAGACCCTGCAGCTTCAAATTAGGAGACTTCGTCTGGTTGTCCACCAAGAATTTGAAGTTGAGACAGCCATCTCATAAGTTTGGCCCCCGGTTCATCTGCCCTTATAAGATCACCAGGGTTATCAATCCGGTGGCATTTCAGTTAGATCTGCCCCGTTCATTGGGTATCAATAAAACATTTCATTGTTCCCTTTTAAAACTGGCGGTTAGTAATCCTTCTTCCAGTGGAAGACCTTCTCCTCTTCTGATACGGGGTCAGAGGGAGTTTGTGGTTGAAAGGGTTCTTGACTCCAAGATGGTTCGGGGTCGGCTGTCATTTTTGGTGCACTGGAAGGGGTATGGCCCAGAGGAGCGGTCGTGGGTGCGCAGTTGTGATCTTCATGCCCCCAGACTGATACGCTCTTTCTTCTCGCAGTTCCCCGATAAACCAGGTGGTAGGGGTTCTTTGACCCGTCGTCAGAGGGGGGGTACTGTTAGGATCTCCTCCTCTGTGCTGCCACGTCGCCATGGCAACCGGGAGGCAAGTGTTAGCGAAGTAACCTGAGCGCAGCTGATACTCCGGTCCGGGTTTTTACTGTGTAGTGGTTACAGGCTCTGTGCACGGCAGGGAATCCGGCGCTGGTTTTGTGCTCACAGTCTGTGAGGTCTGAGTGGGGCGTGGACAGCACCTGCTATATAAACCATCCTCTCAGGCTAGGCAAATGCTGCTGAATCTTTGTTTGTTAGTCAGTTCCAGAGAGTTAGCTAGTACTGTGTGACTTTGTATTTACTTGTTGCTTACTGCGAATAGGCCTTGGGATTTGGTACTTCATTCTGCCAATCCGGATCTAGCAGTAAGACTGGAGTCAGTTGTTTGACCTGCTGGGGTTCTTTTGCTATTCTGTGAACCCAGCAGGTTTGCGGCTGTACTCTCAGACCTGCTTGCTTAATCCTCCCTCACTGTGCAGGGCGTCCAGGTGTCAGTTTAGTGGCAGTAAGCTGAACCTGTGCCCTGCAAGTGGGGATTAGGATTGTGGATACTCTCCTTGTGTCTATATTTCTATCTCTGACCAAGGAGTTTATTCCCACACCCGTTGGTAACCCTTTGGGATTTTTTCTGTTGCTCTTAGCAACATCATTTCAGGTGCTCCACATGTTAAATCACTACACATCGCTTCATTGTCCGCTCTATTCCATCTGAGCATTCCTGACACTAGGGAGACACCCAATTCCTGAGCCTTTGGGCTTCTCCGTTCACTTTGTGTTTATTAGTTATTCCATCACCTCCTGTGTATGTTATGTTATACTGTCTGTGAGTTCATTTGCTTCGCTTCCCTCTCTGTTCATACACCGGTATACTCCTGTTAGCACTGGTGTGCGTAACATATATATATATATATATATATATATACTCACTATTCTCATAACAGATAAAAGGAAGGATCAGCGCTCACAGATAATGCGGTGTCATAACAAACAGCTAATCACAAGCAATTTGCTAGTGCTGGTTGCAGTCATCATCTGAGTGTTTTCTTCCCTACCCAGTTAATAATTTTGCTCTCTCAGTGAACATGTTTGTGTTGCAAATGTGCAAACACTCTTTACAGTGGTAGTTAGCCAACATCAGGATACTCATTGTCCTTCATTTCCTTCCTCAACACATGAAGCCTGGTGTAATTTCCACAATCCTGCAAAACTGCTTACAGGCTTAGTGCTAGCTCTACCCTGCATCAGGCCCTTTGTCTTAAAAATGTATAAAAATGTAGTTTAAAAAAAATCAATGATTTCAACAAATTAACCTACAGTATTTTACATTTTCAAAAGCTAACTTTTTGGAATAAGTATTACTGTACATATATGCACTTAAAGGCTCTAAGTTATTGAAATTTAGGATACATAGGGGTATATTTACTAAGCTCCCGATTTTGACCGATTTGGTGTTTTTTCTTCAAAGTGTCATCTCGGGAATTTACTTAACTCAAATCTCAGGAGTGATGAGGGCATTCGTATTTTTTGGGCGGCCCAAGATCAGAAATACGAATGAATACACCATCGGTCAAACATGGCTGTTTAGATATAGAACTCGGTCATTTACTATTCATTAGTATTTGTAATTTCCACCGTGAAAGTGATTTTGGCACATTTTAGCAGTAAGTAAATTTGCCTGTGTGCTTTGTATATGAACATTTAAGGCACACCAATGTTATTTCTGTAGTAATGTGGCTCTTTCTCACTCTAGATCTAGTCAGCTGAGTGTTGTTAATTTGCTTTATATGTGTTTAACTGTTGGGTATCAGTTACTTAGCTATTTGTATATAGATTTATGTTAGTAATTATGTGTTTTGTTTTGCCCTAACAAGCATTATTTTTTAAGGCTATTGTTTGTGTTTGTTTTGTGTAGAGTTTCTTCTGAAGTTGTGTTGTAAATATGTAACCTCATTACCACAACATAATGGACATTGAGTAATGTGTGCCAATTAGCCTAACACACATTGCTTAACAACAACCTTACAAAATTATTTGAACATAATTATGCCTGTGATGTTGTAAACCTTCATGTTAGTAATGATGCTAGAATAGTGCCAACACATGTGTGTGATAACTCAATGAATGATTCTGTTACACTGACATTTATTTTCAAATAACACATTGCACATCATTTATTTGTCACATTTATTACTGTACAACATGTGTTTTCATGGTAAAAAAGTGCTATTTTGTAGGTCTAGGATTGTGAACAATGTGGCTCCAGCTGCAGGGTTGGTTATTTCTAAGGCTGTTCTTTGGTGGCTGACGTGGGTTTGGTTTGGACATAGGAGCGGGTTCGGCTTGATCTTCGAACTGGTGATGAAATTGGGGTCTGGGTAGGTGTGGTGGTCCCTGAGCTGAAACCTTGTTGGTGTTGTGACAACAAATTAATATTTTGACTGAGGTTGGTCAGGGTTGCGGTAAGTTGTGTTGTGGCTGTTGTGTTGTTGTCTATGATGCGGGACATAGTTTCTGATATTATTTGATTAGTTTGAATTAACTGAATGAGGGCTTGTTGATGGCGGTGTTGCTCATCCATTATGCGCTGAAAGGTAACAATAAGTTGGATGTTATCTGCTTTCATCTGCTCCATACTGTTTGCAACTCTGCATAGCTGGACATTGAGCCTGCTTGTGTTTCTTCACAGTCTGGGTAGATGATGGGGCAGACTGGCTAGGTATTGGGTGTGTGTGTGTAGGCACTGAAGATTCTGTGCCTGTTGTTGGTTCCAATTTCCCCAAAATGATGGGTCAGGTTGTGGTGGTGGGGGGGGGGGGTTGTTTGGATCAATTGTGGGTGTGGTGAAATTTGGGGTGGCGGTGTGCTTTCCTGAGGTGTGGTAGGTTGGTTAATGTCTATTGCTTGCCGATGGAGGGTGTATGTTTCCTGATTTTCAGATTCCTGCTGGGCTTCCAGGGGCATGATGTCTGGTTCTGTATGGGGTTTAAGGGGACAACATTTGAGGATCTTTTTTACTTATGTTGGTTTTATTATTTACTTAAACTTTCTAGACTTGTTTGTCAAACATTTTTCGATTGAAAATTAGGATGTGCAGCAATACTCATATACACAATCAAAAAGGCCAATTATGTAGGTTTGTATGAAGTCAAAATTTACATCAAAACAAAAGTGGACACATGTTTGACAAAGCCCACACTTACGAAACAAACACACGGAGGTACAAAGTTTACCCCATGAAAAAAAGTGAATTGTCATCCGCCATATCGTACTTGCATTAAAATATCAAACAATAAATGACAATATGAATTCTATCACCATTGTGAAAGGGTGTGAATCTACCTGAAGCACAATTTTTGACTATTAAATTAAATAATTACAACACAATACTACTGTAAGGCACAAGAGAACACTCTAAATTTGAGCAACTTGTAAACTGGAGATTTGGTCCTTTTTATTTTGCAAGCCATGTGCTTGCTGCTGTGGATAAGTACTAGGAATAGTGGTTTTTTTTTTTGGCTGATGTATATTTTGTGCGCAAACACAGTGTGTAAGTATGTTATTTTTAATTTGTGTTTTGTGTTTACTCACCAGACAGTTGAGGGGAATGTGGTTTCGGTGATTGAGGACACTCCAAAATGTGTTCTGGTGGCTGAGGCAACACAGTCTAAATACGATGTTGGGGTGGGCTTAATGCTGGTGTTGGTGCCACATCAGGACGACGTCTCTTGGTAGGCCTGCTTGTGTGGCTGCCAGACCCCTGTGAAGGACGTCTTTGTGGACTGTGATGTTATGTTGAAGTTCCTATGGATTAATGCAAACATTAGATTGTTTGGAAATTTTGTGGTGGGCACATTAAGTGGTGGCAATTTTGCCATACCTGTATCGCCAGCATCCACAGCTTCTTGACTGTGTTGCTTGTGTTCTGGAAGTGGTGGCTTGCTTTCGTACTGTAAAAAGGTTAAGTTGGTGTTTTTTACCATAAATTACAGTGTGCACTTTTGGAAGCAGCAACATTTTGTGATGTGGCCATATGATTACAATTATGATTACACTTTCTAGCATTAAATATTTAATAAATGGGTTGCTTCATTGTTTGTGAAAAGGCTAATAAGGTTCCATTTCCAAATACAAAAACATAGTGCAAGGAGTTTAATTTTCTATCGCCAACAGCTGACTATATACCCATGTATTACCATATATTTGTGAGTATTACATTAATATGAAAATATGACATTTACATTTTTAGTAACATTAAAAAATTGCAAAGTGATTATAAACTAAACATACAATACTTAGCCATCTACACTAACATATTTCCCACAAAGACAAGTAAAATACAACATACATTAAACAATGAAAAGATAAAGTACAAAAAATTACATTCTAAACAACACATGACTCACACGTAACTAATGACCCTTTACAACTAAAGCCATCTATGCAAGAATTTACAACTTACAAAATGGAACAAGCAAAAAAAAACTATACACAAAACCATTAAAACCTAACACCTCACTATACAAACACAAAATCAGTACAAATCAAACACAAACAGCAAATCAGTTTTTAACCTATAAATATATTAACAATACAATAACATTTTCAAAATACTAATTAGGCACAAACACATATGCAAATACAGGTTGAGTATCCCATATCCAAATATTCCGAAATACGTAATATTCCGAATTATGGAATTTTTTTCGTGAGAGTGAGATAGTGCAACCTTTGTTTTCTGAAGCTCAATGTCCACAAACTTTGTTTAATACACAAAGTTATTAAAAATATTGTATTAAATGACCTTCAGGCTGTGTGTACAAGGTGTATATGAAACATAAATGAATTGTGTGAATGTACACACACTTTGTTTAATGCACAAAGTTATTAAAAATATTGGCTAAAATGACCTTCAGGCTGTGTGTATAAGGTGTATATGTAACATAAATGCATTCTGTGCTTAGACTTAGGTCCCATCACCATGATATCTCATTATGGTATGCAATTATTCCAAAATACGGAAAAATCCGATATCCAAAATTCTTCCAGTCCCAAGCATTTTGGATAAGGGATACTCAACCTGTATAAAAAAAAAATCACCATCATGCCTAGGACGATCCGAATCCTGCACATTAGTCGCACCAACAACTTCATGTGGAATAAGGGTCCGCACAGGTACCTCCCACTCCCGATAAGATGCTATAAAGGGATGGCCACCCCCTGTTTACCTGGCTGATTTAGCCTCCTTTGCCATCTTTGCCTTGACATGGCGCTTGATGTCGTAGAATCTCTTCCGACACGTGTCCTCGGTCCTCTTCACCACACCCTCACTGTTTACTACCGCTACTACCTTCCCCCACAGAACAGTTTTCCTGCATGAAGGAACCTTGGCTGCATCACGCCCAAACAGCTGGCGATGATGGCGCATCAACTCATGCACCAAAGCCATATTTTCTGCATAGCTAAATTTAACATTTCTGCCCATCTTCGTAGTGGTGCCTGGCTGTGGAGCAACACCACCATCACTGTCACTATCACTCGAGGCCACAGCAGCAACCTCACCCTCCTCCACCTTACTAACCTCCTCCCCCTCACTCACCTCCTCCCCCTCACTCACCTCCTCCCTCTCACTCACCTCCTCCCTCTCACTCACCTCTGACTGGGACATAATAATGACAAACAACAAATAACACTAATAAAAAAACACACAAAACACATTCCTCCACTACCACTACACACAACACACCAACCACACACACAAACACAAAAAACAATGACAATAGACTGTAAATAAAAAGCACAAACACTAAAAATGACACAAACTTTAAAGAAACTACACAACAATTATCACAAGACTACTTACACACTCAATACAGCACTCAATAATCGCAAGAAAATTCCAAAACCGACCAACAAATCACCAACTCCAAAACACCAACTTCCTCTCACCTCTCCACTAGCTAAACCCACGAGGTGCGGCTGGTTGGGGGCATTTTTATACTAATGAGCACAGACACTCCTCCATGACAAACACAACCAATCATGGACGAGTGACAAAAACAAAAGTTAGAAAATAACGCGGCCGGGACGGGACAAAAAGACTGCCGTGAAATTTTGAAATACGAATCCGTAAAATACACCAAAATACGACCGCAAATACACATATCAGCTGCGAAAGCATTGAAAAAATATACGAATAACATCGACATCGGAAAATACGAAAACACAAAATACGAAAGCTTAGTAAATGAGTCGTAAAAAAAAAAAGTTGCAAATTAACACTACCGATGTCAGTCGTGTTTAAACTTCAACCCAATTCTGAACATTACGAATTTTAGTAAATATACCCCATAGTGATTATTGTCTAGCATATCCTTCCATTTTCACAAACTTGCATAGTTTATAAAAGCATACTGTATGTAATTAACAATTACTAACTTTTAGAATGAACTAGAGATATTTAGAAAAAATCAACCCAGTTGTAATAGCAGTATTTAGATAGTAGTTTGATAGTGAAGGAGAACGAGCAATATACAAAATCAGTCATTTAACATTTAAAGGCTGTAAGAAGTTCTGTGCATCATTTTCAACATAATTCATTTTGTAGCAGTACTATATAATAATATGTAAATGAGGCAAGTTTGCTGACTTTGAAGTAACTCATAATGTTTCAAATGCAAATAAACTGTTGCTAAACTTTAAGAAGATATGCATGTAAGGGATATATACTGTACACAAATTGAAATTCAAAAATGTGAAGCTAAAAACACATTAACCAACTTCCTTTGCATGAGATCTTCCAGTTTATATTCTCATGTCAAGTTTGATATCTTTTGAGAAAGACAGTTTGAGTCCTTACAGTTTCTGATAAAGAGAAAGTTCATATTTTCATCTCACAATAGAGATTGGCTTCATTGTGTCCCCAGATAAACCAACGGAGAGCATTGCATTTTTTAAATTGTATCATAACTGAATTTAAAATGTCAAACTAATGGAATTCTTGTATCCACATTTTTATTTCCTGTATTAAATGTTGACCAGCAATGCCCTTACTGAATTCAACTTCAGAAAAGTTATTTATTTAATGTCAGTATATGAAAAAGGGTTAGCTTTATTGTAACAGATGCCCAGTTAACTGAGGAAACCTACAAAAAACATGCATTCACTTGACATATGCAATGTTATTTGGGTAAATTTAAAGACCATATCTGCTGTAAACTGTTAAATTAAGTGTTTATTTAATTTTGCAAGGGTTTAACCAGATGGATGGAAGGAAGGAATTTTTCCAAAATCTGGCTAAGGACTGCACTGGCTTCACTGTGACTGGCAGAGACTTCCTATTGGAAGTCCTTCCTGTCAGTCACAGACACACAAGGCAGTCCCATTGGGAGCTGTTTTCTCCCTCCAGCACTGCAAGACTTTGTAGGAAGCCACTCCCTGCATTTGGTGCAGCTTAATCTGGCTTCTATGGGCTGCAGACAATTCAGTCCATAGAAACCAGGGGCTGCGCATGCACAGTCGCACCATGATGTATGCGCATGCGCCAGACCTGTCACCTGTCGGACCGATTGTCCAGGTGACAGAACTGGTGCTGGCTTTCTTCTCTCCTCAGCATGGGAGTAAAAGCAGCCCTCCTACTAAAAGTAAGTTTGAGCCACCACTGGAAATGACCTAACATTATTTCACAAAACAGCAGTAATCACAGTGTCTCTCAACAGGCCTCTACTGGGGCATGTACCATGCTCATGAGGTGTGATGTGCACATGTCGCATCCTCTATTAGGTCATCACTTACTGCCTGATGACCAAATTTAAATCAGTCCAAATAAAGTTCTAAAACATTTTTTTTTCTTTTTAAAAGGATACATTCTTTGAAATGTTGACAGTAAACATGGATGTTTTACTTATACAAACAAGATTTACTGCAGCAAGCAAAGAAGGAGGTGCTAGCTACAGTGCCGTAACTAGACAGTTTAGTGCTGTGTGCAAGAAACAGCATTGGCGCCTCCCCCCATGATCTACAAAACAGGGCCAGTGCCCAGAAATATAGGGCTTCATGGGGAAGGGGTGTGACCACAAAAAATATAAATTCATATTACGCTATACAGAAGTCTCCATTATTCAAATTACTCCACACAGTAGCTCCACTTACACACATTACTCCAGGTAGAGTCCCCTTTTACACATTATGGCAGGCAGAGTCCCATTTTACACATTACGGCAGGCAGAGTCCACCTTTTTACACATTATGGTGGCAGAGTCCCCTTTTTTACACATTACGGCAGGCATAGTCCCCATTTTTTTCACATTACGGCAGGCAGAGTCCTTCTTATAATGGGCAGTAGAATATTTAAAAACAATAAACATTAGTCTTAATTTCAGGGGATATTGGATGAATGAAAAACTGTATGTGCACAGTTGTTGTTTTTTTTTTTACAAAATCCTACACTGATGTAATTTATCTAACATGACCTACCACAAGGCTAGTCACGCATAGTGTTATATATTTTATGTAAAAGATTATTAAAGCACATATATACATTTCAGCAACAGTTGCATTGAGACCTTTTGCAACATGACTGTGCACTGGACAGTCATTTGTCTAGATGCTGGGGGCAGGGGAAGGGAGGGAGTGAGAGAGAGAGAACCAGACTGTCTATTCATGGGCTGAGCAGCAGTAGCAGCAGGATCCATTTCTCCAATACCCAGAGTTCACTGTTGTGTACAGTGCAGGAGAGCAGGAGGAGGGTGGGGTGGAGTACAGCAGACGGGGGAAGAAAGAGGAATTTACAGACAGCCCAGCACTGAAGGGAACATAGACACAATACTGCTATGCCTGTAATGTATATAAGCAGCGTTGCAACACTACTAATATACTGTACAATACAGCGAGCAGCGCTGCAGCTTAGGTGGCCTATTAGTGTGGATGTGGATGGTGCACTCACAGAGCTAATGCGCGTAACCTAGTTACGTCCATGGCTGGCTAGTCCTCTTCCCGAAACACTCAAGCAGAAGTCTGATAAGCCTGCAGATCTCTGAACAGGATTTCATTTATTGGTACATATACCTCAGCGAGTGATACTCTCATGAGGATGGCAAAGCAATTCTGCATGATTGTTGGTGGGGACCCTGAATTAAAACCATTAAGGGACAAAAGAATAATGCCATGGTAGGAACATTTGGGACTTTGTGGTGAGAACTGATGTTACTTAATTAAATTCATCATCTACTACTCATTTCCTCTCGAGAAATACAGGCAACTACAGGTGCACAGATTGTGTAACCTTCGGTTTTCTAGAGGTAGAAAATAGTTTTGCTCACCCACACTCAGGTAAAGTTCTGAGGATTAATTATGTGCTACCATGCACTAGTAGATATGTAATTTATCTTATCCCATGCCCCTGCAGTCTAATCTATGTGGGTAAAACCAGTAGACAATACAAAGAAAGGATGAAGGCACACCTTTCATCCATAAAAAAAGGCTCTTTAGGGGCAAGTGTCCAGCTTGTTGCACGTCACTTCAGGGACCTTAAACAGCCATTAACAATACTTGGATACAAAATGATAGATCAGATCCCTTTTTCAGTTACAGGGAGTGATAGAGGCAAAGCCCCCTCCTATGATTGGAGGCTGAGAGAATTTTTAAGATTAATACTATATATCACTATGGTCTTTATGAATATCTTCCATTGAACTGGTTTAAAAAAAATATATATGGTAACTGTTATACATAGCCTTTAAAGGATTTCTATATATATTTCAATATAGGGCTCCTTAGCCTTAATGTATATAATGCTTTATTTTTGGGTATGTCACCTTTGAATGTATCTACAGTAAATGTAACTTTAGTGTAGAGTTTTGGATTATAGCATTACTATGGCATCCCCACAAATGTACTTAGATTTTTGTGTGGTTAACTGTGTTGATTAACATATAGTTACTATATATATGAGGATTAGGGATGTGCTTCCCATACATACAGGTAGGTACTTGACTATTAAATATCAAATTGTGTCTGATGTATATCGGTGCACTAATCATCAACCTATGTGAGTAGTTGTACATTTGCCTTCTTGCTCTCAATCGCTGTTAACAATGTCTGTATAAATATCTACTGTTTCTGTCTATTTATGTAGTGTGCTGAACATCTGTGGTTTGTGTATGTGTCTCTATTGCAATGGCTGGAGTCGGGCGATGCCTGATGATTTCATGATGCTGTGCCGCTGCCAGAATTGCAGCGCTGCCAGCTCTGTCTCACTTCTGTTTGTACACTATAAAGGTAAGAACACTATTGTTTAAACTTGTTTTTCTGATGAAGGATTAAGATATCTGAAAGCTCATTCCCTGGTGTGGATTCAGCTTGTATTGATGGCTAAGCAAGTCCACTGAGTACCGCCTCTGACTTGTACTCTATCATTCCCATAGTAGTAGTAATCTCTCAGTCCATTTTGGTTTGGTACACAATAGAGATTCTTATCAGTAAAGGTTAGCCTTATACCACAGATGCATAGCCCCCATTTAAAGTACTTCTGCAAACATCAGAATTTAGTGCACTGCTTTTGTATTTTGCTGTTGACATTTGCTGAACTTGTTTGAAAAACAGAAATATTATCCAAATACTGCTTTGTTTCCTTCCTACTCCAGTAACTTGGCTGTCTAGTTGTTTCTTTAATGTCCTGTTACATGCAGGGTGCACAACAGCTCCACACTCATTTGTGAGTTCTAAACTGAACTCTCTAAGCTGATCCCTGGCTCCTTATTTGGCTGTCTCCTCAGCACTCTCTACAGAACTATCTTCTCTGACCTCTTCTGACCACTGAATATAGCAAACTTGAATTATGTAGGGGAGGATCCCAGACTCCAAGAACTGAACAGAAGGCATATTTGAACATCCTTCCTGTTATTGCTACAATTAGAACTGGCCCTAGGCATAGGCAAACTAGGCAAATGCCTAGGGCATTTGGTGTTACTATGGGCATCAGCAGCTTCTGCTGATTAAAATGATATGTGGCATGCCTATATTCTTTGTGTAGCATTTCATATGCAGGTACAGCCACAATGTGACACAGTTTATAGGCATGCTGCATATAATTTTAATCAATAGAAGCTGCTTGTGCATCCCAGCCACATAGCAATGCAAATAAGATGTATTTTCATAAAAAAGGTGCCCGACGTTAGCATTGTGGCAAGATTTATGAGGACACATCTGTATCCTATCAGAAGCAGAGGCCACAGTGTTAGCAGGCCATGTGAGTGCTGTATGTGAGTGGGTTGGTTGTGCAGTAGTGTTCGGCATATGTGTAAGGGGCATTATGTGTGCCATGTGTAAAAATGCATTAATAATGTACATCAAATATGTAAGGGGCACTGTGTATCATTATGTGTATAAGGGCATTAATAATGTGCGGCATATGTGTAAGGGACATTATATGTCATTATGTGTATAAGGGCCTTAATAATGTGCGGTATATGTGTAAGGGACATTATGTGTATAACGGCATTAATAAAGGTTGTCATAATATGTAAGGTGCATTATGTTTATAAGGACAATAATAATGTGTGTCATATGTGTAAGGGGCATAACTGTGTGGTATTAGGTGTATGCATGCATTACTAATGTGTGGCATTATGTGCATAAGGTGCTCTAATGTATGGTGTAATGTAAAGAATGGGCACTACTGTGTGGTCTAATGTGAATAAAGAGCAATAGGGTGTGGTGTAATGTGAATAAGGAGCAATTCAGTGTGATGTAATGTGAATAAGGGGCACTACTGTGAGGAGTAAACTATATAAGGTATAGTGGTACTACTGTGTGATGTAAGGTGAATTAGGGACACTATCACATGATAAAATGTGATTAAAGTTGTAGTACTGTATGGCATAATTTGAATTGGGGGTACTATTGTGTGGTCATGCCGCTTGCCAGCAAAAACACACCCCTTTTTGGGCTCTGCGCTGAATGTGCATACTGTTCCCTTTTAAAGTATAGGGGGTAGGAAAACTTAAAATAAGGACTGCTATGGGTGAGGGGTGATGGTGCTGGGAAAGGGGTGCACTGTCAGAGGCAGAACTAGTGGTGGTGCTAGGGGGCACCAGCCAAAATCTTGCCTAGGGCGTCATATTGGTTAGGGCCAGCTCTGGCTACAATATATGTAACTTCTTCCCTTAGTCAGTTAACTCAGCACATATCTCATACTACGGCTCTGTATTTTCAACTACTACAATAATTAAACCAGCTATGGCAAGGTACCTTGGCTGCTACTGAAACTATATAGAAGAAGGGTATTATGGTCTTTTACCTTTTTTTATTGAAACAAAACATGGTAATGCAATTGTAGAATGGGTTACAATAACAGTATCACAAAGTTAACATTAATACAAAATTAGTAACAGTAACGTATTTGAGCATACTATGGGGGTGATTCAGACCTAATCGCTGCTAATTTTGCTGTCCATGCACTCCAAAGGGAGTGTATATTTTTTCTGTGCAAGCGTGCGATCGCATGTGTACGCTGTGTTACAAATGCAGTGGACAGCTGCAAATCCATTTGCACCACACTCACCATCAAATGATTTTACCACTGTGTGCAGCCCAGGACTTACTATTACAGTGCAATGAGAACAGGCTGATCGGGTCTGGAGCGGACGTCACACACCCTCCCTGAAAACATTTAGGAACACCTGTACTTTCCCTGACACTCCCAGAAATGGTTCGTTACCACCCACAAATGCCCTAATCATGTTAATCAGCTTGCGAATGGCTGTGTAATCGAAATTTTTGCACCAACCTGTCGCTCTTCAGTGATGCCTGTTGTTGTTTGGCAATGCGTATGCGCATTGCGGTGCATACACATGTGCAGTCTACTGATAATCACCCAGTCTATTGATTTCGCACAGCAGCGATCAGCACTGAATCGGGCCCTATGTCACAGAGAGTACAAATGTATCAAAGAAAAAGAAATAAGGATATGACACAAATAATACAGGTAAAATAGTAGAGACACAGCAAAACATATATCAGTTGAAAAAAAGTAAAATAGCTATTATTACAGCCATAGTGTTATAATATAGCTCCTATGCTTCAATCATTTTTTCAAGACAAAAAGAAATGTGACTGTCTCTGGCACATAAGCCATGTAGAATCAGAAACTGCAGATGTAGCCATGCTCATTGTGGCTGCAACTAGGTGCAGGAGCAACTAATTTGCCGCAATGTGAGCACACACTGGTGTGTGGTGTGTCTATTAACATTGTACTGAGAAGCAAAAGCCGCAGCCCGCCCAGGCCTGGAACGTTCGTACGGCCACTTCATAGCCACAGTGAGCGTGGTTACCAGGGAAGTGCGGTGAGCTAAATGGCTCAGGAGGCACTGGCTAGCTCCAGAGCCAAATTTTCATGCATTACATAAGCCAAAGGTTGCATCTGGGCATTATACACAGTTGCAGCAGTGCCTCACCTGCCATAGACTTTTTACTCCAGAGTTTTGGCTATAAAAATGATTAGAATAATGCAAATAAGATATTTCAAGCATATTCTTTGTATTTTTCATACTTTATACGGTAAAAGCTCTGGCACAAACTTTAGTATGACAGGAGAGGCTCTGGCTCACCTGCCTCACCCCACTGCACATCACTGATGGTTACATCTGTATGTAAATAAAACAATCTTGTGTAAGGGAAAATACATAACATTATAGTTAGAAGAATCTTAACCATTCTTTGGGGGATATCCAATTAGCCCTGGTAATTTACCAAGGCTAATTGTCCTGCCGGGGGCTATCCTATTAGCTCCAATAAGCCAGAACAAGCAGCGGCTTATTGGGGATTCTGATGCTGCACTGGGTGCCGGCTCCTGACAGCTCCCGGTGCAATGCTGACCTCCGACTCCCCAGTCACATGACCGCCGCCGGGGTCAGGGGAAGATGGGGCTGTGAGCTGCTCCGGCTCTTCTGAGTGCATTCTCCCAGGCCGCAGCACCCTCACTGCAAACCCATCCAGTTGCTGCGGCAGCAGGCATGGGACACTGCATGTCACTGCGGCTTCTCAGGGATTTTGTTTGGCCAGGCGAAACCAAATCCCCAGAAACAGCCCTGTTTTCAATGAAAACAAGGCTGTTTCTCACAAAAACACAGGTTTCACTCAACCTGTGTATTTTCGGGAGAAAGGGAATTTTATTTACAGGCGATCTATTAGGATATATGGGTACCTCCCAGCACTATCTCACAAGAAACAGTATGGAAAATGGTTTGAATAAAATTATAAATTTTATTTTCCTTTTATTTTCCTTAAGAGCATAAACACAATATATATCTGATTAGGTGTCAAATAGTGAATATTGGATAGTAATAATGTATAACAACAGAAACTGGTATATACAAGTAAAAACTTACTTAAAAATCAATATGCATCAACACCTTATTCCTAGTGTCTGCCGGCAGACATCCGTCTTTTTGATATACCCACAAGACCCTTCACAGCTCATAGAACACCAGCAAAACTCATTAATAGCGGTGAGTGACATTCGGATTCATCCTTATCAATTACTACTGCCTTGCCACTGCTTACTAAGATCTTGCTGGAAAGACTGTTACTCTGTATCAATATTGGGACATACAAAAGACTGTTTCCTGGATACAATTATCACACAGGATTTCCTATTATTAAGCACCTATGCACCAGCCTAGTGGAAAAAATCGCATGTGCATTTCTACTAAGGAAAAAGACTTTATCTTATTTTGTATCATTTTTATTTTTATCTTTATTTTTTCATTTTTATTTTTATTTTTATATGTTTGTCCAGTGTCCTCCTTGTATGTATACCGGTATTAGGCATATGATCATACACCTTTACACACACATCAGGTGTTGATGTATATCGATTTTTAAGTAAGTTTTTACTTGTATATACCAGTTTCTGTTGTTATACATTATTACTATCCAATATTCACTATTTGACACCTAATCAGATATATATTGTGTTTATGCTCTTAAGGAAAATAAAATTTATAATTTTTTTCAAACCATTTTCCATACTGTTTCTTGTGAGATAGCGCTGGGAGGGGGTGGTCTTCTGTTTGCCGGCGGTCGGGCTCCCGGCGCTCAGTATACCGGCGCCGGGAGCCCGACAGCCGGCATACCGACAATTATTTTCCCTCGTGGGGGTCCACGACCCCCATAGAGGGAGAATAAAATAGTGTGGCGCGCGTAGCGCGCCACCGTGCCCGTAGCGTGGCGAGCGCAGCGAGCCCGCAAGGGGCTCATTTGCGCTCGCCAAGCTGTCGGTAAGCCGGCGGTCGGGCTCCCGGCGCCGGGATGCTGGTCGCCGGGAGCCCGACCGCCGGCCAGCCGTAGTGAACCCCTGGGAGGTACCACTCTTTCCATATAGAATATAGGGCTAGTGGAAGCCCTTCTCACCATAGCTGCTCATCACACAGAAGGTATAGCGCAGCCCTCACCCATACTCCTTTTTTGATCTATTAGGATAGCCTGTAAAAAAAAATTGTGAAACATCTGGAAAAATCATGGAAAAATTATGTTTTTCACACCTGATGTTTTACCGGGGCTAATTGGATATCCCCCTTTGTTGGAAAATGTTGGTACCATGAGGTCTTAGCTGAGTAACAGGTATGGCATAATGACTATAGTGAACAGCAGATCTATAGAGGGGTAAAAGACATAAAGCTATGTGAATATAAAAATAAAATAAAAAAAATACTAAAAACTCAGATGGCAACAGAAAAGGGACTTATCCTAATTTAAATGAAAAGTGTTAATTTATAAACTAATGAGACTAAAAAACAAACAATAATTAAGACTTTGCAGCCTGTACTGATTATTAAATCATTGCCACAGATAATTATGTTGTGACTTATCAACAGCATATAATTGAATTATTACTAATTGCAAATACAGATATAATGATTCTTAATAATGTACAGACCAAAAAATGAATCACCTATATCACACTATAATTGTTTCCAAGTATGTAACTGGAGAAAATGTGTTCGGGCTATTTCTAAAAAGAGCTGGTGTTTTGTCAGTTGGTTAATTGATGATTAATTAGTGCAATAGGACAACCTTGAGAATATGGAATTAAAATTTTGATTTAATGTTTGCTAATGTCTAACACAAGATTTATCATTCTATTTACGCAAATCAATATACTAAAATGTAATTTCTATTGCTGAGAAAAGATAGTAGTGTGCACTGTAAATCGAGAAACAAGGGAGAGATAATTTATTGGCTCATTTATTACATAAGAAAGACTAGATTTGTGTCTTTGGGTTAATTTTTAATAATTTATGTACATATGAATTTTACAATGTCCCATCATTGTGATTATAAAGATGTATTTTTTTTAAGTTAGTGTCAGGATATAAATGATATATTTCATTTACTTCTGACAAACATTAATTGTCTCCATGAAAGCATTGTGCAGTCTTTGAATATCCATAATGTTACAGCTATTTATTTCATTATAAATGTTCCATATCTTAAGAAGATAAATAGAGTATATTATACGACACTGTCAGCATGGAATTTTATAGTGATATCATTTGTATTGTACTGTCTAGTCTTTAAAACAAACTTAGTATATATACACAGTACTATTTTATGGTGTGCTCAATACATTTTCTGTCATTAATCATAATATATAATAATGTATCATATTAATTTCTTAATTTCTTTCCTGTCTTTACCATTTGATGATGTTAGTAACATGAACTGTGGATAAATGTGCACATTTGTTGTATTTCTAATTAAATAAAATATAATTGAATTGTTCAATGCCCCATGTTATTACAGCAACACAAAATTATTAAGAACCACTAAAAGTTGCCCTAAGTGTGTCCTATTTGCTGATTGTTATGCCATTTAAACAATTTAATAAAAGCAGATATATGCTTGTGAAATGTTTTATGCAGTAGACTATTATCTTCCATGTCCCACACTGCATCTATTGGTCATTAGCTGTTATTAGTGCTCAATTTTTTAATCGATACTCTGCTGTAGCTTGGTCAAATTATTAATGTATTCAAATATCACTCTTATGCTGATCATATACAACCATATACAACCAGACATATATATACCTAATTCACATAAAGATATTTGGTTTCTCATTGCATCTCACTAACATCTCAGAATTTGTCTCCCACCCATACTAACTTTCAACGATGTCCTGTGGCTCTTGTGCTTTGTAATCATGATACTGTATTAGCAAAAATGTATGTATATAATAGTTTTCTGTCATTGTCATTATGGTGTCACAGCCATTTCCTCTTCTTGCCTTGTGGATTTTAGCATCGACAACATTCATCTTTGTGCTAGCTATGCCTCACCAGCATACTGCCAATCACCGATTCTGTTATACTGTAACGGGTCCTTCCCGGGTGTGACCCGGCATTGGATCCCCTGAGAACTAGCTTATTGCTGGGTCAGGTTGCCATCAGGGGCGGGGACTGTGGTGTCATCAGGGGTGGTTGCGCAGGTGGTGCTAGGAGATGAGATCATCTCTGCGCCATCTCTCCCTATGCTGTGAATGGGTACCAGGTCGCATCGACCCAGAAAACCCATTTACAATGCACCTGCCCCAGTTATTGCCCAGGAATAACCCTTCTTTATTCTCGGGTTGAATTACTGGGTCAGGCCACCCGGGAATTTGGAACTGAACCTTTCACACCGCACAGCGACCCGCAATGACTCTGCAATATATTGGGTTGATACCGGGTTATTTGTGTGGGGTGAAAGAGGTATAAGGTAATGGTAATCTTTTTTTGTGTGTGTGTTTGGGGGGATAGGAGGGGGCTTAAAAGCTCTTGTTAATTCTATCTAATCATGTTATGCCTCAATATTTATCTGAAGTTCCACCTCTGTTTCCCAAAGTTCCTGGCAGTAAAGCATTATGGCAGCACCAGACCTCTCCTGCGGCTGACCTAATCTGCTTCAACCTCTTCTATATCAGACTTCTTTAGCATCAGCCCTCTGAAGCACCATACCTATTCAGCACTGTACCTTTTCTATTTCTATTTATTGGGTTGTATGAAAATAGAAAAAAGTAATCAAATGATCATGTATGCTGGGTAAAGTACAATAAATTTTCTTATTTCTTCAGCAGGTAGACAGCAAAATGATAGTACCAGACAGCTGCATAAAGTTCACCGCTTAGTAATATACAGGCTTCAAAGAAGTTGGAATAAAAATCCAGATGGCTCCTAATGTAACCACACACCCCAGTCCTATCATCTAGGTGATTGATTCACTGTCAGAAGCATTGACCTACTGCACAAACACATTTCTAAAGGTACAAGACGAGTGGTAGTGATTAGTCTAGTTGTAGCTTACAACAGACTCAGCCAAAACCTGTAATGGATTCCATCATTCCTACTGCTGCTGCTGCTCCAACCCTGTGAAAGCTGCCTGCTGTTCCACATTAACCTCATGTGTAATCATAGAAATAATATTAAATAAAACACTGCAAATATGAACCCATGTAAGATGGTAATGGTAAAGTAAATAAAAAATAGAATTTATCCAAATCAAAATTGAGTGTGATACAACGCTGGTGTGAGCAGCATCTATTTTAGCACAATATCACAAGAGTAGGTATAAAGAGGGATGCAGACAAGGGGGTGTCACTGGGTACAAATTACCTGAGCCTGGGCTTGTCTGGGGGCCAGAGCAAGTCATTAAGGCCAAGCAATGATTCCCCAAACAATGTGTGAAGCCACTTTGCATAAAAGTGAAAGTATTCAAAAGGAACAGTATTTAGAGTGGATATGTTCATGCCACAGACCCCTCTCTAGCACCTAAAATGCTATAGTGGCCCTGGTTATAAATTGTGACATTATTCAAACCATTAACCATTTACAATACATTTAGCTCTAGAACACATAGGACAGAGGACCAGAAATACGTATACCAGCACTGTGGTCTCAAAGGTGAATACAAAATTGATAACAGATATGTAATGGGGAATACACACTAGATGGGGTGGTCTTCAGTATGCCGAATGTTGGGATCCCGGCGCACAATATACCGGCGCCGGGATCCCGACACCCGGCATACCGACAGCTATTCTCCCTCGTGGGGGTCCACGACCCCCCTGGAGAGAGAATAAAATAGCGTGGCACGCGTAGTGCGCCACCGTGCCCACAGCGTGGTGAGCGCAGCGAGCCCGCAAGGGGCTCCTTTGCGCTCGCCACACTGTCGGTATGCCGGTGGTCGGGCTCCCGGCACTAGTATGCTGGTCGCCGGGACCCCGGCCACCGTCATACCATACTACACCCCACTAGATGATTTAAGTGGACAATATGCACAATGAAGATAAAGATATTATGCATATTGTAAAGTGTGTATGCACGATAATGATGTGCACTCCCACAGGTCATTATCGTTTATCTTTATCAACTGAATATGCAGTTCAATTTGGGCTATAACTTTCATGCCTGCATGGCCAGGGATTAGAGGGGGTGACATCACTGAACAATTTTCTTCACATCTTTCATTCTGCAGATGGGGACATTTTAAAAGAAATCTTTATCTTTATTAAATCAAAATCGCCTAGTGTGTACCTGCCTTTAGTTAATACATATTTCTGCCATCAAGTGGGTGGGGTGATCTCATGAAAACACAAGGCCTAATTCAGTCCTGATTGCAGCAGCAAAATTGTTAACCAATGGGCAAAACCATGTGCACTGCAGGGGGGGGGGGGGACACACACACATAACATGTACAGAGAAATTTAGATTTTGGTGGGTTATTTTGTTTCTGTGCAGGGTAAATATTGGCTGCTTTATTTTTACACTGCAATTTAGATTTCAGTTTAAATACACCCCACCCAAATCTAACAATCTGCACAAGTTATATCTGCCCCACCTGCAGTGCACATGGTTTTGTCTATTAGAGAACAATGTTGCTGCTGTGATCAGGTCTGAATTAGGCCCACAATTTGCAGTGAATCATTCTTTCATCACATCCCACAGAAAGGTGCAATGAATCAGCAAGGGTGATGAAAAAAATGCAGTAAAGGAAAAGGAAATGGATGGGGAAGTTAAGGAACTGCACTGTTTGGAAAACACCAGATGTTGCTATTTATCTCAAATATTTTTTTTTTACTAATAACACTAGCTATTTGTTATATGTACATATATTGTACTGTATACTGTTAATGTGTAGGTGTGTCCATGAGAGAGTGTCCAGAATCCTTTTTTATGGTGAAAGACTCTTGGTCAGCATAACCACTTTGCTGCAAAGAATTAGTGGGGCTCATCTTCCCGATATCAGTTAGTCTGTGAAAGACTGTCCATTTATCCTCTGCATTGGTGGTGTAGTGCCACTACAAAATTACTTTTAGTGCCACTACTCCACCTGACCAGGAAACCAGTGGAGACTTACTGCATCAACATATGGTTAATTCTGTAGCAATATGACAGTACAGCCATACTCACAGTTATACACACTCTGGTCATAGAGCGGTACCTGAGTGGAATGAATGCATACAGGTCACCGGCCGAAGACTGCATAGCAGTGCAAGTGGCACCAGGCTCTTTATAGATGTGTATATCTCAGTAAATAACATGTGTCAGTGGAGCTAAGTGAACGACATCTGTGTCCCAGTGTGGCACTCTAGCACAGTGAAAATATGGCACCACACATGTGAAGTAATATGTTTGGTGGCCAGCTTGGTTAGGGATTTGATGCCTCCATGTAGAAACCTAAAGATGGAGTATGTGCAGTAGCGCTCGCCAATGCTTCCCTGTACCTGTTCTACCTGCTTACTGTATGTGTCCTCCATGTGCTGTCCAAACACCTTCACTTGGTTGGCCTTTTCCCTAACCTTTTATGCAGAGTCTTGGGCCCCAACCATTTCATTTCCCCGGTAGACCTTTAATGTCCCAATCTTACACTGGTCTTGACGGTTTTTCCGTTCACTTGACCCTACTTTCACATCCTGGTCATGCCCCCTCCCCATGTGAACTTCATAACATGCACTTGTACCAAGCACCATGGCTCCATGCTATGCCTCTGGATAGTATACAGCAGTGTTTCTCAACTCCAGTTCTCAGGAACCCCTAATAGTACATTCTTTACAGATCTCCTCAGTATCACATCTGAAATAACTAGCTCCACAAGTGGATTTCTACAAATGTGTCAGCCAGTAATGAATACACCCATGTATTAACTAGGAGTAAAATATGCACTGTTAGGGATACCTGAGGACTGCAGTTGGAAAACATTGGTATATCCTGTTATTTAGAAAATATAACTGTGCAATAGAAATATTTTATTATAAAATAAAACTATTGAATGATTATCATTATAATAGGAAACTAAGTGTTTATAAATTGTAGATTAAGACACATACTAAAATAAGTTTATGTATTATTTCAGAAAAAAAGATACATTTCAATCTTATAACCTTCATATAAGAAGCACAAACTGTTAAATAGTCAAGCTGCATTTAGCACAGTTCATGCACAGTCCAAAATGTTTCTACAGTACCTGCAACTGTCAGCAACGTACCTGCATTTAAGTTTGTACTTTCAGAGAAATTTGGAGGAGACATGATCAATATTCATAATTTGTGGCATAATTGCTGCAAACCACTAGACTTCAGCTCCTGCTTACTTGGTCTGGTCAGTTACTGGACTCTCTTCCTCCTGCAGTGGAGTCTGCTGGGCTGATGCTCTCCCCTGCCATCATCTGCCAGTAGCTGTTTCAGCATCTCATGTGCCAACTTGGATTTTCTCCATATTCACAACTAACCAATCCTTTCCCTGAATCTATGATCACCTTAGTGCTGTCAGCCAACCTTGATTCTACTCTCCTGAGAGAGGATATTTAATGGCATCTATATGTTTCCTCTTTGCCTGAATTTTATCTAAACTACTGTACTTGGGTGGTCATTCCGAGTTGTTCGCTAGCTGCTTTCGGTCGCAACGCGGCGATTAGGTAAAAAAGCGGCATTTCTGTGCATACGTATGGGCCGCAGTGCGCACGCGCGATGTACTTTCACAAAAGCCGATGCAGTTTCACACAAGGTCTAGCGACGCTTTTCAGTTGCACTGCTGGCCGCAGAATGATTGACAGGAAGTGTTTTTTTCTGGGTGGTAACTGACCGTTTTCGGAGAGTGTGTGTAAAAACGCAGGCATGTCGGATAAAAATGCAGTAGTGGCTGGGGAGACGTAGGCGTGGCTGCCCGAACGCATGGCGTGTTTGTGACGTCAAAACAGGAACTAAACAGTCTGAAGTGATTGCTAGCTAGGAGTAAGTCTCGAGCTACTCTGAAACTGCACAATCTTTTTTAGTAGCAATGCTGCGATCCTTTCGGTCGTACTTCTGCTAACCTAAGATACACTCCCAGAGGGCGGCGGCTTAGCGTTTGCACTGCTGCTAAAAGCAGCTAGCGAGCGATCAACTCGGAATGAGTGCCTTGGTCTGCAGATCACTGGCTCCCAGCTCATGGATATTTTCATTTTTTCATTCCTGCTTCTCCTTCTGTCATCATTCTAGAAGTCTCCTTGTAAATATTGTGCAATATTTGGTTCTAAATGTCTAGTTCCAGCTGCATTTGTGTCTTTTCCTGGAAACCTCCTTTTGGAAATACAGTACCTATGACTTGACTGTAGCATCTCCAGTACTTTGTCTTTCAGCAGTTTCTCCAGCTTGCAGCGTCTCACAGTATGGGGGTAATTCAGAGTTGATTGCAGTAGCAAATTTGTTAGCAGTTGGGCAAAACCATGGGGGTCATTATGAGTTGTTCGCTCGTTGCCGATTTTCGCTATGCTGCGATTTGTTGCTAAATGTGCATGCGCAAGGCACTGCAGTTGTGGCAGATATAACATTTGCAGACAGAGTTACATTTGGGTTTGTTATATTGTTTCTGTGCAGGGTAAATACTGGCTGATTTGTTTTTACACTGCACTTTAGATTTCAGTTTGAACACACCCCACCCAAATCTAACTCTCTCTGCACGTTATATCTGCCCTCCCTGCAGTGCACATAGGCCCTCATTCCGAGTTGTTCGCTCGCTAGCTGCTTTTAGCAGCATTGCACACGCTAGGCCGCCGCCCTCTGGGAGTGTATCTTAGCTTAGCAGAATAGTGAACGAAAGAATAGCAGAACTGCTACTAAATAATTCCCTGCAGTTTCTGAGTAGCTCCAGACCTACTCACAGATTGCGATCAGCTCAGTCCGTTTAGTTCCTGGTTTGACGTCACAAACACGCCCTGCGTTCGGCCAGCCACTCCCCCGTTTCTCCAGACACTCCCGCGTTTTTCCCTGACATGCCTGCGTTTTTTAGCACACTCCCGGAAAATGCTCAATTACCACCCAGAAACGCCCCTTTCCTGTCAATCATTCACCGATCAGCAGTGCGACTAAAAAGCGCCGCAGGATCCACAGCAAAACTGCTACGTTTTTAGTTAAATAACTAAGCGCATGTGCCCTGCGTGCCTTGCGCATGCGCATTTTGCAACAAATCGCAGCATAGTGAAAATCGGCAACGAGCGAACAACTCGAAATGACCACCATTGTCACACACTGCATGGATCACAGGACTTATAGATGCACATGAACAAAGCACACTACAGTTTCAGTCCTGCCACCCTACAGTATCAGTCCTGCCACTTATCAGTGCTGATGATCACAGCCACATACTACCACTATTAACAGACAGCTGTACATTTTTTCACTGATGTCTGTAAATTAAATGCAGCTCACAACTGGTGTAACTGGCACTGTCAAAAGTCTGCCTGACCACGTGCCAAACTGAGGAAAGCACAAGGGGTGAGAGCCCTTGTCACGGACATAGCAGAAGCCGCCTTTTCCTTCCCCCACCAAGTTACACCCCATGTTTCACACCACACAGGAATTTGTGCTTGCACCCCTGCCACCCACTGTCTCTTCCTGTTACCCAATGTCTCCCACCATATTCTACTGTCACCCTCTGCCTCATCTTGCCTTCCATTGTCACCCTCTGCCTCTGTCACCCACTGCTGTGTGCCCTATTGTGAACTTAGGTTAGGGTGGAGGAGGGGGTCCAAATTATAATTTTGCACTTGGACTCACCACTCACAAGTTCTGCCACTGGTTACTGTATATGGGGAGACCTAAGTGCTGGTATGAAAACTCAGAGAATTGACAAAGATAATACGTATATTCCACAATAATTAGAGACACAATGTCAACCATACATGAGAAATGGTCAATACAAAGTGTGGAGGTGAATCCAAAAGAGTATAACAAGTATGCAATATGGAAAACAAAGGAAAAGTACTCTCTTGGTTGGGTCAATTGCCTACCTTAATGAATAGATCATCTGTATAAAACTTACATTTTAATAATAATAAATATAAAATACAATCCCATGGAGAGTACATACAAAACACAAACAGACACACAAATATAGTACTGAAAAGTATTTGTTAAAAAAAAGTTTCGACCAATCATAAGGTTTCATTTGCATAAAAAAAAATGCAATAACAGGTTTATACACAACTGGCAAATTTACAGAATCACAATAAATGAATGCTGAATATTATGGTATTGTTAGAAAGTAGTCAACATCAAACAAAGGGGCAGATGTGTTAAGCCTGGAAAAGTGATAAAGCAGTGATAAGTGCAAGGTGATAACACAAAAGCCAATCAGCTACAATATGTACATTTACAGTTAGGAGCTGATTGGCTAGTGCGTTATCACCTTGCACTTATCACTGCTTTATCACTTCTCCAGGCTTAATACATCTGCCTCAAAGTTATTAGGGTAGTAGCTCAACATCAATAAAACAATACCTTGATAAAATAAGGTCACAGTAGGTGAATATTGATTATTATGGTATTTCAGGAAAATAATCAACACCAAACAAAAGTATTTAGGGAGGTAATCAGGCATAAGTGTTTAAATACAGTAATGATTATTTTGAATAATCACAATGTGGTGATCCAGTCACCAGAATAAATGGTGTTAAGAATTAGGTAATACAGTATAAGAATGCAAGTAGCCGATATTGTTGTAATATCAGACAAATGTCAATGACAATTCAGATCTCCTTTGGTGACAATACAGTACATACAAAGATAATGGTACAACTGAATCGTGTATGATTCACGTTTATAAAACCTCATAGTCTGCAGGAATAAAAATGAACAATGTGGACAATATATGTGAGTCTCCTGTTAATGCAGTAATTATGGTGAAATGAGTGAGAGGAAACGCAATATCATATTATAATAACATAGCAGGAGAAAAAATATTCAGCAACTCCTATTAAAGCTGTCAAGAAATGATCTAGGGAAAAGATGTCCGTTCTAGAGGCAGTAAATGGGCTGCTTTTTACCAGGTGAAACAGTGGATGGTAAATGAGTTCAATACCATCTCTTAGGGGGTTCAGAGTTACAGTATAAGAAGATGTCTGCTGTTGCACCTTACCCCTCCTCATGTCATCAGGCCTGTTACATGATGGGGTCCAGTACAGTGAGTGTGTCTGAAATGAAAAGAATAAATAGCAGCAAGAGTGCAGTGAAAAGATTATCAGAAAGAGTGACTGACGGAGTTCTTATTTAACCCAAAGCTGTAAGAAAGTAATGAGGCAGTCCCTGTATGAGCACTTTGAATACTTACAGTACCGAACGCTTTTGTCTTTATGACAGCATACGGATCACATGTATCAGCGCTACCACGGGGGTGCCAGAAAAAGGAAAATACCTGCATAGTTACTGCCAGACTAAGGTTCCAAATCTTTTCCCACCTGCTCATATACTGGAGGTTTGTGCGGTTTAGCCTAAAAAGCTGCACCACCGCCGGATCTGAGAGGGAGTCCATGCCCAGGATCTGGTCATGCTCCTGTGCATTCCTCCTGCACTGCTCTTTAATAGTCAACAGCCCAGACATGTACAGCTCGTAGGGGTTCAGAAAATTCACTATTACTGCACACACACAAAGGTAAAATGGAGGTAGGTGTTGTTTATATTGTTAGAATATGGTGGACTCTGTACCTGTCTCCTTCTGTGTATCAGTCTATGGGGGTCATTCTGACCTGATCACACACTGCAGTTTATTGCAGCGCAGCAATCGGGTCTGAACTGTGCATGCGCCGGTGCAGCAGTGCGCCAGCGCATGCTAGACGGCCGAAGGCTGTCACTGAGCTATGATCACCTCTGCCTGATTGACAGGCAGAGACGGTCGCTGGGTGGGGGGGCGGAATGGTGGCGTTTGGCTGCCATTTCGTGAGCGCGGTCCGGCCAATGCAGGCGTGGCCGGACCATGCGGGGGTGGGCCGCAGCAACTGCATGTGATGTCACGCTATGGGCCAGGGAGCGATGTGTACGCTAAAGCTGCGCTGTCTGGGAGCTACTCCAAAAGTGCAAAAGCATCGCTGATGTGCGATGCTTTTGCACTTCTGCAGGGGGAGGGGGCGTGGCACTGACATGCGGGGTGGGATAGCCCTGTGCTGGGCATCCCCCCACATGTCTATTGTCATGATCGTAGCCCTGCAAAAAATTTCAGGGCTACGATCAACACGGAATTAGGCCCTATGGTTGCGTCCCCTAGTGTTAGACCTCTATTTTCAGGAGTCACAGTTCTATTTCCTCCATCTTAGAGAGAGTGAGGGGAGTGTGACACACAGAGACTGAGAGACAGAGTCCCGGTGTACAAGTGTGCAGAGCTGAGACTGGGAGCAGATCTCAGCTACAGAGACTCACAGTGTTTCCAGTGCATGCATCATCTTTTCTACAGTGGGAGTCAGACTGCATGACTGTGCAGTCCTCCATCCCTTAGCACCAGAGACATCTCCTGATAAGTACCACTGCCTAATGCTGTTACCTTGTGTGATATATGGGCTCCTGATTACCAATATCAGTGTTACATCTGAGTCACCTGTGTACACTAAATAAACCTGCATTACTGTTTTAGTCACTAAGTGTGTGGACTGGCGTCACTGCACCAGATAGCACAGAACACTCTGCCAGCAGGTTATGGGCCCAGTCCTGTGCCCAGACCCAAGTGTATTTGTAAGATTAGCCCCCGGCGTGCTGGTGAATAATCACAGTGACACAATTAAAGTGACATTTTATACAAGTGCAGAAAGATGTATAATAAAGGACACAGCATGAGCTTTGCTAAGCTGAAAGGTTCAGAGACCTATGCTGCATGGAAATTCACCATGGAGATGCAGCTTAAGTGGGAAAAATTGTGGATGGTTACTATAGACCAGGAAGCAGGTCCAAACCCATATGACGTAGACAGAGCCATCAGGACAATAGATTTAGCTGTGGAGCGGCATGTCTATTCAATAGTCAGTGGGAAAGTGTCAGCTAAGGACATGTGGACAGCCCTGCAAAATACATATGAAGATAAAGGTCTAATGATAAGAATAAGTGTAAGACGCATGCTATATGGAACAAAACTGAGTGCCTGCAAGGACATGAACAATTGCATTGATAAGTTATTGTCAATAGCTCAGCAGTTGGCATTGGTGGGGGCACAGGTGGACAAGGAAGAGGTTGCAGTGGCTATGTTACAGAATCTGACACCAGAATTAGATTTTTTGGTGGTTGCTTTAGAGTCAAATGACACAGAGCTTGTAAGAGCCAAGTTGCTGCAGTTCCAAGAATGTATTCCTGTCGAGAACATAGCTGAGGGTTCTACCTTGATCACAAAGGGCACAAAGTCCAGAAAGCACAAATTCAAGTGTTTTGTATATCACAAGAAAGGACATAAAGCTTTAGATTGCAAGATGAGAGATTCCAGTTGTGCGCAAAAGCAGCGTGACAAACCAAACGAGTCAGCACTGAATGTAGCAGGAAGGATTGCTGGTAAATGGACTCAGTTGCCACTAGACATTTCAGTTGCAATAAGCAGTGGTTCAATTAATTAGTAGAGCAGTATGCACTTGTATTAACTAATTTGCAACAATAATAAATATCCAAAGTAACACTCAGCACAGAGAATTTACAGATAACACTGACTGTTCTACTGCTATATTACATACCTAATTTAAGAAACATACAGACAGTTGAAGTTTCCTGTTTGATTAATATAAACTTATGCTGAATAGTACAATGGAATAGTTTGAATACAGTATGTGAAGCTGGACAATCCAACAGACTGAGTACTTTAAAATCGATGTAATTTTATTAAGATATTCCTCCTCTTTCTGTGCGAATAAGACCCTCACATTAAGGAATCTATTGGGTATTTAATTTCCAATATACCTTTTTTGGAGAGACTTTCAGTATAATTATATTAATTTACTGGAGGAATATTAGATAATAAATGTTGGCTGACAGATATTATTAACCTTGATACCATTTGGACAAACTAAAGAATATATGCTCTTTTGAATGGTATATACAATATATGACAGCCCAGATCTTGGCACCCAATCAAAATTGGCACCTAATATTGCTGGCGATAACCTGGATTTGTATAAAATACTGCTGTTGATAAAATTTAGAATAAAATAACTCTCAAGAGACTGATATATAGTCTCTGATCTGCAATAGCACATTCAAACTACTTGACAAATAAAGTCAAGAAACAGGTAGTGAGCCTTGATTTTATGTCACTTTATTAGCACTTTATCCACTGTGTCTGATAATTGTATTTCTGCCATATTGTACTGTCTTCATTTCGAAGTTGGACACTTTTTAATCAATATATTAAAGGTTATATTTTCATTATTTCATGTGTTCCCACAAAGAGACATTCTTCTTCACTTTTCTTCTTGGATGTAAAGGCAGCAGAAAGCGTGTCTGAATCTGAGCGTGTCAAAGCAAACAACAAATCAGAGAACAGACGTTTCACTAAGAGCAACAAAGGTATTCCAGACAAGAAATACAGTGAGGAGTATGCAAACATAGCTTACTGTGAACCTCAAAACATACAGGAAACAAAGTTAAGCAGTGATTGGACTCAGTGGAAGTCAACAATTGATACAGAACTGTCAACAATACATAATCTATTGTTATATCAACTAGACTTTGATTCCACATTCCTAAATGAAGAATTGATTGAGAAAATTTATATGGAACCACCTGAACATTATGATATGGACATATTCCAAACTGGGAAAGTTTGTCTCTTAAAGAAGTCGCTATACGGCCTCAAGCAAAGTGGTCATTGCTGGTATGTAAAGTTGGATGCAGCGTTACTAGAAATTAACTTTTTTAGGTCAGAGACTGATCACTGCCTATACCAAAAACCATCAAACAAAAGTTGTTCATCATAACTGTCTATGTGGATGATTTCCTTTTGTCAGGCCAAGAAGATCACATCACTGATGTCAAGTATTAGCTTACACAAAGATTCAAGTTGAAAGATCTAGGCCCTGCAAATCATCTATTAGGTATGAAAATTGTACAAAACCTGCATGATGGAACTGTCACAATTGACCAACAAACATATATTGAGGCAATAATTTCCAAGTATGGAATGACAGATACAAAACCAGTAAGTACTCACATTGATAAAAGTACAAAGATGGTCAAGGCCATGTCACCAAGCAGCAAAAGGGAGATAGAGGAAATTCAATAAATCCCTTATCAAATGCCATTGGTAGTTTGATGTATGAAAGCATTGGGACACATTCAGACAACACACATGCAGTGAGTCGGGCAAGCCAGTTTGCAAATAATCTTGGGAGACAACACTGGATTGCAGTAAAGAGAATATTAAGGTACCTCAAAGGTATAAGTTCACTAAAGCTGAAATTTACAAGATCTTCAGATACCAGCTTAAAAGTATTATGTGATGCCGACTGGGGATCAGATGAGGTTGATATATGTTCTTATACTGGACACCTGTTTGCAGTGGCAGACACAGCTGTAAACTGGGCAAGTAGGAAACAACCCACAGTTGCTTTTTCTACAATAGAGGCAGACTACATGGCACTTACAGAAACTAAGAAGCACTTTGGATAAGAGAGATTTTATGCAAATTAGGTCTTCTTTACCACAGTGAGATCATCATCATAAAGTGTGATAACAAGGGAGCAAGTGATCTTTCTTGTATCACAAAGCATCATGGATGGTATAAGCATATTGCTAAAAGACATTATTTCATTCATGAGTTGGTGGAAAACAAGTCCGTCAATGTGGAATATGTTGCAAGTGAAGAAAATATTGCCAACATGTTGACAAAAGGACTGTCATCACACTTGCTACTTGCATTCCTGATGGAATGTGGACTAGAAGATGATTAATCTTGATTTATTCTTACTATTTTTGCTTCATGTTATGTTTTTGATTACAGGAGTGATTTTATTGATTTGTTTGATAAAATGCCATGTTTTTTAAACTTGTGACCGGAAACAGTCTTGAGTGAGGGGGAGTGTTAGGATATGGTGCGCTCTGTACCCGTCTCCTTCTGTGTATCACTCCATGGGTGCATTCCCTAGTGTTAGACCTCTAGTGCCAGGAGTCACTAGGAGGCGGATTTATATGATGTTAGTTCCTTTTCCTTCATCTCAGAGAGAGTGAAGAGAGTGTGAAACACAGAGACTGAGAGACAGAGTCCTGGTGTACAAGTGTGCAGAGCTGTGACTGGGAGCAGATCTCAGCTACAGAGACTCACAGTGTTTCCAGTGCATGCATCATCTTCTCTACAGTGGGAGTCAGACTTCACGGCTGTGCAGTCCTCCATCCCTCATCACCACAGACATCTCCGGATAAGTACCACTGCCTAATGCTATTACCTTGTGTGATATATGGGCTCATGATTACCGAAATCAGTGTTACATCTGAGTCACCTGTGTACACTAAATAAACCTTCATTACTGTTTAAGTCACTAAGTGTGTGGACTGGCGTCACTGCACCAGATAGCACAGAACACTCTGCCAGCAGGTTATGGGCCCAGTCCTGTGCCCAGACCCAAGTGTACTAGTAAGATTATCCCCCGGAGTGCTGGTGAATAATCACAGTGACACAATTTAAAGTGACATTTTATTCAAGTGCAGAAAGATGTATAATAAAGGACACAGCATGAGCTTGCGAAGCTGAAAGGTTCAGAGACCTATGCCACATGGAAATTTGTCATGGAGATGCAGCTTAAGTGGGAAAAGTTGTGGATGGTTACAATAGACCCGGAAGCAGGTCCAAACCCATATGACGTAGACAGAGTGGAGCAGAATGTATATTCAATAGTCAGTGGGAAAGTGTCAGCTAAGGACACGTGGACAGCCCTGCAAAATGCATATGAAGATAAAGGTCTAATGATAAGAATAAGTTTAAGACGCATGCTATATGGAACAAAACTGAGTGCCTGCAAGGACATGAACAATTGCATTGATAAGTTATTGTCAATAGCTCAGCAGTTGGCATCGGTGGGGGCACAGGTGGACAAGGAAGAGGTTGAAGTGGCTATGTTACAGAATCTGACACCAGAATTTGATTTTCTTGGTGGTTGCTTTAGAGTCAAATGACACGGAGCTTGTAAGAGCCAAGTTGCTGCAGTTCCAAGAACGTATTCCTGTCGAGACCATAGCTGAGGGTTCTACCTTGATCACAAAGGGCACAAAGTCCAGAAAGCACAAATTCAAGTGTTTTGTATATCACAAGATAGGACATAAAGCTTCAGATTGCAAGATGAGAGATTCCAGTTGTGCGCAAAAGCAGCGTGACAAACCGAACGAGTCAGCACTGAATGTAGCAGGAAGGATTGCTGGTAAATGGACTCAGTTGCCACTAGACATTTCAGTTCCAATAAGCATTGGTTCAATTCTTTAACACCTTCTGTTCCCATTATAGTTACACAGATTGAAAATTAGGCCCTTACTGCATTAGAAGCTTGGAAAATCACAGTATGTTTAAGAATTGGAGGTGAGACAGTTGTTACAGATATACAAGATGTGTACAACATGCCTTATTTAGGAAGTAATCTCATTGCTATCAGTGTCCGAGAGAATAGAGGCTAAGAGGCTTAAAAGTTCAATTTCAGAAAGGCAAATGTATGATGCATAATAAAAGAGGGACAGTTATTGCTTCAGCAACCCGGCACCACCAACTATATGTTCTGGACACTGAGGAGTGTACTGCAATGATGGCTACTAAGGAAAAACAGTCAATAGAGCTGTGGCACAAACGATTGGGTCATCTGGGATATGACAACATCCAGAAACTGCTAGATGGAACGGTACAGGGATCACCATGAGCAACGCTGAAAGACCCATGTGTGAGAGTTGCATAAAAGGCAAGCAAACTCGCAACCCATTTCCAAAGTCAGTTAGTAGAGCAGTATGCACTTGTATTAACTAATTTGCAACAATAATAAATATCCAAAGTAACACTCAGCCCAGAGAATTTACAGATAACACTGACTGATCTACTGCTATATTACATACCTAATTTAAGAAACATACAGACAGTTGAAGTTTCCTGTTTGATTAATATAAACTTATGCTGAATAGTACAATGGAATAGTTTGAATACAGTATGTGAAGCTGGACAATCCAACAGACTGAGTACTTTAAAATCGATGTAATTTTATTAAGATATTCCTCCTCTTTCTGTGCGAATAAGACCCTCACATTAAGGAATCTATTGGGTATTTAATTTCCAATATAACTTTTTTGGAGAGACTTTCAGTATAATTATATTAATTTACTGGAGGAATATTAGATAATAAATGTTGGCTGACAGATATTATTAACCTTGATACCATTCGGACAAACTAAAGAATATATGCTCTTTTGAATGATATATACAATATATGACAGCCCAGATCTTGGCACCCAATCAAAATTGGCACCTAATATTGATGGCGATAACCTGGATTTGTATAAAATACTGCTGTTGATAAAATTTAGAATAAAATAACTCTCAAGAGACTGATATATAGTCTCTGATCTGCAATAGCACATTCAAACTACTTGACAAATAAAGTCAGGAAACAGGTAGTGAGCCTTGATTTTATGTCACTTTATTAGCACTTTATCCACTGTGTCTGATAATTGTATTTCTGCCGTATTGTACTGTCTTCATTTCGAAGTTGGACACTTTTTAATCAATATATTAAAGGTTATATTTTCATTATTTCATGTGTTCCCACAAAGAGACATTCTTCTTCTCTTTTCTTCTTGGATGTACAGGCAGCAGAAAGCATGTCTGAATCTGAGCGTGTCAAAGCAGACAACAAATCAGAGAACAGACGTTTCACTAAGAGCAACAAAGGTATTCCAGACAAGAAATACAGTGAGGAGTATGCAAACATAGCTTACTGTGAACCTCAAAAACATACAGGAAGCAAAGTTAAGCAGTGATTGGACTCAGTGGAAGTCAGCAATTGATACAGAACTGTCAACAATACATAATCTACTGTTATATCAACTAGACTTTGATTCCACATTCCTAAATGAAGAATTGATTGAGAAAATTTATATGGAACCACCTGAACATTATGATATGGACATATTCCAAACTGGGAAAGTTTGTCTCTTAAAGAAGTCGCTATACGGCCTCAAGCAAAGTGGTCATTGCAGGTATGTAAAGTTGGATGCAGCGTTACTAGAAATTAACTTTTTTAGGTCAGAGACTGATCACTGCCTATACCAAAAAACCATCAAAGAAAAGTTGTTCATCATAACTGTCTATGTGGATGATTTCCTTTTGTCAGGCCAAGAAGATCACATCACAGATGTCAAGCACCAGCTTACACAAAGATTCAAGTTGAAAGATCTAGGCCCTGCAAATCATCAATTAGGTATGAAAATTGTACAAAACCTGCAAGATGGAACTGTCACAATTGACCAACAAACATACATTGAGGCAATAATTTCCAAGTATGGAATGACAGATACAAAACCAGTAAGTACTCATATTGATAAAAGTACAAAGATGGTCAAGGCCATGTCACCAAGCAGCAAAAGGGAGATAGAGGAAATTCAATAAATCCCTTATCAAATGCCATTGGTAGTTTGATGAATGAAAGCATTGGGACACATTCAGACAACACACATGCAGTGAGTCAGGCAAGCCAGTTCGCAAATAATCTTGGGAGACAACACTGGATTGCAGTAAAGAGAATATTAAGGTACCTCAAAGGTATAAGTTCACTAAAGCTGAAATTTACAAGATCATCAGATACCAGCCTAAAAGTATTATGTGATGCCGACTGGGGATCAGATGAGGATGATAGATGTTCTTATACTGGATACCTATTTGCAGTGGCAGACACAGCCGTAAACTGGGCAAGTAGGAAACAACCCACAGTTGCTTTTTCTACAATAGAGGCAGACTACATGTCACTTACAGAAACTAAGAAGCACTTTGGATAAGAGAGACTTTATGCAAATTAGGTCTTCTTTACCACAGTGAGATCATTATCATAAAGTGTGATAACAAGGGAGCAATTGATCTTTCGTGTATCACAAAGCATCATGGATGGTCTAAGCACATTGCTAAAAGACATTATTTAATTCATGAGTTGGTTGAAAACAAGTCCGTCAATGTGGAATATGTTGCAAGTGAAAAAAATATTGCCGACATGTTGACAAAAGGACTGTCATCACACTTGCTACTTGCATTCCTGATGGAATGTGGACTAGAAGATGATTAATCTTGATTTATTCTTACTATTTTTGCTTCATGTTATGTTTTTAATTACAGGAGTGATTTTATTGATTTGTTTGATAAAGTGTCATGTTCTTTAAACTTGTGACCGGAAACAGTCTTGAGTGAGGGGGAGTGTTAGGATATGGTGCGCTCTGTACCCGTCTCCTTCTGTGTATCACTCTATGGGTGCATTCCCTAGTGTTAGACCTCTAGTGCCAGGAGTCACTAGGAGGCGGATTTATATGATGTCAGTTCCTTTTCATTCATCTCAGAGAGAGTAAAGAGAGTGTGACACACAGAGACTGAGAGACAGAGTCCTGGTGTACAAGTGTGCAGAGCTGTCACTGGGAGCAGATCTCAGCTACAGAGACTCACAGTGTTTCCAGTGCATGCATCATCTTCTCTACAGTGGGAGTCAGACTTCACGGCTGTGCAGTCCTCGATCCCTCATCACCACAGACATCTCTGGATAAGTACCACTACCTAATGCTGTTACCTTGTGTGATATATGGGCTCATGATTACCGAAATCAGTGTTACATCTGAGTCACCTGTGTACACTAAATAAACCTTCATTACTGTTTAAGTCACTAAGTGTGTGGACTGACATCACTGCACCAGATAGCCAGAACACTCTGTCATCATATATAGGGGTTTGATTGGAGTTAATGGGCATCTTCTATTTTAATAGGCCTCAGATGTTGATTTACAGTAAACTTGCACAATAAACTCGCTACCCTAAGAACAGTCTATTATTTCACAAGTTGTTTTTTTTGCGACTTTGCGACTTGCAGCTTATTACATCTGGAGACTTATTTGTTTTACATGGGCAACATCTGGATGTCATGTTGTGCTGGTGCAAGAATGGCTGTTGTGAGTTTGATGTTAGTTTACTTGTTCTCAAAGCCTAATACATACAAAGCTTGCAAACTCGCATGATTTTAGCAGAAAACTGGCATGCTTAATAATTTTACATATTACATTTACCCACAGGTGCTACTTATCATTTTATAGCTTCTCACAGTGGATGGTAACACTAGGAAGACTATGTTCACATATTATTATTATTATTATTATTATTATTATTATTAGTTAAAGTTCCCAAAAAATCTGCATCTCCTTATCACATATTGGGATTAATGCCAATTTTCATCACAAGTAATTAATTTCAACAAAGCTTTTTATAAAATTTTCACTTGCGATTTTGGCTTGTAAAGCCAATCATTGATTGACCTTAAGTGAGTGTTTATTTTTAGGAAAAGGTACCTACATATATAATATTTGCTTGAGCAACATGAATAAGCAATAAGATTTTTTTCAGTGGTATGATCTTCTTCTCCCAATTCAGAAAATAAAATTATATATATATATATATATATATACTGGAAAAACGAGGCGGCACTCAGAGGCTTGTAACTGCAATCATATATTTGTGCAAATGGTGCAAATCATATCAGATATGATTTGCACCATTTGCACAAATATATGATTGCAGTTACAAGCCTCTGAGTGCCGCCTCGTTTTTCCAGTATATATCACCGGTTCCCGGTTGGGGAGGGCACCAGAGCAGCATCAGTCCAGTATTGGACTAAGTGGAGTGCCGGAGCATCTGTTCACCTTATATATATATATATATATATATATATATATATACAGAAACGATGCAGGCGGCACTCGGATTCACTGAACAGCACAAGCAGGTAAGTAGTAACAGTTCGAAGTTTATTCACCTCTTCATCAGTAATCTGGTAATCTGAAGAGGTGAATAAACTTTGAAACGTTATTACTTACCTGCTTGTGCTGCTCAGTGAATCCGAGTGCCGCCTGCATCGTTTCTGTGTTAAGGACCCGTGGCTAAGTGGCTGAGTCAAGAAGGGCACTGGAGCAGTAACGCACGTTGTTGGAGTGCTGCCACTAAGAACTGTATATATATCTATATATATGTATACAATTATCCCGGCACTCCTCTTTAAGTGTATGCTGCTGTGGTGCCCTCCCAGAGGTGTTACTCCTCAGTACATGGGTATGAAAAAGAGGCAGCACTCAAACAGGCTTCTTGCAAAAGTAGATAAGTCAGTTTAATATTACCAACATGCTTCGGGGACTAACCCCATCCTCAGGGCCTTAACAGATGTATATCTATATATATAAAACTCTCCCAGCTCTGGCACTCACAGATGTCTCTTAGCAATAGTTCTCCCAGTGCCTTTTACACTACAGCGCTGTAGGTAGATATCTGACCGGTATTGATGGGCTTAGTACCCACCACAAACCAGTTTATAACCTGGCTCAGCCAAGTTAAATAGTGCCAAAGGTTTAGTTAATTGCTGGGTATAATAGAGGCCGGTGAAGTCACTACATTAGTACTGTACTGTAAAACATAATGACATATATACTAAATAAGATTATAATTGTGGAGCAACACAGAAATGGGGTACATGCAGATACATAATTAATCCTACTGCCAAAGCGGTGTTATCATCACACCCATATGATCCAATAAATTCTTTTACTTATGTTAATAACATTATAAACACAACCATGAGTGTAACCATAACTGCAAATGTAATCATAGATAGATTATCCCAATAGGGACCATAAGTCTATTTTAGGAAATTAGACAAAGGATTGTTCTCATTCATTCCTTTTGGAGATATCGTGTCCAATTTGTGTATCCACAAACTTTCTCGTTTTCTGAGCAAGAGAGCACGGTCGCCGCCTCTTTGTAACGGGGGTATCCAGTCTATCAGTTTTGACCTGAGATCAGATACTTGATGTCTTAGAGTCAGAAAATGTCTGGCCACTGGCAAGGTCGCTGTACCCGTGTTGATCGCTTGGTGTATACGTCAATTAGGTTAAAACGTAATTGTACAGATATAGGTAAATTCGAGGATCAGGCTAATATATACGCAACCAGATTTAAAGAAAAAGGTTATCCCAAACATCTGGTAGATTCAGCTCTTAAGAAAACGCGGCTATTAGATAGAAAACAGTTGATCCAGTATAAAGAAAAAAATCTGGAACATATGAAAGGTAAACATAAAAAACTGGACTGTCCTTTTGTAACGCAGTATAATGCAAAGGTGAATGACATCCGTAACAGCTTGGAAAAACACTGGCACATTTTAAAAATGGATTCAGTGCTAGGTAAAGCAATAACAGAGAAACCTAGTTTGGTGTTTAGAAGAGCAAAAACTCTGAAAAATCATTTGGCTCCGAGTGAACTCCCTCCCATTAAGGAAACTAGCACTTTATGTAGCACTTTTTTGAGGAAACAGAATGGTTTCTATAATTGTGGCAATTGTAAAATGTGCACATATGGGTTAACAGGGAAACAAACATTTGTAGATAGTGGGGGAGAAAAAGAATATCAGGTAAAGCAATTTATTAATTGTAATACCACATTTGTGGTTTATATGCTTATATGTGGCTGTGGAAAAAAGTACGTGGGTAAAACTAAAAGAATTTTAAAACTACGTATTTTAGAGCACTATAGGAATATAAAAAACAATCTTGAAAATCATAGTGTTCCCAGACACTTTAAAACCTGCCAAAAAAGCAACCCAAATAAAATGAAATTTATGGGGCTAGAAAATGTGAAATTGGATAAACGAGGTGGAGATCGACTTAAATTGTTGGCTAGAAGAGAGACCTTTTGGATAATGACCCTTAAAACTTTATATCCAGCAGGTTTAAATGAAGGTATTGAAATCACTCCATTTTTGAGTTAAAAACCAGGGGAGGAGGGGATTTTTTAAATTAACTATTCAGTTTAAAATATCAACACCTTGGTAGAAAGGTTTTTTTAGCTAATTGGAACTAATGGGTGAGTTTAATGAAACTACCCACAGGTGGTTTTAAATAGATTTTAAAGTTTTAATGTTTTGATTATTTTTCATTGTTAAAGTATTAGAATTGTTTATGGCTGGTATTAAATGTAAAAGTATAGATGTATATTTAAATAGGAGCAGAATTGCTTCACGTTGATGCTATTTTTATCTAAATGTGGTAATAATGCCGTTATCTAGATTGGATGAGTGTTACTATATATTGGAAGGTTGTGCTACGCCGGGCCAACCCTCTGACGAAGTCCATCATGACGAAATGCGTAGGGGTGTGGCCTGGCGTGAAGGAGCAGACGTCGGTGGTGAGCCTGCTGATCGATACTGCTGGTGGTATACCCACTCATTTGTTACTATACGTGTATACTTACGGTGGTTGAGACCACCGCATCTGGTACGTCACTTTTAAACCGAGTGTGTATAAAGAAGTGAAAAATAAATCCTTGTTTAAAACTGGTTCATGCACTATGAGGCGCCCTTTTTCATTCATATTGTAGAAATCATTGTCTGCCGGTAGTGGATACTGGCTTAGAGGAGACGCCGATCTCAAAGATCTAATGTGCAACGGAGACCTATAGACACCATAGGATATACCTGGTTGGTCTTGGAAATTATATTCTGGAAGCTGGGACTTGTGGTTCCACGGATTGGAGAATAGACTTGCGCACGGACTTTTTGTATATATATATATATATATATATATATATACACACCACACACACACACACACACACACACACACACACACACACAGCATTTCATTTAACATAAATGTGTAAGAGCTGGTAGATATTTCAAATGGAACACTAGCAGGTAAACTGTAGAATACATTTGAATTTCACAGTTTGTGCACCATCAACTCACTAAGCTTCTCAGCACAGCCAGCAGAAAGCTTTACAAAGATGCTATTTACATAACTGGCAGAGCACTTGCAAATGTCAGCACAACAGCTTTCACAATTGCTAATAGCAACATGCCAAGCTATATATGCTACACTAAAACTATTAACCAAATGATTTAAACATATATACACACTGCCTGAATTAACCTTGACATTTAGACTTCTTGTTTTATTTCCATTCCTTTTAAAATCCCAATGGGTTTTCAAAGGATTAACTGCTAATCAATGTATCATATACCAAGTCTTAGGGTAATGTTATTATTCTTGTCTGTAGTGAAGCAAATAATTATAGTATACCTTAAAAATAAACACAGAAAATAGGAATTAGCTTTTCTTAAGACAAATCTATGAAATAAAGTTAATAATCAAATCAGAGGGTGTTTTTTGGCAGTTGAAATATTGCAAGTCAAACTATAATATTCAAACCATTTATGAAATAGATCAGATATATTCTATTCATATTAAAAAACAAGCAAAGGAGCATCTTAAATTTTTTAAGGCCAAGATAATACTGAATGGAATTTATACAAAAGAAAAGTTCTGCAATAATTTGATGTGTGCCTGGGTCACTGACTCACAGCAAATATACAAAACATTACCATATACATATATATATATATATATATATATATATAGACATTGATATCAAATGTATGGAAACTCTTTTAAAGTAGGCAAACTAGAATTAATGATCACAGAAAACATACTGTGTGTTGTTTATGTCGCTGAGATTATATGATTGGAACACATGATTAACCATGTCATTTGGTATGTGTATACAATGCTTAGAAAAAATAGAAATTTGTTTAAGCAAGGTCCAGTGGAAATATACCTTTTAAGATGAAGACTAAGTAGAACAGTGTGGGAGATACCTGTACCTAAATGTATTGCATTGTTAAAGTACAAACAGAGGTTTGTTATATGTCATCTGACATAAATGAAGATACAAAAATGTAATAATTTCTACACATTAAAAGATCAACGATGCACAGTGGAGTGTACATCATGGATGATCTTAACTATACAGATGTAATTAAGAAAATGTGATTTGGAGGTTCTGGAAAGACAAATAAATTTGATCTACTGTGTTTTAAAATGCAACAAACTCTTGAAAGAGTGAAAAGATATATTTTGTGAAGGGAGATTTAATGACTAGTGGTGAGAACATGGTTATACTTCACATGAGTTTTAATAAAGATAACTAAAAAAAAAACCAAATAATTCTGGGATGCAATCGCATGGTGAAGAATAGCGTACTGTACTGTGGCTGGTGCGCATGCGTTGACCCCATGGATGTGGACACTGCATGCGAATGCAGTGGCTGCATCCATCTCTGAATAAGGCCCAGTGTCTAGTATGTGAAGAAAACCTGTGTGTAAATATTATAAAAATTATATTTTGAAAAAGTTGTGAAGACACAATATAAGTGGATAATTTGGACCAGTTATGCAGTTAGATAGATGAGATGCCCTATACCATAAGGACATCTTTGTGATAGATACAAACATGTCAACAATCAAAAATATATGTAATATTAGATATAAGTAGACCATGCCCCATTATTATGCCATAAAATAAGTGTATTACAATATATGTGGAAATCTAGTGGGACCCTCCTCATGGATGTAGCAGCCCTCAGAGATCACCAACCACACTGATGTTTATTGAGGCCATTAGCGACTGCTAGTACCGGTCTGTAATATAACTACTGCTATCTAACCCACTAGATTTCTACATACTGTATATGCCAGCACAGGCTGTGCTGCATATGGATTACAGTTGTATTGCACTAATTGAATGTAATCAGGAATACACATACTGGAACACATCTATAAAACACATCATTCAGTGTTTATTTTTCTATATATTCTAAGTGAATTTGCTATTTCTACACTTATAAGGGACTTCAGAATCCCAAAATGTGCTAATAGTGTACTCCACTCTCTAAATTACTCTGATAAAGCAAGAGAATGCACTAAACCTTCACTCTAAAATCCACCTACTGTTGCTAGTGTTCACTTGTGAAGCTGTATATTCTGCACCTGCTGTATAACCTTTACTCTGCAATAACACATTCTACTTCTTGCTTAAAACAAATTTGCAAGCATGCTAATGATCTTGTTTATGTAATCCCGATTTGGTATTCACAATGTGCTGTGGTTACTTCAGTATAGAGTTTAGATCAGCCTATTATTGAGTAATTTTGTATACACACCCTGTTACAGGTGGATTTTTATCCAAAACCTTGTTTCTTATATCAGACATGACCAAGGAGAATACTGTCTTTCACTTTTTCTATCTGTACTTATTCGGTGGACTCTCATCTGTGATCCAGGGGTACTCACCTGCCTATCACAAACAGCAGATCCACCATGCTCTGTACTCTTGCTGACTTACCTAGAACCTTATATTCTCTGTAATCACTTGTGCTTGTAAGTTTGGTGCACTCTCATTAGTGTCTCAATTACCAAGTCCAATCTCTCTACTATCATACCACACCGAATATACTATCTCGTCTGACCTTGGAAGCCAAACAGTGTTGGGCTGGGTCAGTACTTGGAAGGGAGACCTCTAAGTAATGCTGAGTGTTGTAAAGATCTTTGAATGAATTGGGTGTTGATACCAATTTAACACTAACAGCAGAATCATCACTTTTCTTCCTTCAATTTATTGCTGCCAGTATCCCTAGATATCCTGTATTGCGGACCTTTTATAAATATTTAGATGGTACAGTCAGCAATACAGTACCACAAAAAACCGATGTGAGGATCTCCTGGATGCCGATTGGCCCATTGTGGCCCTATCAATACAATTTTTATCAGTACTGGTCAGGGTGGTAGGGTGTAGCACCAATCAATGACTACATACCACCAACCCACTTGACATTAACAGTGGCCAGAACATACCAAAATTTTCTTCATATTTGAATTCTTTTTTCTTCTCTAAATATTTTCCTAGCTACTATCTGGAAGATACGAATTTGTCTTAATGATATTTAATTAAAAGTTATGTTTTGTCTCTAATAAATCTCACACGGGATTTACTGAAATAACAAGTGTGCACCCACACAAGAGTCTTATTTTTTCTCTCTAAGTTGTATGTATACTTACCCCTGACTCTGGGCGCACCACCAAGTGGACTAACTAATGAATACATGTTGCTTCAATACATTGTCTGACTTTGGTCAATCTTTATCTATCTATAGTATCATAACTGGTGCAGAATCACCCTTGCCTCTTATATTTTAAATTGTTGCCTGGGAAGTGTTAGGTTGTGCAATGTTATGAGTTTTTACTGTTGCTGTTGGTAACATCACTGTGTATTCCAGTTGCTTAAGGATCATAGACTGAGAAAGTGGTGATGAATACATCAGGTTTCATGTTTTCTTGCTAGTCAAAAAGCACTGTTCTGCAATAATAAATAAAATGTTAATAATTCACTGTTATCAATTATTCCTCAATCAGTATGCCTGTTGTGGATGTAAGCTGGTAAATCGTATGTCAGTCTACTTATCCCAACCTCTATTTCATAATTAGCTGATGAATAATAACCAGAATTTGCATGCAATATGTTTTTTTTTTCACGGCAGACATTGTTCATTTTCAGTCTTCAGTGTCTAGTAACAGTGATGTGATCTGGGTATGTTTCTTAATGCAATATCAAGGATATAATGCCATGGACAGTCTTCAGAATTCCACTTATTAGCTTCTTACAATGCTTATGCAAAGTAGAAGGAGTAGAATATATTACCACTTCCTCTTCAAAATGGATCGGTCCTATTTTCTGATTTTGATCATTTGATCACATATTGTAAACTGATAAGTACAGTAGATGTTTACACATATAGCTTGGGAGTACCACCATTTATTTAACAGGTCAATGACATTTTATATGAAACCTCTTGTTCTAATAAATCATTTACACTTGCTGCCATTTGCACAAAATCATCTGCATATATATCTCACGTACACATAATTGCTCTGTTCATTTTATGTTTCTTGATCTTGTCCTTATAAATTATCATCTGTAGTGTAAATGCATATGGACATTTTTAATTTATTCATTGTCTCGGCTTCTGATTTTGTTGAAATCTCACCATCCCCTCCCCTTTTATTTGCTATATAATGCTCCAAGGAAGAGTGTGTTATTTCTAAAAGGAGACTGTCAGAGACACACTCCCTTGCTTCATTTTCACCAATGTGATTGATACATTCTGCAGTCGAATAATTCTCCCATAATATTAGCATCCATGCAAAGAGACCTTCTACTGGATTCTGCCTAAACTTTTTTGCAAATTCTGTAAATTCTATAGATGTACTATAAATGAACTTGTCTCTTCTGCTCACTGCTGTCTAGTTGCGGGTGCTCCATCCTGGACTGTTCCATCCTCATTTAATTTGCTTTTGTGATGTGTGGTCACTAAGGGGGTCATTCTGACCTGATCGCAGTTTAATGCAGCGGTGCGATCAGGTCAGAACTGCGCATGCCAGATGGCCGAAGGCCGTTGGGCCGCTACGATCACCTTTGCTTGATTGACAGGCAGAGGCGGTCGCTGGGTGGGGGGGCAGAATGGCGGCATTTGGCCGCCATTTCATGGGTGTGGTCCAGCCAACGCAGGCATGGCCGTACCGGAAGGGTGGCCGGCCCGCAGCAGCTATGTGATGTCACACGCAGCCGCTGCGGGCCAGGTAGCGATGAGTAGCTCCCGGCCAGCACGCTAAACCTGCACTGGTGGTCAGGAGATACTCTTGAAGTGCAATGGCATCGCCGCTGCGCGATGCCTTTGCACTTCTGCGGGGGGGTGGGCAGCACTGACACGCGGGGTGGGATAGCCCTGTGCTGGGTGTCCCCCACATGTCAGTGTGAATGATCATAGCTGTGCTAAATTTAGCACAGCTACGATCATCTCGGAATGACTACCTATGTGTAACAGTTGTTCTGCAACCCATTATGTGCATTCTACTTCTGCAATTGAGGAATCCTCCTAATATATAGTATTGTCATCCCACTCCTTAGTCTTAATCAAAGTCTTTCTTGTCACAAGTAAAGTTGCACACATTTTTTTCTTTTGACTCTTGTTTACAATGGTCACCACACAGCAAGAAAACTGTTGTTTCAATTCACTCTGATACAGATGGGTCTACCGTTATCTTGACAAGTTTTCTGTGCCTAGTCACAACATGATTTATTAGCATAAACCCTTCATCTATTGTTCTCAGCTGCAATACAATACAGAGAACAATACAGCAGGGGATTAAGTCATTAAAGGAGGGGATTAAGTCCGACTGGCCAGTCTCAGTTAATCCTATTAAATGTCAAGATAAATGTATTTCTCCTCATCATCTGTATACATTAGGAACAGAGACAGCTACTTTTAAATTTATATATATTGTTTCTCAGTTTCCTTCTTGCAAGAGCTTGAGTACAGATCATTAACATCTGGCCTGACATGTGTAGCTGAGTAGAAGTACAGCATGTAAAATTAAGATTTAGTGCCGCTTGATAGGTGTCTGCCAAGTGCCACAAAATTTGAAGCAAGTCTGATGCATGGGGTCACGAGTCTGGAATTAGCCTTCCATGCAGGTAATCTTTCATCTACAGGCCAGGGTCCACAGGCAGACCTCCCTTTCATTACAGTATATACATGGCCCTCAGGTGAGAACCTCAGACAGCAGTGCCATCCCAGTGGAGGTATTTTTTTTCTCCAGTTCATAAAGACTTTTCGTAACATCATTATATAGAGATGCAACATTTAATATCCTGCCACTTTCTACCAACTGTACATCATAATGTAAAGAGGGTGTAGTAAATTTTAAGTGTTAGAATATTCTGATAATGATAAGGAAGCACAGGGTGAACATACTGAGGATAAAAATAATTTGTCCAAAATAACTTCTTTTGAGAGTAATGATCAACCAACATTTAATGCTACTGAAGGCCTGATATACAGGAGACACTCATTCCAGAGGCTTATTTCACTTCTATACAGATGACAGCTGCTACAGACATCAGAATCTGGTGAGATGGTAAGCAAACAGAGATACTCATAAAAGCTGTGCTGTTGCCTAATCAAATATCAGTAATAAAATATCAAACACTCACAGGAATTGATGACTCAATTAATAAAGGCATATCAGGTCACACAGTCAGCTACTGTATATTATACAGTATCTGGATGATCCAAATAACTCTCATTGGTTCCAGAAAATGTTACTACTGCAGTCTTTTTAAGTGGTAAAAATGCAGAGTTTGAAAATGCAAGTTTTGTGTTCACAGAAAGAAAAGGATCTCTGGAAGAAGAGAGGATGGAGAGGGAAATACTCCACAGATCTGTGGAGATCATGACAAGGTATCCACCAACATCTACCTACTTACCCATGGCTTGACTCATCTAAAAAGAGAAGGTTTGTTTAGAGTTGTCAGTACATCCTGATATGCCCATGGTTTTTCCTCCCATGAAGATAAATGACAAAGATTACATTGGCATGAGTAAAAACCTAACGGAAGGCTATAATAACAAAGCCAACACACAAAACATGTAAGGTGGACCCATTGCAGGTAATGCAGATTGGTTTAATACAAATTAAAAAAAAGTAAATATAAAGAGTGTAATATTGTGCTCACTGGCATATCTGTTAGTGGGTGTAGTGTGTGCGGTGCCTACACCGCACATGCTGCACCCATTTTTTGAATACTCACCCCTCCAGAGTCCTGCACTGACATTCACAGCACTGTTGAATCTCCATGAAAATGGTGCAGCGGCCATTTTCACCGAGTTCTCCACATGCACAGTTGAGAAATCATTGGGAAAATGGCCACCATGCCATTTTCCTGGAGATCTGTGCATGCGTTCTCTAGTGCTCAAACTCTAAGCGATAAAAACAGAGAGGAGGGGACTTGAACAGAGGAGGCCTCACATGGGCCTCTTACTCTTTTTAAGTGCCCCTGATTGTGCTATTAGTTTTGAAGAATACTAGTACACTTTCCAGACCTACCATGAGCCTTTCACTGTTAAAGATATTGTAAGACAGAGCTAAGTTTGATGATTGCACTCCAAGAGCATTTAAAATGTGCATTGAAGTGACTGTTTAATATGGGTAAACAACTTATAGCCCATCAGGCAGAGATGAAGGTGGCAGAGATCCTGTTACCAAAAACTCCTGTTATGATATTGAGACAAGAGACAGTATAAAGATTTAAACAAAAATTAGATTCTTTAATAGATTGATGGGAGGGAACTTACCAAGTTCTGCTGATATTCACAACTTCTTTGAAAGTTGCAAAGAAAAGGCAATTGGAGCCATGAAGAAAACCTAAAACCTACGTTTGGCAGTCAACATTCTTTTGAGCTTAATATTACTGTGGGGCAATGAAAAGCCTAATATTGTGTGAAAGGCAGTGGAAATAAGTTAAAGAAAAATGTGACCTGGTATGCAGTAGGTGAAAAGGAAAGTGGTAATGACTCACAGAACACATGGAGATAATATAACCCTTTTTTCATGTTGTGTTTCTCTTATTCTGATTCTAAATCTACATTTATTCTCATCATAACAGGTGCAGCATGCAAATATCTTAAAGGAATGGGCAAGTAATGGGAGTTTTCTTACTGTGCTGGGAATTTAAAAGGTATCATACCTCAATCCAACAGAATCTTTACCAACATTTGAAGCTGTCACTACAACTAAAGTGCTGAGTGTATGTTTAATTGTTATGGAAAACACATCATACAGGGAATTAACTATGTGTGTTAAAACCTGAAATAATGAACACTACAAATATTATAATGAATAGTATAGAGCCCAGTATAATACAGTGTGACTAAATAGACTCTCTTAGATGCTCTATACAATTTATGTTTTCTCTGGACAATTCTTCAGTTGTGATTTGCTGGTAACATCCAAGTCTGCAAAAATGCATGTAACAAATACTGTAGGCATATTTTATTTTGAGAGTCCAGATAATACAGAAACATTCAGGAAGGCTGACATATATTATGTTACCTGGGGAAATACTACATGCCAGAACAAAGCTGATAAGATTAGCAGGTACACAATAGATAATCTAAATAATTTATTACAATTTAACAGAATTTGTATAGGGCTAACTCCAGAGAAAGTCTGTATATGTAATTACTGTGGACATCATGCTGACAGGAGGTGTATAAAGTGGTGTCTAGATGTTCCATCACATTTTCTGGAATAACACCATACTGATCCTTATCATACTTTAATGAGTATAAAATTTAATCTCAATGAATGCTGTGTTTGTTCACACACACACACCTTAAAGACATCAAAATATGGGATTAATACCAGTATTGACTACATATTTCACATTTAAATGTGAAACGCAAAATGCATTTCTAGGACAACAGTAAAGAAGATATTTAAGGTGAATAAATCACAGTTTGATAGACTGGCTCTCAGAGGGTTTACTGTTAATGCTAAATTAATATGCATTATAATTTGACTGCTATATAATTGTGTGGTGTCAATATTGAGGGAATAAAATGTAATCTTAAAATTAGGAGAAATATTTTGTCTTTATCAAACACTGCTGGATTCAATGAGATGTTCAGACAGCATTGATTTTATTTACCTCAAATGCTACTATGTTTCAGAATATTTCATTTATAATACTAATTATATTCTTGACTAGGTTCTCAGTATGTGAAAAACTACTGTACAGGATTATTTGTATCTGTATTTTATTGAAACAAAGCTCAATGGTAAAAGGACTTTTGAAACTGATAAACATGAATTTGGTAACCTGTGAAGAGTTATCTGTTAAAAACTAACCCACTTTTATTAATTAGTTAATATGTGCATTAATGGATAGGCACCTTGTCCATGCAGACTTTTATTTTTGATGGTTTTAACTGAAATCAGTTGTGCTGATCATTCTTCTTTCCTATAAATGAAAACAATTTAATTTTTATTGTACAGTACATGTAGCTGGGAATCCAATTAAATACTTTAGTAATACACACATATTTGTAATGCTGATGTCACCACCCATTTTATTTGTAGTATTTAATAAGAGGTTGATCACCACAAGTGCCAGCAGCTCCCTCCAGCCAAGTGTAACACCTGGGAACACAAATCTTAATCCCCATTATTAAAAACAAGACAGTCACTGTGAAATGCATGGAAAAGGGGGGGTTCACACCTTTGCGCAACAAAACTAACACTGTAGACTTTTGTAGTATTTAAAAAAGGGTTATGTTTTTATTTTTACTATAATACTTTGTTGTTAAAAATATGTTTATCTCGTAAAAGATTCTTCTTCTTTTTCAAGTATAATTATTATTTATGCCCACTTCTGTGTGATATTACTATTCTCTTTATTCCTTTGGTAATAATTCATGAGATAAAAACACACATACAGTAAGAAAATAGGGAAAATATAAGAATTTAATGTAAAAAAGAGTATCATAAAGAGTTGTTTGTATATGTTTTCAGCGTTTAATGTTTTATCAATTTGGATTAAAATCTATTGAGTGGTATACCAAAATGCAGTAGTTTCTAAATATCCAGAAAAAAACGCTATTTAGATATGGTGTGTGTCTGTATATATATATATATATATATATATATTTATTTATTTTTATTTTTATTTTTATTTTTTACATATCTATTTTTTTTTTTCATTTTTGTTACTGTATTTAAATATATTTATAGTATTTGTAATTTGTGACTAGGTATAACTGAACTGGAATTCATGTAATATAAAATATAATAACCAGTTTTATGTGGGAATATCAGAAAATCCCACTTTTAAAGCAGTGTGCAATTAAGAATGCAGGGATACTTATAACAACTGCCAATTGTATAATGGCTGCCACTTTGCATTCCACATAATGGCCACTTTTAAGGACAATGTTAGAAGAAGCTGGAGACAGCATCAAAGTCTCCTGCCACTGACTTATTGGACGATATTTGAGACATCTATATAATGGCTGCTGTTTAGGATATTATTGAAAAAATTGGAATACCATTCAAAAACAGGGACAACGGGATGCCAACCAATGTGTAAATAGCAGTTGACAGAAGTTGAATACCGGAAACCGGAAATGCGGATGTGAACACAGGCTATGCCAACCAATGTGTACACAGCGGTTGGCGGAAATGCATCACCGCAATACCCAAAAGTAGAAACCCAGAAGTCAGGACCCGCAATTTCCCCTGAGCAATTGACTACAGCCATAAAAAGGATTTCTGGGACAGAGGGGGATTACTCCATTTTTTCCCAAGGAAGCCCCTTTAGGGGTGAAATGCGTAGATAGGAGCCAAAGTCTGCCGGCAGACCCCTCACCTACCCGGATTACAATCAGGACATTTAACACCTTAAGGTAATCAAAGCCTTGGACATTTGTCTTTATCATTCCTGATGAATTTATGTTGGAAGAATATAGAGGACACGAAGGAAGGGATAATAGAGATAGACTTTAAAACTGAAAAGTACTTAAATACAAGCCTATCCAATCTGGCTATAAGCTAGGAAACTGACAAACAAAAGATAAGCATATACAATTGGGTTCCGGAAGTAAATCGCTGCCCTAGAGTGTATTCCAGTACCAATCCTACAAAGGATTGTGTTTATTGTTTGTGATAAATGTTGTCACATGTCTTAATTGTTGTGTATACCGGTATTAGGATTTTTTAACATACCACTAACCTAACATACTATTTTCTTCGTACCAGGGCCATCATCGCAGGCAGAGGAGCACGTTCACGAGGAGAGGGGGACAAACGAGGAGGAAGAAGAGGACCCAAGAACAACTCAAAGCCACCGAGGAGGGGACGCAATTGATATTCAATTTATCCACAAAATTGCTAACTCCTGTGGAAACTAAGGTGTTAAGCAAAGGACTTGGATTTGTCCCCACCAAGTCCATTGATCCTTTTCAATGGAAAATAGAGACTTATAAACTATCCAGATCCCTCAAACTAAAGGAATTTTTTCACAAACAACCACCGGGATATAACAACACGGCTTCCTGTGAAATCCCCTCTCAGGTGAGTAAACTCAATAAATCTACATTTGAACCTACCTCACTTAATCCTTCCATCAGGACTTTTAGCAGGATGATGGAACATTTGGATGAAGAACCCCTTTTCTGTCCACACCCTAATATGTCCAAGGACGAGTTTACTGCCCTGAAGGGACTAAGTAAAAGGCAGGACATTATAATCAGGGGTGCGGATAAAGGGGGTGGTATTGTGGTTCTTGATACTGATGTATATAAAACTGAATGCACACGTTTATTGTCTGATCTTAACACATATGGAAGTCTACAGAATGATCCTACTAAGATTTTTAAACGTGAATTAGACACCATTCTATCTGAAGCTGTTTCTGTGGGGATTATCTCTACATCTACATCTAAAGCCTTAAGTAGAGAAAATCCCATTGTACCTATTTTCTATTGCATTCCAAAGATACACAAGGACCCCATTAAGCCCCCCGGCCGGCCGATTATCTCGGCAAGGGGATCATTGTGTGAACCGTTGGCTGTTTACTGTGATACCTTTCTACAACCCAGCATCCAACAAACCAGTACTCACTTAAAAGATACATCCTCGTTACTAAGGATGTTACAGACGATTGATACACTTCCCCCAGATACGATACTAGCATCAATTGACGTCACGAGTCTATATACATGCATACCGCATGAAGCAGGATTACTAGCGGTACGACGCCTAATTACCAATAATCCTCTGTATAAAGGCCCAGAGACTGAGTTTTTCTTACAACTTCTCAGGTACACTCTGACACATAACTACTTCTTACATGATAAAAAATATTACATCCAGCGCACAGGTTGTGCGATGGGGTCAGCGGTAGCCCCAGCCTTTGCAAACATTTACATGTGGGAAGTAGAAAAAGATTTATTTCTACAAGACCAATACATCAATTGTCATCTTAAGCTATACACTAGGTACATTGATGACGTGTTAATTTTCTGGACAGGGCCATTGGAACAATTACACACATTGATACGGACACACAATTTGACATCAAGTCCGGTTAAATTTACCATTGTCTCCCATCCAAACACAATTACTTTTTTGGATGTACAGATTACCCTACAGAATGGCAGAATCAATACGTCACTCTATGTTAAACCCACAGACAGAAACAACCTTCTCAAACACGATAGTTTTCACCCTAGATCAACCACAGGTAGCTTACCTTTTTCCCAGTTTCTTAGGGTGTGTCGCATTGATAACACACCAGAAAAAAGAGATCTTGATCTTGATATGATGTTAAAAAAATTTCAAGAGCGAGGTTATCCACTCAATGAGCTGCAACGGGCCAGGACACAAGCTCTTGAATACACACGGGAACAACTGTTAGCCCCTAAAGAGAAAAAAACGCTGTCCTTGAGATTTCCATGGGTCACACAGTATAACACCAGTAGTACACATCTCACTAAAAAAATGAAACAACTGTGGCCTATAGTGGCATCGGACAAGGAGCTTGGTGAAGTCTTTGACTCTAAACTCCTTGTCAGTCATACCAGAAACAAAAGTATTAGGGATTATGTGGTCAAAACCGACATATCTAACTTTGAAACGCACAAACGACACTTTCTCAGTAGGAAATCGGGTTGTTTCCGTTGTAGTGGCTGCACAACCTGCAGCTATCTTACTCCGGGTGACAAATTTAGACATCCACATACAGGTAAGACATTCACCATACAATATCCACTTACCTGCGAGTCTAAATTTGTCATATACCTCATTATTTGCCCATGTGGACTAGCATACGTGGGCAAAACGGATTGCACGTTTAAAACACGTATGGCGCAACATAGGTATGCAATCCGGGAGGCCATTAAAACAGGCGACAGTGAACAACCTGTAGCCAGGCACTTTGCCCAAGCCAAACATGGCATGGCTACGCTGAGGTACAAAATAATAGATCATGTACCCCAATCACTACGAGGAGGTGATCGTTCTAAGAAACTACTGCAACTAGAATCCAGATGGATACACAGATTAAACACCATCTATCCGAAAGGTTTAAATGAATATATGAACTTGAGATGTTTCCTGTAGATTAATTAATACAGAGTTTTTTACACTCTGTTCTATTTATGTATTTCCACTAGACAGTAGGTTTCTGTTTAGTCGCATTGTTCACATTTTTTACTGTTGATAAGCATCTCTATGGATCAGATTGATTCATAAGTTCCAGACAGCAAGTTTGCATGATTATAGCACCATGGTTAATTACGAAGAGAGTTTATATGTGCTCTCTTATTTTTTAACGAATTTTTATAGATTAACTTTTCAACATGTTCTCATAGTAATGTCACAGATCTACTGATATGCTTTATTTATTCATATTTACACACGATACATTGCTATGTGTATATATTTGTTTGTGATCACTGTTTTGTAACACGCTGTTTGTATTCTTATGATTTTTTACCTACACACTACACGATTATTAGTACTACCAAAAGCAATGTATAAGTAATCACTTTTTTTACTTTTTTTTACTTTTTTTACTTATGTAAATTCAGTTCACGCTGTTTTCTCATTTGTGTGCTCAGTAACCATGGCGATCTCCCCCTCACTGGAAACACGTCAGCTGGACGGACCGGCATTACGTCACTTCCGGAAGTGAGGGACGTCTCGACCGGGATCCGGGCGGCGTGGACTCCACGAGTGGGAGGAGTGCCTCCTGAAGTTAAGGTATTTAAACACTTTATTTGCTTATGTACACTAATCCTGACGACGGGGCTGCGACCCCGAAACGTTGATGTCTTTATGATAATAAATTCACTGCACGCTTTCACCTGATTACATGCTCTGAGTGCCGCCCGTCTGTTTCGCTGTATTGTCGGGTCGTCACCCGAGGGAGGGCACCGTGAGCCAAGGAAGCCTTATCAAGGAGCTGTGAGTGCCGGGTCACATTGTCTGTTTACATTACAAATTGGTTCCTGGCAGGGGTTAACCATTTGTCGACCAGGGCACCACGTACATCCTATATTTCATTTGCTCAGGAGGACTCTTTTCACCCGCAACACACGCACAGGTTGCGGATTTGCACTTTATTCTATTTTGCACAGCACTCAGCACTTTATCTGGACATTCTATTAGTGTAACATGGCTGCACTGGATGAGCAAGTAGCTGATGGCGCTACACACTTTTTGCAATGTGACAACTCTGATACACTCAGTTTCTCTGAGGCTGAAGCAGAGAATATTCTTTTTAAAACCTCGGCTTTTGAAACGGAGGCAGGAACCTCAAGTGATGATCTATATAGAGATTTACTTAAATTACGCAAACGAGAAATCGATTATCTCTATCATGGCATGACGCTGTCAGACTACTTCAGGGCTAAGCAAATCCCACGAGGATTTCGCATCCATAATATGCCCACAATTGTGAGATATGATGTGACATTTTGCAGAAAATGGATCTCTGTGTTGAATAAATGCTCCATGGATCTACTACTCCTTGTGATTGAAGAAGCTACACGGGAGATGAATATCACCAAACAAAAAATTGGAGCATTCAACACAGAGCATGCCATACCACTCTCCCCGCCGCCAGACTGGATGACAAAACTGGAAGGAGAAGTTGAGCAATATAAGATCAATCTGATCAAGTTTAAAAAACAGAAACTGATCAAAGTGCAACAAGATTATGCTCAACATAGAGTATACTCATGGCTCTATAACAGCAACACCAGATTTACTCCAGCAAGACAGCAATATGCCAGACGCCGTGAACTACGCCAACCATATTCCAGTACATCAGCCAGCGAAATTGATGAGACCCCCACAAATACACAACAGACAGGAGAGGCCCCTTTAGGGGTTCGTACCAGGGCCATCATCGCAGGCAGAGGAGCACGTTCACGAGGAGAGGGGGACAAACGAGGAGGAAGAAGAGGACCCAAGAACAACTCAAAGCCACCGAGGAGGGGACGCAATTGATATTCAATTTATCCACAAAATTGCTAACTCCTGTGGAAACTAAGGTGTTAAGCAAAGGACTTGGATTTGTCCCCACCAAGTCCATTGATCCTTTTCAATGGAAAATAGAGACTTATAAACTATCCAGATCCCTCAAACTAAAGGAATTTTTTCACAAACAACCACCGGGATATAACAACACGGCTTCCTGTGAAATCCCCTCTCAGGTGAGTAAACTCAATAAATCTACATTTGAACCTACCTCACTTAATCCTTCCATCAGGACTTTTAGCAGGATGATGGAACATTTGGATGAAGAACCCCATTTCTGTCCACACCCTAATATGTCCAAGGACGAGTTTACTGCCCTGAAGGGACTAAGTAAAAGGCAGGACATTATAATCAGGGGTGCGGATAAAGGGGGTGGTATTGTGGTTCTTGATACTGATGTATATAAAACTGAATGCACACGTTTATTGTCTGATCTTAACACATATGGAAGTCTACAGAATGATCCTACTAAGATTTTTAAACGTGAATTAGACACCATTCTATCTGAAGCTGTTTCTGTGGGGATTATCTCTACATCTACATCTAAAGCCTTAAGTAGAGAAAATCCCATTGTACCTATTTTCTATTGCATTCCAAAGATACACAAGGACCCCATTAAGCCCCCCGGCCGGCCGATTATCTCGGCAAGGGGATCATTGTGTGAACCGTTGGCTGTTTACTGTGATACCTTTCTACAACCCTGCATCCAACAAACCAGTACTCACTTAAAAGATACATCCTCGTTACTAAGGATGTTACAGACGATTGATACACTTCCCCCAGATACGATACTAGCATCAATTGACGTCACGAGTCTATATACATGCATACCGCATGAAGCAGGATTACTAGCGGTACGACGCCTAATTACCAATAATCCTCTGTATAAAGGCCCAGAGACTGAGTTTTTCTTACAACTTCTCAGGTACACTCTGACACATAACTACTTCTTACATGATAAAAAATATTACATCCAGCGCACAGGTTGTGCGATGGGGTCAGCGGTAGCCCCAGCCTTTGCAAACATTTACATGTGGGAAGTAGAAAAAGATTTATTTCTACAAGACCAATACATCAATTGTCATCTTAAGCTATACACTAGGTACATTGATGACGTGTTAATTTTCTGGACAGGGCCATTGGAACAATTACACACATTGATACGGACACACAATTTGACATTAAGTCCGGTTAAATTTACCATTGTCTCCCATCCAAACACAATTACTTTTTTGGATGTACAGATTACCCTACAGAATGGCAGAATCAATACGTCACTCTATGTTAAACCCACAGACAGAAACAACCTTCTCAAACACGATAGTTTTCACCCTAGATCAACCACAGGTAGCTTACCTTTTTCCCAGTTTCTTAGGGTGTGTCGCATTGATAACACACCAGAAAAAAGAGATCTTGATCTTGATATGATGTTAAAAAAATTTCAAGAGCGAGGTTATCCACTCAATGAGCTGCAACGGGCCAGGACACAAGCTCTTGAATACACACGGGAACAACTGTTAGCCCCTAAAGAGAAAAAAACGCTGTCCTTGAGATTTCCATGGGTCACACAGTATAACACCAGTAGTACACATCTCACTAAAAAAATGAAACAACTGTGGCCTATAGTGGCATCGGACAAGGAGCTTGGTGAAGTCTTTGACTCTAAACTCCTTGTCAGTCATACCAGAAACAAAAGTATTAGGGATTATGTGGTCAAAACCGACATATCTAACTTTGAAACGCACAAACGACACTTTCTCAGTAGGAAATCGGGTTGTTTCCGTTGTAGTGGCTGCACAACCTGCAGCTATCTTACTCCGGGTGACAAATTTAGACATCCACATACAGGTAAGACATTCACCATACAATATCCACTTACCTGCGAGTCTAAATTTGTCATATACCTCATTATTTGCCCATGTGGACTAGCATACGTGGGCAAAACGGATTGCACGTTTAAAACACGTATGGCGCAACATAGGTATGCAATCCGGGAGGCCATTAAAACAGGCGACAGTGAACAACCTGTAGCCAGGCACTTTGCCCAAGCCAAACATGGCATGGTTACGCTGAGGTACAAAATAATAGATCATGTACCCCAATCACTACGAGGAGGTGATCGTTCTAAGAAACTACTGCAACTAGAATCCAGATGGATACACAGATTAAACACCATCTATCCGAAAGGTTTAAATGAATATATGAACTTGAGATGTTTCCTGTAGATTAATTAATACAGAGTTTTTTACACTCTGTTCTATTTATGTATTTCCACTAGACAGTAGGTTTCTGTTTAGTCGCATTGTTCACATTTTTTACTGTTGATAAGCATCTCTATGGATCAGATTGATTCATAAGTTCCAGACAGCAAGTTTGCATGATTATAGCACCATGGTTAATTACGAAGAGAGTTTATATGTGCTCTCTTATTTTTTAACGAATTTTTATAGATTAACTTTTCAACATGTTCTCATAGTAATGTCACAGATCTACTGATATGCTTTATTTATTCATATTTACACACGATACATTGCTATGTGTATATATTTGTTTGTGATCACTGTTTTGTAACACGCTGTTTGTATTCTTATGATTTTTTACCTACACACTACACGATTATTAGTACTACCAAAAGCAATGTATAAGTAATCACTTTTTTTACTTTTTTTGACTTTTTTTACTTATGTAAATTCAGTTCACGCTGTTTTCTCATTTGTGTGCTCAGTAACCATGGCGATCTCCCCCTCACTGGCAACACGTCAGCTGGACGGACCGGCATTACGTCACTTCCGGAAGTGAGGGACGTCTCGACCGGGATCCGGGCGGCGTGGACTCCACGAGTGGGAGGAGTGCCTCCTGAAGTTAAGGTATTTAAACACTTTATTTGCTTATGTACACTAATCCTGACGACGGGGCTGCGACCCCGAAACGTTGATGTCTTTATGATAATAAATTCACTGCACGCTTTCACCTGATTACATGCTCTGAGTGCCGCCCGTCTGTTTCGCTATATATATATATATATATTTATTTATTTTTATTTTTATTTTTATTTTTTACATATCTATTTTTTTTTTCATTTTTGTTACTGTATTTAAATATATTTATAGTATTTGTAATTTGTGACTAGGTATAACTGAACTGGAATTCATGTAATATAAAATATAATAACCAGTTTTATGTGGGAATATCAGAAAATCCCACTTTTAAAGCAGTGTGCAATTAAGAATGCAGGGATACTTATAACAACTGCCAATTGTATAATGGCTGCCACTTTGCATTCCACATAATGGCCACTTTTAAGGACAATGTTAGAAGAAGCTGGAGACAGCATCAAAGTCTCCTGCCACTGACTTATTGGACGATATTTGAGACATCTATATAATGGCTGCTGTTTAGGATATTATTGAAAAAATTGGAATACCATTCAAAAACAGGGACAACGGGATGCCAACCAATGTGTAAATAGCAGTTGACAGAAGTTGAATACCGGAAACCGGAAATGCGGATGTGAACACAGGCTATGCCAACCAATGTGTACACAGCGGTTGGCGGAAATGCATCACCGCAATACCCAAAAGTAGAAACCCAGAAGTCAGGACCCGCAATTTCCCCTGAGCAATTGACTACAGCCATAAAAAGGATTTCTGGGACAGAGGGGGATTACTCCATTTTTTCCCAAGGAAGCCCCTTTAGGGGTGAAATGCGTAGATAGGAGCCAAAGTCTGCCGGCAGACCCCTCACCTACCCGGATTACAATCAGGACATTTAACACCTTAAGGTAATCAAAGCCTTGGACATTTGTCTTTATCATTCCTGATGAATTTATGTTGGAAGAATATAGAGGACACGAAGGAAGGGATAATAGAGATAGACTTTAAAACTGAAAAGTACTTAAATACAAGCCTATCCAATCTGGCTATAAGCTAGGAAACTGACAAACAAAAGATAAGCATATACAATTGGGTTCCGGAAGTAAATCGCTGCCCTAGAGTGTATTCCAGTACCAATCCTACAAAGGATTGTGTTTATTGTTTGTGATAAATGTTGTCACATGTCTTAATTGTTGTGTATACCGGTATTAGGATTTTTTAACATACCACTAACCTAACATACTATTTTCTTTTACGAGATACACATATTTTTAACAACAAAGTATTAGCATAAAAATAAAAACACAATCCTTTTTTAAATACTAAAAAAGTCTACAGTGGGAGTTTTTGTTGGGCAAAGGTGTAAACCCCCCTCCCTTTTCCATACTGTTTGGAGGTATTGAGGTATACCTCATACACCAGGTGAATCAACATATGAATACATAGAAAGAGTAGACTGCAGGGTTGTCATACCACATATTTTAACAGTGAAATTCCTATTGGATGCTCTAGGTGACCCCCCCAGTGTGCACTTTGGGTTACTCCTTATACCACAGCCTTAGCAGATGGGATTCTCTGCACACATTAGGTACCTACCTTTCTTTTTTCAATTCACTGCTGTCTCATCAACTTTAACTGGAGGATTTTTTCACTGCGGTGGCTCCACAATCCTGGCTGACTTTACCAATAACATCTGATTGTTGTAGGTACAACTGCATGCTCTCAACCCCAGCTTACTGTCTGTGGGCACCATTAGCGCTAAGAGAGGGGGGGTAATCACCTGGGCCCAGGTCTGATGGAGGGGCATAGTGGGGGCCCAGGTGTCCCACCCCCACCATACCTGCCAACAGCAGCTACAGCTTTTCTCTTCAGTCCAGCACACACTGCTGTGTGCTGAGCTACAGTGTGACCAGGGAGCCACATAAAATACACATTTTTCTGTATTATTTTCTAAGGATACATGGCCACACCTACTGTGACTAGGGCACACCCCCTTAAAAGTACCTGGGCTCAACCAGGCTCTCTACTGCCCTGGTGGCCACAGGGATAAGTAGAAGCGTAGTACCTATAACACAAATCTTTTCAACACATTAATTATCTTTTTATCTATATTGGATACAGAGTCTGTCTATTTCATACAGTGTGTGGTTTGTGATATTATTTATGTCATTTTTGAGGGGCTCTGGTTTCTTCTGTTAATAACTTATTTATATCTATACATGCACATTATAAAGTAACCCATTTCTCTATTGCTTACAGTCATTTGTTTGTGTATGCAGTTTTTAAAGCATCATATTTGGGGTGTTACTCTAATTTAATTTATACAGTAGTATGACAATTGTTATAATATTCATTTTATTATATTAGGTTATTGTGGGTGTGTTCCTGATCGCAATATCTTTTTTTATGGATCTACATAGCATGTAGGAACAAGGAAAATCATATGGGAAATGCATTGAGAAACTCAAAGAATTATATTTTTGTTCATCTATGTACTGTATTCCACGCTATAACACTTTGCTTATTACAAATATACAGTATATTACTAACTAATACATTTTGCCATTTATTTCATGTTATGCGTATGCAGCTACTAAAAGTGTTACATTTCAGTTATACTGTACAACTGATTGATGTTGTGACTAAATTCCTATTATATCAGGTTATTGCTGACATATTCCCAATATCTGATTGATGTACAGTAGGTATGAACAATAATTGTCATATTGGACAATACCTTGAGTAAACTACAGATTTGTTTTGTGTTTGGATCAAGTGTTGTTATATTTATTTATACTTCTGTTTAATTCTGTGACTTTTAATGTACATTTACAAGAATAAGGATTGTTTTATACAATATCATATAACGATCTTACGTTTTTCAAAAGTGCCTTCCACAAGAGAGTATTCTTTTTCACTTCTGTGTTTACTATGAGGGCCAAAGTGCCATCAATCATTCCAAGTCCTCAATAATGACCAACCTTAATGATAAGAATGTTAATTTGCCCAGGTATAGCCTCCCAAGGGAATTATGAGGATCTTGAAGACACCAAAACACACAATAGCAACACTGAGCCTGGCATTTAATGCACCCCAACAGAGACCATAAAATCCACCCATGAAACAGTGGCAATACCAAGGAAAGTAACAGTCTCCCCGTCAAGTGTGGACTTAGAAACCTAGAATACAAAGTAATGGCAAAATATCTGGATGGACCTATTGTCATACATAAGATATTTGTCAAATGGGGAGAACTAATCTAGACGATTAGAGATAAATTAAGTAAACCCATACAACCAACTATGAACCACATTAATGCATAGCAGAATATAGGAGGGGACCTGCTTAGAGGTGAAGCAAAAAAAACCCATGGGTCCTTCCAATCTTTTAATAGATAACTAATGATCATACTACTGCAGCTTTAACTCATGCTGCCAATTCACATTCATGAATTGCTCCATGAAATTCAAGCACAAGTAGCAGCTGAAATTAAAAAACTCTGCTAGCGCCACCTCAATAAATTCAGTAAGTACAAGCAATGACACTATGCCAGGGTGCTATATGATGCAATGTGAACTGGGCAAATTCCTGTGCCAGGAATAGCTGATCCAACAGACAATTGCCATAAGCCATGCATTTGCACTATACAACCTCTCAACCACAGCAGAGCAATGTGGAACTGCACAGTACTGTGGAACTGGTTAGGGCACTAGGTTACAAATACATCCATATTGTATCTGCCATTGCTGATCTCAATATGTTTAGCTAATGCAATATTACATATATTTGGAAGTATGGAAGGTCATGGGTTAGATTCCCACCATGGCCCTAATTGTGTGGAGTTTGTATATTCTCCACGTACTTGCATAGGTTTCCTCCGGGTACTCTGGTTTCAACAAAATTAACCATAGCATGAATGTGTGTGTTTACATGTGATAGGGAATTTAGATTGTAAGCTCCACTGGAGCAGGGACTGATGTGAATGGCCAAATATTCTCTGTAAAGCGCTGCAGAATATGTGTGCGCTAAATAAATAACTGATAATAAATAATATCAAATTTAAAGTATCAAAATCCAGCTCTATTTCCACTGTATATGGAGCAGGATGTAGAAGGCACTGTGAGAAATAATAGGGGCATAGGGAAAATAGGCATCATATTGCAATAATTGTAGCCTGAGTCTAAACAATGGAAGATGTACAGTAACAGGGAATGAGCTAGTGATCAATAGACACAGTTTATAGGATAGAATCACAGGTAACAACCAAGACCTAACCCATGCTGTAGATTTCCTTATATTGGTAGAGAGTGACAACCCAAGGTAGAAATTAGGAAATGAGGAACCAGGGGTGCCAATCCTGCCGTGCCTAGGCAGTTCTTTGAAAGGGCAATACCAAATTGATGTATAAACCATTGAGGGTATTAACCAGAGGCTTATTTATGATGGTGCAAGCAGGGCATATGCCCTGGGCACCATGACAGGCCAGGCAGAAGGGGGTGCTGCAAGCCAGGGCAGTTTAAACAGCATAGTGTCAGCCACTGAACATCCTGACCCCCTTCCACTCCAGACCATCCAATAGCTGATGGGGAGCAAATGACTGTGTAATCACACCCACAATATCGCTGCCGGCCAATAGGAGAAGAATGGGGTGGGGTAGTAGCAAAAAAGGCAGCATCTTTGGCTGGGCAGGGTGTCCGGAGGTCTCATAGGCTTTTGCGGTATTTTTATTCAGTCGGCCAACGGCAGTTCCACATAGTAGCTCACGCTGGTGCCAGATCAGGACTGATGGTCAGTGGCCCGCATGGAGGAGGACTCACTTACTTGTGAGGGTCACATTGCAGCAGCAGCCAGAGCGGGGGTGGGGGGGTGGGGGCACATGATGAAGTGCAAGTCCCACTCAGCGCTTACCTCTGCTAGAGCTCTTCCCCCGAACCCTCTTACACATGGCCAGCGGGACCTGCTTCCTCTGCTCTGGAGAAGGAGCAGTGTGTGCACGGAGCAAAAAGCTGCTGCCACAAAGCCCCCACATCCCTGTTCAACAACAGTTGGTGAGTGGACATGAATGGTAGTATATGAGGAGGTGTTAGAATGTTGCATTGAATGAGGGGGCTGTATGGGTTTAGAATGGGCACACTGTGTGGCGTTAGATGTATAATAGGCACACTGTGTTGCGTAAGGTGTATAAAGGGCACACTGCAGCGTAATGTGTATAATGGGTACACTGTGCGGTGTAAGGTGTATAATGCGCACAGTAGTGCTCGAAGTGGGCTGGTATACACAGGTATGGCATACCGGAACTTCTTCGAGCACCGAGTCTGAAGAACGCCACCGCATTTAGCTGATGCTTCTATGACCACAGTGCTACTATTTCAATTCTGCTGTGGCCCAGCAGCCAATCAGGAGCGATCTGTGGCAGATTTAAAATAGTAGTGTCTTGGCCATAGGAGCCGCAGTGCCGCCGACCACAGCCTTCTCCTCCTTGCACCACCATCACCCTCTGCCTCCTCTGCTACACCACCACCACCTTCAGCTGCCCCACCGCCACCCTCTGTCCTTCTCTGCACCTCCGCCAACTCCCACAGCCACCTCCTCCGCACCATGCCGACCACAGCCTCCTCATCCACCACACCGCAGACCATAGCATCCTCAGCACCGCCGCTGCTAAATAGGTAATCTTACCCTGCTGCCTTTCTCTCTCCCTAGTCCCTACTGTATGCCCTCGCTTTCTCTCTCTCTGTCACTCTCCCTGTCCCAATGTCCCATGTGCTATAATGTGAATTTCTGCTCATTCTGTGTGCTATAATGTGAATTTCAGCTCATACCATGTGCAAAAATTTAAATTTTGGCTCATTGTATGTGCTATAATGTGAATTGCGGCTCATCCGTGTGCTATAAGGGGGATTTTGGCTCATTCTAGGTTGCATAATGTGAATTGCAGCTCATACCGTGTGCAATAATGAGAATTTTGGCTCATACTGTGTGGTATAATGTGAAAGAAGCACCAGTACTAGATATTATAAGGGGTCATACTATTGTGGTGCATAATGTGTATAAAGGGTATATGGTGTGATAAACTACACTAAAGGACATGTCCCCTTTTGAGTGGCCACTCCCCCTTTTCCAGAGCGTATGCACCTTTGGCACGCGCATACTTACAACCTTCACTTTTACATACCTCCACTTCAAAATTTCCACTTCGACTACTGGCGCACACCGTGAATCATAATGTGTATAATGGGCACACTGTGCTGTGTAAGATGTATATGGAGTACTACTGCTGTGCGGTGTAAGGTGTATATGGAGTACTACTACTGTGTGGTGTAATGTGAATAAGGAACACTATTGTGTGGCATGTGAGTTTTGGGCATTTTATTATAGTACTTATAATGTAACATGGATCACAATAATTCATAAAAAGCCACCCCTGGTTTAAATTGTTTTGGTTTTTTTTTACAAAAAAAGATTAAAAAGCCCCAAGTCTTGCTTAGAATTAAGAAAAAATAGTCCCATGCCTTTTTTATATCTTATAAATGCCCCTTATTTGTTAAAAGTCCTAGGCCTAGTTTAATGATTTAACAAACAAAAAAAACAAGGATTGCTTATTTATTTAAAAAAAACAGACCTTGACAGGAAAACAATATGTTTCAAACTTGTAAATATTTTCTTCATATTTAAATATGTAAGCTGTTTTGTAGCAATTAACCGATTTATGTAGCTATATAAGATTTTTATCATGCTTTTATAGTTTTTTTTTTTTTTTTGTTTTTTTATGGGGTGGGCGGCATTTTTTATTTCTCCCTGGGCACCAAAAACCCTAGTTACACCTCTAATATTAACATATGACTAGATGGGTAGATGACAAAATTATGAGTGAGATTCTGCATCATTGGGTTGCCTTGACAGAACTGTTAGCATCAAAACATTTTTTGGCATTCCTGATTTTTTCCACTATATCTGCTCTAACTTCTGCTTGTATGAATGATAGATAGATAGATAGATAGATAGATAGATAGATACCAGCATTATCTAGCACACATTTCTATGAATAATCTGTTTTGTGTAAGCCTTTTCCTTCTAAACTATGAATAATATATTCAATATATACTATAGTTAAAGTATAGTACACAGAGGTGACTGGTATTAATACCAACTAAATATTTAGAAGCGATCCAGCATAACAGGTACTACAAGATATAATCAAAATCGAAAAGACAAACAAATAAGACTTGGCGCTCCTGGCTTAATAAGGTTTTTTTATAGAGTTAAAACAAGGAAAAAACACACATTTCCCAGCTGCTGCTTAAAAAAGGGATACTCAGCCCTTTAAAGTGCAAACAATACAACACACATACAGTAAACAGAGCTTCCTGGAAAGAAGTGTGTTTTTATTTTACACAGTTAAAAATGAATTCATTACATATAGAACAATAAAAATCACATAGCAAATACTGGCCAATATTATAATAAAGAAAAAAATATATATAATCCATACTAAAATGTCCACTGAATAATTTCAGGAAATGTGTACTTCTAAGTGCCAACATTAGTCAGGGTTAGTAAGCAAGATTTCCCAAGATTGCTGTTTGGTTATTATAATACTAATTAGCCATGCAGTCTTATGTAAACTATTAGAACTGCCGATAGTATTCCAACACAATTTTACCACCTATTAAATTGGTAAGAGCTCAATTTCCCATCGATATTAAGTGGTTAATGTAGTATAATGCTGGCTAGCAACATGCAGTCAGTTGCAAACTGTTGACGCTGATGATAGTACAACAACACGGCATGTATCACCTATTCACTTGGTTAGAGCTCAATTACTCCTCCATGTATAATGGATCCTCCCAGCTCCTAGTGCTTTGGAGTGTCCATTCCAAAAGGTGATATTACCTGCAGGTATTAATTTGCCGTATATAAGTAAGCAAGTACTGTATGTTTGTAAAAGTCTCTTATGCATTTCTCCACCTGAATGTATGTCAGTTGCTTCCTCAGAAAAGTTAGAGGAAGCCGCTGACATACATTACTAATTCATGGCCAATTAAAACCTGCAGGTAATATCCCCTTTTGGTATGGACATTCCAGATATGGCACGACTATTGGGTTGAAAGCACTAGGAGTTGAGAGGAACCATTATACATGGAAGAGTAATTGAGCTCTAACCAAGTGAACAGGTGATAAATTCTGTGTTGTACTATCATCAGCGTCAACAGTTTGCAACTGACTGAATGTTACTAACCAGCATTATACTACATTAACCACTTAATATCAATGGGAAATTGAGCTCTAACCAATTTAATAGGTGGTGAAATTGTGTTGGAATACTATCATCAGTTCTAATAGTTTGCATAAAACTGCATGGCTAATTAGTATTATACTAACCAAACAGCAATCTTGGCAAATCTTGCTTATTAACCCTGACTATTGTTGGCACTTTGAAGTACACATTTCCTGAAATTATTTAGTGGACATTTTAGTATGGATTATATATATATTTTTTCTTATTATTATAATATCGGACAGTATTTGCGATGTGATTTTTATTGTTATATATGTAGTGAATTCATTTTTAACTGTGTAAAAATAAAAAACACACTTCTTTTCAAGAAGAGCTGTTTATGTGTGTTTGTATAAGCAAACTCACCAGGAGAAAATAATTACTGTATATTAAAATCAGGTAAAGACAGTCACAGCCAATGTGATCCAATCACATTGTCCAGGGTCACACGTGCAGGATGGGACCTGTGCATGTGCATTGGTACCGGAAAGGGGGAAACTGCAGTCGCATCATGTTGCAATGTGATCTGAATAATACCCTATGCACACAAATTAAAACATATGAGCCAATTTGCATTTAACTCCTCTTTTGGGACTTTTCTGGACATACAAATTACAAATTTATTTTAATATTGGTAAAATATAGTTTTGCCAAGGAATGCCTTGAAAAAAGAGACTGATGTCTAGAAACATGATGGCTTAAGCAGTGTTTTTCGAATATATCCTTCATCGATGGTACAGGAAAAGGATATGTTCCACCCATTGTTTTGTATTATATTAATCCAGATAGTGATTTTATTGGGATGCCATTTTACATAGTTAATATTTATGTGTTTGGATAGAAGCATTATCTTGCAGGCATTTGCATTTTGATTGCATTTAATAAATATATATTTTTATATATTGGCACCATTATCAGACTTGCAGAGGAATGAGGAATCCCACTGATTTGGGATAAAGAAACCTTATACACACATCATACAGCCATCTAGCAAAACACCGATAAGGACAAAACAGATTAAGAAAGTGAAGGCGGTGAGTAGATATAAATCCAGTACTCCATGATCGGATGTATAGCTTTAATTAGTTAATTTACATATTACATATACTTAAATGTATTCATTCCATAGAAGGTCCCATGAGTTCCATTTTTTTATCTCATGTACAAACTAGGGACCACCATTTATTGACACCAGCTATTCACATATAGGGCTAGATACGACATCGCTTGGAGAGTGATAACGTGGAGAGAGAGAAAAGTACCAGCGAATCAGCTCGTAACTGACATGTTACAGGCTGTCTTTGAAAAATTACAGTTAGGAGCTAATTGGCTGGTACTTTTTCTTTGTCCATTTTATAACGCTCCAAGCGATGATGCATCTAGGTCTTTTAGAGGTCATAGGGAATACACCTTGGATAATAATAATAATAGGCTGAACCCTTTATTGATGCACCCAGATCGCCTACACTTATTTTAAGTATTAACAATGACTTCATTAGTATGAGAAATGAGCGGTTTGTATTTACTCTCGTGTTTTGGATAGCCAGAGAAACAATTCCAGATAAATCCAAACCTGTGCTAGTTTGTGCTTGCGCTAGTAAAACTGGAGCGGCTCATCTTTAGTATAAATATGTAAATGGCCAATGTAAAAAATGCCTGGCAAATGTTTTATTACTACTGTAGAATCTTTTTTACAGAGAGGAATACATTGAAAATGGATTACCTACTCAATTTTAAAAAATGTATTTGATGCTTTTCTTACAAGAAATGTTTATAATTTGTGAATGACATTCTGGTGCTTATTTATCAAGGAAATAAATCGAATTACCATTTATTATGCCAAAAAGGATTTTTTCCTTAGTGAGGTTAAATATGTAACTGCTTCAGTTAGGATTATTTTTCCTAAATCAACACAATTGCTATCTGTATAAAGGTTGAACATAATGAATCTAATTATTTATAACACTTCAGTGTACTAAAGTATGTGTTTTTGTATAAAAATTTCCTATACTTGTTACCTAGATTGTTCTTTCTTTAGGAGGGCTCAAAATTTATATGGACTGGTATGGCAATAGGTTAAACAAAATTGTAAAATGTCTTATAAAACAATCATCATCCCTTCATTCACTATTCAAATGCATTCATATCTATTTTTACTGACATAATGTTGTGAAAAGAAACAGCTGGTCAGCAATTTCCTATATACTATAAATAAACCTAATGAATATCACATCACATCTATTTCAGGCAATTGTCAGGCAAAATCCTATCATTGCACAAAACTGACATGAAATTGACATCAGTGCTTCAATCATACAGTAAAATGAAATAAAGAATGAAAAATACATGACTCAGGCAAACCAATACATCTGTTACCACTCCTATGTGAAACTCTTTCTCTGTATGTACAGTAGGAGTCTATTATAAAGATGGCTTTACTAAAAATTAAGAGAAAACATGCTTCTTAACCATTTCACTGCTATGACTTTTTTCAATTTTAGAACTGTTTGGTCACAACTTGCAATTGAAGATACACACTTAGAAGTATCTTCTGACCTTTCCAAAACAGCAACAATATGCTTTCTACCAATAGGCTTTCATATTTAAATCAGTACTTTATCATCAGTACAATACTGAACTTTTTATAAAGCAGTTGCACTTTTGGTTTGCAAAAAAATGTATAGAAAAAAATCTAGTAATTCAATAACGTTCAACATTTTTAGAATCTACTGCATTACATAATGCATCAGTTCAGCATGTAGCATAGGACTGTATTGCACAGTAATGTCTAAAGGCTGGTGTACTAAATAAAAATTGGGCAAGGATCATTTTTCATGCTTTTCAGAATAGAAATACAAGTAAGCACCTAACACTTTTTATGTGTCTTTCATTTTGGAACATGAAATGTTGTATTGTACATTAATGATACAATACATATTCTGATAAAAAAAAGTCTCCTGCAGTCCTCTTGCCATGGCTAAGCTGCAAAGAACATGGCATGACAAATAGCCCTGTTTCAGCAAAGGTTTGGATAATCTGTAAATGTACAAATGGAATGCGCATTATTATTGTTTAAATTACTAAATTGCAGAGATGAGCAGGTTCGGTTGTTGGAGAACAGAAACCCACCCAAACATTGGGATCTGATCGGTGTTACTAGTCCGGCTCGGGACATCCCACCTTTCTCGGATCCCAAAGTGAGGCCAAATGTCATCTTCCCACTGTCGGATTCTCATGGGTTTTGTATTCTATATAGGTCTACGGTGATCTGCGCCATCTCCACTACAGCTGTGGAGAGTGTACTGGATGGTTGTGTCTGTCTCAGTACTGTATTATCTGGTGTGTGGCGGGTGCACTCTCTCTGTCTGCTGTATCTGAAAGGGGTGCTCTCTCTGCCTACTGTATCTGAAAAAGGGGTGCTCTGTCTGCTGTATCTGAAAAAGGGGTACTCTGCTGTATTTGAAAGGGGTGCTGTGTCTGCTGTATCTGAAAAAGGGGTGCTCTCTCTGTCTGCTTTATCTGAATGGGGTGTTCTCTCTGCTGTTTCTGAAAGGTGTGCTCTCTTTGTCTGCTGTATCTGAAAAAGGGGTGCTCTCTCTGTCTGCTGTATCTGAATGAGGTGCTCTGTCTGTTGTATCTGAAAAAGGGGTGCTCTTTCTGCTGTATTTGTAAAAGGGGTGCTCTCTCTGTATGCTGTATCTGAAAAAGGGGTACTCTGTCTTCTCTATCTAAAAGTGGTGATCTGTCTATCCATCCAGGGGCTCCGCACCAGTGAAAAATAAAAATAATACAAACTAAAAGCAAAAAGCCTAAAATTATAATTAGAAAAATATATAATTATTTTTTGTTTGTGCTGTACCCAGTGTACTATACAATTTTTATTTCATTTTCATAAGTACTGTGACACTGCCAGTCAGACTGCAGTATATTATTTCCTACTCATACACGTATTGTGCGACTCTGTTGGTGAAGCTAAACCGCAGTGTGTAATAATATATATTTCTGACTCATTTGTGTGACACTGTAACCACCGGTGTGTGATGTAAGAAATAATGCATATTTTTACTCATTTGTGTGACCACTGTAACTGCAGTGTGTGATATAAAAAATGATAATACATGTTTCTGACTCTTTTGTGCGACACTGTAACCGCAGTGTGTGATATAAAAAATAATATATATATTTTGATTTAAATTAATATTTTGTTCTGTGTCATCCTAGTATACATCCATGGACTGCAGCTGCTAACTCCATCTAGGGGTGTTTTGTCAGTCCAGCCATAATAAAAGACAACTTTAAAAAATATATTTTGTGCGTGCTCCGTTCATTTCAGTGTGCTGTGTCTGCAGCTCATATTCTTATGTTATAACTTATTGTCCTATTTTCATAATTCTTCTTATCACCACATTGTGATTAATTCAAATTAATATGATTAATAATAATTATAAATTAACTAAATGTAAATTAAATTAATATAACTAACCTTCTCCGTGTCATATCTTTAAGGAACAGAAGAAATTGATCCTAATTTTAAAATAATTTTAACATGATTACAGCATTTAAAAATATATTGTTAACTGCCACATGTTTGCTGCCCACTGCTGTCACTTAGCTTAGTCATCCAGCTACCTCAACGCAACATTTTGTCCTAAACTGGATAAAAACAAAATTGAGAGCTGTGAGGTATTCAGAATAGACTGGAAATTAGTGGAAATGAATGTTATTGAAATTAATAATACTGTAGGAACAAAAACACCCCCAAATTCTGTTATTTTAGCTGTTTTTATGTTTTGTTTTGTTTTTAAATCAGATCCAAAACTAAAACCCGCAAGGGCAGTTTTGGCAAAACCAATACAGATACAAAACATGAAGGAGATCCAGATCCAGGACCGAAACACAAAACCCAAAGCATGGCCTGGCGCACAACCCTACTAAATAGTTTGTCTGGTGTTTTCTCTGCAAAGCAAATTATGAGGACTTATATTGTACAACAAACTATATTTCTGGTAACATATAAATGATGTTTACCTTGTATTCATTCTAAATGAAGCTCTAGAATGACATAATCAATATTTGCAATGAAAACTGTATGAAGGTTAGCACCTGGGGTTGAATAAGTTGTTTGTTATGACATGATTTAAAAATATGTTTGATCTAATTACATTATTTTGTATGTATTATTTTACTACACCAAATGCAATGCTTAATGTTGTGTTACATTTTTCTAAATATAATGCTAAAAAATAAGGGATATTAACTTGGGGCATTGGGCATGATTCATGTTTGGAAGTAAAGCAAAAAAGAAAGCAACTGGGAAAAACCATGTTGCACCGCAGGTGGGGCAGATGTAACATGTGCATAGAGATTTAGATTTGGATGGATGTGTCCAAACTAAAATCTTAATTGCTATGTAAAAATAAAGTTGTCTAACATTTATGGGGCAGGAGAAACTGATTACATAAAACTCAAATATAAGATCTTTAATTATCACCCATATATTATGTATCAAATAAATTTATCAGACAATAAGCTGTCTCTGTGGTGAAAAATTAAAAAAAGAAAATATCCTTAAATTCTGAACCAAAGCTGTTTAATAATACATCATGCGATATAAACCTTGGAGAGAATGCATTATCTAGTCATCACATTCATGTTAATCTCTTAGGATCAAGGTTTATTTTAAAATAGTACAGTAATTGGCTTTTAACCTCCTCAGCTTTCTAATGCTTAATTTGGCAGTTACCACAATTCAGATGGGTACAAATAAAAAAAAGGTTTTCCAAGGAAATAGGGCATTAAAAAATGAATACTATAGAAATCTGAGCAAGGATATGTCTATAACTGTAGTATCACAGGAAAGTATAGTAAAGGAGCCAGTCTACCTTTTATTAATTATGTTACAATGTACACAATCCAAAGGAAATGTCATCAATAGCCACCACTGGGTGCCTAGTTTGTCAATAGATTTGGTAGCAGTGACTCAGTGGAATCACTTCTCTGAATCTAACAGTGGGTTCAGTGTATATTGCATATATCAATAACTATTGCTGGATATAAGTGCTTTATTATATAGTTATCATCGTATGTAGATGTAACTCAGTATCTTGTGAGTACAGCAAACTATATCAATATCATGGCAGGATGCAAAATATAAACAGGGACATTATATGACTTTAACTAACCAGACTAGTCCAATGTAAAAGACTATTATCTTGTTTGACTGCAAGGCTATACATACCTTTTAATATTAATGTATTAATCGTGCAATATGCTTTGCATATAACAATATTTAATAAAGAAATGTTTTTAATGACCTGCAGAGGTTTACTCCTTTATGACCAGACCCATTATTACAATGTGGTTAGTTGGGTACAGTGATAATAACTTTATGCTAAAAAATTTGGCTACCAAGCAGGTTTTTATTCCTTTTTTATTTTTTGCAGAACATTAAACAATTATATGAAAAGCAAAAAGTCTTTAAAAGGACATATTTTCAATTTCTCTCAATTACAAATTGGGTTCTTGGGTGAACTTCCCAGTAATAAAATGTTGGCATGAATCTTTGTATGTGCAAGATAGTGAAACATATTTGTGCATCCACACATTATGTGCTTAGTAAAAAATCCTTTATGTCTTATTAAACTGGAAATAAGATAATGTGACCAAAAAAAATGCAATTAAATCATTTAATAAAGCTTACAAGAAAATATAATATGATAAACGGCTTATGCATATTGCTAACCTATAAAGGAAAAGGAAAATTTACATATGTAAGTAGATGTAATTGCATTAGCATTTAGCAGGTGTTGTATATTAACTGCACCTTTGTTACAAAATACAGCTGGAGTGAAAAACCTTGGTTGAAGATTAAAAAAGAATAGCACATTTCCTAAACTAAACGGAGGTAATACAAACACCATCAAATGCAAATGCATAAAAAGAAGAAAACATTTAATTTTATGTTTGTTGTATGCTTTTATATTTTTACTTTCATTATTTAAATCACCTTCATTATTGATGACAGTATAACTTTAACAACATGAGTTAACTATATTCTTGAAACATATTAGTCGATTGAAAATAGTATGGAAAAGCTACATTTGTCAAATTGAGGAAGGAATACATTAAATCAGGGATGGGGAACCTTTTTTCTACCAAGGGCCATTTGGATACTTATAAAATCCTTCGGGGGCCATACAAAAATTATCAACTTAAAAATTAGCCTGCCCTCAGTCAGTAGTTATGACCCCAGTCACTTGTTATGCCCGATTAGATTTGCCCCCAGTCACTTGTTATGCCCCATTAGATATGCCCACTGTCAGTTGTTTTGGCCCATTAGATATGCCCCGTCAGTTGTTATGCCCCATTAAATATGCCCCCTGTAGTTATGCCCCATTAAATATGCCCCCTAGTAGCGCCGCTTACACACACATTAAAAGAAAAAACCACAATGCTCACCAGCCCTGCTCCTGCTTCCGGACTGCTGCCCTCCCTCTCCTCGAAAATATGGGAGAGATGTCATGGAGTCTCTCCCATAGCGCCGCACAACCACACATGTACATTGCCTGAGCCATAAGCTGGAGCTCAGGAGTGAGCTCCTGCATCCAGCTGCTGCTGAGGAGCAGGGCGCCCGCTGGTGGTAAAATATCAGCAGGTGCTCGGCATCTCCTCTCGTTTAGGTGAGCCTTGCCGGGCCGGATCAAATGGCTTTGAGGGCCTTAGACGGCCCTCGGGCCTGAGGTTCCCCACCCCTGCATTAAATAAATACATTACAACCATTGAACTTTAATATGTGTATTGAACAAATGATATTTAAATGATTTCAGGTATTGGTCTGTAGGCAGCAACTTATGTGCCATACTTGTTTTACAAATTTGCAGTCTATATTTTTTTCTACCATCTTTTCCTGCAATGTGGTTCTCTTTACTAACTGTGCCTATTTTATTCACTTAACAAAAACTTACATTTAAAAATGTATTTGCTACATTTACACTGAATAATAGAAAATATAATTTTAAAGACATTAACTTCCTCAAATAAAGTTGTTTTTAGTCCATTGCAAAACAGTACTATTACTCATAACTCATTACACAAACACTCAACATACTTTCTGAAATTAATTCAGTTACAGCCTCCTGTGACAAATGATACAGAAAGCAATCTACTCAGTTCTATTAGCAATTGTCTGCTCCTAAAGTTTATATTTTCAGCCTCTATATAAAAAGAGTAATTTCAGTCAATATTTTCAGTATATATTACAATACTGTATTTTCATTTTAGGAGATTGTGGTTTAGCAGAATAAAATACTTTAGATAAAGATTTCTGTATAAAAATGCACATCTAAATTGGATCAGGACAAATCTGTCTGAACAGTTACATTGTTATTATGTTTTGTTGCATGAATTGTATCATGTTATGTGCAATTTAAATATCAGGTTATACATGTTGCCCGTGCAATGATACTCTGGTCATATAATATGACTTGCGTATTGTAGCATTATAAAAAAGGCAATGAGTGTAATGCAGATTTACCAACTAAATCTAGATGTTTGTGTATATTATAAACAAATTTCAAATCTTATCAATCCTAAAGGTTGCCCATCTCATGATTAAAAGGTTAGGAATAACCCAACTTCCTGCTATATAATGGATCAAATAATGAAAAGTCAACTAGAACCTGAGACCTGACAGATAGTAAAGAAATGGGAGGTGCTTATTTAATATCTTTCACTGTTTGAATAAGTCTTTTCAAGATTGCCTATGATATTAAACTACTCCAATAAGATGTCAGTTTACAGATGGTAGAATGACATCATAACTGAGTTTATGAAGCCTTATGATCCACTGCACTAAATTACATTTCAAGTTGACCCATGAAGACAATTTTTAGCAATTCTTCTCTTTATTGCCACTTGTCTTGCCATAGCAGTTTGTAGCAGGAAATCCTTGGAGTATGTGATGGCATAACCTACAGTATTTATTTTCCTTAAATGATGGTACAATTTATTACAGTCAGCAATATACTTGTATTGTTTTACCTTAGTGCTTATTCAGTACTCATGCCACTTACTTTTATATATTGCTATATGACTCAAATTTATGAAGCATTGCCGCTAGGTTAAGATGGGTTTTCAGTTCACGGTGTGTTGTATAATTATCTGCACATACACTAGTAACTAATATGTCAGTGATTGGTCCCATAACACATTTACTGAAATATTCACTTAGTCTATAAAATGTACTCCATATAAAGGTACAGAAGCAACAAGTGTTCAAGAATTACGATCTTTACAAGGTCAGTTAACAGCAGTGTAATTAAGGATGTATGGATTAAAGGTAATTCTAGTTGTGCAAGTTGCTTTACTATACCAAATCCTGAAGAGGAACATATGGTTCAATTTCCAGAGAAATTTCTGACAGTTCACAAAATATTTTATTGCACAGAGTACTCTCATTTTCAAGTGTGCCATGAACTTGTAATTATGATGCCATGGAAGTGTTATTTATGTTAACTTTGTTAAAGGAGCAGGCCTATTCTTGTACAACAGCATTTTTACAAAAACATAATATTCCTTACCACTTTTTCTTCATGCCTTTTACTTCTGCTGATCCTCATAGAGCTGTAACTGCTAAGCAAATACTTATTAACCTACAGTATGCCAAGTATCATGCACAGTTCTGAAGTACATTGTAGTGGAAGGAAGATAAACGGTGGGATGTAATGCTGCCCGATTCCGGCGACAGTGTGGGATGCCAGGTGAACTCAAATTTTTTAAAGGGGCAATTACTTACAAGGCAAAACCATGCCTTTTAAGTGATTGCTCCTTTAAAAAAAAGTCAGCGTTCGGACAGCATCCCGCATTGCCGCCAGACTCGGGCAGCATTACATCCTGCTGACTGAATGGAAAATGTGCACTAAATGGCATTACTTCATAACAAAAAATTTGAATGATGATAAAAATAAATTGGCCAGGTTGGAAAGAATTTATGGACTAATATATTGCAATTAATCCATGTTAACATAAGAGAAAAAAATAACATATTTATAGTTATCAGTAATCTTTTTGATTTTTTTAGTAAATTGTGAATCATGTCAGTTACAAATACAATACTTCTAAGCATGAGCCCATGCAGGTAGGAAATGTGTGAGGTTTTTTGACTTCTTCATAGTGGTAACATAACAGATAATTTAATGTATGTCTATATTTTGTCAGGAGAAGCCTTTTTTTATTGACTATCCAGCATGTAAAATATAAATATTCTTTCTTTAAACACAGGGTCAAGCTGGTTACAGTTCTCTTTACTATAAGCACTACAAAACATATAACATGGCTACCTTCTTCATATACCGTATCATTGACCATCAGAATCAAATTCAATGTGTGCTGATTATTTTGCTGTTCTAATTAATTCTGGTGTTATGGGAAATTATATTGATAAGAATTTGGTGAAAAACAAGAAAATAAGTGTACCTTTTGAGACTTTTTGTAGTTCTCCTAAAAAGTCAGAGCCAGTGGATCATAAAATCAACCAAATATAATACAAACAATACAACACAAAACCATTGTGAAACTATTGTTCAGTCTCTAAAATGTTCTATTATTCTTTGAACTCCCTTATTAGCAAAATATAAATGGTCCATTAACGGGAACAGCCAAAGTCAAATTCTTGTTTCATATTACTGTAAATAGAAGTGTATTAAACTTGTTAACAGTGTCACTTTGGGAAGTGCCTAAGAACCCCTATCTGTGCCAATAATAGAAAAATGTGTCTGACAAAAGACAAGAACATCTTTTTTGGTCAAATACACTGTCTAGTAGAATTTGAATGGCTATCCTTGATGTAGTACTGTATACTGAAGTTATTTCAACAAGAAGCTTTTTTCATGTATCTACATAACCTGTTGGAGCTCTTATTTCTTTGAAAGAAAAAAAGAAGGAGGCTTGAGGTTATGTATACATATAATGCACTCAATATAGTAAGTATGAGGAACTTATAGCAATTGCTACTATTTCTGAAGTTATTTATTCTATTGAGTGGGGTCAAGATATTAACAACAAATAATCTTAGGTGAGAATACACATTGATTTGCATCTGTGGTGGAGATTAATAGAAAATGTCTTTTAGAACCAAATATGACCATTTTAAATATTTTGTGATGTCTTTTGATCAGTTAATGCACCAGCATTTTTTTATCTCAATTCTCAAATTATTACAGATGCTTCATTAAAAAGTTTTTCTGAAACCTTGACGATTCCAAATCAAAACAAACATCCATATGTTTTGCCAGAAATTCAACATAAAATTATCAGGTTACTTAGAAAGTTTTAATTTCTGCTCCAATATTATGCAATCCTCACCCTCAATTATGACTTTTTTAAAAAAATAACTACTCAATTAGAGACAAAAAATTGCTAATTATTGTTTTTGCTTTCAGAAAATGGAGACATTTGGTGGGATATGATTCAGTCATTGGCCATAATGATGGATCATTTAAATTTGGAGTCATTTAAGTAAAGTAAACTATAAAATACCCAAAAAGCTAGGTAGGTTTTATTTTTTACTCAATTTATTTTATTTTAAGTGACTTACAGATGAGGATTTTAAACTATGGAGGCAGATACTTTGTCCAGACAATATAATGAAAAACAAAATTATTCTCATAACTTGGTACTCATTCTTCCTGAAAACATCATCAAGCATACCAATACTATAGTACACAGCATATCAGAAAATACACAGTATTTATGCAGCCACTGTAGATCTGTTATAGTTCTGTTAAAACTTATAATACATCTGTTAAGGAGATACTTACGGTATTTAAAAGGAGCTCAAGTCTTAGAAGATAAATGTTAGACTATCATAACTCACCTGAATGTAGCATCTGCTATTTGCAAAAGTTTACAATAGAACAGTTCCACAATTCATTTCTTGCATTTCATTTAAGTAGGAATAAGGCATAAGAATTAATATCTCAATAGTACTGGTGACAAAAAGTTTGCTGAAATAATGCAACAGTATATTAAAAAGTGGCTTGCATATGTTTGAGATAGTTTATTATACACCATTATGTGGTTTGCTCCATCCTTTGTATGTACAGTACCTCCAGGTTCCTGGAAGTACATTTCCTTAAACATTATTACAAAATGGTCACCCATCCCAGAGATTCCCCACTTGAAAAGAAAGCTTGTTGCTATCAAGTTACGCCATGGAATTGCATGACTAGAAGGACTGTTTAACATGCAGAGAGGCTAAATGTACGTGAACACATCTGTAATTAAAAAAGTCTTTAAAAAGAAAAAACAAAATCTCACAACCTTCTCCAAGGTTTGCTAATTAATTTGTTGGGCCTTTTACTGTTGTATCAGTTTCTTCATCAACAGTAAACTACAATAGCCTTTTTCTATAAGAAGACTACTCTTTTATCTGTTCCTGGATTACTATGTACCAAAGTGAGCTGTTTTGTGATGCTGATTTGCAATTTCTTTGTCTGCTTTCTATCAATTGTGCTGAGTATTGGACTTCTCTGGACCATGTTTTTGTCTTTACCCTGCTTGTTGCTATTTCTGTCCAATGCATCAGAATCAGAATCAGTTTATTGCCATGTGTATTAGTACATAATACACAAGGAATTTGTTTCCAATAACCACAGCTCCCAGACAGTACATGAAATACAGCAGGAACCATAAAGGAAGGAAGAACACATGACAGATAGCTTGAGTACATACTGTAAGTTGAGTACTGAACGGATATGAGAAATTGACTAAGTGATTGCCAGATTAACCAAGGGCCTAATACAGATCTGATCGCTGGGCTGCTAATTTTGCTGTCCTGTGATCAGATTGTCGATGGCTCCAGGGGGTGTGTAAATTTGCCGTGCAAGTGTGCAACCACATGTGTAGCTAAGCTGCTAAAACCCAGTGTGTGCAGTCTGTGCACAACCCAGGACATACTCCTCCAGTGGAATAAGAACAGGCTGATCGGGGCCGGAGCTGATGTCAGACACCCTCCCTGAAAATACTTAGTAACACCTGCATTTTTCTGGACACTCCCTGTAAATGGTCAATTTCCACCCACAAATGTCCTTTTCCTGTTTATCACCCTGCGAACGCCCATGTGAATGGATTTTTTTCGCACCATCCCATTGTTGTCCGACATGCATGCGCAATGCGGTGCATATGCATGCGCAGTTAGGATCTGATCACCCGCTGTGCAAAAATGCACAGCAGCGATCAGATCTGAATTAGGCCCTGAGTTAGTTGCCTGAGGAAAAAAATAGTTTCTATATCTAGCAGTTGTCATGAGCCTCAAGCTATACCATCTGCCAGACAGTAGCACCGCAGGAGCAGGTCATAAGCATGGTGGGAATGGCCATCAATGATCCTCCCTGCTACTTCGTAACCCTTGCCCAATAGATATCCTTGACTGTCGGAAGATTTGTCCCTATGATTTTTTCTGCTACCCTTACAATTTGTTGTAGCCTATTTCTGTTGTGGGTTGAGGCAGAGCTAAGCCACACTATTATCGAGGTGCAGACAACAGATTGGATAATTGCAGAGTAGAAAAGGATCAGAAGTTCCTGTGGCAATTTGAACTTCCTAAGTTGTCATAAGAAGTACAGTCTCTGCTGGGCTTTCCCCACAATGCCCTTGATATTAGACTTATACTTCAGATCCTTGGAGATCATGGAGCCCAGGAATCTGAAGGATTCCACCAGTTACTACATTGTCTGCAATTATGAGTGGGGGGAGTGTAGGGGGGTGCGTCCTAAAATCAACAATCATCTCAACTCTTTTTAGCATATTTAGCTCTAGATTGTTTGCACTGCACCAGGTGGCCAGCCACACACTCTCCTTCCTGTAGGCAGACCCATCACCGTCCCTAATGTGTCCAATGAGCATGGTATCATCCACAAATTTAAAGACTTTTACTGATTTGTTGTCAGAAATGCAGTCGTTGGTGTACAGTGAGAAGAGGAAGGGGGAACACATCCCTGTGGTGAAACCGTGCTTGTCATCCGAACACCAGATGTGAATTTCAACATCAAAAATTATCCACGTAGGAACACATTGTTTCTGGAACTCCTGAGCAGTTTAGATTGTAGAATACCAGGATTAAAAGCAGAGCTGAAGTCCACAAACAGAAACCTCGCGTAGACACCTGGCAAACCTAAATGCTCCATAATGAAGTGCAGACACAGATTCACTGCATCCTCTGCTGATCTGTTCGCCCTGTAGGCAAACTGGAGAAGGTCTAGGAGGGTACCTGCGTGGACCTTAGATGGGTCAATACCAGACGCTCCACCATCTTCATCAATGCCAATGTTAGCACTACTGGTCTGTACTACATAGTAACATATTAATTGAGGTTGAAAAGAGGCATAATGCCCATCGTGTTCAACCTGTATTTTATATTAAGTTGAGTTGATTTTACTGTACATGCTGAAGAATGTTTTATGACTAGTTAACAACTACAAATCAATGTTACACCCAGATTAACAACGTCAATATTTTAAATGTTGTAACCTTGGATATCCTTTTCAATCAGAAATTAATCAAATCCCCTTTTAAATGTATTAACAGAGCCCACCATTACCACCTTCCCTGGCAAGGAATTCCAAATCCTTATTGCCCTAACAGTGAAGAACCCTCTCCTCCGTTGCGTACGGAATTTTCTCTCCTCCAGCCTCAGCGAGTGCCCACGTGTCCTAAACAGAGTTCTTTTAATAATCAATTCCTCTGATAACTCTTTGTAGTGCCCCTTTACATATTTGAAGGCATTAATAATGTCTCCTCTTAAACGCCTCTTTTCCAGTGTATACATGTTCAACCTAGTAAGCCTTTCATCGTAATCCAGGCCCTCTAGCACTTTAATCAGTTTAGTAGATCGCCTTTGAACCCTTTTGAGCTCACCGATACCGTTTTTATACAGTGGTGCCCAAAACTGAACACAATATTCCATGGTGTGGACGTACCAATGATTTGTACAGCGGCAGAATTACATCCTCGTCCCTTGTCTCAATTCCCTGTTTTATGCAAGCTAACACCTTGCTTGCCTTCTTTACTGTGCTTTGACATTGCATATGGTAATTAAGTTTATTATCAATGAGTATCCCCAAAAAAATTTCCAAAACTGTTACCCCTAGACTTTCCCCATTTAATATGTAGGATGCAAGTTTGTTTTTAGTCCCGAAATGCATAACCTTGCATTTTTCTATATTGAACCTCATTCTCCATTTAGAAGCCCAGATTTCAAGTTTAGATAAGTCATTCTGCAGAGACTCAACATCTATTTCTGAATTAATTACCCTACACAGTTTAGTATCATCTGCAAAGATTGACACTGTGCTTTCCAGGCCTATTTCTAGGTCATTGATAAATATGTTGAACAGTAATGGCCTGAGTACGGACCCCTGTGGTATTCCGCTGACTACTGTCCAGCTTGAGGACTTCCCATTCACCACTACTCGCTGTACCCTGTTGTCCAGCCAGTTACTTATCCATGTACAAACAGTTTTTCCTAGGCCAAGCTCTTTTAATTTGATGATTAGTCTCCTGTGAGGCACTGTATCGAAGGCTTTTGCAAAATATAAGTAGACCACATTCACTGCTTTTCCTTGGTCAAGATTGTCGCTCACTTCCTCATAGAAGTTAACTAAGTTAGTTTGACATGATCTGTCCCTCACAAACCCATGCTGGTTCTTGCTAATAATCTTAGTGGTCTGCAGATACTCCTGTATGCTATCTCTTAGAATTCCTTCCAATATTTTCCCTACTATACAGTAGATGTCAAACTAACCAGCCTGTAGTTACCCGGATGATTTTTGGATCCCTTTTTAAATAATGGCACTACCTCTGCTATACGCCAATCCTTCGGTACCATGCCAGATCTAATTGAACTATTGAAAATCAAGTATAGGGGTCTTGCTATTTGTGACCTAAGCTCAATAAGAACCTTCAGATGAAGTCCATCTGGGCCAGGTGATTTATTAATCTTTATTTTGCGTAATATCTCCCTGACTACTTCTTTACTTAAACAAGTATCTAACCATGAATCCTTACTGTCACTATCGCTATGCACTACTCCCAATGTCAGTTCTTCTCTGGTGAACACTGCTGAAAAAAATTAGTTCAGTATTTCTGCTTTTGATTCATCATCATTTAACAATACTCCAAATTCGTCTTTTAATGGACCTACAGATGGGTCCATGTTTATCTTAACCTTTAATAGAATTAACTAAAACTGGGCAGTCGGACTTAGTCCCCTACTGTAATGACTTAATCCCCTGCTGTATTGTTCTCTGTATTGTATTGCAGCTGAGAACAATAGATGAAGGGTTTATGTTAATAAAATGTTACGATTCCTGTACTCCAGACTGGAGAAGATCTTATGGCAGAGATCTGAGTACAGGAATGAAATACAGGTTGTGGGAGCTGGAGAGCCTAGTAACCCCTGGTGCCCTAACTCCGTTGTCTCGCCCGTGTTATCAGAAATCCCCTGCGAGACTATGGTTGCTTGAGCCCATGGCAGCCGCGTTCGAAGGGCGGATTATGTCTGCCCAACCCCGATGCCCCCGCAGGTCTTAATGGGAGACAAGGGGAAGTCCGAGACAGGGAGATAACAAGGGGCCCTCTGACTAAGCAACCAAGCCAGGGGTTACAAGCTAACTTAACTAAATCAAAAGGTATGTGCGGACTAGCCGCCAGGGAAAAGGACAACCAAGGATCCACGGATCCGACACTCCTATCCGGCACCGCTGGACACCAGAGTGGATCTTGTGGAAGCGGAATCCTCCGCAAAGCACCAGAACTCAAAATAAACACAATAATAAATAGTAGCGGACAAGCCGCAACACACGGCTGCGCCGCGACTCACGAACACCACCAGATGTTAAAGGTGCTCGGTCAGACTCCAGGAACAGATGGTAACTTCCGAGTACTGGATAACTGAGAACAGGAACAAACGAACAGACCGGGACTGGGAACTCTCTCTGCAGCAGAATCAGGCAAACAGGAAGCTATCACCGGCGTCTGTGAGGAGTCCTGGGAGTGCTTTTAACAGAGAGTCTTCCAATCAGCTGTTTGGAGGCTGATTGGATTAAATGCCATGCAGCTGACAAGCTGCATGGCCAGGGAAACAGATGAGTGATAATTACAACATGCCGTGCAGCTGCATGCTACACAGCCAGGAAACCAGTGATGATATAAACTTAGACCCAGCAACGGGGAACACGATCCGACAGTGGCGTCCCCGTTGCTAGGCGCCGGCCGCACTGACGAGCGGACCCTCGGCGCCTAACAGTACCCCCCCCTTGAGGAGGGGTCAAGGAACCCCTAAATCCGGGTTTCTGAGGAAATTCTTGAAAAAATGCCCTTTTGAGCCTTGGGGCATGAAGGTCCTCATCTAGGACCCACGACCTTTCCTCAGGACCATAACCTCTCCAATGCACCAAAAAATAAAGCCGACCCCGGGACAGCTTGGAATCGAGAACCTTCTCAACCACGAACTCCTGCTGACCCTGTACATTAACTGGTGATCTCCCCTGAGGTTTTTTACGAGGAAATCTGCTAGATGAAACATATGGTTTGAGCAAAGAGCAATGGAAGGTATTTCCGATTCGTAACGTTTTTGGTAGCTGTAACCGGAAAGCAACTGGATTGACTTTTTTGATAATGAGAAATGGTCCAATAAATCTAGGACCCAATCTGGCTGAGGTTTGTCGAAGTTTGATATTGCGAGTCGACAGCCACACCCTGTCTCCTACTCTAAAAGTGCACGGCCGCCGGAACCTGTCCGAAAAATCTTTTTCCTTGAAAGCTGCTTTTCTGAGAGCTATGTGCACTTTTTTCCAAATAAGTTTAAGATGAGAGGTCAGGGCCAGAGAGGAGACAGAGGAATGTTGGAAAAATGAATTAGCTCTGGGGTGGAAACCAAAAACTGCAAAAAATGGAGACACATTGGTAGAGGAATGACAGGCATTATTATAAGCAAACTCTGCCAATGGAAGAAACTCAGACCAGTCATTTTGGAGTTTGGCCGAGTACAAACGCAAATATTGTTTTAAGGATTGGTTCACTCGCTCAGTCTGTCCATTTGATTGTGGATGATAACCGGAGGTTAATGATAATTTCATTTTTAACGAAGCACAAAAAGACTTCCAAAACTGTGCAATGAATTGTGGACCCCTGTCAGAAACAATATCAGTGGGTAACCCATGGAGTCTGAAAACATGACGGAGGAACAAGACTGCCAATCCCTGAGCAGATGGCAATCGGGGAAGACCAATAAAATGAGCCATCTTACTAAAACGGTCCACTACCACCCATATGACTGTGCATCCAGCTGACAGAGGGAGATCCACCACAAAATCCATGGAGATATGCGACCATGGTCTAAGAGGAACATTCAATGGCATAAGTTGACCAATAGGCAAAGAACGGGGAACTTTATGCTGTGCACAGACCTGACACGAAAAAACAAACTCTTTAATGTCTTTAGAAAGACCAGGCCACCACACTGCGCGGGATACCAATTCAAAAGTTTTAGCGACTCCCAGATGCCCTGCAACTTTGCTATCATGAAATTCCTCCAAAACAGTTGCTCTCAAAAACTCAGGAACAAAAAGACGACCAGCAGGAGTATTTCCCGGAGCTTGATGTTGAAGCAGCTTCAATTGAGAAAAAACATCCTGTGTGAGACCTGCCTGAATGACTGAAGGCGGAAGTATGAGAGTAACAGGACTGTTGTCTTGAGCTGGAAGAAAACTGCGTGAGAGGGCATCTGCCTTGGTATTCTTGGAACCAGGTCTGAAGGTGATAATGAATTTGAAACGAGTGAAAAATAAAGCCCAACGAGCCTGTCGGGCATTCAGTCGCTTAGCTGATTCAATGTATTGAAGATTTTTGTGATCTGTCAAAACAGAAATGGTATGGGTCGCTCCTTCAAGCCAATGTCTCCACTCCTCAAAAGCCCATTTAATAGCCAGCAACTCCCGATTACCAACATCGTAGTTGGATTCAGCAGATGAGAATTTCCTGGACATAAAGGCACAAGGATGTAACTCAAGGGAATCTGGATCCTTCTGAGAAAGGATAGCCCCTACACCAACCTCCGAGGCATCTACCTCAACGATGAAAGGCAATTCTGGGTTGGGATGTCTAAGGACAGGGGCTGAGACAAAGGCTTGTTTCAAGGCCTGAAAAGATACTTTAGCTTCACATGACCAATTGGTAGGATCTGCTCCCTTCTTAGTGAGTGCCACAATGGGAGCAACTATGTCAGAGAAAGAGTGAATAAACCTTCTGTAGTAGTTAGCAAACCCTAAAAAGCGCTGAATTGCTTTTAAGTTGGTGGGTTGCGCCCAACTCAGGATGGCTTGGAGCTTCTTAGGTTCCATTCGGAATCCCCGAGGGGAAATAATGTACCCTAAAAAGGATACCTCCGTGACGTGAAATTCACACTTCTCTGGTTTGGCATACAAGTGATTTTCACGTAATTTCTTAAGTACCTGACGCACCTGGGTAACATGTTGTTCTATAGAGTCAGAAAAAATCAAAATGTCGTCTAAATAGACCACAACGAATCTTCCCAGAAACTCACGGAGCACATCATTAATGAGATCCTGAAAGACTGCCGGAGCGTTAGATAGGCCGAAAGGCATGACCAGATACTCATAGTGACCTGATTGAGTACTGAATGCCGTTTTCCACTCATCCCCCGATCTGATTCTAATGAGATTATATGCTCCTCTCAGGTCAATCTTGGAAAAAATAACAGCCGAACGTAGCTGATCAAAGAGGACAGAGATCAGAGGCAGAGGGTAAGTATTCTTTACTGAGATTTTATTCAGGGCTCGAAAGTCAATGCAGGGTCTGAGGGAACCATCCTTCTTCTCTACGAAGAAAAAACCTGCACTTAAAGGGGATTTAGATGGCCTGATAAACCCTTTCTCAAGACTTTCTTTCACATACTCATTCATGGCCACAGTTTCAGGACCAGACAATGCATATAACCTTCCTTTAGGCAACGTGGCACCAGGAATTAACTCAATGGTACAATCATAAGGCCTATGGGGAGGCAAAATATCCGCATTGCCCTTGGAAAACACATCCAAAAAATCTTGGTACTCTCCAGGAATATGTGCGAGCCTGGCAGCAGCTACTCGGATAGGAAGTGTAATACATTCTTTATCACAGATGGTACTCCATTGTAGAATCTCCCCAGACTGCCAATCTATGATGGGATTATGAAAGGCCAGCCAAGGGTGACCCAGAACCACAGGAACTGCTGGACAATGGGTAAGAAAAAACTCAATCTTTTCAGAATGTAGAGCTCCCACCGAGAGCAAAACAGGAGGTGTACATAGAGAAATAACCCCATTGGATAAGGGACTCCCATCTAAACCATGCATGGTGATACACCTACTTAAGGTTAACTGAGGAATACCTAAGGCCTTGGCCCATGTTAAGTCCATAAAGTTTCCTGCAGCTCCACTGTCCACAAAAGCAGAGACCGAGGAACAGAGGCTGTCATAAGAAACTTTAGCAGGAACCAATAGTGAATTATTTGAGGAGATGAGCTGTAGACCAAAGTGAACCCCCTCACTATTCACTTGGTCAGGAAGTTTCCCGACTTGTTTGGGCAACTACGGGCAAAATGTCCCTTACCTCCGCAGTACAAACACAGACCAGAATTTTGCCTCCTGGTTCTTTCTTCCGGAGACAATTTGGAGAGACCAATCTGCATAGGCTCCTCCATGTCTATCGGAACGGAAGAAACACAGGGAAAAGAAACTACAAATGCCCCTTTCTCAGTCCTCCGCTCTCTGAGCCGACGATCTATTTTAATAGAGAGCTCCATGAGTTTATCAAGGTTCTCAGGAGCGGGATACTGAAGGAGGCTGTCTTTTATAGATTCAGATAAGCCGAGGCGAAACTGACTGCGCAGGGCAGGATCATTCCAGCCACAGTCGTTCGACCAACGGCGAAACTCCGTACAATAATTCTCTGCAGGATTCCTACCCTGTCTTAGAGCACGCAACTGACTTTCTGCGGATGCCTCTCTATCAGGGTCGTCATACAATAGCCCTAAAGATTTCAAAAAAGCGTCTACAGACGATAAGGCCGGATCGTCTGTCTTTAAACCAAAAGCCCAGGTCTGAGGATCCCCCTGAAGCAGAGAAATTATAATTCCAACCCGCTGAGCCTCCGTACCTGAGGAAACTGGTCTTAAACGAAAATACAGTTTACAAGACTCTTTAAAATTAAAAAACTGTTTTCTATCCCCAGAAAATCGGTCAGGCAGATGCATTTTTGGTTCAGGGATGACCCTCGGGGAAGTCCGTAACAGATCTTCCTGTGAGCTCACCCGGAGGGACAGATCCTGAACCATCTGGGTAAGTTCCTGAATCTGACTAACCAAAAACTGGCCAGGATTTGGCCCAACACCGGTGGGATTCATGAGGCCGACAAAATTCTCCCTACTGGATAAGTGAAAAAATTAACTCCTGTTGAAATTTTTTCTTTTGTCTGGCCGGTGATAATGTTACGATTCCTGTACTCCAGACTGGAGAAGATCTTATGGCAGAGATCTGAGTACAGGAATGAAATACAGGTTGTGGGAGCTGGAGAGCCTAGTAACCCCTGGTGCCCTAACTCCGTTGTCTCGCCCGTGTTATCAGAAATCCCCTGCGAGACTATGGTTGCTTGAGCCCATGGCAGCCGCGTTCGAAGGGCGGATTATGTCTGCCCAACCCCGATGCCCCCGCAGGTCTTAATGGGAGACAAGGGGAAGTCCGAGACAGGGAGATAACAAGGGGCCCTCTGACTAAGCAACCAAGCCAGGGGTTACAAGCTAACTTAACTAAATCAAAAGGTATGTGCGGACTAGCCGCCAGGGAAAAGGACAACCAAGGATCCACGGATCCGACACTCCTATCCGGCACCGCTGGACACCAGAGTGGATCTTGTGGAAGCGGAATCCTCCGCAAAGCACCAGAACTCAAAATAAACACAATAATAAATAGTAGCGGACAAGCCGCAACACACGGCTGCGCCGCGACTCACGAACACCACCAGATGTTAAAGGTGCTCGGTCAGACTCCAGGAACAGATGGTAACTTCCGAGTACTGGATAACTGAGAACAGGAACAAACGAACAGACCGGGACTGGGAACTCTCTCTGCAGCAGAATCAGGCAAACAGGAAGCTATCACCGGCGTCTGTGAGGAGTCCTGGGAGTGCTTTTAACAGAGAGTCTTCCAATCAGCTGTTTGGAGGCTGATTGGATTAAATGCCATGCAGCTGACAAGCTGCATGGCCAGGGAAACAGATGAGTGATAATTACAACATGCCGTGCAGCTGCATGCTACACAGCCAGGAAACCAGTGATGATATAAACTTAGACCCAGCAACGGGGAACACGATCCGACAGTGGCGTCCCCGTTGCTAGGCGCCGGCCGCACTGACGAGCGGACCCTCGGCGCCTAACATAAACCATGTTGTGCCTTGGCACAGCAAACTAGCCAAGATAACCGTGGACCCATCTGTATGTTCTCCTTTTTTTAACCTTTTACTGTTTATGTATTTAAAAGAAAATGTAGGATTGGTTTTACTCTCTATAGCAATTTGCTTTTCTTTTTCAATTTTAGCTGCTCTTATTGCATTTTTGCATCTTTTATTGCATTCCTTGCAGTACTGGAATGAATCCTCCTTTCCATTAGATTTAAATGCTTTGAAAGCATGCTTCTTTTATTGACTTACTTATTCAAGTTTCTGGAAAAGGAATATTTCTTTCACACTGGAATAATGAGCGAGCGTTTGAAACAAGCTGGGACCACACAACTTTTAAGTGACATGTTGATAATTGCTGTGAAAACCAGGGCCAGCTGTTCAGTGCGTATTTTAAGTGTGGCCCTGATGCCTTCCTGGGCTTCAACCTTCTAAATAGCGTAGCTACCTCAGATGCCTCCACCTTAAGAGTTGGCAAGTTGCCCTGTGAGCTAGGTGGGGGCGTCCGCCGTAGCAACCAGCACTTTGTCAGAATGGGTCAAAGTGTTGCTTGAATCATAGGACTTTTCAAAACTGCAATAAAAATCATTCAGTTCCTCTGCATTCAAGTCATTGTCTTTTATTTGAACTTTGCTTGCTGCATCCTTGTCTGCTGGTCATTGCTGGATAGCATATAACTTTGGAACTGTCTAGTAGTTGCTAATGAATTAATCTATGAGACAGGTGAGAAATACTGTAAAATCTTCAAATTACAGTATGTTCTACCACCGTAAATTTCCATATTTATGACTGTTTTCTTGCTATTAAGTTCCTTGCCCTTTAGGATCAATATTTAAAAAGTGCATATATTCTTAAAGTTGATGTTTAATATTTAACATCAATAGACCCAACAAATCTATTCCAAAATTACCCCCAGTAAATGGGATGGTGAATATAATGGACCAGTACAGAAGTGTCCTCATAAACATCATTAGTGTTGCAATGTATCATTCTCTTGTTGAAGTTTTCAATCTGCACATGGTGAGTATGCAATGTCAAACCAAATGCATATAGTTAAGCCATCATCATAACTAACGGTGTGTCAGTGGTGCTTGGCACACAGGGCATATGTAGTGTGTGTGCATAACTGCCAGCAGCACTCACACGGTTGTGCCACCTTCTGCTGTACTAACTCGGAAGGCCAATCTGGCCACTGCAGGATCCAGGACCAGCTTCCTTTGCCACCTCCTAGCATGCACTGGGTCCTCGGTCACCTCCTCTCACCTGCCTCCATGACTCCAAGTGATGTTTCCTGACTGCTTCGCCTGGCCAGACATCGGAGGGCCCATTCTCCCCCACATTGCATGGACAGACCTAAACATAAGTATATACAATGCACACGCACACACACACACACACACACACACACACACACACACTCACACACACACACACACACACACACACACACACACACACACACACTCTCTGTACCTAGCATTGTAAAAGGGGATCTTCCTGGTGTAGTGTGCAAAAGGGGACTCTATCTGGTGTAATATGTAAAAGGGGCTCTGCATGGCATAATGTGTAAAAAGGTGCTCTGCCTGGCATAATGTGTAAAGAGGTTTAATCTGATGTAATATGTAAAAGGGGGCTCTGCCTGGTAAAATGTGTAAAAGGAGGCTTTACTCTACCGGGCATAATGTGTAAAAAGGGGCTCTGTCTGGCATAATGTGTAAAAGTGGCTTTACCTGCTGTAATATGTAAAAGAGGAATCTGCCTGGTGTTATGTGTAAAAGGAGTCTCTACTCTACCGGGCATAATGTGTAAAAAGGGGCTCTGCCTGGCATAATATGTAAAAGGGGCTTTACCTGATGTAATGTGTAAAAAGAGGCTGTACTCTACCGGGTGTAATGTGTAAAATGTAGATTTGCCTGGCATAATGTGTAAAAGGGAGCTCTGTGTTGTGTAATATGTAAAGGGGGCTCTGCCTACTGTAATGTGTATAAAGGGACTCTACCTGGTTTAATATGCAAAATGGGGCTCTGCTTAGCATAATGTATAAAAAGGGGCTCTACCTTGTGTAATATGTATAATGGGCTCTGCCTAGCATAAGGTGTAAAAGGAGGGGGCTCTGCATGGTGTAAGGTATAAAATGTGGCTCTGCCTGGCATAATGTGTAAAATGGGACTCTGTTTTAATGCGTATAAAGGCCTATACCTGATGTAATGTATATAAGGTCCACTACCTGGAATAATGTGTAAAAGGTGGCTCTACCTGGAACAGGAGTTAAAGTGGAAGGGAATGAGGTGGAACTGAGTTACACCACCTGTAATTGTAGGTGGAATTTGTTCCACCTCCTCGATGACCTTGCATAGTAATTCCATATCATGTATAAATGGAACCACTGTGTATCATTGCGTCAATAAAGGACACTACTGAGTAATGTATAGTGAATAGGGGGCACTGCTGTGTGGTGTAATAGGAATCAGGGCACTACATGTGGTGTAATGGGAATAAGACTGTGGTATAATGTATGGATTAATTAGATTTGTGGTTACTATTGTGTGACCACCGTCACTTTCTAAAGTATAAAGATGTAATGCACACATTTTTAGTTTGCAGGGGGCTGCCGAATACCCTGGCTCTGCCTAATGGGAGGTGTGTGTGTGTGTGTGTGTGTGGGGGGGGGGGGGGGAGGGATTGGGAAATGAGTTCCACCACCTCTCCATGACCACTTTAAGCTCTGACCTGCAGTAATGTGCATAAGTGGCACTACTGTTTTGCGTAAATTGATTAATGGAGATTTCTGTGCAGCGTTAAATGAATTGGTATTATTTTGTGACCACGCTCCTTCCCCACGAAGCCAAACCGCTATCATTTTTCAGTGTCCATAATTTAAATGTTGGGGGGGCACCAATTCTCTTTGTGGCACAGGGAGCCAAAATGTCTAGTTACAGCTCTGCTTTAAGCATCTCACATTCTTAGACAGGACATAGTTTAACACATCATTATAAACATTTAATACTGTTTTTATAATGATAGCAATACAATTATTGTGGATCTGACCTAAGCTTACCAATAAGTATGTTGCATATACTGTATTTGTTTAACATCTACTTTAATGTTGTGCATCAAATTATTATTAGTGCCTCAACAATGCATCTTTTAGTTGACACTGAAGAAGCAATAGGGATTAACAATATTACATTTTAAACAGAAATATTCTGAAAGCCAAGACAATAATTGCCTTGCAAAAAAAAAGATCAAAAATAAAAACAACAGTGTTTTAAATATAGTAAAGATTTGGGTGGATTTGTTAAAGAGGTTCCCACTACTGAATATTCCAAGCAAGCATACAGTTTTATTATATCAGTGCTACTCCAACTATGCACAAGGACTGGAGACACTGGCAGCAATATTCTGAATCACCTAAACAAATGTGTGTTTTTTTAAAGTAAGTTTTTACCACTGCATTAATTTGCTATAGTATGTATTTGGTATGAGTGAAAATTCTAAAATATGTAGGGCAACATGTGTATAAATTTTATACTAGATATTAATATTGTAACAGTGGACATGACTGTATAGTATATTTCTTTGGGCCTTATTGTCACATTATAGGATAAAGTATAAGGGTTATATGTAATAGGGTCTGAGTTTGTCAAAGGTGAGAGATGTCGGCCAAGAATGGCCATATGTTTAAAACTCCACTAATTTACAAGCTAAAACCTGTCTGGTTTTGCTTTGTAAATGATTGCCGTTTGAAAAATACGGCTTCCCTGTTTACATTCTGCAACTCTGTCAAACTCAGACCCTATTACATAAGTCCCTTATCCAAAATGCTTGGGACCAGAAGTATTTTGGATATCGGATTTTTCTGTATTTTGGAATAATTGCATACCAAAATTAGATATCATGGTGATGGGACCCAAGTCTAAGCACAGAATGCATTTATGTTTCATATACACCTTATACACACAGCCTGAAGGTAATTTTAGACAATATTTTTAATAATTTTGTGCATTAAACAAAGTGTGTACATTCACACAATTAATTTATGTTTCATATACACCTTATTCACACAGCCTGAAGGTCATTTAATACAATATTTTAAATAAAGTTTGTGTACATTGAGCCATCAGAAAACAAAGGTTTCACTATCTCACTCTCACTCAAAAAAATACATATTTCGGAATATTTGGATATGGGGTACTCAACCTGTAGTATGTTATTATTCTAAATTCTAAAATCTTGACAGCATAAGGGAAACTCGCAAAGAGTTTTATTTCAAATGTATAAAAAATCGGAGTAAACACTTAGCCATCGCTGTCAGGTTGTGTTCTTATTCTTATATCCTCCTTGACCTTCCACTTTTTAAGGCCAAGTTCACCAAAAGACAATAAAACATAGGTAGTGAACATATATAGTGAAATACCATTTAATACATAAAAAACACACAAACACATATATCAAGTTCAACCCAAAGCCTATGGTAGCATATAAAGCGGATAATTACCAGATGTAATGGAACTGTAGCCAAACAGTTCCTATCAGCTTTTGGTTATTGTGAGAGGATTCCGGATACCCTGCCACAACCTTGGTCTTACTTGCTGGTCAACGGTTTTTCCACTTCACACTCCTTTGCTGCCACAGGGATAGCTACACGTTTCCACGTTTTTTCAAGGTACAAGGGAATCCCAACTTGGAAATATTTAAATGCCTAGGCCACCAATCAAAATCAGGAATGCAAAGCTGGACCCTATACATCGTTAACTACATGTCCCATGGTTCTCTGTTCTGCACTACTACAACCTGGAACATCAATTTGTATATCCAAGTCATCATGGCAACCTGATGGCCAATCCTACTTGGACATCGAGAGCTGCCACATCACTTCAGGTCACCGTATGTGTCCATAATACAGGTTATTTGTTACTTGAATTGTACAGTTCATATATTTATATATATATATATATATATATATATATATATGTATACAAATTCTGTAGTCCGGCACTCAATGAAATAAAGGTAATCTTACCCCGGTGTCCACGTCCTAGGTAGGTACCATGCAAATGTAGAAATACAGAGGGGGACGGCACTCAGAGGATTTTTTCAAGTGTTGTATTCAAGTATAAAACATACTAATATCCATCAACGTTTCGGTGCTAGACAACACCGTCTTCAGGATGTAAACAGCATAGTGAAATGACAATACATACATAGCGTGACTTACCCTGCTTATAAGTGCTCCCTCTTCTAACTACACCAAAGTCACATGCGTCCAGATCGTGTTTCGCGCCCCAGCCCCGGGGCGCACAGCGGTGATGTCACGCGGCCTCCCACACCACGTGAGCCGGCACACGCTACACCTCCTCCAACGCGCTTCCGTTGCCATGGGGACTGGATTGTGTTACCGTACGGGTTACTAGGCACACGATCAGTGTCCACTTAGCTCCGTTACCGGTCATTCTCCAGGGCCCGCGTTATACACCAATTCCAGACCTGTGTAGACATACAAATAAATAAAGAAATGTTTAAAACCGTGGCTGGTATGCTACTAAGAACATACCTCCACATATCTAACTGATATCTAATTTATAACAATTTAAAAGCTATTATATACTATGTTATATTTCAAACAAAGGCTAATCGTGACCCACTTATTATAAACTACATATGTCTATACTAGAGAGTTCCAGCAGATCTTTTCATTTAGACCCCGGGGCCAGACGGTGTCCAGCCGTGTGATCCATTTTGCCTCCATAATTAGGAGCTGTTTCTTCCGGGTCACCACCTCTTCGATTTTCTGGAAGGTGATCAATGATCATATATTTAACACTCGCCATGCTGTGTCCTCGATCTGCGAAATGCTGCGCCACTGGCTGCTCACTATGTCCCGTCTGTATTGCTGCTTTTATTGCGGAGCAATGTTGTGTAGCCCGTTCTTTAAACGGGCGGATCGTTTTGCCCACATAGTAGTGCCCACAAGGGCATCTGATTATATATATGACAAAAGGAGTAGTACATGTTACAGCATGGTTGATGGCGATATATTTGCCACTATGTGGATGTCTAAACACACTGCCTACATCCATGTGACTACATGTGGCACAGTTGATACATTTGTAGCATCCTTTTTTCCTGTTACCTAAAAAGGAAACATTTGGTTGTTTAAAGTCAGTGATATCCGTCCTGACTACCATATCCTTAATGTTCCTACCACGTCTAAAGCTGGCCATAGGTGTTCGCTTTTTAAAACTTTGCAGTTCTTTATCCGTGCTTACAATGGGCCATAAGGCCTTAGTGGCCGATTGTGTAATGCGGCTAGTAGTGGAATACGTGGAAGTCCATATTATACGGTCTTCTTTTGATTTATTGTGAGTTTTTCTATTTGTAGCTGCTGAAAACAAGGATTCACGTGGAGTATTTAATACTTTCTCTTTATGCTGTAGCAATAACTGTATAGGATATCCCCTTTGGGTGAATTTTTTAACCATTACCATCTAGTTGTACTTCCAATAGCCCTATATCATTATTTATCCGTGCCACCCTTAACATCTGGGAGTAGGGTAATCCAGATTTCAGTGCCACCGGGTGGTGGCTGGAGAATCTTAATAATGTGTTGCAGTCAGTTGTTTTACTGTATAAGGAGCTGGTCAACCGCCCCCCACAATTAACCAATTTAACATCTAGATACTCAATCTCCTGGAAACTACAATTGCTGGTAAATTAATTGGACCATTCAGTACATTAATAGATTGTACCAACTGTTCAAACTCTGACTGTGTACCTGCCCAAAAGATAATCAAATCATCTATGTATCTAAGGAACAGTTTTGCGTGTTGTACAAATAACGGATTTTCAAAGAATAAGACCTGTTCATGTAGGTACATATAGATATTAGCATATGTGGGGGAGACGTTCAACCCCATGGAACAACCAGATTTTTGCAAATAATATTGCCCATCAAACAAAAAATAATTCCTATACAGTACTAATGTAAGTAACTGCAAAATAAATGATATAGGGGGTCCGCAGTAATACTGACTTGCCCCTAAGAATTTTTCTACGGCTTTAAGCCCGTCCTGATGGGGTATTGACGTATACAAATTTTGCACGTCTAATGTGCACATAAGTAAGCTAAATGGTGCACTGCAAAACGGCTGGATATGTTCCAAAAAACAGGTGGTATCTTTTACATAGGATTTCTCATGAATAATGCATGGTTGTAACAGCGTGTCTAGATATTTGGACACTGGTTGGTACAATGATCTCATGGCAGACACGATAGGGCGACCTGGGGGATTGAGGAGGTCCTTGTGGATCTTAGGAGTGGTGTATAGTACAGGGGTGACGGGATGCGTCTGTGTTAATGCTGTTACCACTCACTTTGAAATAACACCACTATCCATGGCTGTATTTAACACCAAATCTAATTCTCGCTTAAATACTAAGCCTGGATTTCTAGATAACTTCTCATAAACATGCGTGTCGCTAAGTTGTTTCAATATTTCGTTACGATAAGCATCTGTGTTCTGTATGACAATCGCCCCGCCTTTATCAGCGGGGCGAATCACCACATCATTATACTTTGATAGATTTCTAAGCGCAGTGCGTTGACCCTGCGTTAAATTGTGACGATATTTAGGATTTTCTTTATGATATTTATGTACAGAATCATCTAGAAGTCTAGTAAAGCATTTCAGTGACGGATTTGCTACTGGGGGATCATATGTAGATTTGATGGCTTTCCTACAGAATGTTTCCACAGGGTTAGCTGCAGGAGCTGTTGTATTGGTTGCTTCCAAGGTATTATGGAAATGTTCATGCAACCTAAGTTTTCTCCCAAATTGGTGCATATCCCGGTTCCATTCATATTCTGAATGAGGATTAGTAGGTACGAAAGCCAAACCTTTGTTAAGTACCGCCGTCTCATCAGGGGTTAATGTCCTGGTTGACAAATTGAATATTAATTGTTGGTCTTCTTCCAGGGTGGCCGTCCTACCCCTCTTCGCTTGACCACCTCGCCTCGTTTGAGGGCGTTTGGAGTGCAGTTTCCAATGCGGGTACTGACCCCTAAAGGGGCACTTTGGGTGTTGTTAATGTCTTCACCCTCTGAGACAACAAAATCACTATCACTCTGAGATGTACCAGATTCCATGGCCGTTCTCTGTCCTCGAGCCCCTCTGTAATTTCTTTGGTACCTCCTATAAATTCTTGGTGGTTCACTGTCAGTGAGCCATCTGTATACACGATTTTCTTCATAGTCCTGGACTACCTTTGTTCGCTTAAGTTTTTTAAACTTAATAAGATCCGCTCTGTATTTGTCGCACTGTGTTTGGAGTTTATTTAACCAATTCGTAGATGTATCTTGTTGTAGAGTTTCTTTATGATTAATATCAAATTGTGTGATTTTTGCCTTTACCAATGTTAGCTCTTTAGATGCCTCTTCAATGACTAAGATCATAAGATCAAAGGCACATTTATTAAGGATTGCTATCCATTTACGGCAGAAATCTTGATTTTGTCTGCCTATGGTAGGTGTATTTCTAACCCTGAATCCTCGAGGTATATATTTGTCACGATAGTAATCTGACAGGGTTAGTCCATGTAAGGTATAGTCAATCTCACGTTTCTTTAATTTATATATCACTTGGAATAGGTCTTCACATGTGTCAACTTGCTCTGCATATTGTGGATCCTCCATAAACAATATACTTTTAATCTGGTCATCAGTATAACTCATAATTTCCCCCAAAGGCATTGGGGACGGTGCAGTCATTTTATGTGCCATAATAGGATGTACTGCAAACACCAGAATGTACTCTCACACAGTTTGGTGCGGCGACCACAGTAAGCGTCCTCACAGTTTCTTATATAGATGTCAGTCAGTAGCAGAAAAAAGTCATTTAATAAATGTCACATGGTGCCATGATAATGATAGAACAATGTCCATCCAAGATACAAATTCTGTAGTCCGGCACTCAATGAAATAAAGGTAATCTTACCCCGGTGTCCACGTCCTAGGTAGGTACCATGCAAATGTAGAAATACAGAGGGGGACGGCACTCAGAGGATTTTTTCAAGTGTTGTATTCAAGTATAAAACATACTAATATCCATATTATACGGTCTTCTTTTGATTTATTGTGAGTTTTTCTATTTGTAGCTGCTGAAAACAAGATTCACGTGGAGTATTTAATACTTTCTCTTTATGCTGTAGCAATAACTGTATAGGATATCCCCTTTGGGTGAATTTTTTAATTCACTTATAAGCAGGGTAAGTCACGCTATGTATGTATTGTCATTTCACTATGCTGTTTACATCATGAAGACGGTGTTGTCTAGCACCGAAACGTTGATGGATATTAGTATGTTTTATACTTGAATACAACACTTGAAAAAATCCTCTGAGTGCCGTCACCCTCTGTATTTCTATATATATATATATATATATATATATATATATATTGCCTTGGAAGATTCTTTTAACACAGGAACTGTTTCATCTTTGTCATATACAGCAAAACTAGTTAATCCCACTCCCATTCCGGGCCGTAACGTCACTTCCGGTGACGTCATATGTAAACAAAATGACTGGAAACACAATTATAAATACATTAAACAAAGTAAAAAAAAATCTTTAGGAATTATAAACAATGAAAATCATATAACAACATGAGGCATCACAGGTATGTATATATGCTAAAAGCCATTTCAAATGTTTTTATAAAAACATTTTACTTCAAAATCAGCATTTAATCCACCAGGTTTTAAAGTGCCTAAATAAAAAATAGTCTTCATTTCGGCCTGTGCTAATTGACTTGATAGATCCTTCCTTCTCCAGTGGCCTTTTATATGTTTAAGACCACAGAATTGTCTAATGGCCATAATGTTACTTTGAAGCCTAACCCTAAAGTGCTCGGATAATGCATGGGTTGGGAGGCCATTCTTAATATTCCTCAGGTGTTCACTAATCCGCACCTTTACTGGCCTCAATGTTCACCCTATATACCACAGCCCACAAATGCATTCTATTGCATAGATCACGTTGGAACTATTACACGTGATAAAATCTGTAATCTTCACATCAGTACCGTTAATGTTTACGCTTGTAATTTTACTTTTCCCTGTTTGTATGCCTCTGCACCCAAGACATAACCCACACCGAAAAAAAACTTTCAACTTTATGGTACACATGGGTTTCTTTAAGGGTAAGGCGCTCTTTACTAAATTCATCTTTAAATTTGTGGCCTTTTTAAAAATACATTTAGGTTTCATTGGTAATACATTTCCTATTATTGGGTCTTTTTTCAAGACTACCCAATGTTTATTGAGGGATTTCTCTATATTCTTATATTGTGAGTTAAAAGATGTTACAAAAGCCTATTCAAAACCGTCTTCCTTTTTCTCTCTGCCGGATTTTAATAATTCTTCACGGTCAATTAACACTACTGTACTTTATTTTTTGCTTTCTCTATTTGTTCTGTTTGATAACCACAGGCTAAAAACCTAATTTTCATTTCTTCTGCCTGTGCTTCAACAACCTCAGTGTCAGGAATCTGCATTTTGCATTATGTCACTTACCAGTGCTCTGATGTACTGGCCTCCGGAGGTCACATTCCCAGCCTTGCAGCATGTTCCATGATTGCCTGCAATGTGCAGACACTCTCTGCAGTGTGTACCCTGCTTGCCATACAGCATGTACCCTGATGTATTCCCACCATCTCCACAGTATGGGTGCCGCCATGACACCTGCAGTCAGCTGACTTGGTGCTATCCACTCCTGGGCATTGGAGCGCTCACATGACTTGATTCTCCAATCCCTGCTGACCAGGGGGTATATACTCAGAGTTCCTGCTCAGTATCATGGCCTTGAACAACGCATCACATCCTGTGAACAAGCATCTCCTGGCTCTAGTCTCCTGCCTTCAGAGATTCCCCTGTGTATTAGCTCCATGGAACTACAGGCATCAGCCATCTAGTTTGGTGCAGTTCCATCTGCATTCAGATCCAGTCACCAGCTGTCTCCAGTGCCTTCCTAGCTTCAGTGTCTCTGTGGAACTACAGGCTCCAGCCATCCAGCTCTGCTACAACTCCTTCCACAGTCAGTTTCCACTTCTACATGCAGTAGGAGACTCTCTCCAGGTGCTGCCTCATCATTCTCACCTGTGTGTTGTTAATCTGCATTCAGCACTGTGCTATTGCATCCTGCACTTAAACAACCAGCTAGTATATTTCAAACTGTCCCCTGCTATATCCTTGCTTGGCTCTGTGGACTTTGTGCATATATTCTGACTGTGTGAATCTATTGCTGTCGGTTTCCAGACTGATTAAATGAGTTAATTATAGCCTGTATTTACTACCATCGGTTGCATTACCTACCTACTGCATATTGATCCTGTTAACATCAGCTTCCAAGCCAGCCATCGATGTTCACCATCGGCTTCCAGGCCGATCATCGCAGTTTGCTAATTACATTGGTTCCCAGACTAGTTCATTACCTGTGACTGTTATTACACCATTTGTATTACTTATCTCCAGAGTACTGATCTCAATTGCCATCGGCTCCCAGGCCGACCATCATTATTAGCAAGTTGTTAACAGTTTCCAGACTGAATACCAAAAGTTACTTATTGCCTGTGTTGTTCCTTCACATTCTCCCATCGTTTTCCAGGCCGATCCTCAGTGTCATTATTTATCCTCAGGATATAGACTCTGCTTCACATCGGCTCCCAGGCCGATTATCGTTGATTGCCTTCAGCTCCCAGGCCTGTCATTTCTGTTCTCTAATCACTGCTGGTTTCCAGATCAGCTCATTCTTCATGACTATACTTAAAACCATGTCAGCTTCCACGCCGTGAAATTTCTGTATTGTTATTCCTCTTCCAGTAATCATTATATTGCTGTGTGTATTTAATAAACATCATTGTGCAAATGCACAGGAACTTACTATGGCCTCCTCATTTCCTCCATCCTACCACCACTGACCCTCTAGTGCCCTCTCCGGGAACAGACAATTACACAGACCTGACACTCGGTTTTTGTACAATTTCACTCTAGGCACCTAAACTGGCCTTCTGGTATAGATCCTAGCCAGTTAGGATGATGACAATTCGTTGTTCCTATATAGGCCCCCGAACAAGTAGGTTTTACATAATTCATAGTATGAATCAAACCGTTCTCTATAAAAACCATAATATCCCAAAAAATGAATCTTGACATTGCTATATTCAAAGGAAAATTTATTTTTAAAACGGTGTTTAAATATTGAAAAAAATATTTTAAAAGGTCTTCTCCCTTCTAAATAAAAAACACATCATCAATGTATCTTTTCCAGGACACCAGGTTCGCTCCAAAAGGGCAGTGGTTCCAAATGTTATAATATAATATTAGGAAACTGAGTATAAAAAAGTTATTTTTAATGAGAGGAAGGGACTACAATGACTGTGCCAACAGTGACAAATACCCCTTTTAAACTGAAGCAAAAGTAGAGTAGCAAAAAGTGCCTTACCCTTAAAGAAACCTATGTGTACCATAAAGTCAAAAGGTTTCTTTTGGTGTGGGTTATGTCTGAGGTGTAGTGGCATACAAACAGGGAAAAGTAAAATTATGGGTGTAAACATGATGTGAAGATTACAGATTTTATCACGTGTAATAGTTCCAATGTGATCTATGCAATAGAATGCATTTGTGGGCTGTGGTATATAGGGTGAACATTGAGGCCAGTAAAGGTGCGGATTAGTGAGCACCTGAGGAATATTAAGAATGGCCTCACAACCCATGCATTATCCGAGCACTTTAGGGTTAAGCATGAAAGTAACATTATGGCCATTAGACAATTCTGTGGTCTTAAACATATAAAAGGCCACTGGCGAAGGAAGGCTCTATCAAGTCAATTAGCACAGGCTGAAATGAAGACTATTTTTGATTTAGGCACTTTAAAACCTGGTGGATTAAATGCTGATTTTGAAGTAAAATGTTTAAAAAAAAAACCATTTGAAATGGCTTTTAGCATATATACATACCTGTGATGCCTCATGTTGTTATATGATTTTTATTGTTTTTAATTCCTAAAGATTTTTTTAACTTTGTTTAATGTATTTATAATTGTATTTCAAGTCATTTTGTTTACATATGACATCACCAGAAGTGACGTTACGGCCCGGAATGGGAGCGGAATTGCCTAGCTTTGCTGTATATGAAACAGTTCCTGTGTTAAAAGAATCTCCCAAGGGAATAAATATATATATATATATATATATACGAACTGTACAAATCAAGTAACAAATAACCTGTATTATAGACACATACAGAGACCGGAAGTGACGTGGCGGCTCCCGATGCCCAAGTAGGATTGGACATCAGGTTGCCATGACAACTTGGATATACAAATGCACATTCCAGGATGTTGTAATGCAGAGCAGAGGACCATTGGACATGTAGTTAATGATGTATAGGGTCCCGGCTCCAGCTGTGCATTCCCGATTTTGATTGGTGGCCTAGGCATTTAAATATTTCCAAGTTGGGATTGATCAGTATTCGACCTTGTACCTTGAAAAAGACCCCAGATCGGGGCGGAAACACGTTGGTTATCCCTGTGGCAGCAAAGGAGTGTGAAGTTGAAAAACCGGTGACCAGCAAGTAAGACCCAGATTTTGGCGAGGTATCCAGAATCCTCTCACAATAACCAAACACTGATAGGAACTGTTTGGCTACAGTTCCATTACATCTGGTAATTACCCACTTCACATGCTACCATAAGACTTTGGGTTGAACTTAATCTATGTGTTTATTTGTGTTTTTTATGTATTAAATGGTATTTCACTATATATACCTATGTTTTATTGTCTTTTGGTGAACTTGGCCTTAAAAAGTGGAAGTTCAAGGAGGATATAAGAATAAGAACATAACCTGACACTCCAGCTAAGTGTTTACTCCAATTTTTGTATACATTTGACACTTGTGGTGAGGGGTGAAGGAAACCTCTTAGGAGTGTTATGTGTGGTTGGCTGCTTTCTTTTGTGCACTAAGTGCCTTCTATAACCTATTTTATATTTTTATAGAGTCTTGTTTACCTAACATTTAAAAAAATATATATCAATATATCAATATATCAGTCCTTTCCTCATAGTAAATAGAGGCACATGAGAAAAATATATCAATATATCAGTTCATATAAAGTTAGCAAGATTTTCCATTATCAATTTTTATAGCAGATATTTTCATTTGAAGGGTGTAATCATCTGTAGCTATTTAGCTTAATTTCCAACAAGATGTGAATAGTGTAGATTCATTTATGTATGGTGTATGTGGGTGGATAAATGTATTTACTGTACTTGACAATGCTCATAAATGACAAAGATAAAAACATATATATGCCAACTAGACAAATATCAAAATGCCTGACAGTAATTTAAAATAGAATCAATATATACTGTACAGTACAACTTAGAAAATCACTTTACAAATGTGTTTCCACTGTAGATTTATTAATGCTTCTGAGTACAAAGCCAATTGTATTGTCATAGCATTGTGCAACTTTTTCATGAAGAGAATAACGGTCTAATGGTGGGGTTTGGTCTGTTAGTTGCAAGGTTGACAGTCAGTAGATCAACATTATAGTGTCCACAGTCAAAAGATCAAGAGGGTTAAAAGGTCAACAGTCAAAAGTTTGACATGAAAAAGGTAGACACAAAAAAAGTCATATTTGTTTGGTATTATTTTGTGTTTTTAAACATATTTCACCCAAATTTGTTGAAATGCATCCCCTCGTTGTTTTGCTTGCCACACAAAGGGCACGGTGGCTTGCTCCACTCTACCTCACTCGCCACAAGGTCACTAAAGGTAATAGTTTGTGACATAGATAATAAAACGCAGCAAAAGTTGTACAAACATGTAAACATGCTTTACTTTTTCACTCTTGAAAACTTGTCACTGACCAGTAACCAGCATAAAGCAGCACCACAAAATTCCCATAATACCCATTTTAAGCATGGAATCCCAGGTAAGTTGGGCACCAAATTTTTTTTCCTAAATCCCAGGATCTGGGATCTTGATTTTAGATTCCCTACTCACAATGCATGAGTTTCTTTCTGACCAGGGTCTTATTTGTGGGAACTTTGTTTGCTTTGGATAACTCTATGTTCTCCAGTTTCCTTCCAAACTGCTAAAACAAGCTGGTAGGCTAATTAAATGCTGCCTAATTTGGACACATAATTGTGTGTGTGTGTGTGTGTGTGTGTGTGTGTGTGTGTGTGTGTATACATACAGTACATGTTCATGTGTGGCGTGGGGAGTTTTGACTGTAAGCTTTAATTAGGCAATGGCATAATTATTTTATATTTTTTGTGAAGCACCATGTAATAAGATGCGCTTTAAAGACAATTGTTGTGCTGTAAGCCATAAGTTATATACGTACTAGAATGATGTGCACATGATGCAACATCGTAAATGATTTCCCTTGAACTCCTGGACGGACAAAATCGTGTGTACACGCTGAATGATTTTACAAATTATGGTAGCCAGCACCATGACAGAGCAAAAAAAAAAAAAACAGTAGTGGTCAGCAGCAATACACACACATACAATTTTTTTCCACATATACCTATATTAGCTTTAATAGGCCTGTTTGCTTCCCTACTGCTGCTGATGCTGCCGCTCTGTCTCCAGTACCAGAAGCAAAATATGGAGGAGGAGGGTCCAGGGTGATGTCAGCATCATCCGGGTCGTATGTGAAATCATTTGGTCATTTGTACACATTAAACAATATCGCCCTACCCAGGCTGCATGCAGGTCCAATGGTGAATGTCGCAGGCGACCCATGGGAGCACCTATCATATGCTATTTTGTGTGTACACACTAGATTATATCATTAGAAATCAAACGATATCAGCCACATCGTATACGATATTGCCTTGTGTGTATGCACTAATAGAAACCTATTAGATATTGACTGAATTTAAATCCAGCAACTTGTTTGTAGATATTAGGTGTTTCTAGAATACCTCTTACAAGGCTTCATTCATTTCTTGCCATTAGGATTATTATTATTATTTAAAAAAAAAATATATGGTGCCACAAGGGTTCACCAGCACCTAACAAAGTACATAAGTAAATAAGCCAAACAATAGAAGATACTGTACTGTAGGACAAGAACATGGTATATAAACATTTATGTATCAACAGACATGACACTGAAATAATCCTTATGGTGGCAGAAACTGAGGGTTAGGTGCCATTGTAGGGAGTATGGAGTAGAAAACAGTCTAAGAGAGGGAAACGCATGTAAGGGGAGAGGGCCCTGCTCATGAGAGAGCTTACATTTTAAAGGGGAGGAGCAGATACACAGGGGTAACACAGATGGGGTATAAGTGAGCATGGAACAGAGAGTTAGGATGAGAGATGCCTGAGTTTGGTGAAGAAGTTGGTCTTGAGAGCCTGTTTGAAATTTTGTAGAGAGATTGAGAGTCTGATAGGGAGAGGAAGAGATTTCAAGAGGTAGAGAGCACCACAGCAAAAATCTTGGATGCAGGAATGAGAGGAAGCTACAGTTGGATGCACAACTGAGGAGAGCAGAGGAGAGGTCAGGGGAGGAAAGGTAGATGTGAGTATCATCAGCATAGAGGTGATATTGGAAGTTAAAAGAGCTAATGAGCTCACATAAAGAGAACGTATAAAGAAAGAAAAGGAGAGGACCAAGAACAGAACCTAGGGGTACACCTACTGTTAGGGGAATTGCAGAGGAGATATAGTCATGAGAGGAGACAGAGAAGGGGTGGTCAGACAGGTACTAGGTCAGCCATGAGAGGGCAGTATCATGTAGCCCAAAGGAGTAAAGAATTTGCAGGAGGAAAGGGTGGTCCACAGTGTTAAAAGCAGCAAAGAGGCCAAGGAGAATAAGCAGAGAGACTTGTCCCTTGGAGTTGGCAGCATGGTGCTTATAGTAGACTTTCATGAGGGCAGTTTCAGTGGAGTGAATATGATGGAACCCAGACTGATATGGGTCAAGCAGGTAGTGGGAGGAAAGAAGAGTTTAGAGACAAAATGGAGGATAGAAATGGGTCTATAGTTGGAGAGAGTGTTAGGATCCAATGATAGATTTTTAAGAATAGGAGAGACAAGGGCATGCATGAAAGCAGAGGGGACAGTGCCTGAGGAGAGAGAGAAATTGAGGAGGTGGGCAAGATCGGAACAGGCAGAGAGGTAGCAGAGGTGGTGGGAGGGGGTAGGGTCTAGTGAGGAGGTGAGGTAGCACCAGATGATGGACATTACTTTATCTCCAGATACAAGGAAAAATAAATCAGAATTTGTAAGTGAGATGGGTGTGGTCGGAGAAAGGAGGGGGCTGGTTGGTGATTGTCTATTGGTATGTGATGTCCTGGCATATGAAGTCAATTTTGGATGTGTAGATGGCAAAGTTAATGGCATAGAGTGAAAAAGAAGTCAAGGTGGGGGTGCTCAGAGATGGGAATTGACAGTGGCAAAGAGATGCCAAGGGATCAAAGACTGGGAGGAGATGAGGTTCTTGAATTATGACTATTTAGAGAGGAAAATTACAGCACTGTAGGATGAGAACATAAATTTGAAATGGAGAAAATCTGCTTTAGAGCATGATTTTCTCTTTCGCTCAGCAGTACATTTTTTTTAGATATCTGGTGAATTTGGAATGCAAGAGTTAAGGTGTTGATATGCAAGGGTGAATAGTGGTTGCTGGAGCAACAGAGTCAAGAGCAGGAGTAAGGGAGATATTGTATAGGAAAGTAGCTTGGACAGGAGAGAAAGAGAATGGGGGAGAGAAGAAAGTCAAGTAGGGAGGATAAGAAAACGGTGTTGATGACCCCAATGTTACACACAGTGAAGTAGCTTAGGAGATAGAAACGGAGAAGCAGAGAGGGATAAGCTAAAAGTGAGCAGGAAAATGTCAGAGAAGGGGAATGCGGAGTCAGAAAAATCACAAATATAATGGTGAGTGAAGATCAGATCAAGTGCCCACTCACATGGGAGGACGAGGAGGTCCACTGTGAGAGAATAAGCAATGATATGAGGTTAAGGAGTTTAAAAACAGAGGATTCTGTGTTGATATGAATTGGGATGTTGAAATTACCAAATATAATGGAGGGAATGTCTGTAGAGAGGAAGTGAGTGAGCCAGGAAGCAAAGCAATAAAGGAATTTGATGGGAATGCCAGGGGGATAGTAAATGAAAGCTACTCAAAAGTGAACAGGCTTGAAGAGGGGAATAGCATGGACTTCAAATGTAGTGAATATAAGGGAATATTCTGGTGGTATGAGTTGGTAGGAATAACCAGAGGATAGACTGACCCCAACACCAACACCATGTCGACCCCCAGGCCTGGGTATGTGTGTGAATGTGAGGCCCCCAGCAGAGAGAGCAGCGTGATAAGTGGTGTCAGTGATGTCAGAGGGAGAAAGCCAGGTTTCTGTAATTACTCGGAGATTTAGAGGGTTGGAAATGATAAGATCATGGACAGGGACCAATTTTGTTGCAGACAGATCTGGCATTCCAGAGGTCACAGGAGGGAGGAAGAGAGTTTGCTGTGGTGAGAGAGAGGGATAGAGTTTGTGGGAAAGATATGAATAAGATTATCAGGGTTGCTGTAGCGAGAGAGAGTTAGAGAGTTTGTAGAAGAGATGTGAGATTATCAGAGTTGCTGTAGCGTTGAGGTGAGATTAACTTTCAGGGCAGGGATGATGACAGAGTAGTGATGTTGTGGGTGCCTGAGCTAGGAGGAGATATTTTAGGAGGTGAGTAGGGAGGGAGATCAGTAGATGGAGGAGAGGTGAGAAGACAGGGAGAGGATGGATGGAGCAAAGTGGTGGGGTACTAGGTCCATGGTGGGGCAGAGGTGCCATGTACCTTTTCTATAGTAGGACAGTCTTATGAGTTTTAAAATGTTTAAAAGACAATGATGTTGTTGTATAAAGTATGTTCTGTCTGTTCCTCTCATAAATAGATTTTTTTATGTTGTCACATTATTCTTTATTATTGAGGGAAAGTATTTTATAGTACTCCTTACTACATAAACACAGTACAAATATATTTCTGACCAGACTTGCCGTGAATTTAAAAAAAAATGTTGATTACACATTTAGATTAAAATGTCATAGCAATATTCAAGCACCATCAATTCCAAATCATGATCATTGTTTAAAATGATAGTGATTAATGGTCCAGAAAAACCTTAATTATGTCAGCTTAAAATAGTGCTGAACAAGTAATCATGTTGATGTGTTCAGAAATCACCCTATAAAAACTAATACAAAGGTTCGGTAAGACATTAAAGATTTTGTAGTTATTTTAAAATAATAATAGCCTCAAATGTATTCCAAATTTAGTAGTCTGAGGATTACATAATCTGCCAAGATTTTGGGTGTTTTAGTTGCGAGATCTAAAGTGACAATATTTTCTTAAATGCAAAACCAACCTAGTATTGACTTAAAATTAGAGATGAGCGGGTTCGGTTCTCCGAGATCCGAACCCCCCCCAACTTCACCTATTTTACACGGTTCCGAGGCAGCCTCAGATCTTCCCGCCTTGCTCAGTTATCCCGAACGCGCCCGAATGTCATCATCCCGCTGTCGGATTCTCGCGAGATTCGTATTCTATATAAAGAGCAGTGCGCTGAAAATATCTACGTTCTCTGCCTGAAAACGCTCCATATCTGTGCTCAGTGTGCTGCAAATATCTGTGCTCAGTGTGCTGCATTGTGGGGACTGGGGACCACCAGTATATAATTATAGTAGTACAGTACAGTAGGCCATTGCTGTATCTTGCAGCTCTTTGTAAAGTATACTATCTCTGTGCTGCATTATTGTGAGCAGTATATAGTAGGACAGTGCAGCATTTTGGTGACCAGCAGTATACATATAGTACAATACAGTAGGCCATTGCTGTATCTTGCAGCTCTTTGTCAAGTATACTATCTCTGTGCTGCATTATTGTGAGCAGTATATAGTAGGACAGTGCAGCATTTTGGTGACCTGCAGTATACATATAGTACAGTACAGTAGGCCATTGCTGTATCTTGCAGCTCTGTGTCAAGTGTACTATCAGTCTGCTGCATTATTGTGAGCAGTATATAGCAGGACAGTGCAGTATTTTGGTGACCAGCAGCATACATATAGTATAGTACAGTAGGCCATTGCTGTATCTTGCAGCTCTGTGTCAAGTATACTATCTCTGTGCTGCATTATTGTGAACAGTATATAGTAGGACATTGCAGCATTTTGGTGACCAGCAGTATACATATAGTACAGTACAGTAGGCCATTGCTGTATCTTGCAGCTCTGTGTCACTTCTAGTATCCTGATCAGTGCTCAGTATCTGCTGCATTGTTGTGACCAGTATGTATACTGTACTGTGCGACGTGTGTTATACACCTGGTGATTTTATACATCCTGTAATCTGTACTGAGCGATGTGTGAGATACACCTGGGGATTATACAACCTGTATACTGTACTGTGCAACGTTTGTGATACACCTGGTGATTATACATACTGTAATCTGTACTGAGCGATGTGTGAGATACACCTGGGGATTGTACACCCTATATACTGTACTGTGCGATGTGTGTTATACACCTGGTGATTATACATCCTGTAATCTCTACTGAGCGATGTGTGAGATACACCTGGGGATTATACACCCTATATACTGTACTGTGTGATGTGTGATATACACCTGGGGATTATACACCCTATATTATTATTATTATTATTATTATTATCCTTTATTTATATGGTGCCACAAGGGTTCTGCAACACCCAATTACAGAGTACATAAATAATCAAACAGGAAAACAGCAACTTACAGTTGATGACAGTATAGGACAAGTACAGGGTAAATAAACATAGTTACATCAGCAGATGACACTGGAATAAGTATCAGGTGGCAGAAGACTGCTAGATATGGTACAGTTGAAGATTACTAAAGTAAGAGCTTACAATCTAAAGGAAAGGGGTAGACAGACATGGGTGACACAGATGGGGTACATAGAGAACGTGGAACAGAGGGTTAGGATGAGATTTGGCTGGGTTTGGTGAAGAAGTGGACCCCCAGAAGGCACAAGTCAATACTTAACATTGCAACATTTTACTGGGCTATGCAGGAGAAAAATAAAAGTAGGGGAAAATAAAAATAAAAAAAAGAATCGATAACTTCTACCGCTTTCAAAAAGGTCAATGGAAGCTGAAATAATGGACAACTACCTCATGGAAGCCAGATACAGTATACCAAACAGTACTTAGCAGAGTTAGGAATGAGTGCTTATGAAATACAGTAACATTTTGTCATAATATTTCAGAAACTGCATGGCTGGTCTCTTGCACTCGTTTGCTCTAATACACCACCTGCTTTAGGATTTATATTCAAAAACATTATGTCTCCATAATCCCAAAAACGTCAGTCTTCTTGGAAAGTGGTTTGTTTAGGTTACGTTTGGCAAAAAAAAAGTACAGAATCCCATTTAGGATGTCTTCACCAAATCATAGACATAAATATGGAAATCGTCATCAAACTTAATGAAGTACACAGATGGTTTAGCTTCAACTTGATGAATAACCATGCCAGTCCTTTTTGAGCCATCTTCTTTGGCATATTCCACTTGCTTGCCCACCAGGCTGTCCACAACCTCCCCTGGTTCTCTTTCAGCTGGAGGGGAATCATTTGAGTCTGGCATGATCCGAAAATCTCCTTCTTAATAGTCATCTAAAAGTAGATACATATATAAGACTGGGTCCTTTTCATAGGTTATATAAAACCATGTGTTCATAATAGGTGCTCGTGCTAAAATCATCCCTCGCCACTCATCCTTGGAACCATCCTCTGTTTCAAACATATGCTCCACTGCTTTACCAATCATTGTGTCAGCCAAATGGGCATCGCTGATTCGGGATGAGGCAACTCTGTCTGGTAGAACTTCAAGAGCAGACACCCTTTCATCCTTGTGAAGCTCAAGTTCATAGACACAATCAAATCCATCATACTTTATAAGATAGAGGGAGGGATTCACTGGTACATGATCCAGAACTGTTCCTTTCCACTGGGTTATAGGCCCACTGCCCTCTTTCCACCCATGCTGTATTCTACAGCCTACAATATTTTGCCTTGGCTGGGAGATTGGTTTACTTGGTCCCATATTGTTTCGATGTTTCTTATGAGATGTTCTTTTCTTCATCATATTTGCAGAAACACCTGCATGTGCTGCATCAGCTCATGATCGCTAAGCGTCCGCCTTTCCAAATGGAGTCTTCATTCATCTGTGTATTAAAGGTCAGCAGGGCTGCCGAACTAGGGTGAAAAGTGTAGTCACTCCAAGTTTGTTGTAGTCCTTCCAGTCTACATGAAAAAGAACCCCTTCCTTTCCACCTTTCAGAAAAACTCTGACCCTCAATTGCTCTGATCAGAAGTCACTTATCTGGGGCAGATAGGATGTGTTTCCCTCCACTCCCCCTGCAGGTGATGGCTGCGGCACAGTGCTCCCCTGCAGCCAGTTGCCCCAATCCTCCTCCTCCCTCCTTTGTCAGACTCCGTCACCACCACTGTGCGCTGCTATGGAAGAGCAGCTCCCCCTGAACTTCCAAGCCCTCCGCTCAGACACTCCAGCGCTCGATCCCTTCCCTCACCCCCTCCCTCTCCACACACTGCCAGATTTGGAGCTGGCTGCTACTATACGGCTGTCTGTCACTCTGCTGTCAGGACCAGGCCTCACCTTCCTTCCAAATATTGATCCCTCCAGAGCTGCATACTGTATACTGTACTGTGCGATGTGTGTTATACACCTGGTGATTATACATCCTGTAATCTGTACTGAACAATGTGTGAGATACATCTGGTAATATCTGTGCTCAGTGTGCTGCATTGTTGGGACCACCAGTATATAATTATAGTAGTATAGTACAGTAGGCCATTGCTGTATCTTGCAGCTCTGTCTCACTTCTAGTATCCTGATCAGTGCTTAATATCTGTGCTCAGTGTCATTACTACATTGTGGTGACCAGTATACTACAGTACAATAGCCCAGTGCTGTTCTCGCTGCTCAGTGTCAGTTCTCCGTAAATCATCAGTGATCAGTATAATCAGTTCTCAGTATAATCAGTGCGTGTTAGACGTGTGCCCATTTTCCGCCATTAGTGCAGAGGGATTTAGACAATTGATGAAGTTATTGTGTCACCGGTAAAAAATTACATCTAGATTCCACTTCACTAGGCAGGCGATAGCGAGATTTTACCAATTAATATCAGTGATTTATAATTATTAATTACAGTGATCTTGCCAAATAATTCCAGTGATTTTGTCATTTTCTTCCAGTGATTTCGACCAATAATACCATTGATTAGAATGAATAATTACAGTGATTTTGTCATATTCTTCCAGTGATTTGGACCAATAATACCATTGATTATAACGAATAATTCCAGTGATTTTGTCATTTTCTTCCAGTGATTTGGACCAATAATACCATTGATCAGAACAAATAATTCCTGTGATATTGAGGTGTTTGTATCGCTTAGGTTAGCCGTCCAGCGACCACAGTGCACCTCTTTTTTTCTTTTCTTTGCATCATGTGCTGTTTGGGGCCAAATTTTTAAGTGCCATCCTGTCTACCACTGCAGTGCCACTCCTAGATGGGCAGGTGTATGTGCCGCCCTCTTGGGTCACTTAGCTTAGTCATCCAGCGACCTCGGTGCAAATTTTAGGACTAAAAATAGTATTGTGAGGTGTGAGGTGTTCAGAATAAACTGGAAATGAGTGGAAATTGTGGTTAATGGGTTAATAATACTATAGGATCAAAATTACCCCCAAATTCTATGATTTAAGCTGTTTTTGAGGGGTTTTTGAAAAAAAACACCCGAATCCAAAACACACCCGAATTTGACAAAAAAATTTCAGGGAGGTTTTGCCAAAACGGGTCCGAATCCAAAACACGGCCGCGGAACAGAATTCAAAACCAAAACACAAAACCCGAAAATTTTCCGGTGCACATCTCTACTTAAAATATGTTTACATTTTTTATTTTGCTGCTCAAACACCAAACTCTTGACACTTTTCACAACCTGCAGTCTATTTCATGTGGCCCACAAAGTAAAAAAAAGTCTTTGTGTAGCTTGCCTGGTTATATTCACTTAGATTGTATTGTATACAATGTTATATATTTTTTTTACTATAAAATCCAAAATATTGGAACAGGGTTAAACAAAAGAGAAAATGACATTGAGGTCTCCAATTAAGGTACATTTATAGATGTGAAAAATATTTCACCAACATTTTTAAACAAATCTTTAAAATATAAGCATTTATTGAAATAAAAAAATAATAAAAAGAATATATATATATATATATATATATATAATTGGAATTCAGTATTCATTCGTTCAATGGAAGGTAAAATAAACAAGGACATCTTGAGAAATGTTTTAAAATATATTGACAAGTAAGGAAGACAGTTGAGGATGTTAGTGAGGGATAGTTTGGCTTGTAAATCAGATTACAACATTTTCTGTTGTTCCTTGAAACAAACATATTCAGATGGGTAAGATGTTGCCAAATTGAATGCCAGGCATACCATGATGTAATATATTCATTGTAGTTATTGTGGTAAATGTTTTCTGTATTTTCTAAATTATATATTGGCCATCTTTGTTACAGCACAGTAGAACAGTGGTTAACATTACTGCCTCATAGTATCATGGTCATGGCTTCAGTTACAGCCCATTTGTGTGGGTTTGTAAAACCACTTTAACGTTTCTGTCTGTGTGCTAGGGAATGTGGATGTCCAATGTGAGTCAATGCATTTTTGAGTGCCTGTTACTGAGCACAGACGAAGAGCTAGTATATAGAACTATTAACAACTCTTCCTCTGGTCTTTAGCACATTTCTAGACTCTGTTTTATATCCTTCATTCATTTTCGTTTATAAATATCTTTTTCAGGTTTGGCCATATGCTACTGATAAGCTGTATCATGTTAATAACAGAATACTGATATAAGGTCACTAGGATTTAAGGGGGGAATTCAGACCTGATAGTAGCAGCTAATTTGTTAGCAGATGGTCAAAACCATGGGCCTAATTCAGATCTGTTCGCTCGCTAGCATTTTTCGCTGTGCAGCGATCAGGTAACTACTGTGCATGCGTATGCACCGCAATGCACAGGCGCGCCTACGGTTACAAAGCGGATCGCTCTTGTGCACTGATTCTAGTGAAGAAACCATTTGCACAGCTGTTCGCAAGGAGATTGACTGGAAGAGGGCGTTTGCGGGTGTCAACTGACCATTTTTTGGGAGTGGTTGGAAAAACGCAGGCGTGTCAAAGCATATGCAGGGCGGCTGTCTGATGTCAATTCCAGGCTCGAATAGGCTGAAATGATTGCAGCGGCTGAGTAAGGTCAGAGCTACTCAGAAACTGCACAAGCTGTTTTTGTACAGGGCAGCTGCACACGCGTTCGCACACTTGCAAAGCAAAAATACACTCCCCTATAGGCGGCGACTATCTGTTCGCAGCACTGCAAAAAATAGCTAGTGAGCGAACAGATCTGAATTAGACCCCATGTGCACTGCAGGAGGACAGATATAACATGTGCAGAGAGTTAGATTTGGGTGGGGTGTGTTCAAACTGAAATCTAAATTGCAGTGTAAAAATAAAGCAGCCAGTATTTACCCTGCACAGAAACAAAAAACCCACCCAAATCTAACTCTCTCTGCAAATGTTATAACTGTCTACCCCACAGTGCACATGGTTTTGCCCATCTGCTAACGAAATTGCTGCTATGATCAGGTCTGAACTAGGCCCTAAATTTCCAAAATCTCTCACTTGACCATGATTGGCTCTGGTTCATCACCTGAAATTCTGGGTTTGAAATATAAAATATTTAGATTTGAAACATCAAAATGCTGCTTTAAATCTGTAAATATCTGGTTGTATCTGAATAATGGTAGATACATCCAGATATTTATATATAGATTATACGTAAAATTACATTTACATCAGATCCGAATAGTGGTAGATCTGATGTAAATGTAATTTTATGTATAATCTATACACAAAATGAAACAGTTATTAGATTATATACAGTACAAGATTAATGTAAAACATATTATTAGTGGTGTTTGGGTAGAAGGGGTGGGATGCAAAACAAAGTATAAGGGAAATAGATTCATAAAAGTTTGGCTGCTGCATATGCACAGAGGGGGCTAATTCATACCTGATCACTGCTGTGCATGTTCGCATGGCAGACAGCTGACGGCTGTCTTAGCCCTGCAATCGCCTCTGCCTGATTCACAGGCAGAGGCTGTCGCTGGGCAGGAGGGAGCGGGCCAGCAGCATTTGGCCGTCATTTAGGGAGCGCGGTCCGGGCAATGCAGGCGTACCCGGACCATTTGGGGGGTGGGCCGTAGCGGCTGCATTAAGTCACACACAGCCGCTGTGACCCGGGCAGCGCTGAGTAGCTCACTGCCAGTGCACAGGAGCTGCGCTGGCTTGGAGCTACTCTTACAGTACAAAAGCATCGCCGCTGTGCAATGCTTTTGTACTTGTAGGACGTGGTAGGGCCTTACATGCGGGGCAGACTAGCCCTGTGCTGGACGTCCCCCCGCATGTCAGGGAAGCTGATCGTAGATGTGCTAAATTTAACATATCTACGATCAGGTCTGAATCACCCCCAGAGTTATTTGTAAGTGCTGACATGTTTTAAAATCACATGGGCTGCTCTATAATATTTGTGAATATTTGAGGGGACGACCTCTTTGCTGCAATGTTTGCATGTACCCTGATTTTTTACCTGCACAAATAAATTATGAGATGCAACTTTCTCACATTTTCATTACTTTAGAGGGCAACCTAATTTTGTTATATGGTTTCAGCATTGTCGAAATTGTGTCTACACCCCATATATTCAGACATCAAACAAAGCTAGCTTTAATTATCAGAAATTGGGTAGAAAAATAGCAGAAAACAGGTCACCTAGCCCCCATAGGCTGTTTTAACTCACTTATTCATCACTATATTTTATCGGGCAACTAAGGTACTAACTCCATTTGCTTTAGGGCCTCATACAAAAATACACAGTCCATATACTGCTGAGGTTCCCTATATAGTCAATCATTACTCTCTTCAACTAGGCACTGCAGCAGACATATTTATCCCTTTATATCTCTTTCTCTCTCTTGTTAGCAGGACTTGCTTGCTAGTGTCATTTGCATATGAGCAGGTCTGTCCTTGCTATACTTTAGAAATGTGTATTTATCCTATTATACATGTTGTGCTTGGGGTAAAAAAAACATGTAATGTCTACATTTCAGATAATTATGGCTAGTGTGTTCATCTTGCATTACTGACACTTTAAGGCTGATGTAGATTTGAATGAATAAACTATAAGTCTCTCTCAAGCAGGATCCATCTAGCATACCAGCATTCGGGATGCCAGCATTCAAAATGCTGATGCCGGAATCCTGATAATGGTCAGAAGACCAGCGCCAGGATCCCAACATCAATCACAAATCCTGATTATAAGCATCCCAATCAAAAGTATGCCAGGGAGGGTTAAGGTTAGGCTGCGGGGGAGGTTATGTTTAGGCACTTGAGGGAGAGTTATGCTTAGGCTGCATGGGGGGAGGTTAGGTTGCAGGGATTTAGGGTTAGGCACTAAAAAAAAGCTTTAGGGTTAGGCACTAAGGGGGAGGGTTAGGGTTAAGCTGTGGGGAGGGTGGTTAATGGTTAGGTTGCAGGGGGAGGTTTAGGGTTAGGCTGTGGGTAGGGAGGGTTGGGGGGGTAGAGGAGGAGGGTTAGAATACTTACCTAGCAGATGTCAGGATTCTGTGCAGCTGGATACCGCTTTTGGTCTTCTGACCATTGGAATCCCAAGTGTTTAAATTCCTATACCGTCCCCTCTCAAGCAACACCTTTGCTTTTGCACAACTGTGAGTCTATTTCCATATTTCATAACTATCTACACATAATGTATGTCTTGCCAATATAAGGGACAAGGAGTGGACCAGATATATAATAACTATAGTTGAGCGGGTTCAGTTCCCTGAGAACCGAACCTGCTTGAACTTCACCACCCGAGCACGGATCCGAGTCAGGCTCGGGTTTTCCCGCCTGACTCGAAAACCAGAATGAGGCAAAACATCATCATCCCGCTGTCGGATTCTTGCAGGAACCAGAACTAGAGAAAAGCGGGTTCAGTTCCCTGAGAACCAAACCCTACCAGACTTCACTACCCGAGCCCGGATCCGAGCTCGGCTTGGGATCTCCAGCCTGACTCGGAAACCAGAATGAGGCAAAACATCATCATTCCGCTGTTGGATTCTCACTGGGTTTGGTTTCCATATGAGGAGCCCCGCATCACCACCATTTTCACTCCGGCATTGGAGAGCGTAGAGAGAGGACGTGTCTCCGTCCTCAGTGTCCTGCATCAGTTCAGTGTTAGTGTCTTGTGCTGCATCAGTCCAGTCACAGTGGTTGTGTCCTCTGCTGCCATAGGTCTAGTGCTGCTGTATAACTCCAGTCCAGTGGTGGTGTATTGTGCTGCATCAGTCCAGTGGTGGTGTCTTGTGCTGCATCATTCCAGTCACAGTGGTGGTGTCCTCTGCTGCCATATGTCCGGTGCTGCTGTATAAGTCGAGTGGTGGTGTATTGTGCTGCATCAGTCCAGTCACAGTGGTGGTGTCATCTGCTTCCATATGTGCAGTGCTGCTGTATAAGTACAGTCCATTGCAGTGGTGCTGTGTTGCCCTGCATCAGTACAGTGGTAGTGTCTTATGCTACATCAGTCCAGTCACAGTGGTGGTGTCCTCTGCTGCCATATGTTCAGTGCTACTGTATAAGCCCAGTCCATTGCAGTGGTGCTGTGTAATCCTGCATCAGTCCAGTGGTGGTGTCCCTGTGCTACTGTATATGTCCAGTGGTACTGCCATATATGTCCAGTGATACTGCCATATATATCCATTGACACTGCTGTATATGTCCAGCGGTACTGCCGTATAAGTCCAGTGGTACTGCCGTATAATTCCAGTTATCCTGCTATATAATTCCAGTGGTACTGGCATATAAATCCAGTCCAGTGATACTACTTTATATGCCCAGTGGTACTTCCGTATAATTCTAGTGATCCTGCCGTATAATTCCAGTGGTATTGTATATAAATCCAGTGGTACTGGCGTATAAGTCCAGTCCAGTGGTACTGCTGTATTAGTCCAGTGGTACTGCTGTATAATTCCAGTGGTACTCGCATATAAGTCCAGTCCACTGATACTGCCATATAAGTCCAGTGGTTACTGTCATATAATTCCAGTGGTACTGCCGTATAATTCCAGTGGTACTGGCATATAAGTCCAGTGGTACTGGAGTATAAATCCAGTCCAGTGATACTGCCATATATGTCCAGTGGTACTGCCATATAATTCCCGTGATCCTGCTGTTTAATTCCAGTGATCCTGCCGTATAATTCCAGTGATACTACCGTTTAATTCTAGTGATCCTGCCGTATAATTCCAGTGGTACTGCTGTATAAGTCTAGTCCAGTAGTGCTGCCATATAAATTCAGTGGTGCTGTACATTATTTACTCCAAATATTGGGGTTATTTATATATAATCCAAATAATTTTCACAGGGTTTGCCCTGTGTGGTCTAGAGGTACGCACTCCTGTACCGCATGTTGTTATATAACTCCAGAAAAATAATGGAGAACAAAAATTTGGAGGATAAAATAGGGAAAGATCAAGAACCACTTCCTCCTAGTGCTGAAGCTGCTACCACTTGTCATGAGATAGAAATGCCGTCAACGTCATCTGCCAAGGCCGATGCCCAATGTCATAGTAGAGGGCATGTAAAATCCAAAAAGCAAAAGTTCAGTAAAAAGACCCAAAATAAGAGATTAAAATGGTCTGAGGAGAAACATAAACTTGGCAATATACCATTTATGACATGGAGTGGCAAGGAACGGCTAAGGACCTGAACTATGTTCATGACTAGTGCCTCAGCTTCACATGACGATGGAAGCCCTCATCCTCCCGCTAGAAAAATCATAAATGTTAAGCTGGTAAAAGCACAGCAAAGAACTGTGCGTTCTAAGATGGTATCACAAATCCCCAAGGAGAGTCCAAGTGTGTCGGCAGTTGCTATGTCTGACCTTCCCAACACTGGAAGGGAAGAGGTGGCTTCTTCCACCATTTGCACGCCCTATGCAAGTGCTGGAAGGAGCACCCACAGTCCAGTTTCTGATATTAAAATTGAAGATGTCACTGTTGAAATACACCAGGATGAGGATATGGGTGTTGCTGGAGCTGAGGAGGAAGATGACGATGATGATTCTGATGGTGATGTGATTTGTTTAAATCAGGCACCGGGGGAGACACCTGTTGTCGGTTGGATTAAGAAGCCCATTGTGATGAATGGGCAAAATACCAAAAAACCACCTCTTCAGTGTGGAATTATTTCTCCACAAATCCGGACAACAGGTGTCAAGCTGTGTGTTTCCTCTGTCAATCTGTAATAAGTAGGGGTAACTATGTTAATCACCTAAAAACATCCTCCTTATATGTCACCTGCAGTGCATTTATCAGAAGTCATTGTCAAGTTGTGAAACTTTGGGTAAGAGCATAAGCAGTCCACTGACACCTAAATCCCTTCTTCCTCTTGTACCCAAGCTCCTGCAAGCCACACCACCAACTCCCTCAACGTCAGCTTCCTCCTCAGTCATTAAAGTCAGTAGTCCTGCAGGCCATGTCACTGGCAAGACTGAGGAGTCCTCTTCTAACCGGGATTTCTCCGGAGGATCCTTTAGTGGTATGCCTACTGCTGCTGTTGCTGCCACTGCTGCTGTTATTGAGCTGGGAGTTGATCGTCATCCCAGAGGGGAAGTCGGAAGACCACTTTTACTACTTCAACTAAACAATTGACTGTCCAACAGTCCTTTGTGAGGAAGATGAAATATGACAGCAAACATCCTTTTGAAAAGCGAATAACTGAGGCCTTGACAGCTATGTTGGTGTTAGACGTGCAACCATTAGTTCACTGGGACTTAGAGAATTGTTTGAGGTAGTGTGTCCCCAGTACCAAGTCCCATCTAGGTTCCACTTCACTAGGTAGGCGATAACGAGAATGTACAGAGATGTCAGAAAAAGTGTCCTCAGTGTCCTAAAAAATGCAGTTGTACCCAGTGTCCACTTAACCACGGACATGTGGACAAGTGGAACAGGTCAGACTAAGGACTATATGACTGTGACAGCCCACTGGGTAGATGTATTGCCTCCTGCAGCAACAACAACAGTAGCGGCACCAGTAGCAGCATCTCGCAAACACCAACATGTTCCTAGGCAGGCTATACTATGTATCACCGCTTTCCATAAAAAAGGGAAACCGCTGACAACCTATTACGAAAACTGAGGGACATCATCGCACAATGGCTTACTCCAATTAGACTCTCCTGGGGATTTGTGATATCGGACAACGCCACCAACATTGTGCGTGCATTACATCTGGGCAAATTCCAGCACATTCCATGTTTTGCACATACAATTAATTTAGTGGTGCAGCATTTTTTTTAAAAAATTACAAGGACGTGCAGGAGATGCTGTCAGTGGCCCGAAGAATTGTAAGCCACTCTTGGCATTCAGCGACCATGTGCCGAAGACTGGAGAGCCATCAAACACTCCTGAAGCTGCCCTGCCATCACCTGAAGCAAGAGGTGGTAACAAAGTGGAATTCAACACTCTATATGCTTCAGAGAATGGAGGAGCAGCAAAGGGCCATTCAAGCCTATACATTAGGCATTCCCAACCGCGGCCCTCAAGGCACACCAACAGTGCAGGTTTTAGTGATATCCAGGCTTGAACACAGGTGACTTAAATAGTAACTTAGTTATTTTGAGTTAACTATCTGTGCTGAAGCCTGGATATCACTAAAACATTTTTGGTGTGCCTTGAGGACCGTGGTTGGGAATGCCTGCTATATATCCACCTACGATATAGGCAAAGGAGGGGGAATGCACCTGACTCAAGCACAGTGGAGAATGATTTCTGTGTTATGCAAGGTTCTCCAACCCTTCGAACTTGCCACACATGAAGTCAGTTCAGACACTGCCAGCTTGAGTCAGGTCATTCACCTCATCAGGCTTTTGCAGTAGCAGCTGGAGAAATTGAAAGAGGAGCTAAACATAGTGATTCCGCAAAGTATGTGGGACTTGTGGATGGAGCCCTTCATTCGCTTTGCCAGGGTTCAAGGGTGGTCAATCTGTTGAAATCAGAGCACTACATTTTGGCCACCGTGCTCGATCCTAGGTTTAAAGCCTACGTTGTATCTCTCTTCCCAGCAGACACAAGTCTGCAGAGGTTCAAAGACCTGCTGGTGAGAAAATTGTCAACTCAAGTGACCCTTCAACAGCTCCTCCTTCATTTTCTCCCGCAACTGGGGCTGCAAGGAAAAGGATAAGATTTTCTAGCCCACCCACTGGTGGTGATGCAGGGCAGTCAGTAGCGAGTGCTGGCATCTAGTCCGGACTGAAGGACCTGCCAACGATTACTGACATGTCTACTGTCACTGCATATGATTCTGTCACCACTGAAAGAATTGTGGAAGATTATATGAGTGACAGCATCCAAGTAGGAATGTCAGACAGTCTGTACATATACTGGCAGGAAAAAGAGGCAATTTGGATGCCCTTGCACAAACTGGCTTTATTTTACCTAAGTTGCCCCCCTCCAGTGTGTACTCCGAAAGAGTGTTTAGTGCAGCTGGTAACCTTGTCAGCGATCGGCGTAGGAGGTTACTTCCACAGAATGTGGTGAAGATGATGTGGTGAAGACCTTTAGCAGCAATTGCCTCCAGAAAGTACACAAGGACCTGTGATGGTGGATTCCAGTGGGGACAAATTAATACTCTGTGAGGAGGAGGATGTACACAGTGAAAGGAGTGAGGAATCGGACGATGAGGATGAGGTCAACATCTTGCCTATGTGGAGCCAGTTTGTGCAAGGAGAGATAGATTGCTTCTTTTTTGGTGGGGGCCCAAACAAACCAGTCATTTCAGCAACAGTCATGTGGCAGACCCTGTCTCTAAAATTATTGGTTTGTTTAAGTGTGCATGTCCTATTTATACAACATAAGGGTGAGTGGGAGGGCCCAAGGACAATTCCATCTTGCACCTGTTTTTCTTATTTGCATCATGTGCTGTTTGAGGACTAGTTTTTTAAAGTGACATGCTGTCTGACACTGCCGTACAACTCCAGGGGTACTGCCAACAAAGTCCAGGAGTACTGCCGTATAAGTTAAGTCCAGTGGTGCTGTCTTGTGCTGCATCAGTTTATTGGTGGTGTTTTGTGTTGCCATAAGTCCAGTGGTGGTGTCCTGTGCTGTATATTATTTACTCCAAATAAAAGGGTTATATACATTACTTATATTATTATCCAAATCATTTTTACAGGGTTTACCTGTGTTGCATATTATTATAATAGCTCCAAATAAAAGGGTTATTATTATCCATATTAATTTTACAGGCTTTGTCGCGTGTGTGTGTGTGTGTGTGTGTGTGTGTGTGTGTGTATGTGTGTGTGTGTGTGTGGCTTAGGGATACGCTCTCCTGTGCCACCAATATTGTGCATGTATTACATCTGGGCAAATTCCAGCATGTCCCATGTTGTTTGTGCCGCACACTTATGCCGGTTAACTTAGTCAAACAGCTACTTCGTTGCAGCTCTTTTTCTTGTTGCATGATGTGCTGTTTGGTGCCTAGTTTTTTAAGTGCCATCCTGTCTGCAACTGCAGTGCCACTCCTAGATTGGCCAGGTGTTTGTGCCGCACACTTGTGTCGCTTAGCTTAGTCAAACAGCTATCTCATTGCACCTATTTTACTTCTTTGCATTTACTTCTTTGCATAATGTTCTGTATTTTTTAAATCTGCCATCCTGTCTGCCACGGCAGTACCACTCCTTGATGGGCCAGGTGTTTGTGCCGCACTCTTCTGTAATTTAGCTCAGTCAAACATCTACTTTGGTACATCTTTTAGGACTGAAAACAAAATTGTGAGGTGTACAGTGTTCAGAATAGACTGGAAATGAGTGGAAATAAATGTTATTGAGGTTAATAATACCGTAGGATCAAAATTACCCCCAAATTCTGTGATTCTAGCAGTTTTTATGTTTTTAAAAAAAAATCATCCAGATACAATAAAAACAAAAACCGAAAGGGTGGTTTTGGCAAAACCAATCCAAATATAAAATACGAGGATGGAACCAGAACTAGAGAAAAGCGGGTTCAGTTCCCTGAGAACCGAACCCTACCGGACTTCACTACCCGAGCCTGGATCCGAGCTCGGCTTGGGATCTCCAGCCTGACTCGGAAACCAGAATGAGGCAAAACATCATCATTCCGCTGTTGTATTCTCACTGGGTTTGGATTCCATATAAGTCGCCGCGCGTCACCACCATTTTCACTCCGGCATTGGAGAGTGTAGAGAGATGGTGTGTCTCCGTTCTCAGTGTCCTGCATCAGTTCAGTGTTAGTGTCTTGTGCTGCATCAGTCCAGTCACAGTGGTTGTGTCCTCTGCTGCCATATGTCCAGTGCTGCTGTATAAGGCCAGTCTAGTTGTGCTGCATTGTGCTGCATTAGTTCAGTGGTGGTGTATTGTGCTTCATCAGTCCAGTCACAGTGGTGCTGTGTTGTGCGGCATCCGTCCAGTGGTGGTGTCTTGTGCTGCATCAGTCCAGTCACAGTGGTGGTATCCTCTGCTGCCATATGTCCAGTGCTGCTGTATAAGTCCAGTCCTGTTGTGCTGTGTTGTGCTGCATTAGTCCAGTGGTGGTGTATTGTGCTACATCAGTCCAGTCACAGTGGTGGTGTCCTCTGCTGCCATATGTCCAGTGCTGCTGTATAAGTCCAGTCCATTGCAGTGGTGCTGTGTTTTCCTGCATCAGTCCAGTGGTGGTGTCCCTGTGCTGCTGTTTATGTCCAGTGGTACTGCCATATATATGTCCAGTGATACTGCCATATATGTCATTGATACTGCCATATATGTCCAGCGGTGCTGCCGTATAAATCCAGTGATCCTGCTGTATAATTCCAGTGATCCTGCCTCATAATTCCATTGGTACTGGCATATAAATCCAGTCCAGTGATACTGCTGTATATGTCCAGTGGTACTGCCGTATAATTCCAGTAATCCTGCCATATAATTCCAATGGTACTGGCGTATAAGTCTAGTGGTACTGGCGTATAAGTCCAGTGTTACTGGCGTATAAGTCCAGTGATCCTGCCGTATAATTCAAGTGATCCTGCCGTATAATTCCAGTGGTACTCGCATATTAGCCAAATCCAGTGATCAATCCGTATATGTCCAGTGGTACTGCCATAAAAGTCCATTGATACTGCCGTATATGTCCAGTGGTACTGCCATATATGTCCAGTGGTACTGCCGTATAAATCCAGTGATACTGCCATATAAGTCCAGTGATCCTGCTTTATAATTCCAGTGGTACTGGCGTATAAATCCAGTGGTCCTGCCATATAATTCTAGTGATCCTGCCGTATAATTCCAGTGATCCTGCCATATAATTCCAGTTGTACTGGCGTATAAGTCCAGTGATCCTGGCATATAATTCCAGTGATCCTGCCATACAATTTCAGTGGTACTGGCGTATAAGTCCAGGGGTACTGCCGTATAAGTCCAGTCCAGTAGTGCTGTCTTGTGCTGCTATAAGTCCAGTGGTGGTGTCCTGTGCTGTATATTATTTACTCCAAATAAAAGGGTTATATACATTACTTATATTTTTCTCCAAATAATTTTTGCAGGGTTTTTTCTGTGTGGTATAGGGGTATGCTCACCTGTGCTGCATATTATTATAAAAGCTCCAAATAAATGGGTTATTATTATCCAAATTAATTTTACAGGCTTTGCCATGTGTGTGTGCTTGGTTTATGGGTACACTCTCCTGTGCCACCAATATTGTGTGTGTATTACATCTGGCCAAATTCCAGCACGTCCCATGTTTGTGCCGCACACTTAGTAACATAGTAACATAGTATCTAAGGTTGAACAAAAACAATTGTCCATCGAGTTCAACCTATTTGTGGTCTCCTATGCACGATTATTTTGTATAAAATTTTGACTGAAGTAGATGACTGCCGTTACGTTTTACCCCTCTTTTTTATAATAACCATAGTGCGTGAATATGCCCCGTAACCCTGGATATCCTTATCCATTAGGAATTTATCTAACCCATTCTTAAAGGTGTTGACTGAGTCGGCCATTACAACTCCCTCAGGCAGGGAATTCCAAACACATATCGTCCTTACCGTAAAAAAGCCTTTACGCCGTATTGTGCGGAATCTCCTCTCCTCTAATCTGAGTGAGTGTCCACAAGTTCTCTGTGTTGATCTAACCAAAAACAGGTCCTGTGCAAGATCTGTATATTGTCCCCTTATATATTTGTAAATGTTGATCATGTCCCCTCTTAATCTCCTCTTTTCCAGTGTAAACATGCCTAGTCTTGCAAGCCTTTCCTCGTATTCCAGCGTCTCCATACCCTTAATTAGTTTGGTCGCCCGCCTTTGAACCTTTTCTAGCTCCAGGATATCCTTTTTGTAGTATGGTGCCCAGAATTGTACACAGTATTCAAGGTGTGGCCTCACAAGTGATTTATATAATGGGAGTATAATACTCTCATCCCTAGCATCAATTCCCCATTTTATGCATGCTAATATCTTATTAGTCTTCTTTGCTGCAGTCCTACTTTGGGTACTACTGCTTAGTTTGCTATCTATGAGGACACCTAAGTCCTTTTCCAGTACAGAATCCCCTAATTTTACCCCATTTAGTAGGTAGGTGTTATTTTTGTTCTTGTTACCACAGTGCATTACCTTACACTTGTCTGTATTGAAGCGCATTCTCCATTTCGCTGCCCAGGCTTCTAACTTGTGTCACTTAGCTTAGTCAAACTGCTACCTCATTGCACCTCTTTTTCTACTTTGCAGGATGTGCTGTTTGGGGCCTAGTTTTTTTAAGTGCCATCCTGTCTGCAACTGCAGTGCCCCTCCTAGATGGGCCAGGTGTTTGTGCCGCACACTTGTGTCGCTTAGCTTAGTCATACAGCTACCTCATTGCACCTCTTTTTCTTCTTTGCAGGATGTGCTGTTTGGGGCCTAGTTTTTTTAAGTGCCATCCTGTCGGCAACTGCAGTGTCACTCCTAGATGGGCCAGGTGTTTGTGCTGCACACTTGTGTCATTTAGCTTAGTCATACAGCTACCTCATTGCACCTATTTTACTTCTTTGAATGATGTTCTGTTTGGGGCCTATTTTTTAAATCTGCCATCCTGTCTGCCACTGCAGTGCCACTCCTAGATGAGCCAGATGTTTGTGCTGCACTCTTGTGTCACTTAGCTCAGTCAAACAGCTACCTCAGTGCAACTTTTAGGACTAAAAACAATATTGTGAGGTGTGAGGTGTTCAGAATAGACTGGAAATGAGTGGAAATGTATGTTATTGAGGTTATTAATACTGTAGGATCAAAATTACCCCCAAATTATGTGATTTTAGCTGTTTTATGATTTTTTTTTAAGTCATCCAGATCCAAAACCAAAACACGAAAGGGTGGTTTTGGCAAAACCAATCCAGATATAAAACATGAGGATGGAACTAGAACTAGAGATGAGTGGGTTCAGTTCCCTGAGAACCGAACCCTACCGGACTTCACTGCGCGAGCCCAGATCCGAGCCCGGCTTGGGTTTTCCAGCCTGACTCGGAAATCAGACCGAGGCAAAACATCATCATCATCTGGGTGTCAGATTCTCACGGGGTTTGGATTCCATATAAGTCACCGCGCATCACCGCCATTTTCACTCCGGCATTGGAGAGTGTACAGATATTGTGTGTCTCCATTCTCAGTGTCCTGCATCAGTTCAGTGTTAGTGGCTTGTGCTGCATCAGTCCAGTCACAGTGGTTGTGTCCTCTGGTGCCATATGTCCAGTGCTGCTGTATATGTCCAGTCCAGTGGTGCTGTGTTGTGCTGCATCAGTCCAGTGGTGGTGTCTTGTGCTGCATCAGTCCAGTCACAGTGGTGGTGTCCTTAGTTGCCATATGTCCAGTGCTGCTGTATAAGTCCAGTCCTGTTGTGCAGTGTTGTGCTGCATCAGTTCAGTGGGGGTGTATTGTGCTACATCAGTCCAGTCACAGTGGTGGTGTCCTCTGCTGCCATATGTCCAGTGCTGCTGTATAAGTCCAGTCTATTGCAGTGGCACTGTGTTGTCCTGCATCAGTCCAGTGGTGGTGTCCCTGTGCTGCTGTATATGACCAATGGTACTGCCATATATATGTCCAGTGATACTGCCATATATGTCCATTGATACTGCCATATATGTCCAGCGGTACTGCCATATATGTCCAGCAGTACTACTGTATAAACCCAGTGATCCTGCCGTATAATTCCAGTGGTACTGGCGTATAAATCCAGTGATACCGGCGTATAAGTCCCGTTATCCTGCCGTATTATTCCAGTGATCCTGCCATATAACTCCAGTGGTACTGGCATATAAATCCAGTCCAGTGATACTTCCATATATGTCCAGTGGTACTGCCATAAAAGTCCATTGATACTGCAGTATATGTCCAGTGGTACCGCCGTATAATTCCAGTGATCCTGCCGTATAATTCCAGTGATCCTGCCACATAATTCCAGTGGTACAGGCATATAAATCCAGTCCAGTGTTACTGCCGTATATGTCCGGTGGTACTGCCGTATAATTCCAGTGATCCTGTCGTATAATTCCAGTGGTACTGGCGTATAAGTCCAGTGATTCTGCCATATAATTCCAGTGATCCTGCTGTATAATTCTAGTGGTACTGGTGTATTAGTCCAGGGGTACTGCTGTATAAGTACAGTCCAGTAGTGCTGTCTTGTGCTGCAATAAATCCAGTGGTGGTGTCCTGTGCTGTATATTATTTACTCCAAATAAAAGGCTAATATACATTTCTTAAATTATTATCCAATTCATTTTTACAGGGTTTGCCCTGTGTGGTGTAGGGTTATGCTCGCCTGTGCTGCATATTATTATAATAGCTCCAAATAAAAAGGTTATTATTACCCAAATTAATTTTACAGGTTTTTCCGTGTGTGTGTTTGGTTTATGGGTACACTCTCCTGTGCCACCAATATTGTGCGTGTATTACATCTGGGCAAATTCCATCACATCCCATGTTGTTTGTGCCGCACACTTGTGTCGCTTAGCTTAGTCAACACAGCTACCTCATTGCACCTCTTTTTCTTCTTTGCATGATGTGCTGTTTGGTGCCTAGTTTTTTTGAGTGCCATCCTGTCTGCAACTGCAGTGCCACTCCTAGATGGGCCAGGTATTTGTGCTGCACATTTGTGTCGTTTAGCTTAGTCATACAGCTGCCTCATTGCACCTCTTTTAATTCTTTGCATGATGTTCTGTTTGGGGCCTATTTTTTAAATCTGCCATCCTGTCTGCAACTGCAGTGCCACTCCTAGATGGACCGGATTACTCATACAGCTAAGTCGGTGCAACTTTTAGGCCTAAAAACAATATTGTGAAGTGTGAGGTGTTCAGAATAGACTGGAAATGAGTGGAAATGATTGTTATTGAGGATATTTATACCATAGGATCAAAATTACCCCCAAATTCTGTGTTTTTAGCTGTTTTTATGTTTATTTCAAAAATCATCCAGATCCAAAACCAAAACCCAAAAGGGTGGTTTTGCAAAACCAATCCAGATCCAAAACACGAGGATGGAACCAGAACCAAAACCAAAACACAAAACACGACAAGTGCCCGCCGCACATCTCTAACCAGAACCAAAATGAAAACACAAACAAGAAAAGTGCCCACCGAACATCTCTAATATTAACTCTCCCCAGCATTGTCTTAATCATGCCTCTGATGTGTTCCACACAACACCTCCCCCGCCCTTGACACCCTGGTGTCAAACCTCATTGGCACAGGACACCCTTCTGAAAATTTTGTAACCTTACTTGCAATCTTCCATAATCCAACATTTATCACATAATCTTTTTTTTTTACCAGACATTGTTTCTTTTTACTCTGCAATTAGACAAACATTTTTTCTGCACTTGTGATTCCACCGTGTGTAGTATGGTATGCCGGCGGCCGGGCTGCCGGTGGCCGGGCTGCCGGCGACCAGCATACCGGCGCCGGCATACCGACCGCCGGCATACCGACAGCATGGCGAGCGCAAATGCTGCGGGTACGGTGCTGTGCTATTTTATTCTCTCTCCAGGGGGGGGTCGAGGACCCCCATGAGGGAGAAAAAGTGTTGGTATGCCGGCTGTTGGGATTCCGGCCTCGGTATACTGTGCGCCGGGATCCAGACAGTCATCATACTGAAGACCACCCGTTTCCACCATGCCAAGGGGGTTATTCAGAGTTGATCAGTGTTTTTGCTAAATTAGCAAAATCTGCGATTGTTCTACTCACATGCAAGTCCACCCACCATGTTTGGCAATGCCCTGCGATGCAATCGCAATTCATTGCAGAAACCATGTTTCCAATTGCAGGAAATGCAGGTGATGTCATTGGCCAGCCTTGAAAATGGCCATGACACACCTGAGTTTCCTGACGCCCACCCCCACCCCCAATGCCGAGTTGTTGCCCTCGGACACATGTTGCCTGTCAATCACTATGTGATTGCATCCTTCTGGGGTGCATTCACATAGAGAGGGGTTGTGCATGCGCACTAAAGCTGCTGTGCTTGCACAGACCCTTGGGACATGGCCATGCGTGTGAACACAGCGGCTGCGCCCCACTCTAAAAATGGCTCTGAACAATGCAGAGTCACACACTTTTAAGACTTGCTAAATTGTGTTTAATTTTAGTTTTCTCTCATCCCACTTCTTTGTCAACTGTGACAAAATATTTTTATACAGTACTTCTGTACTAGAGCGTAAACTTGGTACAGTTCACAAAATAAATTAAGATTTCTATTATTTTCACCATATTGGTTGCTTTCTTGTTGCTTTCACATGAATCCACAAAAGTATTTATTAAACTGTGCTTTTGACACTTGACATTCTAAAGGCTTTGCCTGTTATTTTCAGGTGCAGTTATGTTACTTTACTGGTGGGTCAAAATATCCAAGTTTACAGTAGATGCAGTTTTACTAATCTCTGTTTTCTTAGACTTAGGGTGAGATGTATAAAAACTTGGGGAGAGATAAAGCAGAGAGAGATAAAGTAGCAACCAATTAGCTTCTAATTGATATATATATATATATATACAGTATAACTCTCTTGGCGGCACGCAGCAAATAAAGGCATACAGACGCAGGTGAATGCTCAACATTTCGAAGGTTTATTCTTTTGTCATTAGGATAGGAACAACCATAAGACTCACTATTAAATACCCTCACCACACCAGGTGAAACAGCGGGATCCGGAGGCTGGCTGACGGCACCCACACATAACGCCATCATCATTTCCCTATTCCCAAGACAACCAGTATAACTTCTGTGAAAAATAAAAACAGTGCTGTCAGGTTAACAGCATGCAGTATAGTCGAACAGTTCAATACATAAATTTATTTATTCTTTATTTATTAACAGTTTCTTATATAGCTCAGCATATTCCATTGCGCTTTACAATTAGAACAACAGTAATAGAACAAAACTTGGTAAATTCAGACAGACATATAGGTAGGAAGGCCCTGCTTGCAAGCTTACAATCTATAGGGTTTAGGCATTGATACACAATGATAGATGCTATACATATTTGACATAAGCAACACATTATTGTGCTTCATGCACCAATAACCACTATGTTAAGTATCACAAAAAAAATAAACAGGGAAATGCAACAAGTACTTATCATCGCAGCCAAATATATTAACCCCTTCTTAGAGGAAGAAGTGTAGCCCTAAATTCTCATTCAGACCCCTGGGTGCCAGGGTGCCCAATCGGTGTATCCATCTGGATTCGCACCACAGTAATGATAATTATACTGTATATCCCCACCCCTTAAACAGGGGGGGGGGGGTATGATCAATGATCTTATATCTGAGTGCTGATAGATTGTGTCCAGCACTAACAAAGTGTCTGGACACTGGCTGATCACTGTGTCCATTCTCGATTGCGGTTCTAATGGAGTCTATGTGTAGCCATCTGTTCTCTCAACGTTCTATCAGTTTGATCCCACATAGCTAAGGCCACATGGGCAAATTATCATGTAAATTATATACACAGTGGTACAAGTGACCCGGTGCCTAATACTGTATTTCTTGCCACTATGTGGATGCAAAAATGACTCTCCTGCTACAAGATAATGGCATGTTATTCAGTTCAGGCATTTAAAACATCCTTTCTTTTAGATCGAAATTGTTCTGTTTTATTATGAAAACCCGAAATATCTGTTCTCACTACCCAATCGCGGATGTTCGTGCCTCTAGTATAGCATGGCATTATGTTTTTATCTTTCAAATTAAGCCCTTTATCAGAGCACACTATGGGCCATAAGTTCCTTGCAATGCATCCTATATCATTACTCAATACATTGTAATGATTAAACCATGATATCCAATTGGCATTGGAAACTTTTTTCTGGGTATAAGAAGTTGTTCCTGTGGTAACAACAAAGCCCTATACTTAGCCTGTAGTAATCTGTTTAGATCATAACCCCGTTGGAGAAATTTAGAAACCATGGGGTAAATTTACTAAGATTCGTATTTTCCCGTTTCAGGTCAAAGTTCAATCACGAATGACATCGAAAGTGTAAAACTGCAACTTTTTGAATTGATTACGACTAATTTACTTAGCTGTCGTATTCGGGTTTTTCTTTTGTTCCGATGTCGATGTCATTCGTGGTTTTTTTTCTATTTTTACGGCAGTGATTAGCAAAACACTGCCGACTTTTTTACAATGAATCTCGGCCGGATCTGTGTGATCCGTGCTGGGGTTCATTTTTTTTGTTTTTTTTAAATTAAACACTGTCAAATATTTAAAAAAAAATTGCGTGGGGTCCCCCCTCCTAAGCATAACCAGCCTCGGGCTCTTTGAGCCGATCCTGGTTGCCGAAATATGGGAAAAAAAATGACAGGGGTTCCCCCATATTTAAGCAACCAGCATCGGGCTCTGCGCCTGGTCCTGGTTCCAAAAATACGGGGGACAAAAAGAGTAGGGGTCCCCCGTATTTTTAAAACCAGCACCGGGCTCCACTAGCTGGACAGATAATGCCACAGCCGGGGGTCACTTTTATATAGTGCCCTGCGGCCGTGGCATCAAAAATCCAACTAGTCACCCCTGGCCGGGGTACCCTGGGGGAGTGGGGACCCCTTCAATCAAGGGGTCCCCCCCCAGCCACCCAAGGGCCAGGGGTGAAGCCCGAGGCTGTCCCCCCCATCCAATGGGCTGCGGATGGGGGGGCTGATAGCCTTTGTTGTAAAAGAAAAGATATTGTTTTTAGTAGCAGTACTACAAGTCCCAGCAAGCCTCCCCCGCATGCTGGTACTTGGAGAACCACAAGTACCAGCATGCGGCGGAAAAACGGGCCCGCTGGTACCTGTAGTACTACTACTACAAAAATACCCAAAAAAACACAAGACACACACACCGTGAAAGTATAATTTTATTACATACATACACACATACATACATACATACTTACCTTATGTTCCCACGCAGGTCGGTCCTCTTCTCCAGTAGAATCCAAGGGGTACCTGTTGAAGAAATTATACTCACGAGATCCAGGGGTCCAGGGTCCTCGGGGAATCCAGGTGTAATCCACGTACTTGAAAAAAATAACAAAACGGACACCAGAGCCACGCACTAAAAGGGGACCCATGTTTGCACATGGATCCCCTTTTCCCGACTGCCAGAAACCCACTCTGACTGATGTCTAAGTGGGTTTCTTCAGCCAATCAGGGAGTGCCACGTTGTAGCACTCTCCTGATCGGCTGTGTGCTCCTGTACTGAGTGACAGGTGGCACACGGCAGTGTTACAATGTAGCGCCTATGCGCTCCATTGTAACCAATGCTGGGAACTTTCTGCCCTGCGGTTGACCTAAAGTGACGTCACAGCTGAGCAGAAAGTTCCCAGCATTGGTTACAATGGAGCGCATAGGCGCTACATTGTAACACTGCCTTGTGCCGCCTGTCACTCAGTACAGGAGCACACGGCCGATCAGGAGAGTGCTACAACGTGGCACTCCCTGATTGGCTGAAGAAACCCACTTAGACATCAGTCAGAGTGGGTTTCTGGCAGTCGGGAAAAGGGGATCCATGTGCAAACATGGGTCCCCTTTTAGTGCGTGGCTCGGGTGTCCGTTTTGTTATTTTTTTCAAGTACGTGGATTACACCTGGATTCCCCGAGGACCCTGGACCCCTGGATCTCGTGAGTATAATTTCTTCAACAGGTACCCCTTGGATTCTACTGGAGAAGAGGACCGACCTGCGTGGGAACATAAGGTAAGTATGTATGTATGTATGTGTGTATGTATGTAATAAAATTATACTTTCACGGTGTGTGTGTCTTGTGTTTTTTTGGGTATTTTTGTAGTAGTAGTACTACAGGTACCAGCGGGCCCGTTTTTCCGCCGCATGCTGGTACTTGTGGTTCTCCAAGTACCAGCATGCGGGGGAGGCTTGCTGGGACTTGTAGTACTGCTACTAAAAACAATATCTTTTCTTTTACAACAAAGGCTATCAGCCCCCCCATCCGCAGCCCATTGGATGGGGGGGACAGCCTCGGGCTTCACCCCTGGCCCTTGGGTGGCTGGGGGGGGGGGACCCCTTGATTGAAGGGGTCCCCACTCCCCCAGGGTACCCCGGCCAGGGGTGACTAGTTGGATTTTTGATGCCACGGCCGCAGGGCACTATATAAAAGTGACCCCCGGCTGTGGCATTATCTGTCCAGCTAGTGGAGCCCGGTGCTGGTTTTAAAAATACGGGGGACCCCTACTCTTTTTGTCCCCCGTATTTTTGGAACCAGGACCAGGCGCAGAGCCCGATGCTGGTTGCTTAAATATGGGGGAACCCCTGTCAATTTTTTCACCATATTTCTGCAACCAGGATCGGCTCAAAGAGCCCGAGGCTGGTTATGCTTAGGAGGGGGGACCCCACGCAATTTTTTTGGAAAAAATAAGCACTTTCCCACCCCTTCCCACTGATATACATGCACGGATCTCATGGATCCGTGCATGCCTATCCAATCACGAATAAAAAATAAAGGTCTGTTTTTTTTTAGCACTTTTTTACGAGTTGTAATTTTTCACGGCAGTGTTTGTTTTTTTTTTGCTTTGCACTTCTTAGTAAATGACCGAGATTCATACTTAAACAGCCGCGTTTTGACCGATGGTGTATTCATTCGTGATTTTTTTCCTAGGACTTCAAAATATTACGAATGCCCTCATCACTGCCGTGATTTGAGTTTAGTAAATTACCGAGATGACACTTTGATGAAAAAACGGCATCTCGGTCAAAATCGGGAGCTTAGTAAATTTCCCCCCATGTTGTCAATATTAGCAATAGCCAAATTGTCACTGAATATTCATCTAGCACGGAGAAATTGCGAATACGGCAATCTGTATTTCAAAGATTTTGGTTGGAAACTTACAGCTTGTAACAGAGTATTGCAGACGGTAGGCTTCTTATATAAATTTGTTGTAATCTGACCGTCTCGCAAAATAATCTGTACATCCAAGAATTTCACCACATTTGAGTCAATAGTATACATAAATTTTATAGGACTCATTGACATATTATGCTAAAGAATAAAAGATAAAAAGGCCGACTCTGGACCAGACCAGATCATAAATAAGTCATCTATGTATCTTGCATAAGAAGCCTACCGACCCAAGAGAAAGATGAGAGACATGAGACCGAACAAATGCAGAATTGCTGAAGGCAGCTATTGAAGCATCCTGGTCTTCCATATCACCTCAGCAGTGCAACAGTCTGATAGAATCCATGCCACGCCGCATTGAGGCAGTAATTCATTCAAAAGGGGCCCAAACCAAGTACTGCATATATATGCATGATTATACTTTTCAGAGGGCCGCCATTTCTGTATTTAAAATCCTTTTTTTATTGATTTTATGTAATATTCTTATTTTCAGAGATTTTGGATTTGGGGTTTTCTTAAACTGTGAGCCACAATCATCAAAACTATAACAAATAAAGTCTTGAAATATCTCACTTTGCATGTAATGAGACTATATAATATACTGTATCAGTTTCACCTTTTAAGTTGAATAACTGAAATAAATGAACTTTTTGCACAATATTCTAATTTTCTGAGTTTCACTTGTATATATACAAGTGTGTGTGTGTATATATATATATATATAAGTGATGTGCACCGGAAATTTTTCGGGTTTTGTGTTTTGGATTCGGTTCCGCAGCTGTGTTTTGGATTCGGACGCGTTTTGGCAAAACCTCCCTGGAAATTTTTTGTCGGATTCGGATGTGTTTTGGATTCGTTTTTTTTTACAAAAAACCCTCAAAAACAGCTTAAATCATAGAATTTGTGGGTCATTTTGATCCCATAGTATTATTAACCTCAATAACCATAATTTCCACTCTATTCTGAACACCTCACACCTCACAATATTATTTTTAGTCCTAAAATTTGCACCAAGGTCGCTGGACGACTAAGCTAAGCGACCCAAGTGGCCGACACAAACACCTGGCACATCTAGGAGTGGCACTGCAGTGTCAGACAGGATGGCACTTCAAAAAATTGTCCCCAAACAGCACATGATGCAAAGAAAAAAAGAGGTGCACCAAGGTCGCTGGATGACTAAGCTAAGCGACCCAAGTGGCCGACACAAACACCTGGCCCATCTAGGAGTGGCACTGCAGTGTCAGACAGGATGGCTGATTTAAAAAATAGTTCCCAAACAGCACATGATGCAAAGAAAAAAAGAGGTGCACCAAGGTCGCTGGATGGCCAAGCTAAGCGACCCAAGTAGCCGACACAAACACCTGGCCCACCTAGGAGTGGCACTGCAGTTTACTAGCGAGAGGATGAGTGCTTCCATCCTCATGTGAATCTGAACCACTAGCCATGAACATAGGCCAGGGCCTCAGCCGTTCCTTGCCACTCCGTGTCGTAAATGGCATATTGGCAAGTTTTCGCTTCTCATCAGATGCTTTTAATTTTGATTTTTGGGTCATTTTACTGAAACTTTGTAGTATACTTGGCGACACAGAGGTAGAGCAATGGACTACTGTACCGTACTGCAATATATATACTGGTGGTCAGCAAAATTGTGCTCTGTCCTCCTACTATATAGTATACTGCGCACAACTAAAATACAGCACAGGTATGGATGCATAGTAGACTTGACGACACAGAGGTAGAGCAGTGGACTACTGTATCGTACTGCTATTTATATACTGGTGGTCAGCAAAATTCTGCACTGTCCTACTATATAATACTGCGTACAACTAAAATGCAGCACAGGTATGGATGGATAGTATACTTGACGACACAGAGGTAGGTAGAGCAGTGGACTACTGTACCGTACTGCTATATATATACTGGTGGTAAGCAAAATTCTGCACTGTCCTCCTACTGTATAATACTGCGCACAACTAAAATGCAGCACAGGTATGGATGGATAGTATACTTGACGACACAGAGGTGGGTAGAGCAGTGGACTACTGTACCGTACTGCTATATATAAACTGGTGGTCAGCAAAATTCTGCACTGTCCTCCTACTATATATACTGTGCACAACTAAAATGCAGCACAGGTATGGATGGATAGTATACTTGATGACACAGAGGTGGGTAGAGCAGTGGACTACTGTACCGTACTGCTATATAATACTGGTGGTCAGCAAAACTCTGCACTGTCCTCCTACTATACACTACAATGCAGCACAGATATGGAGCATTTTTCAGGCAGAGAACGTAGATATTTTCCGCACACTGAGCACAGATATTTGCAAGCACACTGAGCACAGATATTTGCAATACACTGAGTACAGATATTTGCAGCACACTGAACACAGAAACTGAGAGAACTCTGCACGTCCTCTCCCTATCATCTCCAATGCAAGAGTGAAAATGGCGGCGATGCGCGGCTCCTTATATAGAATACGAATCTCACGAGAATCCGACTGCAAGATGATGACGTTCGGGCGCGTTCGGGTTAACCGAGCAAGGCGGGAAGATCCGGGTCTGCCTCGGTCCCGTGTAAAATGGGTGAAGTTCGGGGGGGTTCGGATTTCGAGGAACCCGCTCATCACTAATATATATATATATATATATATATATCAAATAGAGGTACGGCACTCAGGACTCCTTTCATACAGTGTACTGGTAGCCCACGGACAGAGGTCAACATTTCAATTGCAATTCATTTTCTTCAGGACAAACAAACAAGAAATGCAATAAAACTCACCTTATATCCCTCATCCGAGTGCTCAATGCACGGGCCGGGAGGGGGGACCGCCTCACGGTCGTGACCAGCGAGCGGAACATCCTTCCGGCTGTGGCACAGACATGTGACGTCATCGTGTCTAGCGTGATGCACGTATGGTGATGCATCTCCATGACAACTCATTCAATACAAATAATCGTGTCATATAGGCAAATCTACAAAACATGCAAAATACTATATAAAATCTATAAAAGAATAGATATTGTTAGAGATAAAAACTACACATAATATATTACGGTTTTCAGAAAATCCTAATGTTAATTACTTCCAATTAAGAAGTTCTATAAGGGAGCTATAGTGAACTAGTGAATATTAAGAAACGCACTAAGAGAAACATGCTAGTGGGACCATGTCATTCAATCCACAAGGTGCTATGACATCTAATTTATTGATCCACTTGGATTTACATTTTAGTAAGGCTCCTCTGCAATCACCTCCCCTTAGTGATGGGGGTAAGTGATCTATCATATCTTTTAATTGCCAGACTGTGCTTGGCTTGCAAAAAGTGCCGGGCTACCTGTTGGTCGCTGGCACCCTTTTGAAGAGCAATTCTAATGGAGGACCTGTGGGACATCATACATTCTTTAAATTTGCATGTTGACTTACCTACAGAGTTAAGTCCGCACGGACAAACAATTTGATACACTGTATAAGTTGTTTCGCATGTTAGATGGTATCTAATGTGAAACTTAGTGCCTAAGTGTGGATGATAGTCCCCCGTGATTAGATAATTACATGTCACACATGTGCATTTGAAACATCCTAGTTTATGAGGATCTTTTGTAACAAGGCATAAGTTCTAATGGTAGATTATGGTCAGATTTAATCAGATGCCAGTGTTTTTTTGCTATTTGATTAATTTTATCTGATGAAGTTTTATAAGTATTCACCCAAGGCAGCCTACTGTTTTGCAATGTTTTCTAGTTTTGCTGTAAGAGAGATTCTCTGTCCATTTTAAGGACTTTTTTCTAAGTGGCCAGCATATTTTTACGACTATATCCCCTCTGTGCAAAGCGTTCTATAAGATTATCTATCTGAGATGCTGCTATCACTGGGTCACTATTAATTCTGGCAATTCTAAGCATCTGGGAGTACGGAAAGCTGGGTTTTAGTGGCTTCTAGGGTGACAGCTATTCCAATTTAGATAAGAATTATGGTCTGTATCCTTTGTTTAAACAGTGGTAGTAATCTAAGAGTCTTTAATGAGTATCCTACCATACAAAAAGTCTATTGTGTTAATTTAATTTCACCGGGCTATTGGATCTGTTGTGTCTCTCAGTGGTGGAAACCAGCAATTTCTTAGGTCCTTTCCAGAACAGGAGCAGATCGTCAATGAACCGGGAATATAATATTATATGCACAGCAATGTCAGGGTCCTTGAAGAATAACTCTTTCTCTACTTGGAGCATATATAGGTTCACGTAGGTAGGTGCCAATGCCGATCCCATGGCACAACCCTGCTCCTGTAGGTAATATTTATTGTTAAACAGGAAGAATTTCGTTGTCAGAATAAGTTCTAGTAGATATATTAAAATGTCCATCTGAGTATCCTCACAGGTACTCTCTTTTTGTAATACGGTTTTAACTGCTGCTAATCCATCCTGGTGCAGTATAACCATATATAGGCTAGCGACATCAGCTGTCACTAGCCAAATTTCATCAGAAAGAGTGCCAACCTTCTTCAGTTTATTCAATAGCATATTTGTGTCCAATAAACTGCATGGATGTGTTTGGACAAATGGCTGTAACATTGAATCCAGTAAAACTGAAGTTGGCTGAAGTAACGAGCCCCTGGCCGATATTATGGCCCTACCTGGAGGGGGAGATAATCCCTTATGAATTTTGGGCACGGTATACAGGAGAGGGACCAAAGGATATTCTGGTAGTAATACATCTAACATTTCTGCTGTAATGATTTTTGCATCTAGAGCCTGTAGGAGCGCTGATCTGAGTTCTGGTTTGTATAACTGGGTAGGATTACCTCTAAGTAAACTATGTCCCTGGTTCATTCAATTTGTGCATGATCTCCTCAATATAATCGGGTAAATCCTGTAACACAATGGCACCCCCTTTGTCAGCAGGACAAATTATAAGCTGGTCATTGTTAGCCAGTGAACATAAAGCCAGCCGTTCAGATTTTGATAAATTAGAGTGTGATGGTCCGCTGTTATTGAACACTTGATCCAGGATTCTCATATTAGTCTTTATACTTGAGTTGTTTGTCAGAGGTTCAAAAGTAGAAGGTTTCTTAAACTGTTTCAGTTTTTCAGGAACTTTCTGCATGTTGTCAGATTGTCTAGTGGAGAAGTACTCCTTCAGCTTCAATTTACGTGATAGCTGATTGGTTTCAACTTGCCAATTTAATTTGTCAAAATGTGTGGAAGGCACAAATGGCAAGCCTTCTGCCAACACACTTATTTCATTATCTGTTAGCTCAAAACTGGATAAATTGAAGACTATATATATATATATATATATATATATATATATATACATAATATATGTATATATATATATATATATATATATATATATACATACAAGTTCAATAGTGGCCGGCACTCCATCTGAAACATAAATCTAAATGCCCGGGTGCCTTCAATAGGAATGGATAGACAAACAAAGCTGTTTGAATTGGTATCAAGTCCTGTGAGTGTCGAAGAGTGTCCCAGTCATCTTAGAGGTACATCAATCAGACAGGCCAAGACCTGATCTGTGTGATGGATGTCCTTCTGAGATGACTGGGACACTCTGAATTGGTATCAAGTTCTGTGGGTGCCGCAAACAGCTTGATTTGTATATATATATATATATATATATATATATAGACAAACAGATCGGGCGGCACTCAGAGACTTATATTCAGTAATTAAAGTGCAGTGACTTTATTGTCATCATCAGCTTCAACGTTTCGGGGTCGCAGCCCCGTTGTTAGGATAAGTGACAGAGCAATAAAACAGTGTATAAATACCTTAACACAGGGTATCTCCTCCCGCCAGCTTAGCCATCGCTGCCCGGTTTCCGGCCGCGTCGCCCGGTCCCTCCGGAAATGACACAGTGCCGGTCCGCCCAGCACATGCACTGACGCTGTGGACAAGGTTGCCATGGTTACTTATCAAAAATCATTATGTACTAGAAGAGGAAGTATTCCTTCCAAAAATGTGTATTGTTAACCAGCATATTCTGTAACCTTATTATTTAAAGTGCATAGTGCCAAACCAAAACTAAATACATGTAGTGAAAACATCAAAATATATACAAACAAACAAACGTGATAGTTACAAAATACTACAATTAATAAAAATAATAATAAAAATAAACATAAAAAGGGCAAGACATATGCTATCCTCCCATTTATTTCATCTATGATATTTACATATTTTTTGCATATCAATAGATTAAATAAGTGGGAGGATAGCATATGTCTTGCCTTATTTTTATGTTTATTTTTATGTTTATTTTTATTATTATTTTTATTAAGTGTAGTATTTTGTAACTATCACGTTTGTTTGTATATATTTAGATTTTTTTCACTACATGTATTTAGTTTTGGTTTGGCACTATGCACTTTAAATAATAAGGTTACAGAATATGCTGGTTAACAATACACATTTTTGGAAGGAATACTTCCTCTTCTAGTACACAATGATTGTTTATAAGTAACCATGGCAACCTTGTCCACAGCGTCAGCGCGTGTGCTGGGCGGACCGGCGCTGTGTCATTTCTGGAGGGACCAGGTGACGTGACTGGAATCCGGGCAGCGATGGCTGAGTTGGGGGGAGGAGATACCCTGTGTTAAGGTATTTATACACTGTTTTATTGCACTGTCACTTATCCTGACGACGGGGCTGCGATCCCGAAACGTTGACGCTGATGATGACAATAAAGTCACTGCACTTTAATTACTGAATCTAAGTCTCCGAGTGCCGCCCAATCTGTTCGTCTATGTTACAGGGTCAAAAACCCTTAGGGAGGGCACCATGAGCAAAGATCAATACCACAAGGATTTGGGAGTGCCGGGTCGTTCTGCAGCTTATCTATAAATTGGATCCTGGCAGAGGTTTCCTATTTACTGACCAAGGCACCGTGATATCCCTATTTTTTACTCAGGAGAATCTCCATCCGCATGACACTTGCACTGTGCGGAAGCCCTTTGAAACAGTGGCTGGTGTTACAAGTGAGGACCTATACAAAGATTTGATAAACTTCCGCAAATGAGAAATTAACTATCAATATCACGGCATGACTCTATCGTGCTACTTCAGAGCTAAACAAATCCGCGAGGATTCCGCATTCATAATATGCCCACCATCGGGAGATATGATGTGACCTTCTGCAGAAAATGTATTTCCGTGTTAAATAAGTGCTCTATGGAACTCCTGTTGCTAGTCATTGAGGATTCAGCACGGGAAATGAATTGCACTAAACATAAAATCGAGACATTTACAGTGGAACATGGTGTATCAGCATCTTCACCCCCTGAATGGCTGGCTAAACTAGAGTCAGAGCTGGAGCAGTATAAAATTAATTTAATTAAATTTAAAAAGCAGAAACTCACATGGGTACAACAGGACTATGCGCAGCATAGAGTATACTCCTGGTTATACAATAGCACTATGAGACAGACCCCAGGGCGGCCACAATACAACAGACGTCGAGAACAATGACCTATCTTTTCAAGTACCTCAGCAAGCGAAGTGGATGATGCTACCCCAGGGCGTACTCAACAAACAACGGAAGTCCCTTTAGGGGTACGAACCAGGGCTATCGCCGCTGGAAGAGGAGCACATTCATGAGCAGAGGGGGACAAACGAGGAGGAAAGTGAGGTCCCAGAGCAAATTCCAAACCGCCGAGGAGGGGTCGCAATTAATATTTAATATTTCTGCGAAGGACTTGACTCCAATAGAGTATAAAGTGTCAAGTAAAGGATTAGGATATATACCAACCAACTCACTTGATCCAATGCAATGGAAGATAGAGACATTTAAGTTGACACGCTCCCTCAAATTAAAGGAACACTTTCATAAATTACCACCTGGCCAAGGGGCTTCGTTTACATCTGATACCCCTGTTCAGGTGAGTAAACTTAATAAATCTACGTTTGAGCCTAATTCACTTAGTCCATCGATTAGGACATTTCACAGGATGATGGAGACGTTGGATAGAGAAACATGTGAGAAGCCTTATCCCAACATGTCCAGAGAGGAATTTGCAGCCCTCAAATCCCTGGGCAGAAGACGGGACATTATTATCAGGAATGCTGATAAAGGGGGGGGGGGGGTATAGTAGTGCTAGATACAGTTAAATATAAAATGGAAAGTGAAAGGTTGTTATCTGATCAAAATACCTATAGTTGCTTGCAATCCGACCCTACTAATGTGTTTAAACATGAGCTTGATTTATTACTGTCTAGGGCAGTCACTGAAGGTATCATTACTGTATCTTTGTCTAAAGCACTTTCTAGAGAATTTCCAGTAGTACCCATCTTCTACAGCATTCCTAAACTATATAAGGACCCACATGATCCAACAGGTAGGCCTATTATTTCGGCCCGGGGGTCTCTATGTGAGCCTTTGGCTGTTTATTGTGATACATACCTACAACCGTGTATTCAACAAACAAACACGCATCTGAAGGATACCTCAATGCGTCTAAGAAAAATGGAGACACTGGGTGTATTTCCTTCACATACCATTTTGGCTTCAATAGATGTAACCAGCCTTTATATATGTATACCACACGCGGCTGGTGTAGCAGCAGTCAGATGGCTTATCACCAATAACCCATTATATAAGGGCCCCCAAATTGAATTTTTTCTGGAACTACTACAGTTTACACTTACCCATAATTTCTTCCTATATGACAGAAAGTACTACATCCAACGCGCAGGATGTGCGATGGGGTCAGCAGAAGCCCCAGCATTTGCAAACACATTCATGTGGGAAGTAGAGAAGGACTTATTTCTACAAGATAGCTCGACAGCATGCCATTTAGGCTTATATCTTAGGTACATAGATGATGTACTCATCCTATGGACAGGGACACAGTCACAGCTTCAAAACATCATAGAAGTACATAATCATTCCTCTAGTCCAGTGAAATTTACAGTCACTATGGACACCTGTACCATTAATTTTCTAGATGTCAAAATTTCCTTGAATGCAGGAGTAATCAGTACATCACTTTATGTCAAACCGACTGATAGAAACAACCTTCTCAAATACGACAGTTTCCACCCAAGATCTACTATTGCGAGTCTTCCATATTCCCAATTCCTACTGGTGTGCCGTATTAATAGCGACCCATTGGTTAGGGATGGTGAGTTGACCAGAATGATACATTTTTTTATTGATCGGGGTTATCCATTGGGTGATTTGCAAAAAGCTAAATCCAAAGCCCTTTCACTTACACGGGAACAATTGCTTAGACCTAACAATAAAAAATCTGTGGAAGGAAGGTTCCCGAGGGTCACTCAGTACAACTCTAGTAGTGCACATCTCTCTAGGAGAGCGAAACAACTGTGGCCCATAGTGGCCTCTGATAAAGATCTGGGTGAAGTCTATAACTCTAAACTGTTAGTTAGTCATACCAGAAATTAAAGCATCAGAGATTATGTGGTTAAGACCGACATCTCTGATTTTGAGAAGCCCAAATTGCATTTCATGAGCAGGAAGCAGGGGTGCTACCGTTGTAGTGGGTGCACTACATGTAGCTATCTCACCCAGGGTGATAAATTTAGACACCCGCATACAGCTAAAACATATACCATCCAATATCCCCTGTCATGCGATTCGAAATTTGTGATCTACCTCCTGACATGTCCTTGTGGACTAGCTTACGTAGGCAAGATGGATTGTGCCTTTAAAACACACATGGCACAACACAGATATGCCATACGGGAAGCTATCAAGAGAGGAGATAGTGAGCAACCAGTGGCCAGGCACTTTGCAAAGGCTTAACACAGCATGGCCACTCTTAGATATAAAATTATTGATCATGTGCCTAAGTCCTTACAGGGAGGAGATAGATCGAAAAAATTATTACAACTTGAATCCAGATGGATTCACAGATTGAGCACCATTTATCCGAAAGGACTCAATGATTCTTTATATCTTCGATGTTTCCTGTAGGGCATGATACAGCAAGTCACACTGGCTTAGATGGATACAGTCTTCTGTATGATAGATATACATGTTACTCTAGGTACAATGTGTAGCCCCATATATATTAGACATAGTTTATGTATTGTAAGAGGCCTCTATGAATAGATATTTACATATTTTTTGCATATCCATAGATTAAATAAGTGGGAGGATAGCATATGTCTTGCCTTATTTTTATGTTTATTTTTATGTTTATTTTTATTATTATTTTTATTAATTGTAGTATTTTGTAACTATCACGTTTGTTTGTATATATTTTGATTTTTTTCACTACATGTATTTAGTTTTGGTTTGGCACTATGCACTTTAAATAATAAGGTTATAGAATATGCTGTTTAACAATACACATTTTTGGAAGGAATACTTCCTCTTCTAGTACACAATGATTGTTTATAAGTAACCATGGCAACCTTGTCCACAGCGTCAGCGCGTGTGCTGGGCGGACCGGCGCTGTGTCATTTCTGGAGGGACCGGGTGACGCGGCCGGAAACCGGGCAGCGATGGCTGAGCTGGTGGGAGGAGACACCGTGTGTTAAGGTATTTATACACTGTTTTATTGCACTGACACTTATCCTGACGACGGGGCTGCGATCCCGAAACGTTGACGCTGATGATGACAATAAAGTCACTGCACTTTAATTACTGAATCTAAGTCTCCGAGAGCCGCCCGATCTGTCCGTCTATGTTACTGGGTCAAAAACCTTGAGGGAGGGCACCGTGAGCAAAGATCAATACCACAAGGATTTGGGAGTGCCGGGTCGTTCTGCAGCTATATATATTTATATATATACTGTTCCGAAGGTAAATCAGCTGCATCTTCAGTGTTCTTAAAAGTGATTCAACATAGTGTCCTTAAATAATAACCAAATATGCGTACCAGACACACATTGATATGTGCTTATAAAAGATTTCTTTTCATCCCGGATATTTACGTGGTATTCCACGTGGGAGATGGAAGACAATGTATCAATAAAGTTCACTGATCAGAATATAAAGTGTCACTGTGCTAGTGGTGCAAAAAATTTACAAGAATCGTGCAAAAAAAGTGATATAGGGGGTCATTCCGAGTTGTTCGCTCGTTATTTTTTTGTCGCAACGGAGCGAATAGTCGCTACTGCGCATGCGCAATGTCCGCAGTGCGACTGCGCCAAGTAAATTTGCTATGCAATTAGGAATTTTACTCATGGCATTACGAGGTTTTTTCTTCGTTCTGGTGATCGTAATGTGATTGACAGGAAGTGGGTGTTTCTGGGCGGAAACTGGCCGTTTTATGGGTGTGTGTGAAAAAACGCTACCGTTTCTGGGAAAAACGCGGGAGTGGCTGGAGAAACGGAGGAGTGTCTGGGCGAACGCTGGGTGTGTTTGTGACGTCAAACCAGGAACGACAAGCACTGAACTGATTGCAGATGCCGAGTAAGTTTGGAGCTAATCAGAAACTGCTAAGAAGTGTCTATTCGCAATTCTGCTAATCTTTCGTTCGCAATTTTACTATGCTAAGATTCACTCCCAGTAGGCGGCGGCTTAGCATGTGCAAAGCTGCTAAAAGCAGCTTGCGAGCGAACAACTCGGAATGACCCCCATAGTGCTATAATGTGCCAAAAAAGATTTGGAAAAGGACACCCTTATGGTAATGTGCTTATTTACCAATATTGAGGATGCGGCACCAGCTAAATTAATATAACAGGGCAGCACTCACGTTTTTCAAAATACAGCATGAGCAGATGGAGTCCTCAGTGTCATCCCTCAGACAAAAGTACCTTAAAATCAGAATGCTCCCAGGAGGGAAAAAACTCTAATAGTGTTATACTGTTTTTAAACATTTAATATAACAAAAAACATTAAAATGGACTTGTACAATTTTGTGACAATATAAATGCTTATCTGTCAATCACATAGGAGAGCGGAGAGTCAGTAATTGCCCAACGTACTTCGTCCCATTCTGTATGTTGCGGACAGGAACCTGTAGTTGACCATGGCTGGGAGCGCAGGGAGCCAGGGAGAGAACACAGGTGAGTTAGGCAGCAGCACTCTGGGGATTCTGAAATTCTTGGGAACATGGGCACCTCTTACATCGTAACAGCCTCATTGTGGATGCCAGGAAATTCCATCTTTTCAATCCCTGTGGGGAAAGTTTCGGTCATATCCTGGGTGGCTGCTTCACTCATGGCAGAGAGAAGCTGTAGCAGGCGGTGCCTCCTTGCATCCACCTGGATGTTGGAGTCTCCATTATCTTTTTTGGCCTAGGTCAACTCATCCAAATCCAACGTTTTGTGTTCCAGCTCTGCTGCTAGACCCACTGGGATGAGAAGTGGTTTCAGGCAGTGTCTTTGGGCATCCAATTGGTCGACAACAACCTCCCCCAGCATAGCACACTGGGCAACTGGTTTGAGTGTTACTGACAGACTAGATCTCACCTGCATCTGTAAGTCCTCAACCCTTGTGGACTCCTTGGTTCCCTTGACACTGACCTCTTCTTGGTACTGGCATTCCTTCATCATTTCTTCATTTTTCACCTCTGACAAGGGAAAGCTGGGTAGCAGCACCTCTGCTTGGTCTGTAGTTATATCAAGCAGATCCTCACTCTGTGTCTTGTCCTCTGAGTGTGGGGTATCAAGCCCTCCCACCATAGGCTTCTTAGCTGACTGGTTAGTCATTTGCAAAGGAATGCTGCAACTAAGCCCTTCCTCAGATATTTCTTGTATAGGGTAGTGCAGGGTAGCATTCACTGCACTTACCTGCACTGTATGAACCAGACACCACTGTCTTCGGTCTGGAGATAATTGCCTCATGGGGTGGTCCAACATAACCTGCTCCCTGGTCTGTTCATGCCACCTCAGAGTGGATTCCATCAGCTAACGGCTCGAGCTCTCCATCCTCTGACCCAGTCACTGGTTTTCCAAATCTCCATATGAAATGTCCGATGCCATGTTGGCACCTGCCATGGGGCACATCCCGATGGGACAGGGCAGTCTGTAGAACAGTGGCTGCTGGTGCAAGAGTTCGCACTGTAGGACTGTTGTCTGGTAATCCCAGCACCTTCTTTATTACATGCATCCGATCATCGGGTGTCGCGACATCTCCCAGCGCTTCTAGACGGGCCTATAATACCTCCAGTGTCCTATCAAATTTTTCTCCAACCTTCCCCTCTCCAAGGGCTTTCAGAAGTGGTTGTACTAACCCTCGGGATCCCACATCCGATCTTCCGCTCTCCCTGCGATTATTGGCATTGAATGTCCTGGCTGCAGGTCTCAACCATTCTGTCGCTTGTTCCACGTCGTCTGACTCCTCAGAGTCCTCCTCCTCATTGTCAGGGTGTTCTTGATCCCATAGAACCAATTTTGCAATTAGGGATTCCTTTACATCCATTATGGTCACCTTAATACTGCGCGCTTTACAGACCATATGCAGGAATCTCTTGTTGAGGTTTTTGTATACCTCTGTTTCTGCCTCCATACTGCTAACTTTTCAGCAAGATACCTGGCTACTGTGTGCCAAACTGTTTACAAGGCTCTTAGGTGTACTCTGCCAATACCTCTCACAACCTTACCCAGGGTAAACCGGGACTAAGTGATCCCACCGCTTGCCACCATTTGTGAGGATACAGATTCTCTGATCACTCAGGTAAACAGTTTAGTAAAGTGGCAAATGCCCTTTATTGTAAATATACACACAGTACACAATAACATTAACAATTGCAAGTCAGGATGGTATCTTCCTTACCAAGTCCCCACAGTAGTTTAGGATTACAAATGCCTGTGATCTCCTGATGTTACACACTGGCCAAGGTTCTGTGTCCCCTGGTCTAGGATACCAGCTCACACAGAGTCCTGCACCATGGATTCTCGCCACTGACAGCACCGCAATGCCTAGTCAGTATTTGCACTTCAGAGGTACATCCACTCTCTGACCCTCTGAACCAGAAGAGCTCACTCCTCTTGTTATACCCTCCCCTGTCTATTCATCACACAAGCTGGTCAGTGAGGAGGTCACAGAGGAGTGGAGACGAGGTGTCTGGGCTCCTGTACACAATAGGATCAGATTACCTGCAGCTCCATACATAACCTGTTTTCTACTGAACCTACTCATCCTAATCACATTTGATTGTACAGCTAGGGGACTTACATTACAATGAACTGATTTAACTATGTTACTAAATGGGGGTACTCATGGAGCGATCACTGCTTAAAATCTAAGCAATCTGACTAGATTGCTTAGATTTTAAGCAGTGATCTCTCCATGTGTACCCCTCACAGTGATAGCGATGCGCAGCCAAGCACATCGCTATCTCTGGTGCTAGCGGCTCACTCACTTCACTCGCTGGGTGAAATGAGCGCCCCCCCCCCCGCTTCCCCTGCACGCTCAGCACACTTGCGCTGTGCTGAGCGGAGGGAGAGATGTGTGCTGAGTGAACCGCTCAGCACACATCTCTCCCCAAATCGGCCGTGTATATGGGCCTTAACACTCTGGCATACAATCACACACATTGAACACAGTATAACCAAACAAAATGCATATTCCTAATATAACAGATAAAACATAACTGTACAATATAATAACAACATAATACAATACAATATTGCCTAACATATAACTAATAACATATCGGCAATCAGTGGAGTCCATGGTTAGGACCAGGGCTAGGAAAGTAACCACATGTATTTTACGACTGTGCGACACGATGCACTGGTTGTGTTGTCACATATGTATATATTTACATATATATATTAAAATGCTCTTCAAAGGGGGCCAGTCATAAATTCAAAGTCTAATAAGTGCAAGCAGCAAAATAAAGGACTTTTCAAATCCAAATACAGTAAATGTATTATCCTAATTCAACATTATGGATGAACCATGTTAAATGCACCAAGACCTAGCAGATAAGCTGAACCACTGTTTTTGCAGGTACGCAAAAGAAGTCCCCTGCGACCCAAACAATCACCTCTACGAAGCCCCGGCGGCAAACTCCAAGCACTGCAAGTTGCCCAGGAAGAGGTGCAGGCACTGTTAAAAAGGGACAAACTCAGGAAAGCTCCAATTCCTGACTGAATGTCATCACCTGCCCTGATAGCATATGCAGGTCAGCTCGCCCCCATATTCACCAAGATCTTCAACAAATCACTGAAGCTACAGAAAGTCCCTTCCTGCCTCAAAAGTTCCACTATTGTCCCGGTCCCCAAGAAAACCACTATCACGAACCTGAACGTCTACAGGCCGATAGCACTGACTTCAGTGGTCATGAAAACGTTCAAGCGTCTGGTTTTAAATCACTGAAAACTGTGACTGGCCCCCAACTGGTCCACCTACAGTTCACCTATCAATCTAATCGGTGTGTCGAGGGTGCAGTCAACATGGGCCTGCAGTACATTCTTCAGCACCTAGACATTCCCGGCACCTATGCGAGGGTCCTGTTTGTTGATTTCAGCTTGACCTTCAATACAATCATCCCCAGCATCCCCCACCCCAAGTTACTTCGACTAGGGGTCCCTGAAGCTACCTGTTCCTGGATAGTAGACTTCCTGGGACACAGGTGGTGAAAGTGGGGAAATTTTCCTCTCAAGCATTGTCCATTAGTACAGGGGCCCCTCAGGGCTGTGTCCTCTCACCACTGCTATTCTCCCTGTACACAAATGACTGCACCTCAGAAGCGCTATCAATAAAGATCATTAAATTTGTCGAAGACACCACTGTCATCAGCCTCATCAAGGATGGGGACGAATCGGCCTATAGATGGGAAGTAGACCGGTTGGCCCAGTGGTGCAGCCACAACAACCTTTAGCTCAACCCCCTCAAAACTGTCGAGATGATAGTGGACTTCAGGAAGAATTCAGCCAGTGCACCTCTGCTAACTATTGCTGACAGTGTGTTATCACTAGTGGACTCCTTCAAGTTCCTGGAGACCACAATCTGACAGATTGACAATCTGGAGACCAACACTGACACTCTCAGGAAAGTGCAGCAGAGGTTGTTCTTCCTCAGGTCACTAAGGAAGTTCAACATCCCACAGAAGCTTCTGCACCTCTTCTACTCTGTGATGGTGGTGTCTGTACTGTGCTCCTCGATACTGGTATGGTATGGCTCCACCAGCATGAGAGACAGATGCAGGCTCCAAAAGGTGGTCAGAACCGCAGAGAAGATCATCGGGCCGACCTTCCCTCTGTCCAGGACCTGTACCTGTAAAAGGTGGGCAATGAAGATAGTATAGGACCAGCTACACCCCGGCCACAGCATGTTTAACTTGCTTCCTTCAGGCAGGTGTTACAGGGCCATCCCTGCCTGGTCCACCAGAAGCCTTAAAAGTTTCTTTCCGCAAGCAGTCCTCCTGCTGAACTCCTGAACATTGACTGACTAGAAGTACATGTAACTCACATGTGTCTGTATGGTATATCTATCTGCATGACTTTACCTCCCCCCCCCCCCCCACCTGCTTATCTGTTACCTACTTGGCTGTTGTATAGCAAAGCAAGACAAATTCCTAGTATACACAAATATACCTGTAGTCCATGGGCCAAAGCCAGATTTTTTACTAATAGGTACCAGTAAAGGGGGCAAAACTTTGTTGTAGAGTTGTTTTTTGTATGATAACCTTGCCAGAGTCCCAGCTTATAGGTAGTAAAACACAAATGTGTGGGGGGGAATATAAGTCAGTGGGGATTTTGGTGATATTTGCCCTGTTTTATCTCCAGATCCAGGGATTCTATAACCTATCGGAGATATATGTTTTGTAGCCCTGGATCTCTTCTCTGGGCATGCCAACTTGCTTGCATGGGCACCCCAAGGAATCGGAGCTACACCGGCAACCGCTCCATTATAGTCTAAGGGGATTTTGGTGATTTTTGCCCGGCTCTATCTCCGGATCCAGGGGGTCTATAAAAATTCTGAGATATACGTTTTGTTCAGGTGAACCACCTCTTTCAGCACCCCTGGGGAGCAAAATATTCTGGGTGACTTTTTTTGAAGGGGGTCAGTTTTGGGGGCTGATTAATTGGTCCAGTAACTTTTCTTCAAATATCCGAGATATACATTTTGCAGAGGAGACTTTGGCCTACCCTCGGTACATAGTGGTAGGGGTCAAAGATCACGACCCCTAACCTGTGGAGCTTTTCAAGCACTTTGGTCCATGTTTTGAGGTACCCGACCCACCCTGGAGCTTAACCCTCAATATAACCCAGGTAGCTCCAGCTGATGGCTACCCCAAAATTGTAACCCCAAGTTTCTTTGCCCCAAATTGAGGGTGCTAGGCTCTAGGGGTTAGTGCTCCCCCACCGCTTCTGGACCATGTACCTCAAAATTTTGAAACTAGGTGGGGTGATAGTGCATAGACTCTTATATCCACATGCCAAATTCGTGGTCTCTGGCACCCCAGGAACATAAGATATGTCTTTTGGAATGGACCCCACTTCACTTGAGCGCTTGCGGGAGAGCCCCGGGTAAGTCAATGGGAAAAAAACGCTGGCTGCAAGTCATGGATTTCCAGTTCCTGTGGTGCTATTTACATGAAATTTGGTACACTAGCTATTTTGTTGTATCCCATGCAGGAAACCAGGATATTTGTGCTTACAAGCCAGTGCAAAGAGACTTGTACCGAAACAGAACTCTGTGCAATTAATATGGATACAGACTTCATTGCAAAGCACCTCCGATAATGTGGCATTGCAGATGTTTTGGCATAAGATATTGACACCATTAAGCATTTCATCCAAATAGGCTTTGTCATTTTTATGGGTTTCTTCCAACCACACGAGAAATCCCTTCCATGCAAGTCTCATAATAGCTTCATACACCAGCTTGTGAAGTCGCACCACACGGTTGTACTTACGACCTTCCATTATATCACAAAGCTGTGGCTATAAGGCGGTTATCATACAGAAATATTATGGCCATATATATATCTTTAAGAAAAGTGCACTCAAGTTTTGCACCTCTTGGTGGTACCGACATTTGGTTTGGCCCACGGACTACTGTCCAATAAAGCTGATTCTGATGATCCAGGAACCTTCAAACATTGTAGACAGGGCCATTTCTAAGTGTCTGAATAATGTCCACTTGAAAATAGAACATATAAGGTACGCCTTACATTATAACATACTGTAGTCATTACAGATGTCATATGGGTAGTGTGTAGCCTGGCTGTTCTGTCGCTACAAAATAATGAAACTTATGTAAACAATATACCCACATGCACATATAATCTACAGTATTTATTTGTGGTTACCTTATTATTTTTTTGAGTATACTAAGAAGCATGCATGCATACTGTATGTAAACAATCATACTTTGCCTATTGAGATATGAAGTACTGGTGTTATTACCCTTCCTTGTAGTACAGTATGTAACAAAACAGACTACAATTCCCAGAACCCCCTGAAATGATTATGTGACACTAAACAAATATACCACCGATCTGCTTCTTGGACTTGCATCATGATCATACCGGCTGTGAGAGGTAGTTGTGTGATTTTTTGGGGGGAGTTAAAAAAGTTGAGGAAGAAAAACAACTTTTTGTAATTATGATTTTTATTATGCAGACAAATATGGTGCTCTAATAATTTCTAACACCAATGACAAAGTTAAAAACTTAATGGTTTTCTATGATTGATCATCTCCATCAGTACATGAAACAATTAAGGAAGAATAACATTAGTGTGATACTGTACATTCAAAAATAATTCACCCAACTGGATAATGGATGAAAACACTGAATCAAATCCAAAAATACTGCAGTTCAGTGGAAAATATGGCCAAAAATGTCCACCTTCAAGGTGCTGTCCAGATCAAAAAACTCTACAGATGCAATGTGTATAGAATAAATGATCATAGCAGATATGAAAAGTACAGTACCAGGTTTTCAGCAATGGAGCACCTGCAATATATAAGGAAAATCTGAATTAAGCAGTACTAAAAACTAGAGATGTGACCCGGACACTTTTCATGTTTTGTGTTTTGGTTTTGGATCTGGATCTCCGTTCGTGTTTTGGCTCTGGATTGGTTTTGCCAAAACCACTTTAACAAACCAATCATTTGAGCGACAGGGTCTGCCACATGACTTTGGCTGAAATGATTGGTTTGTTTGGGCCCCCACAAAAAAAGAAGCAATTAATCTCTCCTTGCACAAAATGGATCTGCAGAGGCAAGATGTTGTCCTCATCCTCCAATTCCTCACCCCTTTCAGTGTTTACATCCTCATCCTCACAGAGAAATACTGTAATTCCACACCGAAAAGGTGGATTTTTGGGTATTTTACCCAGGCATGACAATGGGCTTTTTCATCCCATGGCCAACAACTGTCTCCACTGGTGCCTCATCACATCACCATCAGCAGAGCCAGCCCTAACCAATATGCCCTTGGAAAGATTTTGGCTGGTGCCTTCTAGCACCGCTGCTAGTTCCACCTCTATCCCTGCATCCCTTTCCCAGCACCATCACCCCTCACCCATAGCAGTCCTCAATTTGGTGCTCCTACCCCTATATTTTAAATAGCAACATTGCGCACATTTGGCGCACAGCCCAAAAAGTGGTGTGTTCTTACTGGGATGGGGCAAGTGCTCTACTGTGTGGCATAATGTATAGAAATGGCACTATTGTGTGTAATGTAATGTGAATTAAGAGCAATATGGTTTGGTGTAATGTGAATAAGGGGCAATTCATTGTGATGTGAATAGGGGGCACTACTGTGAGGAGTAATGTATAAAAGGTAAAGTGATACTACTGTGTAATGTAACATGAATAAGGAACACTATCACATGATATAATGTGAGTAAAGTTGCACTACTGTGAATTCAAGGTACTATTGTGTGGTCATGCCCCTTCCCAGCAAGAACACACCACTTTTTGGGCTGTGCACCAAATGTGCGCAAGTTGCCACACATTAGTAAAGCCTTTATACACATAATACTACACAGTAATGCCCCTTACACATATGGCACACATTATCAATGTCCTTATAAACATAATGCACCCTAAGCCAATTTTTATTAATGCCCTTATACACATAGGTTGTATTCAATTAAGTTCCCTTTTTTAACTGTTTAAAAAAACTGCACTAATTCGCCACAGTGTATTCAATTGCAGGCATTTTCACCCATGTTTGAATCCATTTTTGTCCATGCTGTTTCACTTTTTTTTTTGAATCAGCATGGGTGAAAATTGCACCAAAAAACTGGCACAAAACATGTATATCAGCAGCAAATTCGCTGATACACGTGGTTTTTGCCAGTGCCAGATTTTTTGACCAATAAAAAAAATGGCATGGCACTGAATAGGTTGAATTTACAAAAATGTGTGAAAAGTTGCATTTTTTTAACTGGTTGTAAAATTGTCACTAATTGAATACCCCCTTAAATGTCCCTTACATGTATGCTGCACATAAATGCCCTTATATACATAATGACACACATAGTGCCCCATACACATATGCCGCACATAATTAATGCCCTTAAATACTATACATAATGACACATATAGTGCCCCTTACACATATACCGCACATTATTAATGCCCTTATATACATAATGACACATATAATGCCCCTTACACATACGCCGAACACTATTGCACAACAAAACCACCAGCACACAGCACTCACATGAACGCTAATACTGTGACCTCTGTCTCTACTTGAATACAGATGTGTCATGCATCTTGGCTCAATATGCCCTGGAGCTCTAGACCAGGTCTGCTAATGTTGGACACCTTTTTTTCCTAAAATGCATCTTATTTGCATTACTATGTGACTAGAATACACAAGCAGCTTCTGTTAATTAAAATTATATGTGGCATGACTACAGTATATTCTGTGTGAGACTATGGCTGTATCTGCATATGAAAAGCTACATTACAGTGATTTCCAGGAATACACTGTCATGCTGCATTTCATATGTAGATACAGCTGCAGTCACACACCGAATATAGTAATTATTTTAATCAGCAGAAACTGCTTATGCATATAGTTACATAGTTACATAGTTGCTGAGGTTGAAAAAAGACAATTGTCCATCGAGTTCAAACTATATTATAAAAAATATATATATTTTTATTTTATGTTAATTAAATGTTGTGTCCCTGGATATTTTTGTCCACTAAGAATTTACCTAATCCATTTTTAAACTTATTGATTGAGTCCACCATTGCTATCTTCTCTGGCAGAGAATTCCAAATCCTTACTGCTCTTACTGTGAAGAACACTCTTCTCCGTTGAGGATGGAATTTTTATTCTTCTAACCTCAGGGGGTGTCCTCGTGTCCTATGTAGTGTTTTTTTGGAAAACAAATCATTTGATTAATCCTTGTATTGTCCCTTAATGTATTTATAAATATTAATAATGTCCCCTCTTAGTCGTCTCTTTTCCAGTGTGAACATATATAACCTTTTAAGTCTTTCCTCATAATCCAGTGCCTCTAACCCCTTAACCAGTTTAGTGGCTCGCCTCTGAACTTTTTTGAGTTCCAAGATATCTTTTTTATAGTGCGGTGCCCAAAATTGTACACAATATTCCAGGTGTGGCCGCACCAATGATTTATACAGTGGCAGGATTACACTCTCATCCCTTGTCTCCATACCCCGTTTTATGCATGCTAACACCTTATTAGCCTTTGTTGCTGCATTTTAACATTGCGTATTGCTACCAAGTTTATTATCAATGAGCACTACCAAATCTTTTTCAACTACCATTATCTCTACATTTTTACATTTGCCCAGTTTGCCTATGTCTAGGGCCAGCTCTGATCATCAGAATCCTCTTCAACAACTTCCTCCTCAGCGCCAGCTACACCAATATCCTCCTCATCCCAGTGTACTTCTACAGTGATATCCTCAATCTCAATTTCAGCAACTGGAATGGCGGTGCTCCTCCCAGCACTTGCAGAGGGTGTGCAAATGGTGGTAGGAGCCTCCTCTTCCCATACAATGTTTAGAAGGTCAGGCCTAGACATCACAACCGCAGACACACTTGGACTCTCCTTGGGGATTTGTGATATCTCTGAACGCACAGTTGTTTTTTTCCTGTGCTTTAACAAGCTTTATTTTTTGTATTTTTCAAGAGGGAGGAGGGCTTCCATCTTCATGAGAAGCTAACCATCAGTGATGAACATAGGCTAAGGAATTATCCTTTCCTTGCCACTTCGTGTCGTGAATGGCATATTGCCAATTTTACATTTCTCATCAGATAATTTATTTTTTGTTATTAATTTTTGTTTCTTGGATTTTACATGCGCTCTATGACATTGGGCAATGGCATTAGCAGGCGACGTTAATGGAATTGCATCATCAATGTCATGACTAGTGGCAGCAGCTTCAGCACTAGTACTAGGAAGTAGTTCCTGATCTTTCACAATTTTTTTCCTCCAAATTTTTGTGCTCCATTTCACAGGACGGTGCCCCTTTATTTTTATAACACACAGAACAGTTCCCCTTTATTTTTACAGCAAACAGAACAGCACCCCTGTATTTTTACAGCATACAGGACAGGGCCACAGTGTTACTTTATTTTTACACCACCCACAGGGCCACAGCGTTCCTTTATTTTTACAGCACCCCTGTATTTTTACAGCATACAGGACAGCAACACCCCTGTACAGCAGCACAAACTGCAAAGGACACCCCAGTACAGCACCCCTAACAGCACAGGACACCACAGGACAGCACCCCCATACAGCACCCCAAACAGCACAGGACAGCACTCCAGGACAGCACCCCTGTAAAGCACAGGACAGCACAGAATAGCAGCACCCCTGTACAGCAGCACCCCTACCACTGTACCCCTACCAGCAGCACAGGACAGCACCCCTGTACAGCACACAGGACAGCACCCCCAAAAAGCACACACTTACCCCACCTGACGCCACCACCCACAGAGAGACAGAGGTCTGTCTCACTCACTCTCCAAGTCCAGAGTGAAAATGGCGGTGACACATGGCTCCTTATAAGGAATCCAAAACCTGCAAGAATTCAACAGCGGAATGATGACATTTTGCCTCGATCTGGGTTCCGAGTCTGGTGGGAAGCCCCAAGTCGGACTCGGATTTGGACTCGGATTCTGAAGTCTGGGTGGGTTCGTATCTTAAAGATCCAAACCTGCTCATCCCTACTAAAAACCAGAAACTTTTTAAATAAAAAACTAAAAACACTTAATACAAATCCATAAATAATAGAAGTTACTTCATACAAAATCAACATATAAATCAGCATATTATAAAAATATGAACAGAAGCATATGGAACCTGGGTACCACATCCGTAAAGTTCTCAAAATGTGTCAGTTAATTTCAATATACTGTACAGAAGTAAAGTCTTTTTCAAGGTGAGAGGTGTTTACATAACAACTGAAAAACAACTACATTTTTCTGAAAACATATTTATGTATGTAATTATTATGTATATTATTATGTTTACACTTATACTGTAAGTGTCTGGCTGTGAAGCCATGTTTACTGTAAAGATGTGAAATGTGTTAGTGTAAAGTGTGATAAAATATTAATATAAATTACAAATATACACTGGCGATAAACAGAAGAAAAACAGAAGGACAACACACTAACTTCTATGCCTCGTCCAAAAGGACTGCTAACAACATACAACAGTGAGTTAACTAATTTACCATCTCTAACATCTGGTGAATGCACAACCTGGACACCCCTAATTCCGCTTTCAGATCGCTAATGCCGGTTCGCACCTGGGAATTGGAAATGGGTCCATCCCGGGTGTGACCCCGCATTGGCCCCTGAGAACTGGCTTCCGATCCTGCATATTGCCATATCGAGATGCCATCGAGGGTGGGACTGTGGCGTTATTGGGCAGGGGTGGGGGCAGAGGCGGTGCTAGGAGATAAGATCATAGCCACACCTCCTCTGCCTATACTGTGAACAGGTCCCAGGTCACTTTGACCCGGCAACCCGTTCCCATTGCACCTGACCCGGTAATGATCCGGGAATAAACCTTCTTTATTCCTGGGTTGAAATACCAGGTCAGGCAACCCAGTAATTCAGGACTGGCCCCTTTCACACTGCACAGCGACCCACGTCGACCTGCCAATATACTGGGTCTATACTGGGTTATTTGTGCTCTGAGAAAGGGGTATAAGAGACTTAAAAATAATAAAAGTACATTGTACACAGTGTCGCGTTATTCATTGACCAGGAAACAAGCCTAATGTTAAAATAATAATTGCCACATCATATCCATAAAAAAGATAAGTATATTTAAAAAAGATATATGTAATATATGCTATAAATAGTCCACAAAATAATCAAAAGTAACACCTCTTTAAATATTGCACTATGGTTAAATAAGGAGATGACTGGAATTCTGTTCAAAGAGGTAAAGAAAATGGTATTGGTGGATCATATAAATAAAAAATCAGATTTCAAAAGCATGATTTAACCCATGACATACTGTATCAAGGAAATCAAATCATGGATCAAACTAATCTCACACCCAGTAGCGGCTCTTGCCACGGGCAAGCAGGCTTTCTGCCCAGGGCTCCACTACCCCAGGGGAGCTGCCATGGCAAGAGCCGCTACTCCTGATCCAAGTGACCCCGTGCAACCCCCCACTCCCTTGCTGCAGCGGGCGCCGTGGGCTGTGTGGGTGCCTGCTACAGCCAGCTCCAATTACAAACATTAGCGTTCTTAATAGACCCCTAGTGTCAGTGCGGTGCTACTATTGGAAGTGCGGCGCTACTAAATTTCCCCATAAGACTCTTATCTACTCACTGGTCATCTTCAGACTGGACTACTGTAATATTCTCCTATCTGGCTTCCCTGACAACTTCCTCTTTCTACTCCAATCTATTCTCAATGCTGCTACTGGCTCATCTTCCTCACCAAATGTACTACTATAAATCCACCTCCCCTCTCTAACAAGCCCTTTACTAGCACCATTTTCCCTTTACACTCCCTTTACACTCCCACCCATCCTCTTTGCTCTACTAATGCATCACACATCTCCTGCATACTAATTACCTCCTCCCATGCCTACCTTCAAGATTTTGTCCGTGCTGCTCCCTTTCTCTATTTCTCACCCTTAGACTTTCCACCTCTTTACATAACTTCTAATGGGCTCTTAAGACCCATTCCTTCACCAAACCCAGCAAATTGTCATTCTAAGCCTCCTGTCCCACGCTCACTGTCTACCCCATCTGTGTTACCCCGGCCTGTCTGCCCCTCTACTTTAGAATGTAAGCTCTTATCAGCAGGGCCCTCTTCCCTCATGTGCTTTCCTTCTCTTACTTAATCTATCTTCTACACCCCTTTGACTGTACCAAATCCCTCAATTTCTGCAACCCTGTTGCTTATTTTAGTGTGATCTGCTGATACAGCTATGTTTATATACCCTGTTCTTGTCCTTTATTGTCTTGATATGTTAGTCACTGTTTTCTTGGTTACCTGACTTGTTTATGTACTCTGTAATTGGCCGCTGCAGATCTCCTGTGGCACCATATAAATAAATGCTAATAATAATAATAATAATAATAATAATAATAATAATAATCTTGCATCATCCCTATGGCAGTTTCTCCATCTAAGTGTGGTCTCCTGTGTGTGAGTGGTTAAGTGTCCTCGGCAAAAAAAAATAATATATATATATATTTACTAGCCATTTATAATAATTAGGGTTCTAAGATGCAGTAAATGTAGAAACTGTAATTGTGGGAACTACTAGGATTACTAAGTTGGGTAATTTAAATAGAAATGGTTAAGGAATGTCTAGCAGAATATTACTGTAGTTTTACCTCTTTTAAGAATTTCCCATATATATTTAAATATATAAAAATATATAAAATGCATAAAATATGAAATCTATATGTGGATTTTATTGAACATTTATGTGAAAAATAGATTATTATTATTTTTGGGGGGGAACTTTACTGGCTTCATGTAGTAATGTCATTATTACTCATTGTTTTCTTAAACTGTACTTAAATGTTAAAAATATTTTTTTTTATCAGTATGACAGTTACAGTACAGTACTGTATACAACTATTTGTATCACTTGGTTTTGTGATATGATCTTTTCAATTATCATTAAATAATAGTTGTCTAAAATTATACAAGCATTGCTAAAACAAGTATACCAAATAATGTAGATAGAAGATACTATCGGAAAACCGGTTAAATAATGTATGAAGCTCTACAAAATTCTTCAACTTCATCTGGACTTTGTAAAAATCAAATAATGTAATATCTGTATTTATATACTGATCTACAATTTCTCTGCAGGTCCATTTCTACTTGATATACATCTGAGTAAAATAAAAGTCTGCATTTTTTTTGTATGTGTCAGCAATATTCCCCATGTTATAGTGGTCGGTCAGTGATGAATATTTTATAAATTTGCACAAGCAAGGTTTTATCAGCCTAAATTTCAACAATTCAATTGCTTAGATCATCTGACCAACCAGTTCACATGTTAATTGGTTTACATTAGGGAGCCTAACTGTATCTTACAGACACTATAGGGAAATGCAGCTTCTATGGATAAATACAATTGTGATTTACTCACAAAATGTAGGAAACAACACAGTTAAAAAACACAATAAACAATAACTGAAGCCACTGAGAAATGATCTTCACAGTGACAGTCTTATCTCACTGTCCTAAACAATGGAATCTGATCATTTGTGGGGGTTTTTACTCTGAATTTTCTTTGTTTAGGAATTTTTGCATATTATTTATGTCTTTGTTACTCCCTACTGTACAGATGTAGCCATGCTCATCCAACCTGCAAAGGCACACATGCTGCACCAAGGCACAGGCGTGCATACTAAGATGCATGCTTGCATCCTTGTCATGGGCATACTTGTCACACCTGCCTTGCTGCAAATACGGCAAGCTGCAGGTTAGGTGAGCATGGCTACATCTGTATATACCACCATTCTATCCATATTGGTGGTCATTCTGAGTTGTTCGCTAGCTCATTTTGTTCGCAGCACAGCGTTTAGATAAAAAAGCGAAATTTCTGCGCATGCATAAGCGGCGCAATGTGCACATGCGACATACTTTCACAACAGCCGAAGTAGTTTCACACAAGGCCTAGCAAAGCCTTTCAGTCGCACTGCTGGCCGCAGAGTGATAGACATGAAGTGGGCGTTTCTGGGAGGTAACTGACCATTTTCTGGGAGTGTGTGGCAAAAAGCAGGCGTGTCAGATACAAATGCAGGCATGCCTGGGGTAACGCAGGCGTGGCTGGCCGAATGCAGGGCATGTTCGTGACGTCAAAACAGGAACTAAATAGTCTGAAGTGATCACAGGCACTGAGTAGGTCTGGAGCTGCTCAGAAACTGCACAATCTTTTTTTGTAGCAGCGCTGCGAGTCTTTCAGTCGCACTTCTACTAAGCTAAAATACACTCCCAGAGGGCGGCGGCTTAGCGTTTGCACAGCTGCTAAAAGCAGCTAGCGAGCGAACAACTCGGAATGAGGGCCATTGTTCACTCACAACTCTACTCATCTCTTGTTAACATACATGGACATTTTTCCTATCTGCAAACTTTAATGGTAATCTTTGCAATGCAGATGTATTGTAAGATAATTGTAAAATAAAAAAGATCACACATCCAACAATCAGATATTTTCTCTAATAGCACCACCACTAACTCACATAATCACACATTTATAGTCTTATTACAAAACAAATAGAAAATCTACAATTTACAAAATACAAACAATTTATTATAATGACACTCACTCTCCTGTCCTTTCGAAATTCATTCCATCTTTGAATACTGTTACATACAGTACATACAGCATAACAAATGTTTTCAGATTATGCGCAAGACAAAGTAAAACCTTTCTTGCTTGCACTAATTATTTCCTGCATAGACTATAGCAATAGTCTCTTTACTAATCATCCCCAGAATAGACTTTTATACAGATGTAGCCATGCTCATCATGGCTACATCAGTGGCAAATGTGCACTCTTGGCACGGCTCGGAGCACCCGTGCCAGGCCGCGCCAGGCTGCATCTATTGCCTCCACCATTCATTTAAATGGGGCATGTATGCATCTAAAATGCATACATGCCTTAGATGTGCACACAGTCATGCCTTACAAAACACAATCACTTGAGCTGTACAAAATGGCTTAACAAAAAAGATTAAGAAACTAATGGGCAAAAAAAGATGAGCATTCAAAAAATACAAATCAGACGAGAATGCAGAGTCATTCCAGCACTATAAGGATTGTAATAAAATATGCAAATAAGAAATAAGAGCGGCTCAAGTAGAAACTGAAAAGCTAGTAGGAAAGAAAAGCAAATCAAACCTCATTTTTTTTTTAAATATATCAACAGCAAAAGATTAAAGATAGAGAGTATAGGCCCTCTAAAGGACAAACTGGGAGTCTTAATAAAAAATGATAATGACATAGCGGACAAATTAAATGAGTTTTTCTCATTGGTATTTACAAGAAAGGACCAGATGCAGGGATTAACACACAATCTTAACAAAGGTAATGTCACACTGCTAAGTGCTTATTAAGTGAGGAGGTAGTCTGTAGCTGATTAAAAAAAATAAGATTACCAAGTCACTTAGTCCTGACGGAATTCACCCAAGGGTTCTCATGGAGCTTGACTCTGAACTAGCAAGACCGCTATTTTTGATCTTCAATGACTTACTTACATCAGGCATGGTTCCCAAATACTAGCATATAGCAGAAGTAGTGCCGATATTCAAAAAGGGAAGTAAAGCTGAACTGGCTAATTATAGACCAGTAAGTCTTACATCTATAGTGGGGAAAGTGCTGGAAGGTATTCTAAGGGATAGTATACAGAAGTTCCTTGAAGCCAATAAGGTTATTAATAGGAACCAAGATGTATTTGTGAAGGATAAATCATGTCAAACAAACTTACTAGGCTTTTCTGAAACAGTTAGTGCATTCCTTGATCAGGGTAAGGAGGTGGATTTAATCTTTATAGACTTTGCTGAAGCTTTCGACACATGAGACTTATCTATAAGTTACAACTAGGGCTAGGGAGCACAATAATCACTTGGTTTAGAAATTGGTTAGATAATAAGGAGCAGTGCGTTGTGGTAAATGGAACTTTTTAAAATTGGACTCAAGTACTAAGTGGTGTGCCACAAGGGTCTTTACTTGGACCACTATTGTTCAACATTTTCATTAACAATCTAGCAGTAGATCTAGAGAGCATGGTGTCAATTTTTGCAGACGACACCAAATTGTGTAAGGTTATAAATACGGAGAGGGATGCTGAGTCTCTTCAGAATGAATTAGTTAAACTGGAAGCATGGGCAGCAAAATGGAGAATGAGCTTTCATATAGACAAGTGTAAGGTAATGCACTTTGGTAGCAGGAACAAAAATAACACCTACATACTAAATGGAGAAAAATTAGGGGATTCTGTACTGGAAAAAGACTTAGGTGTTAACATAGATAGCAAACTAAGGAGCAGTACCCAAAGTAGGATTTCAGCAAAGAAAGCTAACAAGGTATTAGCATGCATAAAGTGGGTAATTGATGCAAGGGATGAGAGTGTTATACTCCCATTATATAAATCACTAGTGAGGCCACATCTTGAATACTGTGCACAATTATGGGCACCATACTACAAAAAGGATATCTTGGAACTAGAAAAGGTTCAGACTGGGTGAGCGACCAAACTAATTAAGGGGATGGACATGCTGGAATACGAGGCAAGGCTTGCAGGGCTAGGCATGTTCACACTGGAAAAGAGGAGACTAAGAGGGGACATAATCAACATTTACAAATATGTAAGGGGCAAATACACAGAGCTTGTGGGGGATCTGTTTTTGGTAAGATCGACATAGAGGACACGTGGACATCTGCTTAGGTTAGAGGAGAGGAGATTTCACACACAGAGACGAAAATGATTTTTCACAGTAAGGACAATACATGTTTGGAATTCCCTGCCTGAGAGAGTAGTAATAGAGGACTCGGGCAACACTTTTAAGAATGGGCTAGATAAATCCCTAATGGATAAAGATATTCAGGGTTTTTCTCTCCAAAGTATATTCTACTACTGCTCCGTGCTGTTCTGACATATAGTAGAAATGGTAAATGGTGATTTCTGATTGACAGTAGATACAGTATCTTGTATGAAGCCTGATGTCGGAGTTATCACATCTCCATACACATACATCATTTTCTGTGTTTGTGTGTGTCTGTAATGTATAAAGGGGAATTTAATTATACCCAATATTTTTTTAATGCAATTTGTTTCATGGAATTCAATTACTCCCTATTACTACTGCATGAAAAAAGTCCTGTTTTCAGTTGAAAACATGTAGGATCCGGTATAAGTTCTCAGATCCATGTGTTTTCACAATTGCGGCCAAGAAAAACTGCACTTATCGGGCATTTTGTTTTGCCTGCCTCCAGGAAGTTGAAATAAAAGCCCAGTAGTGCTGGCTATCGGGAGCAATTGATTTACTCCCTGTGCCCCTGGGGATCAATTAGTTGCAGTAATTAAAATGGATAATTGAATTCCCCCCCCAGTGGGCACACTCTAAGCATTATTGGCCTTTTGTAATACTAGTTAGACCCAGATACCATAGGGGGTGTACTATAACTTTTTAAGAAGAAGTATACCAGAAGGGCATTTTCCCAGTGTTGATTGGAATTTTATGAAAACAACTTGTTTCTGTGCTTTGTACTAGGAATTTAAAATATGAAGGACATATTTAAGAATTTTAATATTTAAAAGCTTAGTATTTCTTATCATGTTTAATGAATTCTTGTTTAATTATCATTATTTTGCATTGCATGCATTCTTTTGCATTGCATGCTGTTTTTGGTAATATCACTTGTATGCACCAATGAACTGCATTTCTATATCTTTATATAAAAGTTAATCTCAGGGTATATTTTTGGATTGACATCAAAGTGGTGAAGGACTACAATTGGGTGACTATATTTTGTCAATCCAATATAAAATACTTATACTGTACTTACAAACAAGACCATGAGCAAAATACAAAATACATAACTTGCCTTGTCTGAACATATTTCCCCACTCAACCAATCTGCCTGCATAAAATCTCATACACATTCTTTACCTGCTCCAATTTGCTGGACTTTTCAACTACTCTGATAAGTTATTCCTTACACAAGACTTTCCTCTAGTCTCCGAACCTTCAAATGTTCCCTGATAACTCAACTCTTCAGACAATAATATCACCCATTTAGTAAGCCTTAGCTATTCTACTTGATAAACAGCCATATATACCTTCTACACACATTTTACATGTATTCTTTTTCTTTTCTCAAATAACAGTTCTGTGTGGTAGAATTATAACATTGCTATGTTATTATCTTACTTGCTAAGCAAAAAAATGCATTACATTTTTATTTATTTTTGTATCAAAGAGATGAAAGTACTATTCAAATAAATTCAAAATAAAAAATGTCAAACTAATCTTTAAAATATTTTTATTTGTTTTGACAACATTGATATGTATTTTCAAACTGCTAAACTGTTATCTTAAATTTTAAGGTTAAACTTGAACTGCAGCAGTGAGCATTTATTAAAATAAACTTTTAAATGTAAGGAGTCAACATTGTTCAAGCTAGTTGGAACACATTTGAGACTGAGTTAATTGTTTACATAATATAATTCTAAACATTTGAGCTGTTCAGTGAACAATTGTTACGTAAACAGTGAGCATTTATGTGATACAGAAAATAACACACTGACTGTTGCACAATACAAAAGGTAAAGCTAGGCCTTAGGTGCTGTCAATGTAGTCTATGTAAAATAAAAAAAAGTCTGGTGCTTCACTGTTTGGAAATTTCTTCAATGTAAGACTATTAAGTGGAAAAAAAGGCACTACATACTAATGCCCATGTAAAACCCAAGCTTTTTTCCCCTTGATTTCCTCAAAGTGAAGAACCATGTGTAGAAAGTAAAACAATTGGCCTGATTCCAATGTGGATGCTGTTAGCAGCATTGTTGCATCCTTGAATGCAGCAGTGATACTAAAATATGTTAATACAGCAGGAGGCATCTGGTGTAAATAGTATGTGTGATCAGCTGCTGTATCCAAGCAAGTAGCATCAGATCACTCTGAGGGACCATTGGACATCTGAATAACCTTCAGGCCACTTAGATTGGCACTGCAGCTCAGTAAAGGAGGCCAGACAACGTGTGGCGTAAAATGCAGACCCTGGCCTCGTCACTCCCAGAAAACTCTTCAGCAATGTTGACTGGAGCCACCCAGTGTTGGACCAGGATATGAAGGTACCAGCAGGAAAATGTTTTGGTAGGGGTGTGGCCAGTCTCCAGAAGGGATGTGGCCAACTGCCACAAAGGCTTGGTTAATAATTAGTGAGTGCATGGTCTGGACCCCTTCATAAATATATATATATATATATATATATATATATATATATATATATATATATAGTAAATAATGATAGTGCATGCATGATAATGTACCAGATTAATAACAGCAATGTCCTGTAGATAATCCTGTGCAGTATAAGTTAATATATGTATAATGTGTAATTCAACTGCACAGCTTGGAACCTGATCACTAGAGTAGGAGGTGGGCCCCAGGTGGTAGAGCCCACTGGTGGATTCCCATGTACCCCTGTGGGCCAGTCCAACCCTGGAGCCACCCCCTTCCCATTCCCAAATGATTGACAGACTGTGTCTGTCAGATAGTGTGAGCATAATCACAGAATAGGTCCTGTGCATGTGCAGATCACCCATCATCGGATTTACGTATGAATCCGAATCAGGCACAATCTCATATATAATAGCCCAGATCTGTCACTATGTGACTGTGTGGATAATGCTGGGTGTGGCTAGGAGCTCTCATTGGGTTAGCAGCAAGTCTATCACACCCAGTCCACAGCTGATTGGGTAAGAAACACCCTCCCACAAAGGTTACATCCAATGGGAGGCTCTGCCCTTTGGCTGCTGTGTTTTCCCAGAGCAGGATTAACAATGGGGCTGATGGAGCTGCAGCTCCAGGTCAACACCCCAAAATATTCCCACTGCATCTGTAGCAACATACCCTCCAACAATTTACACATAAAAATCAGTACAAATTCAAAAAGGGGGCATGGCCACGGGTACAGTGGCGTGGCCACACCCTTTTCCCTATACTTTCAATGAAAGTTTGGAGAGCATAAAAAAAAGTTATTGTACCTGCCAAAAAGGTACATTTGGAGGGTATTCCACTGCATCTGCAGCAAGTCTCTGCGCTGTAGATCGGGGGAAAAAATCCTTTTACTGCAGTGTCCTCTGTCCTGCTGCCACTCCGAATGCCCCCTCCGGCATCAACAATCCCCACTCCCTAGCCATGGCGCAGGTGGAATAAAAGCTGCTGCGGCCACCGGCATAGATGTGCATGATAGCGGTGCAACGGAAGGCTTTCATAACCCTCCCTGCGCCGCATACTCTCCGGAGCCTCCTCTGCGCATGATGTCACAGAAGTGCCTCCGCACCACAGCCACGTCCAGATCCCCAGAAGGCCTGACTCCGCAACACAGCACCTGGGCTGCCGGCCTGGAAGCCCCGAGATGGTTAATGTAATGGATAGAGTGGGTGATATCAGAGAGGGTAATGTCTGGACGCTGAATCAATGTAAGAGGTGACAGTGCTGTGCAGTGCAGTGGGTGTGCAGTGTCACTGACACTGCACAGCACTCTCACCTTTTACATTGATTCAGTGAGTCAGTCAGTTCTGCCAGCTAGTCACTATTGTTAGCACCGGTGTCCCAATGCGCTGCATTACAGGAAAGTAGACGCACTAAATAAACTACACCTCCCAGCACCCCTTAGCGCCAAAGAATTCTGGCGCTAAGGCCTGCTGGGAGCTGTAGTTTATTGAGTACATCTTCTTCCCTGTAATGTGGTGCATTGGGAGACTGGCACTAAAAATAGTGCGTGGCTGCTGTGCGAGTCTCCGGGAGAGCCACTGCCAAAGGGAGGACAGCAGATTAGCTGGTGGAGGAGAAGCAGGAGAAGCATTACACGCCCCTCCTCCACTCACAGTACCTCTAGGCCCCATCCGCAGTACCCCCACACCCCCACCTCCACCACCCGTGGTGGCTCCGGACCCACTCCCCCACCTGCAGCACCCCCGCACCTGCACCACCCGCTGCACCCCTGCACCCACCCCCCTCCCACCCGTGGAGGCTCCAGACCCCCATCTGTGGCACCCATGCACCTACCCCTCTCCCACCTGCGGCACCGCTGCACCAGCCCCACCGGCAGCACCCCCGCAACCACCACTCCCCCACCTGTGGCACCCTTGGTCCCTCTCCCTTATCCCCGTCTCCCCCGCACCCTCCACTCCCCCAACCGCAGCATCTACTAGGTGATTCATCAGGCCCTGCCTGCGCTGTTCGTACCATTGCAAGGGGCTATGACCCCTTAATAATCGCACGCCCTTTGTCCGTGCAATATTTAACCACGTACACAATTATGATTGGAGGTAATAGTTCATATAATACAAATATTGCACTCCACAAGGGCGTGCAAAGGTTAAGGGGGCATAGCCTCTAAGGACAGTGTAAAGAGCGCCCGTAGGGCGCGATTAATCACCTAGTGTATAGTAGTGATGAGCGGGTTCGGATCCTCGGGATCCGACCCGCCCGAACTTCACCTTTTTTTACACGGGTCCGAGCGACTCGGATCCTCCCGCCTTGCTAGGTTAACCCGAGCACGCCCGAACGTCATCATCCCGCTGTCGTATTCTCGCGAGACTCGGATTCTATATAAGGAGCCGCGCGTCGCCGCCATTTTCACAAGTGCATTGAGATTGATAGGGAGAGGACGTGGCTGGCGTCCTCTCCGTTATAGTAGAACACAGAGTGACTTAGTTATAATTGTGGGGAGGATTGGGGACGGGGAGCAGCTGTAAGGGAGTACAGTGCAGGGTTTTGATTATACCACACCAGTGAGTTTAATGCTTTGTTTCTCTGCCTGAAAAAAATGCTCCACCATATCTGTGCTCACTCAGTGTGCTGCACTGCTGCATGATATATCTGTGCTGAGTGCACTGCTCTGCTCACACTGCCTAATTGTGGGGACTGGGTAGCAGTTATAGCAGGAATACAGTGCACAGTTTTGCTGACAGTGACCACCAGTCCAGTATACGTTTGTCTGCCTGAAAAACACTCCTGTGTTTTTTTTTCTTTCTTCATACTAGTTTAGCAGTCTGCTGACAGTGTCCACCAGGTCCGTTATACAGTATATTATATATATAAGCAGCAGTACGGTAGGCCACGGCTGTACCTACCTCTGTGTCGTCAGTGCACTCGTCGTCCATAAGTAATATAATACTATACTATCCATCCATCTACATTGTATACCTGTGGTGTTTTTTTTTTCTTCATACTAGTTTAGCAGTCTGCTGACAGTGTCCACCAGGTCCGTTATACAGTATATTATATATATAAGCAGCAGTACGGTAGGCCACGGCTGTACCTACCTCTGTGTCGTCAGTGCACTCGTCGTCCATACGTAATATAATACTATACTATCCATCCATCTACATTGTATACCTGTGGTGTTTTTTTTTTTCTTCTTCATACTAGTTTAGCAGTCTGCTGACAGTGTCCACCAGGTCCGTTATACAGTATATTATATATATAAGCAGCAGTATGGTAGGCCACGGCTGTACCTACCTCTGTGTCGTCAGTGCACTCGTCGTCCATAAGTAATATAATACTATACTATCCATCCATCTACATTGTATACCTGTGGTGTTTTTTCTTCTTCGTACTAGTTTAGCAGTCTGCTGACAGTGTCCACCAGATCCGTTATACAGTATATTATATATATAAGCAGCAGTACGGTAGGCCACGGCTGTACCTACCTCTGTGCCGTCAGTGCACTCGTCGTCCATAAGTAATATAATACTATACTATCCATCCATCTACATTGTATACCTGTGGTGTTTTTTTTTTCTTCATACTAGTTTAGCAGTCTGCTGACAGTGTGCACCAGGTCCATTATACAGTATATTATATATATAAGCAGTAGTACGGTAGGCCACGGCTGTACCTACCTCTGTGTCATCACTCGTCGTCCATAAGTATAAGTAATAATAGTATACTATCCACCCATCTACATTGTATACCTGTGGTGGCTTTTAGTTGTGCGCAAAATATGGAGAACAAAAATTTGGAGGTTAAAAAAATAGGGAAAGATCAAGATCCACTTCCACCTCGTGCTGAAGCTGCTGCCACTAGTCATGGCCGAGACGATGAAATGCCATCAACGTCGTCTGCCAAGGCCGATGCCCAATGTCATAGTACAGAGCATGTAAAATCCAAAACACAAAAGATCAGTAAAAAAATGACCCAAAAATCAAAATTAAAAGCGTCTGAGGAGAAGCGTAAACTTGCCAATATGCCATTTACGACACGGAGTGGCAAGGAACGGCTGAGGCCCTGGCCTATGTTCATGGCTAGTGGTTCAGCTTCACATGAGGATGGAAGCACTCATCCTCTCGCTAGAAAAAAGAAAAGACTTGCGGCAAAAGCACAGCAAAGAACTGTGCGTTCTTCGAAATCCCAAATCCCCAAGGAGAGTCCAATTGTGTCGGTTGCGATGCCTGACCTTCCCAACACTGGACGGGAAGAGCTTGTGCCTTCCACCATTTGCACGCCCCCTGCAAGTGTTGAAAGGAGCACCCGCAGTCCAGTTCCTGATAGTGAAATTGAAGATGTCAATGTTGAAGTACACCAGGATGAGGATATGGGTGTTGCTGGCGCTGGGGAGGAAATTGACAAGGAGGCATCTGATGGTGAGGTGGTTTGTTTAAGTCAGGCACCCGGGGAGACACCTGTTGTCCGTGGGAGGAATATGGCCATTGACATGCCTGGTCAAAATACAAAAAAAAATCAGCTCTTCAGTGTGGAATTATTTCAACAGAAATGCGGACAACTGGTGTCAAGCCGTGTGTTGCCTTTGTCAAGCTGTAATAAGCAGGGGTAAGGACGTTAACCACCTCGGAACATCCTCCCTTATATGTCACCTGCAGCGCATTCATAATAAGTCAGTGACAAGTTCAAAAACTTTGGGCGACAGCGGAAGCAGTCCACTGACCAGTTAATCCCTTCCTCTTGTAACCAAGCTCGCGCAAACCACACCACCAACTCCCTCAGTGTCAATTTCCTCCTTACCCAGGAAAGCCAATAGTCCTGCAGGCCATGTCACTGGCAAGTCTGACGAGTCCTCTCCTGCCTGGGATTCCTCCGATGCATCCTTGAGTGTAACGCCTACTGCTGCTGGCGCTGCTGTTGTTGCTGCTGGGAGTCGATCGTCATCCCAGAGGAGAAGTCGGAAGACCACTTGTACTACTTCCAGTAAGCAATTGACTGTCCAACAGTCCTTTGCGAGGAAGATGAAATATCACAGCAGTCATCCTGTTGCAAAGCGGATAACTGAGGCCTTGACAACTATGTTGGTGTTAGACGTGCGTCCAGTATCCGCCGTTAGTTCACGGGGAACTAGACAATTGCTTGAGGTAGCGTGCCCCCGTTACCAAATACCATCTAAGTTCCACTTCTCTAGGCAGGCGATACCGAGAATGTACACGGACGTCAGAAAAAGACTCACCAGTGTCCTAAAAATGCAGTTGTACCCAATGTCCACTTAACCACGGACATGTGGACAAGTGGAGCAGGGCAGACTCAGGACTACATGACTGTGACAGCCCACTGGGTAGATGTATTGCCTCCCGCTGCAAGAACAGCAGCGGCGGCACCAGTAGCAGCATCTGGCAAACGCCAACTCGTTCCTAGGCAGGCTACGCTTTGTATCACTGCTTTCCAGAATACGCACACAGCTGAAAACCTCTTATGGCAACTGAAGAAGATCATCGCAGAATGGCTTACCCCAATTGGACTCTCCTGGGGATTTGTGGCATCGGACAACGCCAGCAATATTGTGCGTGCATTACATCTGGGCAAATTCCAGCACGTCCCATGTTTTGCACATACCTTGAATTTGGTGGTGCAGAATTATTTAAAAAATGACAGGGGAGTGCAAGAGATGCTGTCGGTGGCCAGAAGAATTGCGGGCCACTTTCGGCGTACAGGCACCGCGTACAGAAGACTGGAGCACCACCAAAAACACCTGAACCTGCCCTGCCATCATCTGAAGCAAGAGATGGTAACGAGGTGGAATTCAACCCTCTATATGCTTCAGAGGATGGAGGAGCAGCAAAAGGCCATTCAAGCCTATACATCTGGCCACGATATAGGCAAAGGAGGTGGAATGCACCTGTCTCAAGCGCAGTGGAGAATGATTTCTGCAACCTTTTGAACTTGCCACACGTGAAGTCAGTTCAGACACTGCCAGCCTGAGTCAGGTTATTCCCCTCATCAGGCTTTTGCAGAAGAAGCTGGAGGCATTGAAGGAGGAGCTAAAACAGAGCGATTCCGCTAGGCATGTGGGACTTGTGGATGAAGCCCTTCATTCGCTTAACCAGGATTCACGGGTGGTCAATCTGTTGAAATCAGAGCACTACATTTTGGCCACCGTGCTCGATCCTAGATTTAAAACCTACGTTGGATCTCTCTTTCCGGCAGACACAAGTCTGCAGAGGTTCAAAGAACTGCTGGTGAGAAAATTGTTAAGTCAAGCGGAACGCGACCCGTCAACATCTCCTCCTTCACATTCTCCCGCAACTGGGGGTGCGAGGAAAAGGCTCAGAATTCCGAGCCCACCCGCTGGTGGTGATGCAGGGCAGTCTGGAGCGAGTGCTGATGCTGACATCTGGTCCGGACTGAAGGACCTGCCAACGATTACTGACATGTCGTCTACTGTCACTGCATATGATTCTCTCACCATTGAAAGAATGGTGGAGGATTATATGAGTGACCGCATCCAAGTAGGCACGTCAGACAGTCCGTACGTATACTGGCAGGAAAAAGAGGCAATTTGGAGGCCCTTGCACAAACTGGCTTTATTCTACCTAAGTTGCCCTCCCTCCAGTGTGTACTCCGAAAGAGTTTTTAGTGCCACCGCTCACCTTGTCAGCAATCGGCGTACGAGGTTACTTCCAGAAAATGTGGAGAAGATGATGTTCATTAAAATGAATTATAATCAATTCCTCCATGGAGACATTCACCAGCAGCAATTGCCTCCAGAAAGTACACGGGGACCTGAGATGGTGGATTCCAGTGGGGACGAATTAATAATCTGTGAGGAGGGGGATGTACACAGTGAAAGAGGTGATGAATCGGACGATGATGATGAGGTGGACATCTTGCCTCTGTAGAGCCAGTTTGTGCAAGGAGAGATTGATTGCTTCTTTTTTGGTGGGGGCCCAAACCAACCAGTCATTTCAGTCACAGTCGTGTGGCAGACCCTGTCGCTGAAATGATGGGTTCGTTAAAGTGTGCATGTCCTGTTTTTACAACATAAGGGTGGGTGGAAGGTCCCAAGGACAATTCCATCTTGCACCTCTTTTTTCTTTCATTTTTCTTTGCGTCATGTGCTGTTTGGGGAGTATTTTTTGGAAGGGCTATCCTGCGTGACACAGCAGTGCCACTCCTAGATGGGCCAGGTGTTTGTGTCGGCCACTAGGGTCGCTTAGCTTAGTCGTCACACAGCTACCTCATTGCGCCTCTTTTTTTCTTTGGGTCATGTGCTGTTTGGGGAGTATTTTTTGGAAAGACCATCCTGCGTGACACTGCAGTGCCACTCCTAGATGGGCCAGGTGTTTGTGTCGGCCACTAGGGTCGCTTAGCTTAGTCGTCACACAGCTACCTCATTGCGCCTCTTTTTTTCTTTGCGTCATGTGCTGTTTGGGGAGTATTTTTTGTAAGGGCCATCCTGCGTGACACTGCAGTGCCACTCCTAGATGGGCCAGGTGTTTGTGTCGGCCACTTGGGTCGCTTAGCTTAGTCACACAACGACTTTGGTGCAGCTCTTTTTTTCTTTGCATCATGTGCTGTTTGGGGACTATTTTTTTAAGTGCCATCCTGTCTGACACTGCAGTGCCACTCCTAGATGGGCCAGGTGTTTGTGTCGGCCACTTGTGTCGCTTAGCTTAGTCACACAGCGACCTTGGTGCGCCTCTTTTTTTCTTTGCATCATGTGCTGTTTGGGGACTATTTTTTTGAAGTACCATCCTGCCTGACACTGCAGTGCCACTCCTAGATGGGCCAGGTGTTTGTGTCGGCCACTTGTGTCGCTTAGCTTAGCCATCCAGCAACCTCGGTGCAAATTTTTGGACTAAAAATAATATTGTGAGGTGTGAGGTGTTCAGAATAGACTGAAAATGAGTGGAAATTATGGTTATTGAGGTTAATAATACTATGGGATCAAAATGACCCCCAAATTCTATGATTTAAGCTGTTTTTTAGGGTTTTGTGTAAAAAACACCCGAATCCAAAACACTCCCGAATCCGACAAAAAAAATTTGGTGAGGTTTTGCCAAAACGCGTTCGAACCCAAAACACGGCCACGGAACCGAACCCAAAACCAAAACACAAAACCCGAAAAATTTCAGGTGCACATCACTAGTGTATAGTAGTAGCCTCAATCTGGAATAATAATGTAAAACTTCTTATATGTTCCCACATCAAAATTATATATGCACAATATCAGCTCTTTCCAGTCTCAAGGGTACAGAATTCCACAAATAAAAGCAAATACTCCAATGATGCATTATCCTTCAAATTTATTATACATCAAACAAGAATGAAGTGAAAAAAAAACCTTCCACTAATGAGGGGATAACATTTGTAAGCAAGATTATCCATGAAGAAGTACTATGATAAAATGGAAGTATACTGTATGTCTTCAATATACACCTCCAACTCAGTTTGCAGTTTGTTTTATATCTTCTATTCCACCACTAATGCATTTCTATTTTTTCAATATTGACCAACTGCACAATAACATTTCTCTTTTTCTGCACGTCAGTTGCAATTCTTACCATTCACTTATTTGTCTCTTGACTGCATAAATGTAATATTTATTGTGTAAGTGTAATTTTCTGCAAAGGATCATTATTATACAAAGCACTTAGTAGCATATGGTACTCTCATTTATTGCACAATTGTTCATTTGAGAGCCACTTAATGTGAACACTCATTCACAGAGGGTTCTAAATGGCATAGAGGCATATCTATACCTATGTGGTACCAGGGATGTTTCTAGACAGAAAAAATCCACCCCCCACCTGGATATTTTAAAAATGTAGCATAATGAGAAACTTTTGTGCATGCCAAACGAGGCATGGCCTCTCTGCAAGGGGGTGGCCATGCGAGGAAAGACTACCCTACACCCCAATTTTGCAACCTGCATCCCAAGACATTGGCCGCCACAGGAAAATAAACTGTGATATGCAACAAGTGGTAGCATTCCATATATTTAGCAAAAGTGTTGTTCTGGCTGGCATTCTCATCTGTTACTGCACATTTTTTTTAAGCCAGCTTAAATGGGAAAGATGGAAGCAGCAGTCCCCAAGCTGATGAAGTAATCCCTCAGGATAGTCAGGAGAAAGAGGCCACTACTTACCTTCTTGTGCCACCCTTTACCATGGCAAAGGCTCCATTTCCAATCAGATCCTTCCTGCAGTATTTCCACCGGGGGCACCAGCTAAGCGAAATTTCTGGATAGGGTCTCACATGGTTCTCCTGTGCTGGGGGACACTGGTCAGAGCATTTGTGTACTAGAGATAGTTTTGTTCCTCCCTGTACCAGGAGACCGGCCACCAAGTGCAGGAAGAGCAGCTTACCCTGCTGCACAACACACGGTTGCATTCGGCACTGACCACCTCATACTGAACGCAGAGGGGCCCTAGGTGCTTCATGGAGCTGGTTGCTCTCTGTAACTGGTTGATTTAAGGGAAAGGGTATTTAAGGCAGGAACAGTACCATTTCAAATGTGATGTTATCCCTGATCACGGCTTTTTAATAAAGCTGAAACGTTTGAGTCTGTGTTGTCCTTTTACTAACTCTTCCAAGTCCCAGAGTGCCACACAGTTTGAGATTTATCAAGTACATATTTAAAATAGGAACCCTGGCAAGTTAACTGCAGTGAATATTAGGAGATCTATATCCAGTGCATTACATATACACTTACAAAAAATAGGAGAGGTACAGAAATTACCAGTAAATAAACACACAAAGCCTGTGAATGAATAATGTGACATATATTAATAAAACATACTGTAGTCAACAGAACAGAGTATATATCATTTTTATAGTTATGATGCTGCTATATTTGCACTTTATAAATTGCTATGCAGTTTAAGATTTAGGGGTAATTCCAAGTTGATCGCAGCAGGATTTTTGATAGCAATTGGGCAAAACCATGTGCATTGCAGGGGAGGCAGATATAACATTTGCAGAAAGAGTTAGATTTGGGTGGGTTATTTTATTTCTGTGCAGGGTAAATACTGGCTGCTTTATTTTTACACTGCAAATTAGATTGCAGATTGAACACAGCCCACCCAAATCTAACTCTCTCTGCACATGTTATATCTGCCTCCCCTGCAGTGCACATGGTTTTGCCCAATTGCTAACAAAAATCCTGCTGCGATCAACTTGGAATTACCCCCTTAGTTAACAAGGAAAGATCTCTTCCCAAAGTTCATTGTGTGGAAAAAAACACAATTTTAACGTTTAAAATATTCAGTATTTTTCTATCTTTACATTATTGGTAAACTAAGAATTATGTTACAGTTTACAGCTTTCTAATGTTTCAATTTGGCATTAGGAATCAAAGTCGTTTCATGTTATTTGGTATCACAGCTGGAAATTTCTGTTTTTAAATCTGTTTACACTGATACTGTAGCCTCTGTTCTTGCATGTAAATAATGGCAGCTATATCGCCAATTGTCTTTCTGTCACACTACATTGTAAAACATCTTGAACTCAACCTTGTTTCAAGTGGCATGCACAATTACTGGTCTTGGTAAAGGATTTTGCTCTGGAGAATCAAAGAAGTATACAGCTTTGTTCCCCAGTGAATGGGGCAATGACATTGTGTAAAGCTTTTCTCAGGTTACACTGACACAACGTTTTACAGATAATTACTGAAGAAAATTTTATTTGTGCAAATTAAACAAACCCTGAGTTAAGGATTTTACTTTAAAAGAGACAAATGTTTATTTTGATTTTTATTGTTAAAGCTGTACAGCAAGACATAGCAATTGAAATAAATTATGTTAGAAATAGAAGGTAACAGGACAGTTCTGTTTAAAGTATAGACAATGGTTTAGACTGATGCTGCTAAGACTGAATAAGTGGGTCTCTGTCAGACGTAATGCCAGAGTATCTTTGACAGGTCTATTAACTCAAAGGTTATAGATAAAGTGCATTTTTTTCCTTTTACGTGAAAAAAAAATACCTACTGATTAAAAAAGCATAAGCAAAACATAATGGATACATGGGGCCAAATTTTGCAAATGTGTGCATTTAGCTCTAAACTTACACATTTTTAGAAATCGGCCAATGTAATAGGGTGTGAGAACATGTAAACCTCCATGTTTTCTGCACTCCTGCAACTTGCACTGTACAAACTCGAATTCAGATGTTTTTCCATTTTGTACATATAACTCAGCCAATATATTCGGGTCCCAGCTGTAAATTCAAACCTAAAACATTGGCAAAAACTCTAAAAAAAAATGTAGCGGGATCAGATAGGTGAGTTGTATGGAATACATATGAAATCCCAGCGGATGGCATGCCTTTGGTCATAAAACTGACAGCACAGAATCTGATGCACAGAATCCCAACAGGGGTTAGCTAAGTATGCCTAACCTCCCCCCTTCCCCCCTAACCCTAACCCTCTCTTTCCGCAGCTTAACCCCGCAGCAGTCGGGATTCTGGTGTCAGTATTCCAATTGATGTTGGCATTCCGGCACCATGATTTTACTGTATCGGAATTCCGGTGCTGGTGTTTAGAGCACCGGCATCCCAACCACCAGCATCCTGACTGCATCCCAGTTGTAAAGTATGTGACACTTTGGGGGAAAAAATTAATAATACGCTGTAAAAGCACATTTTCAATAACTAAACATATCTACGTATACATGTAACTTTAAAAATCCTTTTAGAATAATTTAACCCCTAAAAATAGTGTACCTACTGTACATGAAAGTGTTGAAAGCCAATTACACAAAAACATTACATAAAATGTGCCTCCTAAATAGTGTACCTACATGTAAGTGTTAAAAATCCATTTACATCAATATACAACCCAAAATATCTACACTGTACATCTAGTACCGTACAGTTACAATAAAAAACACAATAAAAAAATGTAATACCAATTCACACTAACAACTTAACTTCAAATCAAAAAGGTTTCAGATTACATAAAGGAAAAAAAGGGGCAGACGACATGGGCCAAGTGGTTCTTCTCTGTCATCAAATTATATGTTTCTGTATGTTTCTATGTAACTTACTGTATCATAAAGACAGACTCATTTTTTTAACAGTTTACTAAAGAAAAAATAAACAAGCATTAATATAAACAGAACACAAAAAACATAAAAAAATTGTGAGGCAGAAGTGCCTCTGCAACTTCATGCCCCTTAAGGTGTTCCCCCCTCCCCGCATACGAGCACAATGTCTTGTGAGAATCACTGGTGATAGAGTTGTGCGCATGGTGGCTTGTGAACTGGCCATCGATGTAGATGGAGCTTCCCTAACAGCTCTTTATGGCGCTATCTCCCTTTGCAGGGCAATACATGCTTGGAATTACTCTTGGATAACATACAATTGTTCCCATATCACCTGCAGAAACTCCATCATATGAATGTTAATTTTCTGGCCATCTGACTGTGGGTCCCCTTGGTCACAGCAGTTGTCTTGGTTAATTCACACAACTATTGACCAGTGAAGTCCAGTTGCTGGGTTTCTCGGTCCATAAACACCAGCTGATGTTCCCTGAAGTTGTAGAGGGAAGATGCCAGTTCCTCCACACTTGGGGCCTAATTCAGACCTGGTCACAATCAGGCTATTTTTTGCACTACTGCGACCAGGTAATCGCCACCTACAGGGGAGGGGGAAAACGCTGTGCAGGGGTGCGATAGGCTGTGCAGAGAGTTTGTGCAGTTTCTGCACAGCCCAGGACTTACTAAGACGCTGCGACGATCCAGGAAGATGCTAACATCAGGAACCCTCCCTGGAAACAGCCAGCCCTGCCTGCGTTTTTCTGGACACTCTCAGGAAACAGTGAGTTGCAGCCCACGAACGCCTTCTGTCTGTCAATCTTCTTGCCGGTGCGATCGCTTTCTTCATGCCTGCACATTGCAGGTCACATGCATGCGCAGTTCAGACCCAATTGCATGGCTGCGAAAAATGCAGCGTGCGATCAGGTCTGAATGACGGTGCTCTGTAGGGTCACTGATAGCAGTTGCTGCTGTGTCATTGGGATTGGTGCTGGTGGGTCCACAGGGGAGAGGTACAGAGTCTTCATTCTCCTCTTCCTCCCCAAAGAATAGGCCACCAAGCCAACATTTCTGGGTGGGACCCATTGGTGTTTCGATAACAGGTGCATTGTGTGCAGTGCACATGGGCTTCTGGCCCCGAGGGGGGGGGGGGGCCACACCACACACACGCAACCCATATTTTAATACTTACACAATAAATCCACATCTGCGTAATTTACTATAAAATGTAAATACCATGGAAGCTTCACAATGAAATCATAAAGGCAAAATGCAAAAATCAATGACATATTCAAATAAGAGCTGCTGATATAGTAATACATCTCTCCAAAGATTAGTAGCAATTAGTTCAGGATGATTCACTCAGATTAGCAAGCAGCCTGCTAGTGCATTTGAATCAAGCCAGTGCATTAGTATCAAGCCAGTTTATTCAAAGGTTCTGGTTTGCTCAGTATAACATACAGTACAGTCTGCTAGTATTGGAACTCTGTAGACTCTATATAACACATTGATTTCCTCCCGTATCATCCATTACACCAACTGATTAGAGAATTCCAATATTATTACAGAAAATATCTCCTTTAACACAGTTACTGTACATCAGGTGTATTTTTAAGTCCAAAATAAAGCAGCTCGCTCCTTACAGGCTATAAATCAGTAGGGGTTCTCAATACAATGTTATGCAGCAGCGCTTTGGCAGGGCAGACACCCAATATAATTTTCTGATCGATGCCACTCACAACACACATTCCCTGTTAGCTAACATTTTTATCTCCTGGTGTGCACTCATCTCCTCAATCCAAGATACTTTTGTTCCCTGTACAGGTAGAGGCTTGAGACAGACATCACTCTGATGGTGTGTGGCTAGATGATGCGCTTTTCAATTTAATTTAGCCGTGGCTGTTTTCTCACAGTGACATCTGCAGAATTTCTTCTCTCCACAGACCCAGAGTGTTTCAAACCACTGCACCTCCATCCACCTGTACTGGTTGTCTGAGCAGCCATCTAGCCCAGTGTGCCAGATATTGATCATTTTATTAAACACAATTTGTATATAAAAATTCATGTTACTGCACAGTGCTCCCCAATGGTGAAACTGTGGTAGGCAATGGTGTCGGCTGCCGCTGAGCTCCTGCTTTGTAGGGGGTCACCTCTTCTTCTGTTATGTGTTTAGCGACACCATTCAGTTAAGTTAATTGACAGCCACCACTATCTCTTCCGTGGCTGACTCCCCTCCCTCATTAGTCCCTGCACTTTTCAAGTTACACCCTCTTTATTATATATGCACATTTTAAAAGTGTCATACCCATGATTAGAACTTACGACCTATTACACTGGAAGCAAGCACCTTACTGATGGAGCTATTTGTTCCTGTATAGGAAGCATGCAAATTCTAACTCTATGAAGTTACTTCTCTGGCAAATACCAGTAACTTCATATAGTTAGAATGCTAATGCTTCCTATACTGCTTCCAGTGTAATAGGTTGTGGGTTCTAATCATGGGCATGATACTTGTTAAATAATTGTCAGAGAAATGATCAGCATTGTGAGTGACTGAGCAGATCTATGTAGTGTGTGGCTGCACACTACACAGATCTGCCTAGTTGTAATGGTTTTGAATTGACAATTGTAGTTAGCTTCCTATAATTAGAATATGCAGGAGCAAATAGCTTGATCAGTAAGGTGTCTGCTTTCAGTGTAATAGGTCATGGGTTCTTATCCAGTGTACTGTATGACTGCTAACAAATGTGTGATTAATGACAAATGATAATGAAATGTATATATATATATATATATATATATATATGTATATTTTTTTTTCCAGAACACTCCATATACACACTCACACACATATTGTATATTTTTATCTATATATGGGTGGGGCACAAATATTTATCTTGCCTCCGGGCAACTGGGACAAACTTACGCCACTGGTGCATTTTTGTCTCTTCAGGTTTTTTATTTGAGTTTTGGGAGCAGCAGTCCTTTAACAGCAAAATCCAGGTTAGGTTAATAAATAAAGGAGTGGAAATATTACCCAAAGGCACCTTCAATATTGTGGTTTAGAATTGGTCTTTTTAAATTAAATTATGGGTGCATGATCCATCTTTAGGACCATCGTAAGCATGGGCTAGGAGATACAGTATTTCAAAAGTGAGCAGGGGAGAATACAAGGTGGAAGAAAGTTCTCCTTGTTACATTCTATGGTTGGTAGGACAGACAAGAGTGAAATAGTGAGGCGAGTCAATGTCCCATCATTGAAAGGGATGTTTTAGGATAGGTACTGATGGAGATGGCATATTAAATATGCCATTTAATGTGCCAAAAAGGCCTTAGTAGATATGCTCCACAAAATGATACATCGCCTTAGTAGTGGAATTACCTCCTCCTGCCCTGTACATAGTTATAAGAGATGGAGGATGATAACTGTAAGCAGGACACATTCATTCTTAGCATTTGTGTGAACTAAGTGAATCTGGTCTGATTCAGTGGTAGAAGCAGTGCCAATGCTTGTGCAGGTGAGTCTTTTTTATGTATTGTCCATGCATTGCAGCCACATATATATATGCACCTCCTTTTCCTTCAACTGAAGGCTATCATCTGATTCAATTACACCCTGAAATGTATACATTTGTTGCTGTTCATAATTTCTGTTGAAATACAGTAATTTAGTCTAATTTCGATCCATGATATCATTATAAGTGGAGGTGGTGGACTGTTGTCATTTTCTTTTTGCATATACTGTACTTCTATATCTCAATTAACACCACACCTATCCCCACAATTTGCAGGTTGACAAATAAATGTGGTGTGCTTTCAGGTTATAAAAATAATTTTCTAAGTGGGCAGTCATGCTTTTGCTTTACCACATTAGGAATCTCTACAATTTATCCTGAAAATAAAATTGAAGATAACATAAGTATGGGATTATATTAACACTTTCATCAGGAGAATGTTTCCCATTTAATAACTGAATTATATGGATAGAGGGTACTGTAGGATACCCACGCAGGCACTGATCTATATTCCTCCAATGAAAATGTATTACTGTATATAGTATCTTTGAAGGAAGAGGTGCCACCGACTACAACCATAACTAGTAAGACACAAATAAGACACAAATAGAAAAGTTGTGCACTACTGAAATCTGGATTCTAAACATTTATTCATACAATGAAAATATTTGTATACCAAGAGAATACATTAGTAAAAAAAAAAGTGAAATAGAAGAGATATGTACAAGTTATGAAGTCTACAGTAATGTATAAAAGTTAAAGGGTCTGTGCACATAATAAATGTCTAGAACAGATACTTTCTCCAAAAATTATTCTATTCTATTGTAGTTTGAGAGAAACACAAATATCTCCAGTAAAATGAATGGAATATGGATTGGATTGTATGATGTTTTACAGTTTCAAAATGCTCTCTCTTTTGGAACTCTTAATTGATGTAATACAGTATAGTCTAGATCAGATAACAATACATAAACATCCACTATTATGGAAGGTCCTGACAAGACTTGAACTTTAATATCCAGTGGGTGGAGTGAAAAATGTAGATGATAATGAGAACTACAATTAGCCCCTAGTACTAACTATTGCTCATCCAAAGTCAGATCATAATGAAATGTTTCGTTTGCTGAATGTTAGGGACAAATTACTGCCCACAATAATTCACCAATGTCCATCTAATGTGTTTATTGTTAATATAGAATTTTTGCATTGCAATCAAATGTGAGTACAATCAAGGATATAGTCAGTAGAATAATGTAATTAATATAGACACAACTGGCTTTATGTATTTTCCCCTCAAAAAAATCCCAAAACATCCAAATCATACTTTTATGTGGTCATTCCGAGTTGTTCGCTCGCTAGCAGTTTTTAGCAGTCGTGCAAATGCTATGCTGCCGCCCACTGGGAGTGTATTTTAGCTTAACAGAAGTGCGAACAAAAGGATCACAGAGCAGCTACAAAATAATTTTGTGCAGTTTCAGAGTAGCTTCAGACCTACTCAGCGCTTGCGATCACTTCAGACTGTTCAGTTCCTGTTTTGACATCACAAACACGCCCTACGTTCGCCCAGCCATGCCTGCATTTTTGCTGGCATGCCTGCGTTTTTCCGAACACTCCCTGAAAACGGTCAGTTGACACCAAGAAATGGCCACTTCATGTCAATCACTCTGCGGCCAGCAGCACGACTGAAAAGCTTTGCTAGACCCTTTGTGAAACTACATAGTTCATTGTAATAGTACATCGCGCGTGCACATTGCGCCGCATACGCATGCGCAGAAGTGCCTTTTTTTGCCTCATCGCTGCACAGCGAACGAATGCAGCTAGCGATCAACTCGGAGTGACCACCATAATAAACTAATAATTAGGACAGAGCTAATAGCCCATGGTATTAGGACATTCTGGATCTGTAAAGCCTAGTATGACTGTTAATAAAATGTAATATGTGTGATTAAGTGTGCACACATTATGCATTCAATATACTGTTCTACAATGACTGCATTAGTTCAGATATTGTTTACCCATCTTATTAAAATAAAAATCTTGGAAGATGATATACCATTACTGATTAGAGCAGTGGTTCCCAAACTTTTTTGAGTCACTATGACCTAGAGAGTCAGAATTTCTTTCATGGCACCCCATGGCCAAAAGTTTCTTATTTCTTAATTCAGAAAAAAATATTAAATGAAGTAAATTGTGTCATCCTTAAGTTCAGTTATGTGATGAGGGACAGAATTCACTTATGTTTGTCCACATATGTTATGATAGGAAGCCGCAAGCACTGATTTTGTCTACTACATTGACCGAAAAATTATTTTAATTGGTCATGGACCACCAACTCGTTGCACCCCTGCAAGTTTCTCAGTGCACCCCAGGGTGCCTAGGAACACAGTTTGAGAACCAATGGATTAGAGTAATCCACAATCTTTTAGAAGAAACAGTCTCCACAATCTTTTATAAGTAACAGTGAGAGATGTATCATTACTCATTGAGTACCTGGTGCCTTAGATAAAAATAAATGTCTATATACCTTTTTTTCTATATTTTATTATTCCCTTGATAAAATCATTCACATAATACTGTACATTGATAAGTATATTCATGAGTCAAAGGCAGTAATCAGGGATAACACCAGTATAATAGATATTTACTACACTTTAACATTGCCAAAATACTGTTAAATGCTCCAACACACATTTCACTTTCATTTAAGCATGGAGATGAAGGTTCTTCACAGGTTTCATTGTCTCTATTTAGAAATCTACCATTCAAATGTATAGAGTATGTGGGAAGGTTAGAAAATGAGTAATTTGCTTAGTATATGTAATTGTGCATCTGTCAGTATTCAGTAATTGAGATTCATGACTAGTAATTCTGCATGATAACTAATTTGAAGCTCATCCTGTAGGCTTTAGGCTTCTCTTTCCATCCTCTCTTATTCCTCCATAAACTGGTCCTCTTAAGCCTGGCCCTATATCGTTTACAGTACTGTATGTCTCTCCCTCAAAAATCACTTTGAGAAAAAGAGAAAAGGTGCATTTATAGGTAGAGGGGGCAATTCAACATCCACTGATATGTCCACTGATTTAGTCACCATATCACTTCATAGAGATACTTAGCAACTCTTTTTTATTTAATTGTTTTTCCCCTTCTCTCCTAAATTTATATTTAATTTCCTTTTTCCTTTGTTCACACAACCCCATCTCTTCACATCACCTCACCCTTCTATATAAACATTTTTTTTTATCATCACTATTATGTAATTATATTGTATTACTTGAGCACATACATATAGCTTTAAAATGTAAGTTACTGTAATATATCTTTTTGCTAATTACATGTAACTTAAATGTTTACTTTTTCTAATACTACAGTATGTGTTGGCATTCCATCATACTGTGCTCTGTGACATCAAGGTTAAGTATGTCTCTGTTCTGTCACCATGTTGATAAAGAAGGGTGTTCTCTCTCTCTTTGCTTTCCCATTACTCAGGCCACCCCATAAATAAAAAAATAAATCACATCTGCTAATATGGAAAATATTATAACTTTGCTTGGAAGGATTATCAATCTCAAAATGAACTTACTGTAGTTCCAAACAAAATGGATCTCTTCCATATTCAGACTTTAAAGAGCTTCAAACATCATTCATCAAGCTAACATGGAATTCGAATCCTCCAAGAACATCCATCTCTATTCTGAAAAATCCAAGAAATAGATTGTTGCAAATTTGAGTGTACAGGCTTCATGATGTAGCAGAGTTTCTGTACACCCAGCAGATGCCTTACAGCTATGAACAGACCAGTTAATTAACCAGGGAAGTGGTTTTATTGAAGATAAAGGTACAGCCATACTCACTGTTATACACACTGGTAGATGAAGCAGCACTTGAGTGGAGCATGGCGATATACAGCTCTTCACCTGGTGAGTATATGTATATAACTGGTAATAGTGCAGGATGCTGGAATATAGGCTATATCACAGGTAATCACAGGTCTCATTGGAGCTAAGCAGAATACTACTGTTTTCCACTATGGTACTCTCACACAGTGAGACACTACCCACTCAGCGAAGGGATGCAAAGCAGGTAGGCATCAGGCAGGATAGGTGCTCTACCTTCTCTGCATCCCCACTGCTGCGCCTGCCACATGTCCCCTGCTGCTGCTGGCTGCTGTGCCTGTCACTGCATGACAGGCAGAGGTGCCAGCAGCTTGTAGCCTCCTCCTCCTCCCTCCTGTGAAGCGGCTGTGTGCAGTGTGGGCTGTGAGTCCCAGAAAAGGGGCGGGGCTACCCACTGTGAGGGGAAGAGCTACATGGCATGGAGGGGGCGGAGCTACACTGGACCAGGCTGCTGTACAGGGGGAGCGTCAACAGTGTTGGCCTGCCAGACTAGGAAAGTGGAGGGTGAGAGAGAAATGTGTGTGTATATGGTGGAGGTGTGTATGTGTGTGTGTGTGTGGGGAGTGTATGGTGGGTGTGTGGGTGTGTCAGGGGGTGCATGTGGTGTGTTTGCGCATTATGGATGCTAACTACTGGGAGGCATTACTTATAAGGACGCTACTACTGGGGGGTATTACTTATAAGGACACTACTTGTGGGGAGCATTATGGATAAGGATGCTACTAGTGGCGGGCATTACAGATAAGGATGCTACTACTGGCAGGCATTATGTATAAGGATGCTACTACTGGCGGGAATTACGGATAAGGACGCTACTACTGGCGGGCATTACGGATAAGGACGCTACTACTGGTGGGCATAACGTATAAGGACACTACTACTGGCACGCATTACGGATAAGGACACTACTACTGGCGGGCATTATTGATAAGGGTGCTACTACTTTCAGGCATTACGTATAAGAACGCAACTACTGGTGGGCATTACGAATAAGGACGCTACTACTGGCGGGCATTACGGAAAGGACGCTACTAGTGGCGGGCATTACAGATAAGGACACTACTACTGAAGGGCATTACAGATAAGGATGCTATTACTGGTGGGCATTACGTATTAGGACGCTACTACTTGCGGACATTACCTATAAGGATGCTACTAGTTGCAGGCATTACGGATAAGGATTCTACTACTGGCGGGCATTCTACTGGCGGGCATTCTACTACTGGCGGGCATTCTACTACTGGCTACTACTGGGGGGCATTATGTGAATGATCAGCACTACTACATGCGGTGTAATGTGAATAAGATTGTGCTACTGTGTGCATAAATTCAAATGGGGGTACTATTGTGTGATCACGCCCCTTCCTTGCAAGACTACACCCCTTTTCCTGACACACGCTGAAGGTGCGCGCTGACCCTTTGCGAAGTATGGGAGGGCGCAAATTTATAGTTTGCAGGGGGGTGCCGAACACCCTAGCACCGGCCCTAAGTTAGACAGCTCTTTATCCATTCTTGAGAAAGGTCTGTTAGGATCAAAATGCGTTGTCTAGACTGAGGTGCAGTATATGGAATGATACTTGTGACTGTATGCTGATAAAACCTACTACAGTGGTGCCAGGCTATTCAGCCTTGGACCACATCTGCTAACTTTAAAGCTAGCCCACCGCACCCATGGGATTTGGTGAGAGACCACCTTCCCTTTTTAAGCACAAGTCACCTTATTGGAAATTTTAGATCCTACTGTGCACATATCTGTTTGATATCATTGCACATTTTTAATGTGAATTTGTACATATCTACTTCATGTATTTGTGTTTTTATTTTTATGTAATAAATTAATTGTACTTCATTCACCAAAATATTGTGGATGCTCATCCCATTGGTTTATGACTTAATCTTAAGGTTAACATCACCCTATAAATAAGGGCTATCTTGAATCTCTAAGGACCCTGCGCCAGTAGTACTCCCTATATTGTTTTTTCACACTTTCACACAGTCTCAATATTGCTCTGCACACACCCAGTAGTAGCCATGGTGGCCATCTTGGTACAATGAATGAAGCTTCCCTCTAGGAGTAGCAATAAGGAGTCTGCACATTAGCACTCTCCACTTTCATGCACATTTTGTCAACCTAGCAGTCATAACCTACCTGGGATAAAAGGAGCTGCTTTTCAAATGCTTTAAGGTATCACTTTGAAATTGTGAGTACTAAATAGCATTCAGTAATTATAAGCTCAGCTACACTTTTACAATTCGGAGGAGACCAATTTGATACTGTGTCATACCTGTTGGGATTAGTTGACATTGTTTCATTCACACACTGACTTTCCTAAAAAGCTGCAATGTGTGCTCCTTATTACAATTCCTGAACCATACATGATCCCCAGAGACATAAGGCTGTAACACACACTCCGGTTTTTCCCGGATGGCAAAAAGCCGGACAAACTTTGTCCAGCTTTTTGCCATCCGGGAGAAACCGGCAGTGTCTGTCACACAGGACGGCTTTGAGCCGTGTGTGATGCTGTGTGCATGTGCAGCATCAGACACGGCTTCAGAAAAAACCGTTGTGTGTGAAAGCTCCCCTTCACACACATAGTTTACTTGCTCCAAAGACGGCCCGGCGGCCGCCCGGCCGCCGGACCTTCCAGTGGTGAGACCCGGCTGCAACCCGGCAGCCGGGCCGGGGCCGTGCAGTGTGAAGGGACCCTAGCCCTCACACTGTTAACTACAATGCCGGTACGGGAAAAAGACGTCCGGCTTTTTCCCGGCCGGCAAAAGCCGGGTAGTGTGTTTCAGCACATACCATACATAAGCGCTTTTTCCATCTATGGTCTTTAATTTTTCACTTTTTTTTTTGTCCATTTGGCTTTTTTACTGGTATATGCTTTTCCATGAATTCTTTTATCTATTAACATTTGTAATATTTTTTTTTGTGCTATACAATCGTTCTGTGCTCTCACTTCTTTTAGTTTTTACTAGAACATTTTTCTTTTGGGTTTCAGCAATCAATACTTTGCAAGAGAGCAGCATTTTGTTTTTTATCAAACAGGAAGCAACTGGTCTGTTTCTTTTGTGTTGGTATGCTTTTCACTGATGCTGTCACCAGTGATGACAAAACATCTAACCTTAAAATTTGGCTTTATTTGGAAGAAAGACTCACATGGTCATGTGATAGTGGTGACATCTTCATTGTTAGGGATATGGATATTAAGGATGGGATGAGATCAGAAATTAAAAAGGTGCAGAAATGTTCTTCAGTATTCTATTTTTTAAACAGAAAGCAAGATAATTTATTTATTTAAAATATATTTATACACTGTAGCTATAACATATATAGAACCTATTGCACTTTTACATTAAAGTTGTTATATCATAGAATACAAATGTAATTATTTGGAATTTCTACCATAAATCAACATAACATACTATTTAAAGTCAAACAGCACAAATAATATATTCTCATTTTTAATAATCCTATAAAACGCTATCTTTAACATGCTATTTCTGTTTTTCTTCTTTTTTCTCTTCTCTACAAATTTCTGTCTTTATTCCTCATGTCATCTCTTTTTATTATGTAATCTTCATTTTCTTTAAGTTTTGTCATAATTTTTGTTTATGTTTTTAACTTTCTTAAAACACTTTTTCCTCTCCTTTTTATAATCTGCATATTTACAATATCATGTTTTTAGATATTAAAGTAATAATAAATTGAAAGCGTGTAGGCTTCTGAATCCAAAGTCTTGGCTTGAGATAAAATCTTAGTCAAGATGATATTTAAACTGCAAAGCAATGGATAAAATATGATGAAATACTTAATATACTTGGATTATTTCCTGAAATAGCTAAATGTACTGTAGGTTTAAAATTATAATATAAAGCTAGATCTGTGAAATGAGTAATTGTTTCTGACATTTCCAGCTAAGCATTAGTATGCTAAAACTGAGCATCTCTGATGCACATCCAGAGGGTACCAATCTTGCAAATTCAATGTTTTGAGAGATATTTGATCCAATTTTGTTATCTGTTAATTGGTCTCTCAAATACCATATATTATAAATATGAACAATTTAGCAAAAATTATAATCTTTTATAAAGTAACTTCATTAAATGAAAAGCTACATCAGTTCGTTTTGTACAGTATATTTGTCACTCTTGAATGTTATAAATATACAGTATTTAGCATTTTCAATCCAAGGGGTATCTATATCTACATATAAAAATACTGTAATCCCAGTTTAAATAAATCACAGTTAATTCAGATAAGTTATGTAAACTATACTGCTGTTTCTCCATAGGTTAAGTCAAATAATATTTTAGGGAATAATAAAAAATAGAGGCATGGCTGAAATAATTTCGAATTTTAAAACTATCTGAATTTCAGTGTACACAGGACATGGGAATAATGTAAAAACGTTTACCAAACTGTGTATATAACATCTGCATGTAATTTCAAGTAGTGTCATGCTGTGCAGGCTAATATAAGTTATTTATTATTTACAGTATTAGAAGTTTCTTACATAGCACAGCACATTTTGTTGCACTTTATAACTGGAAATAACAATGATAAATAAAACTGGGTAATAACAGTCATAGAGGTAAAAAGGCCCTATTAACAAACCTACAATGTATAGGAAATTATGCATTGATACACAAGTATAGGTGCTATTTATTGCTTAATTGTCCAACAGATTGCAAAGGTTCTTGGTGGGCTGCATGATATGGCCACCCAGCGATAATGAACCAGGGCCATGAGAGAGGGAAAGTGAAGAAAGTGAAGAAAGTGAAAATATGTGAGTATATGTGTGGACTGTACAGTGGGGATGAAACTGGTAAGGAAATCTTATGAAGGTTATGTGAGCAGTTCCAGAATTTGATAAGCTTGCCTGAAGAGGTGCATTTTCAGGAAACACTTGAATGTTTGGAAACTAGAGGAGAGTCTTATTGTGCATAGTAGGGCATTCCACAGAGGTTGCACCCTTAAGAAAGCCCTGCAATTGTAAATGGGAGTATATAATGAGTGTGGATGTTAGGTTAATAAAAGGTACTATTACAACAAACATAGGGGGTAATTCCAAGTTGATCGCAGCAGGATTTTTGTTAGCAATTGGGCAAAACCATGTGCACTGCAGGGGAGGCAGATATAACATGTGCAGATAGAGTTAGATTTGGGTGGGGTGTGTTCAATCTGCAATCTAAATTGCAGTGTAAAAATAAAGCAGCCAGTATTTACCCTGCACAGAAAGAAAATAACCCACCCAAATCTAACTCTTTCTGCACATGTTATATCTGCCTCCCCTGCAGTGCACATGATTTTGCCCAATTGCTATCAAAAACCCTGCTGCGATCAACTTGGAATTACCCCCATAGTACATAGTCAAACCAAAGGACATTGTTGGAATGCATCTCTATTCTATATTAAGGTTTCATTTAAATAGACATTAATTAATGCAGCATACTGTATTAAGAATAGCTACTTACAATTGTAGCTAGTACAAAAGATAAGTGAAATGGAATTATAATAATGATAAAAAGATCACACAAGGGAACTTGTGAAGAGTTTGAAAAGAATAAAGAAGGAAATAAAATTCCTTCCTTCCTTTATTTTTTTTATAAATAAAAAAGAAGCGTATGGTTCACACTCATGTAAATTTAAAAACTGCTGGGGTGCATCCATTAATGGGAACCATTATGCTCACCCATCCAATGTAGTAATGAAAAAAGTAGAAGCACTCACCAGTCTTCTTAATGCAGTTTTTTTTTTATTTAAAGCATCATACCAGGCAGTAGTACATCAATGTTTCGGTCCAAGTGTGGACCTTTGTCAAGATTAACAGTGGACAAAACCAAACTATATACCCCATGAACTCCCACGCACCAATTAGCAAACAGCCAACCCCAACAATGCGCACATTATAGTGTACCAATCATGATAAAACAATCACAATACACTCACCATTATTATCAACACATGCTGTGCATGCCGTAATCCCCACATGTCTGGCATCGCCACTGTCCTACATGCTGACCGTGGCATGCGTTCTACCACCGTCAGCACTTCCTATGAGTGGCCCGCACTTCCGTTAACAAGACATGGAAGTCTATACCACTGAACTGGGGTATGGCCACAGATTGCTTAGAAAAACAATGGATCATAATACTTATTACACTCTGAGAGTCACCATCCACTAAAACACAATTTACCAATTTACCAATTTTCGTGAGTTTTAAGAAACAATTCAGATGTACATATGGCCCAGAACCAATTGGATTACATTAAATCTAGATTTTCCTCTCGAGGTTATAGTCAACAAACTATCAATAGATGTCTAACAAAGGCGAAAAATATTTTTACCAAGGGAAACCCAAATAAAAAGAAGATGGAAAACCTCTTTGTGGTCACCGCCGCATTTGACATTGCGGGACCAATTATACATAAGGCTGTAAGAGAGGTCTGGTCAGTGATCAAGACTGATCCAATTTTTGCTAAAAATGTACCTGATAAACCACTCCTGAGCTTCAGATGGGCACGGAATTTGAAAGATATCTTAATGCAATCAGATTTCCTGTACAATCACCAACGATGTGGTTACAACCTAAAAAGTTAGATGCATAAATTGTACCACATGTAGGAGCATGATGTCTGGTGAGTTTTTTTTACCATCCCCACACAGGAAAGAAGGTGTATATTTGACACAGGTTGACGTATACTTCTGATTTCATTATATATACAGTGTATTGATCTGCTCATGCTCCCTGATGTATGTGGGTAAAACCATTTGCCCATTTCGTGAAAGAATGGCGAACCACCATCTATCTATTAGAATGGCACTGGAAAGTGGGAGCACTGACAAGCCTTTTGCAAGACATTTTATAAAGGCTCATCATTCATTAGCATCATTAAAGTATATGGTGATTGACAGGGTGGAGTTACCCAGAAGGGGTGGTGACCATCCAAAGATGCTCTTAAAACATGAATCAGCTTGGATCTATCACTTGGACACTATATGATCACACGGCCTTAATGATGGTATCCAATATGGAATTTTTCTGGATTCTTTTTTTCTATTTTTCATTTCTCATTTTTATTTTTTTTACATTTTTTTCTGACTTCATTGCTTTCTTTCTAAGATCTGGATGTATTCTTTATAATCAGCCTGTGGCTATTTTTTCATTATAACACTGTATTTAATGAAATGTCTATCTATTTAGATACTAAAGTAAATTCTAATATGGATGCAGTTTACAATATTGACATTATTACTGTGACTCATGCTGTGAGTGGATTAATATCAGATATATTGTTTTAGGGTTTTTAACTTTTGACCATTTGGGGTTATTAACATGACTGCTGATGTATGCTGTAGCCCCTACAAGCTTTGCGCAATTGAGTTGTGAGAGGTGTTTTTCAATTTAAGATCTTAACTTAATTATTCCTATTTGGCTGCTTATTACACTGGTGACTGTATGATCTTATGCTCTATATGATGTTTATACTATTTGCCTTGGTTTTTGTCATAAATACTGAGGCTACTTGTTCTGAACCTTATGACCTCCGTGTATACTGTAGGTGCTTAATGCTGGTTCGTTATTGGCAGCAGTGGAGCGCACTGGTGCTTGCTGAGGAGCACACACTTCCGGGTCTCGTTAACGGAAGTGTGTTCCACTCATAGGAAGTGCTGATGGTGGTGGAACACATGCCATGGTCAGCATGTAGGACAGTGGCGATGCCGGACAAGTGGGGATTATGGCATGCACATCATGTGTTGATAATAATGGTGACACTTTAATAATAATATTGTGATAATAATATTGTGACACTTGTGATTGTTTTATCATGATTGATACACTATAATGTGTGCACTGTTGGGGTTGGCTGTTTTCTAATTGGTGGGTGGGAGTTCATGGGGTATATAGTTTGGTTTTGTCCACTATCTGTTAATCTTGACAAAGGTCCACACTTGGACCGAAACATTGATGTACTACTGTCTGGTATGATGCTTTACATTTACTATACCATGCCTGAAATAAAGAATGAAACACATGTGTGAACATTACTTTTTACACAGGAATAGCTCCTCATAAACAAAGAGCACCAGCACATTCAGCTATGAAATTATTAAGGACTCTTTGCAGGTATTGTATGACTTGTTGACAGTCATCAGGTCAACAACAGATTGCCAACAGGGCCAAACTGTCAATATGCAGGATGTTGGCATGCTCAGTATGTTGAGAGTGACCATGTTGGCATTTATCATGTATATGAAGTAGGGATGAGCGGGTTAGGTTCTCTGAGAACCGAACCCCCTCGAACTTTAAACTTTGAGATCCGAGCCCGGATCCTAGTCAGGCTCAGTTTTTTGCAACTAACTTGGATCCAGAAATGAGGCAAAATGTCATCATCTCTATATATAGTCCCTGTGATTGGCGCCATCTTCACTCCGGACTTGCAGAGTGCACAGTAAGGATGTGTTCTTTCTGTGTTGTATTCTGTGCTGTAATCGGATAGGCAGATTAGGGAAGGGGGGCAGGAGAGAGCAGAGGGGTAGCAGCAGAAGAGTTGAGTTAACCTAGGGTGCTGCTTGTGTAGGTGTGCTGTGACTGTCACTGTGTTAGGGCTCTGCATAGTAGACAGTGCACTGCATATACGAAGGAGGGAGGGACTACCGCACAGGATATAGTGAGTATAAATAAATGATATTCTACAACCAAAATAAATGATACAAGAAAACAATGTTTTCTAATTCTAATATTGCTTGGTGGTGCACCCTGAGTCAGTATAAGAACATGAAAAATTACGGAGAAAAGAAGACTCTTTTGTGGGCGCACTCTTTAGCTTGAAATTAATTTTAAATAATAGTCAGAATAAATTAAAAGTTTAAATTTTAATAATTCAACAAAATTAAGATAACAAGTGGTTCATAAAAAAGATAATGGTCAAAGAAGATGATAATATATTCAGATAGTACAGAGTACTTGATACACAATGAAAACTAAATTCTGGCTGATAGAAGAGATTCTGAGTGTTTATAAACAAATTGTTTAGATTTTTAAACGGCACGTTCTACTAATAGACACCACATTGTGATATGTTCCTTGTCAATGTCAAATTTATACAAAATAAAACAGTCCGGATGCTGGTTATTCTTATCGATAGTAAAGGGTGGAAGGTAAGGTGGCAGTGCGAATCGTCTGTCAGTGTTAGACAATATAAGGCTAAACCAATGGGCTCTACTAAACTGAGTATTCCTCAATGGTCACCCATTTGAGTACTGACCCAGCCCAACACTGATTAGCTTCCGAGATCAGACGGCTTCGGGCGTTTCTAGTGTGGTATGATAGTAGAGGAATTGAACAATAATTGGGAGCTCTGGAATCACTGATGAGAGTTCACGAAATTACATAGTTATTTAGAACAGATATCAGAGGTAGAGGAAGCCAGATGGATCTGCTGCCAATGTTAGACAGGTGCTTAGCCCTGAATCAATGGTGAGAGTCCACGAAATACAGAGATGAATGAAAATAGATAAAACTGCTTGAGATTTTGACAATGTTGAAATTCAGAAATTGGCAAGACATAAAATGTCAGAGAAAGCTAAACAAAATCAAATATAGAAAGGAATGACAATGTAACCAGCAGGCTGTAAAAAAGTATCCAACTGCAGGATGTTAGATGTTAGAAGGAAACAATAAGAATAACAAGGAAATGTAGCAAATTTACAGTGGTATATCTTAAAACAGCAAGTGTATAAGGGTTTGGATCAAATCCCAGCTATTATCCTAATGTATATACAGTAAATAGTAAATTAGGATATAGAGTACAAGAAATATCGTGGATGTTCATGTAACTGTAATGCTGGAACAGGTTAGGTGATAACCTGGAAAACCATAGAATTGACTTTAATCAGACAAAATATTTTTTATGAATTATACCATCCAGCATAATAAATGACTGTGCAATGATAGCAGGTCATTAACTACTGATAAGTATCTTGAATTCAAAATAATGAAATACAAATACAAAGATGAAAAGAAAGCTGATATTACCGCGCTGGGTATTGTGCTGAAAAGACCCCTTATATAGTCCTGTGAAGCCATCCCGTGATTACAGGTGCCGCTGGCTTGGTAGAGACCCCGGTGTCTCGATTAGTGAGGGAGGGGAGGGCGCCGGGCGCCGCCGGCCTGGCGGGGACGATCGCGGGTGCGGGAAGCCGTCCACTGCTACAACGGAGACGGAACAGTCAGAGGAGGCGTTGAGTACACTGATGCTGAGGAACAACCGTGGCTTCTATCAGTCAGAGAAAAAGGGTGATGTCAGAGAAAAAGGGTGATGTCGGAAGACGCGTTTCACCCGTCCACCGGGCTTGGTCACTTCCTGAAGGAAGTGACCAAGCCCGGTGGACGGGTGAAACGCGTCTTCCGACATCACCCTTTTTCTCTGACTGATAGAAGCCACGGTTGTTCCTCAGCATCAGTGTACTCAGCGCCTCCTCTGACTGTTCCGTCTCCGTTGTAGCAGTGGACGGCTTCCCGCACCCGCGATCGTCCCCGCCAGGCCGGCGGCGCCCGGGCCCTCCCCTCCCTCACTAATCGAGACACCGGGGTCTCTACCAAGCCAGCGGCACCTGTAATCACGGGACGGCTTCACAGGACTATATAAGGGGTCTTTTCAGCACAATACCCAGCGCGGTAATATCAGCTTTCTTTTCATCTTTGTATTTGTATTTCATTATTTTGAATACAAGATACTTATCAGTAGTTAATGACCTGCTGTCATTGCACAGTCATTTATTATGCTGGATGGTATAATTCATAAAAAATATTTTGTCTGATTAAAGTCAATTCTATGGTTTTCCAGGTTATCAGCTAACCTGTTCCAGCATTACAGTTACATGAACATCCACAATATTTCTTGTACTCTATATCCTAATTTACTATTTACTGTATATACATTAGGATAATAGCTGGGATTTGATCCAAACCCTTATACACTTGCTGTTTTAAGATATACCACTGTAAATTTGCTACATTTCCTTGTTATTCTTATTGTTTCCTTCTAACATCTAACATCCTGCAGTTGGATACTTTTTTACAGCCTGCTGGTTACATTGTCATTCCTTTCTATATTTGATTTTGTTTAGCTTTCTCTGACATTTTATGTCTTGCCAATTTCTGAATTTCAACATTGTCAAAATCTCAAGCAGTTTTATCTATTTTCATTCATCTCTGTATTTCGTGGACTCTCACCATTGATTCAGGGCTAAGCACCTGTCTAACATTGGCAGCAGATCCATCTGGCTTCCTCTACCTCTGATATCTGTTCTAAATAACTATGTAATTTCGTGAACTCTCATCAGTGATTCCAGAGCTCCCAATTATTGTTCAATTCCTCTACTATCATACCACACTAGAAATGCCCGAAGCCGTCTGATCTCGGAAGCTAATCAGTGTTGGGCTGGGTCAGTACTCAAATGGGTGACCATTGAGGAATACTCAGTTTAGTAGAGCCCATTGGTTTAGCCTTATAGTGTCTAACACTGACAGACGATTCGCACTGCCACCTTACCTTCCACCCTTTACTATCGATAAGAATAACCAGCATCAGGACTGTTTTATTTTGTATAAATTTGACATTGACAAGGAACATGTCACAATGTGGTGTCTATTAGTAGAACGTGCCGTTTAAAAATCTAAACAATTTGTTTATAAACACTCAGAATCTCTTCTATCAGCCGGAATTTAGTTTTCATTGTGTATCAAGTACTCTGTACTATCTGAATATATTATCATCTTCTTTGACCATTATCTTTTTTATGAACCACTTGTTATCTTAATTTTGTTGAATTATTAAAATTTAAACTTTTAATTTATTCTGACTATTATTTAAAATTCATTTCAAGCTAAAGAGTGCGCCCACAAAAGAATCTTCTTTTCTCCGTAATTTTTCGTGCACTGCATATAGCATACTGTGGCTGTGTATAGGATCAGGTGTTGTTCTCTGTCTATAAGGGGCTGTGTACTGCCGTACACTAGTGCTATATATCCTCTGTGTGTGATCCAGAGAAAAAATATATTTCTATTCGTGGAGCACTCTGACTACTAGTACTGTGGCTGCCATACACTACTGCTATATATCCTCTGTGTGTAATCCAGAGCAAAAAAATATTTCTTTTGGTGCATCACTCAGTGATGACTGCCAGTACTGCCGTACACTACTGCTATATATCCTCTGTGTGTGATCCAGTGTAAAAAATATATTACAGTTGTTGCGTCACTCAGTCACTGAGTGCATGCGAAATGGAGGTAAAACAAGTGAAAGATCAGGAACCACTTACTACTACTAGTGCTAAAGCTGCTGCCACTAGTCATGACAACAATGCAATTCTTTCAATGTCACCGGCTAAGGCAGATGACCAATGTCGTAAAGGGTGTGTAAAGTCAAAGAAGAAATATTTAAAAGGTGAAAAGAAAAATTAAAGTTAGCTGAAGAGAAACATAAAATTGGCAATATGCCATTCACTACCCTGCAGTGGCAAGGAAAGGTTAAAGCCTTGGTCTTTGTTCATGAATGGTCGTTCTGCAGTTCATAATGAGAATGAAAACCCTACTCCATTTATAATAATTAAAAAAGGAAACTTGTAAAGGCACAGGAACCAAGTGTGCCTTCAAAAACATCTAAAATTCCCAAGGAGAGTCCAAGTGGGTCTGTGGTTGCCATGTTTAACTGTACCAGAAGAGGGGGCTCCTTCCCTGTGCATGCCCTTTGCAAGGGTTGAAAGGAGCAGCACCAGTCCATGTGCTAATATTGAGATTGAAGATGTCACTGTAGTAATATATCAGTATGAAGAGGATATTGGTGTAGCTGGCGCTTAGGAGGAAGTTGACGATGAGCATTTTGATGGTGATGTGGTTTGTTTGAATAAGGCACCAGTGGAGACCATTGTTGGCCATGGGATGAAAAAGCCCATTGTCATGCTTGGGCACAATACAAAAAAATCCACCTCTTTGGTGTGGAATTATCTCTCCATATATTCGGACAAGTGTCAAGCCATGTGTAGCCTTTGTCAATCTATAATAAATAGGGGTAAGGACATTAACCACCAAAGAACATCCTCCCTTATACGTCACTTGAGGCGCATTCATCCAAAGTCATTGTCAAGTTCAGAAACTTTAGCTAGGAGTGTGAACAGTTTAGTGACACCTAGCTCCCTTTCTTCTGTTGTATCCAAGTGCCTGCAATCTACACCACCAACACCCTCATTATCAATTTCTTCCTCAATTAGGATCAGATGTAGTGCTGTAGGCCATGATATAGGCATGACTGACTCCGCTCTTATCCGGGATTCCTCCAGAGGATCCTTGAGTGCTACACCTACTGATGCTGCTGCTGTTATTGCTACTGCTGGGAGTCGATCTTCATCCCAGAAGGGGAACAGGAAGACCACTTGTACTACTGTAACAAATCAATTGACTGTCCAACAGTCCTTTGCAAGGAAAATTAAGAATGACAGCAGTTACCCAGTTGCAAAGCGGTTTACTGAGGCCATAACAACTATACTGGTGTTAGCCGTGCATCCAGTATCCGCCATTAGTGCAGTGGGATTTAGACAGATGATGTCCCCAGTACCAAAACCCATCTAGATTCCACTTCACTAGATAAGCAATTCCCAGACTGTACAAGGACATTACAAAAAGTGTCATTAGTGCCCTCAGAAATGCCATTGTACCCACTGTCCACTTAACCATGGACATGTAGACAAGTCACACTAAGGACTACATGACTACATGACTGTGACAGCCAACTTGGTAGATGTATTGCCTTCCGCAGAAAAAGCAGCAGTAGCATCAGCAGCATCTCCCAAACACCAACTCATTCCTAGGCAGGCTATGCTGTGTATCACCAGTTTCAGTAAGAGGCACACTGCTGATAACCTCTTAGAGAAACTGAGGGACATCACCGCACAATGGCTTACCCCACTTGGACTCTCCCCAGGATTTGTGATATCTGACAATGCCACCAATATTATTGTTAAACACACAAGAAAGAACAGCGCTGGCACTTTTACACTAAAAAGTTATTGATTTAATATCACATATTAAAATACATCTTACGTATCCATACCATGTAAAAACAATTACAGTATATGTCAATTATGCTATGTATCCTGCAGGATAAGTCCTGCTTTATATGCCGAACCAGAGAAAACCGTTCCTCACTGATTTTATATATACGTATACTGCTGAATATTAAAGCTAGATATTACTTCCTTATATGCTTTTGACAGTAAATCATAACCGCGTGAATGTTATCACTCAATGCAAATGTCCAGCTAACGATTATATTTCCTTAGTTGTTTATAATGGATAATTGTCCGGTCAGTTAACACACCTGGATTCTTCACATAGGTTACAGTTTTTTTGGCACACGCATACAGCCAATAAATTATGCTTTCCAGATGAATTTCCTCATACCATTAAGTTTTAAACCAGTGTGAGCTATACTTATTCTGTTTCGTGATTATGGCTTTTTGTAGAGAAAATTAGCTGTGCATAAATGTTCAGCTTTGTGCGCATCACATTAATACCTCTCCCGGCTGTCGCTTCCATAAACAGCCTTATCCGGAGTCCACTGCCTGGTGGATAACAGGTAAGTTATCTCCGTACCATTTCAGTGCATGTATGGACACTGAGGATTTAAAACTCTGTACCATTTCAGTGCCTGTATGGACACTGAGGAAGCCGCTGAGCCGTATATTCAAGCGGGGAAACGCGTTTGTCGGATGCACTGTTAAAGAGTTTTTGTGAGATTTCTTCATTCTGCTACTGGCCGGACAGAGACACCTGCACCTGCGGACAACACCTGAGATTATACCTGCTATCCACCAGGCAGTGGACTCCGGATAAGGCTGTTTATGGAATCAATTATCTAAGTCCAGTATTAATGTTCCGATATTTCCAGTCCTTCTTAAAATGGTGCTAAATAATTAGTTTAAAACACATTTTATTAATATACTCATTTTCATTACCACAATTAATTATGGGCAATGTAGTTCAAATGGAATTGTACATTTTTCATTTTCTATCCTAAATATTTTTTTCATAGCATCAAATTCACTAAATGGATGCTGTAGGAATGACACTGTGTGTTTTGTTATTAACTCTATGTCATATTGTTGTCCACTCCATTGAAAAACAGAAAACAGAAAACAAAACAAAAACCGGGTATGCTCTTCCGCATTTGTCCGGCGCAGGGTATGTTGGGAAATGTAGTTCCTTCCTGGTAGTTCGCGCATGCGTCCTTATGTCCAGTGTGTCATGTTACGAGCCCGTACTTCTCAATCTTTTGACAATTTTAACACAGCAGAAAGATAAGCAAGATGAATTCTAAAGGAATCCTATTTGGGTCCCTATCTGTATGTAACATTCTCGCCCCTTTTGTTTCAGATCGTCAGCCGGAACCGGAAATGCTTTCCCGCATTAGTCCGGCGCACGGTATTGGGGGAAATGTAGTTCTCCCTTGGGTCATTTCTAAGACTTCTGTATGTGGTCATATAATTCAATTGCCTCATTATTTCTCCTTCATATTTAGTGACATCCATTAGTACTACTCCCCCACACTTATCTGCCGGCTTTACGACCAGGGTTGTGTCCTTTTTGAGATCTTGTAAAGCCTTCCCTTCCTTGACTGTAAGGTTGGACCTTTTATTATCCTCCTTCTTAATTTGTTCCAGTTCCTCCACAACTAATGCTCCAATCAGAACCCACTGATTCCCAATGCTATATTCCAGCAGACAGCTGCCACCACCAGAATTGGTTACAATCAATTCCGGGAGGTCAATTCAAACGCATAAAGAGGAACTATACGGATGATGCTACATTTCAGATTCAAGCTGGGGGTTTAGAGGAAAAATTTATAGCAAGTGGATACACCAAACAGAATGTAGAAAGAGCGAGAATCAATACAGACCTTATTCCGCGTCAGGAACTTTTGAAGAAGAAAAAAACTAGACAGTCTACACAAGAGAAGAGATTTGAATGGGCCTTTATCACGGAATATGGTACACACCATGTACAAATAGAAAAAATCTTTAGGAGGCACTGGAAACTGTTAAAAAAAGATCCAGTAATTGGCCCATTGATGCCAGACAAACCAGTACATATATACCGGAAAGCACCAAACATCAAATCTAAGTTGGTATCAAGTTCTCTATCAGTAATTCATAAACATCCAAAAGTTTTATCAAAAGGATTTTATAGATGCTTGAATTGTATGAGCTGTAGGAACACAAAAGGGGACAATAAAATTAATGAGATTTGCATTAATAGCCAGATTATCAAAATTTCAGATTTTATTACATGCGACACTAAGAACGTGGTGTATGCCATCAGCTGTAGTTGCGGTCTGTTTTATATTGGCCGCACTTCACGCCCTTTAAAGATCCGTTGGGGGGAACATATTCGAAATGTAAAGTAAGGGTTAATTACACACTCACTGTCTGCCCACTTTAAGGAACACCATAACTGTTCCCCATCTGACATAACGGGTTTTTATGGCCTCAAACATATTAAACCAAGTCTGAGGGATAAGGATATAGCCTCAGCACTATCGAAGGCTGAAATGAGATTAATATATCAATGTAAAACCTTGTCCCCAAAGGGTCTCAACTCAGATTTCGAATTAAAGTGGTTTTTATGAACTGTCTTTATGATCTTTTGATATGACATGTAAAAACAATCTTTTCCTGTGTCTCTTTTTGATTTAAAAATAATTTATTTTTTGTCTTTTGTTTTATCCATGATCTCCTTAACGGTGCATGATGGGTCACATGAATACTTTGAAGTATATATGAATGAATCCCCGATGAATATGTAAGACATCATCAGAAATTGGTCCCATAGAACGAATAATGAAGGTGTCCTGGGTTTGACAACTACATTCCCCACAAGCCACGGCGGCTAAAACTCCGAGGATGAAGGGGTTTTAAGGAGAATGCTTCCTCATGACTGCATATGCGCAAACTACGGGGAAAAAAACTACATTTCCCATAACACCATCGGTATGGACGTATGCGCGAACTACCAAGGGAGAACTACATTTCCCCCAATACCGTGCGCCGGACTAATGCGGGAAAGCATTTCCGGTTCCGGCTGATGATCTGAAACAAAAGGGGCGAGAATGTTACATACAGATAGGGACCCAAATAGGATTCCTTTAGAATTCATCTTGCTTATCTTTCTGCTGTGTTAAAATTGTCAAAAGATTGAGAAGTACGGGCACGTAACATGACACACTGGACATAAGGACGCATGCGCGAACTACCAGGAAGGAACTACATTTCCCAACATACCCTGCGCCGGACAAATGCGGAAGAGCATACCCGGTTTTTGTTTTGTTTTATGTTTTATGTTTTTCAATGGAGTGGACAACAATATGACATAGAGTTAATAACAAAACACACAGTGTCATTCCTACAGCATCCATTTAGTGAATTTGATGCTACGAAAAAATATTTAGGATAGAAAATGAAAAATGTACAATTCCATTTGAACTACATTGCCCATAATTCATTGTGGTAATGAAAACGAGTATATTAATAAAATGTGTTTTAAACTAATTATTTAGCACCATTTTAAGAAGGACTGGAAATATCGGAACATTAATGCTGGACTTAGATACTTGATTATAATGAATCATGCTGCATTTATTGGTTTTTCAATTGTTTATGTATTTGGGGAATGGAATGACATCACTTCCTACACCTCAATTTCCTGTTAGAACACCATTGACTACTGGTACCATAAATATCTGCCTTCCCACACAGCAGGTCATGTCTTGACAAAGGTCCAAGGACTGAAACGCGTTGACAGACTGCTGTGTGAGTAGCCATTTTTTAACAGTGATATTTCTTGGATTATTTGTTTTTAAGTTCGTTTTATGCTGGAATTCATCAGTTTCCTTGGAAAAATTTTTTTAATGACTTTGTATTGCTTTTTTTGCACATATATATGTTTTTGGATTTATGTACATGTGCCTTTTGAGGAACAAATAAAATCTATATTTTTTGGAGATAAAGAGCTCTCTGTGGCTAGAAATATATTTGTGACAAAGGGATCCAGCAAAGATACCTTGATGAGATTGATGTTGTGGACCTACTTGTGAATTGGGGTACGCCCGGCGGATACGGCTGGCGAGTGAGAAATACCCTTAAAGGAGTTATCCCACTATTTACGGCTGAAAGAAACCTTTATGGAAGTTTACACTTCGATTGCCGTGTGAGTTGGGGTACGATACCCAGGTTCATCTTTTATAACACCTCTAAACTTTACCTATATTTAGAAGAACAAAGAAACCTTGATGTGGGTGGTCTGATCCCTAACAGCGTGAGTGGGGGTACGCACATACATTGATATTGGAGACTTGCTTATAAAATTGAGATATATCTGATGAGTGAAAGATACCTTGATAGGAGTTATCCAGTTGCCCATTGTGTGAGTCAGGGGTACGCACATTATTGTATAGAAAGACCAAGTGTCCTACGAAGGAGATAACCATATATACATTTAAACCTTCCTGGGTGTGTTTGAAACTTGGAAACTGTTCCATATTAACGTATTCCACATGTGAAAGAAGCTACACTACACATTGGTTGTTTTTCTTTATATTTCTTACATTTGTATGAGGCTATCCTTGATCAGAATATACATCAGGAACCACATCTGTGAACAGTGAAAAGAAACCTTGATAGGAGTCTACACTTCTAGTGCCGTGTGAGTTGGGGTACGATACCCAAGTTTATCCTTTAGGAACTAAGATTTCAAGGATTGTAGTATCGTTACATTTAGAAGAACAAAGATACCTTGATGTGTGTAACCCACTCTTTAACAGCGTGAGTGGGGGTACGCAAAGAAAACTCATTTTTTCGATATAGGAAGTTACTTGATTGTTACAATCCTCATTGCCATTTCCCATGCGCCAAAAGGATTTATTGACCCTATTCTGTTCTAGGTAAATATGGTTGTTGAGTAGGAGAGAGATGCGAGTGAAATGTGTCTAGAAGTGGGCTTTGGCAACAAGAGGAAAGAGGGCATTGCTCTGAAGAGCTAACAATCTAGTGGGATGGGGCAACAGACAGATGACATGAGGTGCAAGCTAGCGGGAGGTAGCCTGATGGCAGTATGTAAGCAAAGCAGAGATGTTCAAGGCATGAGGCAGGGGGATGGAGGAGCAGCCACAGGACTAGGTTATGCATTGGAAGGGTATGCTTTGATGAATAGGTGGGTTTTTAGTGCCTGTTTGAAGCTTTGCAAGGTCAGGGAGAGTCTAATGTAGCGGGGGAGTGCGTTCCACTAAAGGGGTGCAGCACGGGCAAAATCTTGAACTAAAGCATAGGAAGCAGTGACCAGGGCAGAGGAGAGGTGACGGTCATTGGCTGACCATAGGGAGTGGGAGGGAAAATGAAGGGAGAAGAGGTTGGAGATGTAAGGAGCAGTGGAATTAGAGATGGCCTTGTATGTGAGGGTGAGGAGTTTGAAGAGGATTCTGTAGGGGAATGGGAGCCAGTGCAGATTTTGATGAAGGGGAGTGGCAGATGAGGAGCGGCAGGAGAGGAAGATAAGCCTAGCTGCGGAGTTGAGGACAGATTGGAGGGGAGCAAGATGGGAGCAAGTGAGGCCAGTGTGGAAAACATAGTCGAGACATGAGATGAACAGTGAGTGGATGTTAAGTTTAGTTGCACTCTGGGAAAGAAATGGCCTGATGCGAGCAATGTTGCGGAGTTGAAACCGACAGGATTGTAGCTTGGGGGGGGTGAATGGGGGGGAAGGGGAGAGCAAAATAATTAGCCATGATAGTATGTAATGTTACCCTTCTAAAAGGATGTCTGAAAAAAGCTCATGTGGATGTGCACCCTTGAGAGTCAAATTGAAATGCATAAGAAGAAAAAAGAGGAATAAAGTACTCTCGTTTTTTGGGGGGCATGCATTAGGAAAAAATGTGAGCTTAATTAAAATGTAATTTTAATTTCTGACAGTAAAACTGAGTTCACAGAACAAGACAAAGACATAAACATATAGACATATCATAACACGAACCACACCCACAATTCCGTGTGGAGTTTTGATCAAGTATCATGTTTGGAGGTTTATACAGCTGGTTAGATATCAGTCTAAATAGATGGTATCAGAGTAACAAAAGCCGATGATACAGGATACAAATATGCATATGGATATTTGTATCCTGTATTATCGGCATTTGTTATAATATTTTGCAATACCTCTAAACGAGATATCTTATCACGTAACTCCACAGAGAGCAGTGACTGTGGCGTGTGTAACTGTTTACACTGATACCATCTATATAGACTGATGTCTAACCAGCTGTATAAACCTCCAAATGTGATACTTGATCAAAACTCCACACAGAATTGTGGGTGTGGTTTGTGTTGTTATATGCCTATATGTTAATGTCTTGTTAATGTCTTTGTCTTGTTCTGTGAATTCATTTTTAACATCAGAAATAAAAGTTACATTTTAACTAAGCTAAAAAAATCCTAATGAGTGCCCCCCAAAAAACGAGAGTCTCTTTTTCCACTTTATTCTCCTTATGCACTGACAGGATTGTGCCAGATTTTGGATGTGGGAGGAGTCAAGAGTGATGCCCAAGCAGCTGAGTTGGGGAATGGGCGAGATGATGGTGTTGTCAAAAGTGATAGAGATAATGGTAGGGGGTGTTGCTCTGGCTGGGGAAAACACAATGAGTTCAGTTTTGTCCATGTTGAGCTTCAGAGAGTGCTCAGACATCCAGGAGGAGATGGCAGAGAGGCAGCTGGAAACCTGAGAGAGGACAGAGGGGGACAGATCAGGAGAGGAGAGGTAGAGTTGTGTGTCATCAGCATAGAGGTGGTATTGAAGGCCAAAGGAGTTAATGAGTGCACACAGGGAAGAGGTTTACAGGGAGAAAAGAAGAGGTCCTAGGACAGAACCCTGAGGGACATCAACAGGAAGGATGGACGGGTGTGAGGTGGTGCCGGAGGTAGACACAGAGAAGAAGTGGTTAGTGAGGTAAGAGGTAAACCAGTCAAGGACAGTGCTAGGGAGGCCAAAGTTTTGGAGTGCACAGAGGAGGAGAGGATGATCCATGGTGTCAAAGGCAGCAGAGAGGTCCAGAAGGATGAGCAGAAAGAAGTGACCCCTGGATTTGTCTAAAAGCAGGTCATTGGTGACTTTCACCAGGGCAGTCTCAGTGGATTGGAGTGGGTGAGAGCCAGATTGCAGTGAATCAAGGATGGAGTTGTCAGAGAGGTAGCTTGTGAGATGGCTGTATACCAGTCATTCAAGTAGTTTGGAGGCAAATAGGAGAAGAGAGATGGGGCGGTAGCTAGTCATTGATGAAGAGTCGAGGTTGGTTTCTTTGAGAATAGATGAGACCAGAGCATGTTTGAATGGTGAGGGAAAGATGCCTGTAGAGAGCGATAGGTTAAATAGATGAGCAAGGTGGGAGGTGGCAGTGGGGGGAGAGGGAGTGGAGAAGATGGTAGGGGAGGGGTTCCAGGGGGCAGGATGAGGGGGGGAGGATAATATGAGGGAGTTGAATCCCTTGTCAGTAGTGAGATGGAGGGAGGACAGGGTGGGATAGATGGAGGGGAAGAATGATGGGGCAGTGGGGCAGCACAGGGGTGATGGGAGGAGATGTTGTGTCGGATATCCTCAAATTTGGAGGATGGGAGGGGAGGAGGAGGGGGGTGAAAGAGAGTGTTGAAAGTTTCAAAGAGATAGTTGAGAGCTTTACATCTAGGCAAATTCCAAAAAGCCCCTTGTTTTGCTCATATAATTAATTTGGTGGTGCAGAATTGTTTAAAAAAATGGCAGGGGTGTGCAGGAGATGCTGTCGGTGGCCCGAAAAATGTGTGGCCATTTTCGATATTCAGCGACTGCATGTCGAAGTCTGGAGAGCCTGCAAACACTCTTAAACTTGGCCTGCCATCACCTGAAGCAAGAGGTAATAACAAGGTTGAATTATACTCTCTATATGCTTGAGAGGATGGAGGAGCAGCAAAAGGCCATTCAAGCCTACACATCCACCTACAACATAGGGAAAAGAGTGGGAATGCACCAGACTCAAGCACAGTGGAGAATTATTTCCGTGTTGTACAAGGTTCTCAAACCCTTCAAACTTGCCACACTTTAAGTTAGTTCAGACACTGCCAGCTAAAGTCAGGACATTCCCCTCATCAGGCTTTTGCAAAAGCAGCTGCAGAAAGTGAAGGTGGAGTTGAAACGGAGTGATTCCACTAAGTATGTCGGACTTGTGGATGAAGCCCTTCATGCGTTTTGCCAGGATTCAAGGATGGTCAATCTGTTGAAATCAGAGCACTACACTTTGACCACCGTACTTGATTCTAAGTTTAAAGCCTTCATTGTATCTTTGTTTCCTGGAGAAACAAATCGGCAGAGGTACAAAGGCCTTCCGGTGAGAAAATTGTCAGTTCAAGTGGAATGTGATGCGGCAACATCTCCTTCTTCATTTTCTCAGACAACTGCAGCTGTGAGAAAAAAAACTCAATTTTCCTAAGACAGCTGCTGGCGGTAATGCAGATTAGTCAGGAACAAGTTTTGACATGTGGTTCAGACTGAAGGAGCTGCCTACAATTACTGACATGTCTTCTGTCACTGCATATGGTGTTGTCATCATTCAAAGAATGGTTAAATACTATTTCAGTGATAGCATTCAATTAGGCATGTCAGACAGACCATTTCAATACTGGCAGGAAAAAGAGGTAATTTGGAGGCCCTTGCACAATCTGGCTTTGTTTTACTTAAGTTGCCCTCCCACCAGTATGTATTCAGAAAGTTTTTAGTGCAGCCAGTAACCTTGTCAGCGATCGGCGTAGGAGGTTACTTCCCCAAAATGTGGAAAAGATGATATTCATCTAAATTAATTGCAAATTCCATGAGGAAGACCCTTACCAGCAATTACCTCCACAAAGTACAGAGGGACCTGTGATGGTGGATTCCAGCAGGGACAAATTAATAATCTGTGAAGATGAGGATGTACACACTGATGGGGGTGATGAATTGGAGGATGATGACGACATCTTGCTTCTGTAGAACCAGTTTGTGCAGGGCGAGATCAATTGCTTCTTTTTTTGTGGGGACCCAAACAAACCAATCATTTCAGCCACAGGTGTGGTAGTCCCTCATGCTGAAATAATTGGTTTGTTAAAGTGTGCATGTCCTGTTTATACAACATAAGGGTGGGTGGGAGGGCCCAAGAACAATACCATCCTGCATCTTTTTTCTTTGCATTATGTGCTCTTTGAAGCATTTTTGGGCATAGTTTGTAAAACTGCCATCCTGTCTGCCACTGCTATATGTGCCACGTGTTTGTGCCACCCATCTAGTAGTTATTTTAGCTGTTTTGATTATTATTTTTAAAAAATCCAGATCCAAAACCAAAACCCACTACGGTGGTTTTGGCAAAACCAATATAGATCCAAAACATGAAGGAGATCCAGATCCAAAACCAAAACCCAAAACCCCAAAAATGGCCTGGTGCACACCCCTAATATGAACTGTCATCAAACCATCCCTGGTAGTCTATTGAGTCCTTTCCTTCTGCCAGCGGTGGCTCCAGTGCCTTCTTCTGATTCAGTGTGACAGTAACTTCCAGAATGGACCTCTGATGCAGAGGCACTCCAGTTAGTATTTATTTCCCCCATTCCTGACCATAGTCCCTAACTCCAACCTTCCCCCTAGTGCCTAACAATAACAACCCCCCCCCCCCACACACACACACACACACACACACACACACACACACACACACACACACACACACACACACACACACAACCTAAACCTAACCTTACCAACAGCATCCCAGAACTGTCAACATTTCATATGGCAGACAGTCAACAGTCAATGCTTTGAGCATTTGCACTATTAGAATATTCTACACAGGTACTGTAGAAATATGCCCTGTCTATAGGCAAAGTGCTTTAAATGGTTGCCATCAGGGAAATTATTTTAAAGAGTGTGTTTTTGTGCATGTGTGTGTGGTTATGTGTCTACCAGTGCCTGTACATTTAAGTTGCTAGTGATCTGACATGTGGTGAAGTTTTTTTGCAGCCTATAAAGTTGAAGTAGGTCTTTGAGTTTTGTTTGTAATGCGTAAACAAACACATTTTGTTATTTATTAGAAATGGTTGTTTTTTAAGATGTAATTGCTGTAATTTTCTCCAGGAGTTAAACAGGAGGAAAATAGATCCTGAAATCTCAGCAACTGTGGAACTACAGTACCTGCAATTTCCAAACTGTATTTCACATTCATGCAATTTCATCTACGTATTTAAATTGATTTCATAACTTGCTTGTAATGGCTATTACTTGTGTGGAAGATGTTGTTTAGTGAAGTATAGTTTATTATTGCATACTGCCTGTACTGTGTTTAATCAGGCAAAGTACAATTTGCTCTTCTTTGATCAGGTAATAATTGATAAGCTAATTGGCTGGGATGTAGGCCTGTGTATTAATCAGAAATACTATACAGTATCTTGACATTTAATCTAGAGAACAGCTGGTGATGGAATCACAAAGTATATATTCATATTCGGAACAGTTAATCAGTTGAACAACATCAGAGACCAGGTAATTACACAACTTTTAGAGCAATATGTACAAATGCTGGCTATGTGTACAATTGATAGGAGCTTAGGAGATACAATTCCAGAACTAATTGCGATAGTAAGAAGGGATGATTTGGATACTGTTGTGATTACAGAGTCATGGTGCAATGAAAATCATAACTGGGACATAACTATGTAGTACACACTTTACTTAGAAAGGATGGAATGGGAAAAAATCAGAGGGATAATCTGTAGACCACAAGGCTAGGAGAGTAACTGGAGCAATTTAAACATGCTTGGGATAGGCATAAGGATATGGGAACCAGGATAACATAGGCTTTAAAGTTTCCAAAAAGTAAAAAAAAAGATGGTTCTTATATGCTGTGAAATTATGTTTCTATGTTTCTATGTAACCATAAATCATATAAATTTCAAGGTTGAACTTTACATATCCCTACATACTGTAAGTGGGGGAGGGTGCAAATGTTCATGCATGTAATGAATCATAATTTAGATCACATTTTTTATATAATCTTTTCTAGAATTAGATTGAGAACCCAATTGTAGTATAATATATAAAAATAAAATTATGGATATTGTCTGAACGGGTGGTCTTCAGTATGCCACCGGCCAGGGTCCCTGGTGACCAGCATACCGGTGCCCGGATCCCGACCGCCGGCATGCCCACCCATATTCTCCCTCTTGGGTGTCCACGACCACCCTGGATGGATAATAAATAGTGTGGCGCACGTGGCGTGTGTAGCGCACATGGTGTGTGTAGCGTGCCACCGTGCCCGCAAGGGGTTCATTAGTGCTTGCCCAGCTGTTGGTATACCGGCGGTCGGGATCCCGGCCGCCAGCCACTCATACTACACCCAAATCTTTTATTGGATATATAAAAAACCAAGATTTAAATTCACAGTGGAGAATCCACTTCCTTCAAACTTTTATTACATTTTAAATGTAATAAAAGTTTGAAGGAAGTGGATTCTCCACTGTGAATTTAAATCTTGGTTTTTTATATATCCAATAAAGGATTGAGGTGAAGTCAGAATATTGTTGTCAGTTTTTTTTACCTATACTGTACTGTGCGCTGGGGAAAGTTTTTTTGTGTTCTTTTCTTGTCAGCATTTAGTGGAGCTTGGTAGTAGCTCCACTCCCTACAGCAGCACTTACAGTTTGACTTATTTCTGAGTTACAGCGCAGTGCCACCCGTATTTATTTTGGTACTCATACTACACCCGTCTGAACATTGTTGTTAGTTAAACAAGGTTCATATGGAATAAGACTAATATAGACAATTCAAGAGTACTCTGATAAGATTACTCTTCCAAATAATTGTACTGAATATTTAAAAGATACACAGTATAGAGCAAATTTCCAACGGTGATTCCATACTCTACACTATAAAATACTTAATAGTACTGTTATGTTTAGGTAGTACTGAAGTTATTTAAGAGATCCTCCAGAATTTATCATTAAAGTTAAGCTTTATAAAAAGAAACATATTTTATAAATTAAATTAAGGAAAATGGGGGGCATGGCCACGGCGGTGAAGGAGTAGGCAGCAGATCTCGGGAGCTCCTTGATCAAATAACTCCTGAAACCATCCTGAGTCCCTCCGGAGTGTCTACCCCCCAGTGCTGGTCCCCCCTCACCTCCGGGCAGCGGCGGGCACACTCGTCCGCGGTCTCCGTGTGCTGGCTGACCGCAGCGGACGACTTCCGGAATTGCGGCCTGTGACTCCTCCGGATCCCCGGCCTCGAGTTTGGCGCTCCCGGCCACGTGACTCCCGGGGCCTCATTGGCGGGCTGGCGGCGCTGTCTGGCTGCGGGAGGCACCTTAGAGGACACAGTTTTCCCTCCTACGCCTGGCTGGCTGAGGCCCAAGACTTGCTGGCTGGACAACGAAGACAGGTACTCCAGGGGAAGGGGAGAAGTGCCTGTGAACCCGGGGGCCATTTTGGGTGCAGCTCCACACATAGCCTCATTGCACAGCTCTCCCATTCTACCCTGCAGGGTTTGCATATAGCTTGGAACTGACTGAACTGTTGTGCTGCTCTAATATCTCACAGAGTACTACACACCAACATCCTACCTTTGCCTCCTGGAATTTGCTGCAGGATATTCTCTCCTCAACATTACCTTTATTTTTACTTTTACACAAAGCCTGTGCTTCCTATCCATTGATATATTGACCTAAAGATCGGGCACGGTTGCTTTCCGGCACTGAATACATACAACCTCGCTGCTGCCGCCTTCTGATTGCACTTCTATATTGTGACCCTATCCGGGGGTTTGTGTGACTGCTCCTTGTTCAATATGGTTAGAAACGGCCAGAGTGCGGCCGCGGCCAAACTGGAGAGATTTGTTAGGCAACCACCCCCAGGGTTTTATCGGCTCCTCCTCAGGGAGCCTCTCCAACACACTCATGCTCCCCCTCTGCGTCTACTACCAACTCCCCAGCGGCAGCAGAGGCGCCGTCTATCCAGCAGGTGCTGGAGGCTATAGTGGGCAGTGAACAGCGTCTCTCCGATAAGATGGTGAAGGTGCAGTGCGATCTCTCCTTACTCCGACAAGATGTTCAGCGTATCCGTGAGAGAGTGGGTGAGGCGGAGACACGCGTCTCCAACTTGGAAGATATGTGTGGCCCCCTCAAGCAATCCGTGTCCACGGTGACTCAGCAGGTTTCCTCCCTCCAAACCAAGCTTCTAGACATGGAGGGTCGGCTGCGTAGAAACAATGTAAGATTTGTGGGCCTTCCTGAGAGAGAGGAGGGCTCGGAGGACTTTCTCGAATCTTGGCTTAAAGAGATGTATGGCGCTGAATCCTTTACGGCCCAATTCACGGTGGAGCGTGCACATAGGATACCATCTCGGCCGCTACCTCCTGGTGCCCCTCCTCGCACCTTCATTGCCAAATTCCTGCATTGTAAGGATTGTGACTCGGTTCTCCGCCTGGGTCATACGAATGGCCCGTTGGTCCGTAATGGAGTCAGGGTGTCGGCCTTCCCGGACTTTGCCGCAGACGTCCAGAAGGACCGAGCCCAGTTTATGCCTATTAAACGACGTCTGCGAGACCTCAACCTCTCATACTCCATGCTGTTTCCCTCTCGGCTCTGGGTTGTGGCGGATGGGGAGACCAAGTTCTTTAATTCTCCTAGAGAGGCGGCCCAATGGCTGGACAGATTTGCGACGGGTGCTCATCAGCTGGTTCCGGACTGACTCCCTGCGTTGAAGATGCTGGGATCTTGACTACCGGAGGAGACGACCATAGTTCGGGGAGCCCCCCCCCCCTTTGCTTTGGTGGCTCAAGACTTTTCACGTTCATGTGGTACTGGTTAAAGAGGTTTAGCTGAGAATCTAGGCCTTCTTAGCATTTGGTAGTTGGGGTTGGTTGTTTGGGATATAAGTATGTTGATGTTTGGGGTGGTGTACGGGGAAGGGGAAGGATGGTTGGGGAGCTGCCAGTTGCGGCTCCTCTTGCTGTTTTCGGTTTTCTTTCTTTAGTTTGTTATTTTTCATATCTATGTATTTTCTGAAACAAGGATGTTTAATATACCGGATGTTATGGCTTACAACGCAGGGCTTGTATATGATATATGTTGCTGTTGTTAATAGTGCTGATTCTCAGATATATTTTGAGAGATATCTATCCGTGTGGCACATAGAGTTTACCTGGGGTCATGATTAATCTGAAATTTCTGGCATGGAATGTCCGAGGTTTGAATAATAAAATCAAACGCTCTTTGGTTTTAAATATGATTAGGAAATATGACCCGGATATTGCATGCCTCAGCGAGACCCACTTAAAGGGAAATAGGTTGTTATCTCTACGACGGGCTTGGGTGGGATGGGCTTACCATGCCTCTCATTCCTCCTTCTCCAGGGGTGTGTCTGTCCTGATTAAAAAATCGGTGCAATTTGAGCTAATATCGATCAAAACTGACCCGTATGGAAGATTTGTATTCCTGGAATGCAAACTGAGTTCCCAGCCCTATTATATTTTAGCGGTGTATGTCCCCCCTCCTTTTTCATATGCTGTGTTGCAGCAAGCTGCCTCTTTTATAGCTTCCTCTCCTGCCACCCCGGTGATATGTCTGGGTGATTTTAATAATATACTAGATTTGTCTTTGGATAGATGGCATTCTCCGAATACTGCGGTGGTGGGTAGTGGTTCTACCAAGTTTGCTGATTTCTTGGATAGTTTACAATGGGTACATGTGTGGAGGCTTCGTCACCCTACGGCCTGTCAGTTCTCCTGTTTCTCCAGCACATATGGCTCCTTTTCTAGAATCGACCTGATACTAGTGTCCCCCGCCCTCGTCCCTGTGGTCACTGACGTCCACTATGAGGCCCGAGGGGTCTCTGACCACTCCCCTTTGTTGATGACTCTTGCTGTGGAAAGTCAGAGGGGGCACTCTTATTGGAAGCTGCACCCTTCTTGGCTGACTCAGCTGGGTGACTGCAGTGACCTGGAGACTCAGTGGGGGGGGGGGTTACTTTAACAACAATACAGGGTCTGCCCCGGGGACAATGGTTTGGGATTCATTTAAGGCGTTTTTGAGGGGTTCATATATTGTACGCATAGCAGCTCATAAAATATCCTCTAGGGAGAGGGAAAAGGCCCTTGACAGTGACGCCAGAGATCTGGAATCCCAATATTTGATGGATGGTACCCCCATGACGAAAGCACGCTGGCTGGTGGCTCAATCGGCTTGGCTGGCCCACCTGTCTGATAAAAACTCACGATCCCTCCTCTTTAGGGCTACTAATATTTATATGCAGGCTGATAGGACAGGTAGCCTCCTGGCCCATCTGATACATCATGATCGTCCTGGGACTACGATCACCCAAATGTCCGACAGTGATGGCTCCCTTGCTGACACCACGCCGAACATTGCGCAGTTATTCCGATCTTATTACACTAAGGTTTATAGCTCACAGTTGACATGCTCTACTCTAGATCTCTCATATTATCTGGGGGGTATTCCACTGCCCGCACTCTCCTCTGAGGCCCGTGAGGTACTGGAGGCACCTTTGACGCTCGCGGAGGTGACTGCGGCTATTGGTGTGTCCCCTAATGGCAAGGCTCCGGGGTGTGACGGAATTCCCTCCAAAGTATACAAAACTCATATTGATTAATTCGGGCCCAGGCTCCATGCCTTATACTTAGATATATTTGCCAATAACAAACTTCCCCCCTCTATGTCAGAGGCAGTTATAATAGTGATTCCAAAGCCCGGTAAAGACCCTAGGTCTCCAGACTCCTATAGGCCGATATCTCTGATTCCCACCGATGCTAAGATCCTTGCAAAGATATTGGCAGTACGGCTTAACACAGTGATCACCTCCCTCATTCACCCGGACCAGACTGGCTTCATGCCAGGGAAGTCCACGTCTATTAACCTACGTAGATTGTATACCATTTTACAACTCCCACATGATTTCCCTTCTGACTCGGCTGTGGTCTCGCTGGACGCGGCCAAAGCCTTTGACAGTATTGAATGGGCATATTTATGGGAGGTGATGGCTTGTATGGGCTTTGGGCCCAACTTTATCAGATGGACTAAATTACTGTATCAACATCCGAGTGCCAGGATCTTGGTGAATGGCTATGCATCCCCCTCCTTTCAATTGTCCCGTGGTACTAGGCAGGGCTGCCCCCTATCCCCCACACTGTTTGCCTTGGCCATCGAGCCCTTGGCCTGTCTGGTAAGATCGCACCCAGATATTGTGGGAATTTGTACAGGCCCACGTGAGGATAGGATAGCTCTCTATGCCGACGACATGTTGTTGTTTTTGCAAAATTACACCAAGTCAATGCCCATTCTGCTGCGTGTGATGGAGAGCTTTGGTGCTCACTCGGGTCTTCAAATCAACTGGTCTAAATCATACATTGTGCCAGTCATAGGCCCCCCTCCTACTGTTCCCAAAATCTCCCTGCCATTATGTTGGACAACACAATTTAAATACCTCGGAATTCAAATAACTAATGACACTTCTGATTTTATCCCTCTGTACCTTGACCCGACCATGCAGCAGGTTGTGTGCAAATCCAAAATTTGGTGTAAGCTTCCACTGACGGTGTCTGGCAGGGTTAATCTCATTAAAATGATCATACTGCCCAAACTTTTATATATTATTCTCCAGTCCCCTGTATATATCTATCAATTATTCTTTAGGAAATTGAATAGTGTTTTATCCTCACTGATTTGGGCTAACAAACGACCTAGGATACAGTTAAATACTCTCACCAGGCAACGCTCTGATGGCGGCCTGGCTATGCCTAACTTTCAGATGTATTACTACGCTTCTCAGCTGACTCATATTAGGGTATGGGCGCAGGATTCTGGCATTGACTCTTTACATTGTGAGTTCATTCGCTGCTACTTTCCTCACCTCTCTCCTATGCAGGTGCTGCTGAGTGGGAGCATAGCTCGGTGTCTTCCCCCTATTATTTTCCAGGCCTTAAAGATATGGCGGGCCCTGAGGGACCTCTTAGGGTACGACGGCCTGGACCCAGATACCCCCCTTTGGTACTCTGACTGGCTTCCTGAATTGCATGCGATTGAGGGACGGGAGGTATGGGCCCCTAGATCTGTGGTTTCTATTTCCCAACTTTACCTAGATAGTGTACTCAAATCCTTTCAGCAACTGAAAGATGAGTTTGATTTACCCAACTCCTACTTTTTCAGATACCTTCAACTTCGTCATGCCCTCCAGTCCCAATTTGCTGAGTCCCCCCCACGAATCCTCCCATTTCCCATCAAGACCTTTGTGACTACATTGGGTCGAGTTAAGATGGTCTCCCTTGCGTATGGATATCTTCTTACCAAACTCCATACGGACCCTTTGACACGTCTCCGTGGAAAGTGGGAGGAGGATATGGGTTTAATAACTGAGGAGGACTGGGCCCTTGCTCTGGAATATCCTGCTATAGTCACCAAGTCTCTCAGGTATCAACAAATTCAATTCTTCATTCTACGTAGAACATATATGACTCCAGTTAGACTGGCCACTTTTGGAACTGGCGGGTCTAGCCTCTGCCCTAAGTGCGGGGTGGATGTGGGAACATTTTGGCATCTAGTGTGGGGCTGCCCGAGGCTGCGGGTGTTCTGGTCGGGGGTCAGGTCGATTCTGGAGAGTACAGGAGTGACTGGCGGCTTGCTTACCCCACAATTTTGTGTTTTGGGGATGGGATGCTCTACTTCTGTGTCTGATAAGGCGGGTCTATATGCTCGCAATGTATGTGCCTTCGCTAAGGTTTGCATTGCAAGGCTCTTGATGGCCCCTAGTGGCCCTTTAGTTTCTGCGCTCAAGACCCTAGTTAACGATACAATATCCAAGGAAAGATATATTTATATGAAACAAAATGCATCAGCCAAATTTGAAAGAGTCTGGTCTCCATGGCTGGAATCTCCCCACTCCCACCTGGTCCCTCAATCATAGTGGGCACTGAAGTGCTATTGTGTCACTGAATTAATGTTTAATGATGTATGTTCAGATGTTTGGCTGCTGAGCTCTGCGTGTTCGCCTAAATACATGCACGACTGAAGAGGTCCTGAGTTAGGTGATTCCTCCTTACTGTGCTTCTTTCTATGTTTTTCTTTCCCTTTTCTTTTCTTGTACTCTTATTTTTGTGTTAGTTTAACGGTGAAAAACAAAAAGGTTAATGGGGATTTATATATTAGTTGCGGATCTTGCAAGTCCAAATATTTCGAACAATTGTATATCTTTGCTCATTTCATCAGGGACACAGCTTGTTACTCCACTGCTGTAAACTTATCTCATAAATGAAAATGTGATTTGTTTGATATATGTGATATGCCGTTGATATGCAATTTCTGTAACTTAATCTCCATTCTATTGAATAAAAATTACTTTATTAAAAAAAAATTAAGGAAAATGATTTTAGTGATAAAAGTGACCACTTAGGGGGGAATGGCCTTGAAGAGTATGGAGTAGGATAGGTATGCCTGGCTTTTCTGCAATATCCATCCATTCCATTCTGTTATAATGGATGACCTGCTCACCTTTATGGATGACACTTGCAAGTAGTGTTTCTGCTCCTAACCTTCATGGACCATCTGTTTTATCCCACAAAGGAATGTCCAGGGAATATGGTAGATAAGGTTAAACAGTCCCTAGTTTTGTCTCAAGCCCCCCCCAAAATTCTACTGACATAGACTTTCTTGTGGAGACCAATCTGTAAGGGACTAAAGTTTTGGCCCTTAAGAAGCATTAGGTAGGTTGGGCATATCACTCCACACATACCTCCAATTCTCATGGTGTCTCCATAATGATTAAGAAGCACTTTACATTTAAGCTAGACTCTGTCCAGTCTGATCATTATGGTAGGTTTGTTTTACTTATGGTAAAGATGAATTCTGACTGCCTTACAATTTTGGCTGTCTATATTTCCCCTTCTTTTAATAATGATGTGTTGAAGAAAGCTACAACATTTCTGGCCCAGTCTCCTGACACCCTTGCAATTTGTTTGGGAAAATTTAATAATGATTTAGATCCATATTTGGATCATTGGAGGGGTTCACTTGATTCTCCCTTGCCTAGCCCAACACTATTTGCAAATATTATATGAAATTGGCTGTATTGATATTTTGAGGTTTCAGCATGCTCCTGCCAGTTAAACACCTACTCTCTACTCTGTCTTGCATTGATTTAATCTTATTGTCCTGGCAGCTGTTGCCTTTAGTTGCCCATATTGAGTACTTGTCTAGGGGTATTTCAGATAATTTCCAAGTATGTGTCACTTTAGACCTTTTGGAGGACCACTGCATTTCTATTTGGAAACTGAACCCATTTTAGCTTACTCTGATGGACGCAGGTTCAGAATTGGTTGATGCCTAGGAAGGGTATTAGTTGATAATTTTTTTTTAACATTTCTTTCTTTATTGAAGCATTTCTTTGAATAAAATAACAATAGATACGATGACATTATGAGTATCAGTCTAAGGAGATAACATCAGTCTAAGGAATATTTCTAATCCCTGTCTGCTCTGGGATGCCTTTAAGGTCTTCCTTATGAGACAATCATGAATCATATTTCACAAACCCTTAGGGTACATTCATTAATCATATTGCACAAATTAAGGCTTTTTGGCTGCAAGCAGTAGAGTGAGTTTGAGCAACATTGCTGTGATTTGGAATGTCTACAAATAACTCTTGTGATAATGGTACTAAGGAATGCTTGCTCATAGCTAACAACTAGACTGACTATCTTTTTGATAAGTCTAAACACTTGTTACTTTTTCTATGCATGCTATATATTTTCAGGCTGATATTGGTGGTAGCTACCTTTCTTGTCTGGTAGAGATACTATGACTAGTAGAACTATCCCTGCTATAGTAGATTTGGGTGGGGGATTAATTATGTTGTTTGGAGGCAGATAGCTGATAAATGTGTTATATATTTCTGGGACTTGTATTCACAGTAAGATAATTATACCTGCAGCAGTTGTTTGCTTATCTGGATGGGGTGGACTTAATAAGGCTCCTGGCCAATTCTGTAGACTTCTTAGAAGTCCCTTTCATTGAGGAAGAGTTATAGCTTCCTACAGTACAGTATGACTGATTTACTCAATAACAAGGTTCTGGTGGTACATGGTATCCCCATTAAAACCTATAAGACCTTAAAATAATTTTATATTCTTCAGTTGTTAAAACCTTTAGCTAATTGTTTGAGCAGGGTTGTTAATGTTCGTCCATGTATGAGCCTTTAACTAAGGATATCAAAATATTTGCTAAACTCTGGGCAATCTGGCTAAATGGTATCATTTCACAGGTAAACAACATCCAAACCAAATGGGCTTTATGCCTGGCAAGTAAACTGGACCAAAGCTGCACTTGTGTTTACGCACCATCAAGCCCACCATGATAACGAGGAGGGCAGTGGTGGTGTCCTTGGAGTTTGTCTTTGACTTGGTAGAGTTGAGGTATCTGTGGGAAGTTCATTGTTGTTTTGGTCATAAGTTTGGATAAGTTATTATATGCTTACCCAGCAGCTTGTGTAAATGTTAATGGTTTCATTTCAGAAGTGTTTGCTTTAAGGAGGGACACTAGACAGGGATGCCCACTGTCTCCAGCACTGTTTGAACTTGCTATATAACTTCTTACATGCTTTATTAGAGTGCACCCTATCATTTCTGGTCTCCCTATGGTACAGATGTAGTCACACTTATGATGGTTGTGCCTAGTCAGAGTTGCAACTAGGTTGCTGCAATACATGCATATGCTGGTGTGCATGTGCTTATATTTGCACCTGTGGCCCACATGCATTGCATTGTCTGGTCACAGGTACAAATAGATGCAGCCAGGAACAGCTAGTCATTGCCACAATGCTTATGCATGTGTGTACGCATCGCAGTAATGATGAGCCTGGCTACATCTGTAACATAGTGCTTTACATGGATGATATGCTTCTGATTTTAGCAGATGCTAGTGTTGAATGCTTGTGGTTCCTACTCAGGCTTTACAATTAATTGGAATAAATCTCATATTTTTTCTCTTCAGGGATGATCCTTGGGGTCGGTTGCTCTGATTCACTCCCTGCAGTGGACAAATTACTTTAATTGCCTGTGCGTTTGGGTGTCTTGTGGTCCTAAAGACTGTGTGTGGCTGAAAGCTGACTCCATTACCAAGTCTTTAAATTGAAATCACACCTCTGGCTAAAAAAAACCTACCTATTACCATGACTGGTAGGATTAATTTGCTTAAAATGATCATGCAACCAAAATATTGTATGTATTACAATATTCCCCTGTTAATGTACCCCATCATGTGGTTCAGTAAATTAATTTTAAAAAAATTGGGATGACAAAAAAGCTAGGATTAAAATGCTCACTCTTCCTAATTTATGGCTATATTATCTGGCAGTGCAGTTATCCCATTTAGCTGCTTAGCTTACCAGTCCCAGGTTCATGCTTTGTTAGGAATTATCCTACTGTACAACAGGCAGTAGAGGTTTGACAGGTAGTTACTGACATTCTTGGAACTATGGGCTATGATCCTGATACCCCTCTCTGGGATAAGGCTAGTTTCCCTGAACAGTGTAGTTTTGAGGGCTGTACTCTTTGACCTCACTTTGGGGTAACCAAATTAGGCTGTGTTTATCAGGATTCACTTAAAAGTTTTGCTCAAATTAAATAGGAATTCCACACTCCCTTTTTTGCTATCTACAACTTTGCCATGCATTATATGCCCAGTTTAGGGACTCTCATCCCTGTATCTTTGTTTCTCCTACTAAGATGCTGCTTCTCTCACTAGGGGGATGTAAGACTATACCTGTCCTCTATTCCACCCTAAATTCACAACAATCCCTGGAAGACTTATCAATGTCACTGAAACCTAAATGAGAGGAAAATGTGGGTTCCTTGAAAGAGGAACAATGGGCCCAGATGATTGCCTATACCTCAGATGCTAGGGCATGCATTAGATATCAACAAATACACTTCTACAGCATGTTCTTTATAGAAAATATTATACCCCACTCAGTCTCCACCATTCAGTCTCCTGTTGTCTGCAATATAGTGTCTACAATGTTGCTTATTGGCACCTATTGTGGGAATGTGAGGCAGTTGAACTGATCTGGTCCATGATTTGGAGTCTCTTGTGGTTTTACTTGGTGTTTCCCTGGAAGAGTTCTTTAATGTAATCACTCATGAAACTGTTTTTAAACTGCTGATATTGGCTAAAGTTATTATGGCTAGACAATGGCTTGGAAATATTCATCCTGAACATTATCAGTGGATTGCTTCAGTGATTGATATGATGAACCATGAGAGATATTTTTATACCACTAGGAAAGCCCTTGATAAATCTCACAAATTGTGGTCCTCATGGTATTTAACCTGATATGGTTAGAAGGTAGGTGATTGAGGGGATGGCCTTGTTTAACAGATTCTAGGGGCATACCCACACACCATTTTTCTTCCTTTGTTGATGAGCATGGTATTTTGCACTGTGCATGATGTATAATATGTGTGACAGGAACAGTATGAACATACCTGGCATGGATATAGAACAGCAGGGGTGCAGCTGGTAAGATTCCAGCCCAGATGTTCCATTTGGTCAAGTCTAAGAAACAGCAATCATGATTGCAGACACATGTCAGCTTGTTTTAAAAAGGTGTCAGACAGAATGAACATGGCTCCTGATGGTGAACTAGTCACTCAGGTTATAGGCCCAGGGGTGGCTACTGTTAGGGATCTGAATATCAGTGGTCTTGGGAGAATTGACACCACTGTCTGCAAAGATCTGCTGTGAACTGTTTTGTGACCTGTGACCTGCTGGTAACCACTGATGGTCAGTGTGTATACAGATTCCTTTCTTCCTCTGTTTGTAGGATACATTTAGACATACAGTAAAATTTAAATAACAGTGCAGTCATTTGTTGACTGTTTATCTTGAAGAAAATGCAAAATGTTTTCTGCTAAGTTATATTTAATTATAATATAGACAAACATAATATTTGTGAACAGCATAGATAAAACTGATGTAAAATTAATTATTTCTATGGTATAATATATTTTCTTCTATTAAATCCAACTTCTATACACTTATATAATCACTTTGTAACCTACAACATGGGTTAATTATGTTTGTGCTGCAACCTAGAACATGTTGCATTAGAAAGAATGTAATAAATAGGTTTTTCGCTCTTAATTACTTATTTGAGTTGAAAGAAACTGAATAATAAGCTTTAAATGAGTAAGTTATTTATAGTTTAATTTATACATCTGGATTTCAATACAAGATCTTGAAGGGTCTTGTAAAGAATGAGGTATACTGTGAAAGAATATTGAACTGCCTGTGATCAATAGTTTTGGATAACATTTTTACCTCAATACATTTGTTTGTTTGAAAGATTAGCCATGTTAGTCAGTGGGGTGTAGTTATCTAAGTTGACATACATAATGTTGACATTTTTGTCAATATGGTTGAAATGTCACCCTGCAGCATGTCAGCATACTTAACATGTTAACATTTATCCTATGGACACTGCTGAAACATAAACATGATAACATGTTGACAAAGCGTCCTTGGTAGTCTAGTGGTCGATTACCTGGTCATGATGGCTGCAGTGGCTCTGAGGGCAGTTTCCAGGTCTCAAATGACATGTGAGGAGCAGTTCTGTTGGATACATGTGATGAGTGGTGTTCCAGTGAGTATTCTCTCCAATCCCTTACCCCTAGCCCTCACCCTACTACCTTACCATTGCCCCTCTCCCCTATAGTCTAACCCTAACATCCCCATAGTGTTTAACCCCTACATTGACATTCTGTATACAGTATATTGGGATTTAACTTCTCAACATTACAGGTGTTACTGTAGAGAACAAGTTGACATTCTAAAGATGTTGTTGTGTTGCCTGTTGACATTTCAACAATGTCCACATCATAACACCTTACTGACAGCGCCTAAATAATGGATCAGTCTACCGAAATGCAACCGCACCTGAGCGCTGCCGAAAATAGGCACTGTGCGTGTGCCTATGGATACAGTAATTGAAAAGAAGGAAAAAAAAAAAGGAAAAAAAAATCGGCTGCGCTTAGGGTGCTTTACAAATGGGTATAAATCATGGAGAGTTGACAAACTTCTATGTAGAGTGGATTTATTATGATATAAAATACATCAACAACAAATAAAATAAATCATGTACAACATAATAAATAAATGACTATACTCTAAAACACCATTATATAAACACACAGTATCAATCGAGATCTATGTATAATGTTCCCCTGATTCAGGGTTAGGGATTGATACTTATTGACAATTGTCACAATGATGGAACTTAAGTAGTTACAATTTAACTCTGCAATGTATTATGGCTAGGAATAGATGGAAACAGCAAAGCTTTTTCTCCAATACTCGGAGACAGAAAGAAAGGGCCCAGCGGTCGGCAATGAAATAAATAGTATACAGTTTTACCTCTCCTATGGGCTGGTACGACCGAGCGTCCTCGGTACAGTCCTGTATTGAGCCCACCGAGTGATGTTTGAGGAGAGAGATTTTTTATGAAAAAGTATTTATCCAAAGATACTGTTTAAATTTGTAAGTCCCGGATGCAGGATAATTACCTGTGTTTTACCTAGGGCTGGTGGAAATCCTTTTAGTGCCCTGAGCATAGGTGTTAACACATCTTCCAGGACATCAAAGGATCACACGATGTCTCGCGGCTAGTTGCAGCCGTCAGATGCCGTTCTGACGGCTGCAACTAGCCGCGAGACATCGCCAGCTTTGACAGCCGTCCCCGGCAGTGGGAAAACTACAGCCCGTATTACCATCCTACAGCTATACCTGGTTGTGAGACAACGCCAGCCTGCATCATCTAAACGGCTATTTGGCCGTGGGACAGCGCTTCAGTCTCATATAAACCAGTGCAACGGCTCTGGTCAGTATCACACCTGTGAATCTTCACCGCAATTAACGGCAACAGCGTGTGATCCTTTGATGTCCTGGAAGATGTGTTAACACCTATGCTCAGTAGAGATGAGCGGGTTCGGTTTTACTCGGTTTTACTCGGTTCTCAAAACGGCATCTAATTGGCTCACGGATGTCACGTGTTTTGGATAGCCAATAAGATTCGGTTTTGAGAACCGAGTAAAACCGAGTAAAACCGAATCCGCTCATCTCTAACCATTGCTCAGGGCACTAAAAGGATTTCCACCAGCCCTAGGTAAAACACAGGTAATTATCCTGCATCCGGGACTTACAAATTTAAACAGTATCTTTGGATAAATACTTTTTCATAAAAAATCTCTCTCCTCAAACATCACTCGATGGGCTCAATACAGGACTGTACCGAGGACGCTCGGTCGTACCAGCCCATAGGAGAGGTAAAACTGTATACTATTTATTTCATTGCCGACCGCTGGGCCCTTTCTTTCTGTCTCCGAGTATTGGAGAAAAAGCTTTGCTGTTTCCATCTATTCCTAGCCATAATACATTGCAGTGTTAAATTGTAACTACTTAAGTTCCATCATTGTGACAATTGTCAATAAGTATCAATCCCTAACCCTGAATCAGGGGAACATTATACATAGATCTCGATTGATACTGTGTGTTTATATAATGGTGTTTTAGAGTATAGTCATTTATTTATTATGTTGTACATGATTTATTTTATTTGTTGTTGATGTATTTTATATCATAATAAATCCACTCTACATAGAAGTTTGTCAACTCTCCATGATTTATACCCATTTGTAAAGCACCCTAAGCGCAGCCGATTTTTTTTTTCCTTCTTTTCAATGTCCACATCATACCTGTCAACCATGTAAATGTTGACCTCACTGTATGACTGCATCCCAGTCAGAGTGCTATTTGGTTATTCATATTAGTCCTACTGTACCTGTCACAACCTTAATTGACCTGTAAAACTGTTCATGAAATATCCAGAATTTTAAATCTATACACTCTAATATAATCACATTCTTATCCCAATACTAAATTCAAAGCTCACATAAACAAGGATTTTATACCAAGGATCTACATTATGAGTCAACAAATGTATAGACAGGCATAGGTCCAAATACAATTTTACATGATTATACATTTTCTGTTAAAAATAAGTAAACTTGTGCCTTGGAAATTAAGTTTACCTGTTAACATAAATTACTTTTGCTAGGGACCGGAGAATACCTGTCTCTTCTCCCAATAAGTATCAGCTGTCCTTCATGATCTCAGAAAAGAAAAGATTGCATTATAACCCTATGTTTACAGTATTTCCGTGTACGTTTATCTAAAACATCCATAGGGCCGTATTCATGTTTGTATTGTAAGTAAAGTAAAAAAGCTAGTAACTTTGTGTCTGGGACAAACTATGCTGCCATGCAAGGGGAGCAAATACATTTATATTTTTTCTGTGCAGAGTAAATACTGGCTTCTTTTGCATGTACAGTACTGTAGCTAACACATGTTAAACAGCTTTATTTTACACTGCAATTTAGATTTTAGTTTGGACACATCCACCCAAATCTAAATCTACCTGCACATGTTACATCTGCCCAACCTGCAGTGCAACATGGTTTTGCCCATTTGCTTGCTTTTTTTGCTTTACTTACAAGCATGAATCAGGCCAATAGTGAACTAATTGATGTGTGGAAGACACAAGATTTTGAAGGCATAATATAAGGTACTGTAGGCCAGAGCAATTAACTGAATAGGGCTATTGTGAAGAGAGATTGTAAAATGTAAAAGTGGTGATCAAAGGTGCGGTGCATGAAATATTAAAAATATAGCATTATTATTGCTATATTTGTATTTGAGCTTTAATTAAAGAGTAGAATAGGAACTCGTTGAAAGTAAAGTGTAGGCTTATGCAGTTCATTTTGTTGTAAAGTTTTAATATTAATCTTAAGATTTTTTTTAACATAAATGTCACATATTAAAAGAAAATGTAAATGCATATTTTGGAAAATAGTATTATTATTATTATTATTATTATGTTTTCCTTTATTGAAGATACTTTAATTAAAGATTAGAATAGGAACTCGTTGAAAGTAAAGTGTAGGCTTATGCAGTTTATTTTGTTGTAAAGTTTTAATATTAATCTTAAGATTTTTTTAACATAAATGTCACATATTAAAAGAAAATGTAAATGCATATTTTGGAATATAGTATTATTATTATTATTATTATTATTATTATTATTATTATAATTATAATAATTATTATTATTATTATTATTATATTTTTCCTTTATTGAAGATACTTCATTAAAATGAGAAAACATTCTGTACAGTGAGTAGTTTAACATCATTTCCAAATTTATATCGGGCCCTTAATTGTTAATGGCTAAAACCAATAAACCAATATTACTTTACAGTACATTAATTTTTTTCAGCAATATTTTTATTGCAGCATGTCAATTACAAAAAAAAAAAATATATGACATGAAGTTTACAGTTAAAGGATTAGGACACTAAATACACTCATTGCAAGACTTTGGCCATAAAAGGTACAAGCTAAAATATAAATGTAAATTAGAATGTCCTTTAGAAAGTTATATATTAATGTGAAAACTTGCAGCAAAAATGTAATGAGAAAATAACTTTCACCAATACATATATTTACTAGTGTATGATTTATCTTACATAGAAAACACTGTAATGTACCATTTTGTATGGAGCTAAAGCCGCAGATGCACAGAAAATATAGGCCTGCCACATATCATTTTAATCAGCAGAGTCTGCTTGAGCATTCTATTCACATAGCGATGCAAATAAGATGCATTTTCTGCAAAAAAATATGCCAGACGCTAATGGATCTGTCAGATCACTTATACCAGGCAACTTCTGCTACATGGTGTGTGAGGCAAGATGGATGAGGAAACATCTGTAATATCTGATTATTTTATTGCCTCATTCTAATATTTACCAATTTCATTACTGTTCAGCAATTGCATATTGCTCAATCCAACAACAGGCAGCAGGACTTCCCTATCAGTCCAGCTCAGATTACAAACGTATGCATCTGTATACACACTGGTTTACCTCATACCTCACTAACCGCTCCTTCTCTGTGTCTGCCTCTGGAACCACCTCACACCCTTCCATCCTTCCTGTTGGTGTCCCTCAGAGTTCTGTCCTAGGCCCCCTTCTGTTCTCCCTCTACACCTCTTCCCTGGGTGCGCTCATTAACTCCTTTGGCCTTCAATACCACCTCTATGCTGATGACACACAACTCTACCTCTCCTCTCCTGATCTGTCCCCCTCTGTCCTCTCTCAGGTCTCCAGCTGCCTCTCTGCCATCTCCTCCTGGATGTCTGAGCGCTCTCTGAAGCTCAACATGGATAAAACTGAACTTATTATCTTTCCCCCAGCCAGAGCAACACCCCCTACAAACATCTCTATCACTGTTGACAACACTATCATCTCCCCCGTTCCCCAACTCCGCTGCCTGGGCGTCACTCTTGACTCCTCCCTCTCCTTTGCACCCTACATCCAAGCTCTGGCGCAATCTTGTCGGTTCCAGCTACGCAACATTGCTCGCATCAGGCCATTTCTCTCCCAGAGTGCAACTAAACTTATCATCCACTCACTGGTCATCTCACGACTTGACTACTGCAATGTGCTCCTCACTGGCCTCACTTGCTCCCACATCGCTCCCCTCCAATCTGTCCTCAACTCTGCAGCTAGGCTCATCTTCCTCTCCCGCCGTTCCACTTCTGCCACTCCCCTTCAACAAAATCTACACTGGCTCCCATTCCCCTACAGAATCCTCTTCAAACTCCTCACCCTCACATACAAGGCCATCTCTAATTCCACTGCTCCCTACATCTCCAACCTCCTCTCCCTTCATACTCCCTCCCGCCCACTACGGTCGGCTGATGACCGTCGCCTCTCCTCTGCCTTGGTCACTGCTTCCCATGCACGAGTTCAGGATTTTGCCCGTGCTGCACCCCTTCAGTGGAATGCGCTCCCCCGCTCCATTAGACTCTCCCCGACCTTGCAAAGCTTCAAACGGGCATTGAAAACCCACCTATTCATCAAAGCGTACCCCTCCAATGCATAACCTAGTCCTTAGGCTGCTCCTCCATCCCCCTGCTCCATGCCTTGGACATCTCTGCTTTGCTCGCATACCACCATCAGGCTTCTACCTGCTTGCACCTCATGTCATCTGTCTGTTGCCCCTCCCCACTAGATTGTTAGCTCTTCAGAGCAGGGCCCTCTTTCCTCTTGTCTAAAACCTCTTCTTGACACATTTCACTCAGCGACCATCTTTACCTGCTTTCTGTCCTGCTGGTAAAGGCTCATCTCTATTTATGGCCGCCAGCCCCAAGTAGTACAATGATTACTCCTTCGCTACTTACATCTAAGCTGTATTATGTTTTGAGAATTGTGTTGCTCTTTGTTACCTGCACTCCATTTTTGTTATTTATTTACTGTTATGCTAAGTTTTGTCTCCCTGTACTGTCCTTTGTACGGCGCTGCGAAACACTTGTGGCGCCCTATAAATAAAATGTAATAATAATAATAATAATAATAATCCCCGCCTCTCTAAGGTAAGTGGCAGGTTTATTAGACAGTGGGGCCTACCCCTTTTCCTTTGCTCAGCCAGTCATCTGACTTTGCACAAAAGAGTCATGCAGTGGCATAGGGGAAAACTCATTGCTGGGCTGGGCAGCAGTGTGCCCTCAGTTCCTAGGGACCCTGGTGCAAAGCACCTACTGCACCAATGGTAGTTATGCCTGCCTGGTGGGACATGGCATAGACAAGTTCCAGTGCTGGGAGCTGGGACTAGTGCCAACAATAACATACATACATACATACATACCGTATAATGAACTGATATATATACAGTATATATATATATATATATATATATATATATATATCAGCAATTATTCCCCACCTGTGCCCAGGTGATGTCAGGAACAAAGTAGAGGTGACACTCCACTGTCCTGTGATCAACAAAGCTTGTATTCCAACAGCATGATAAAACGGGAGAACAGTGCTCAACACAAAAGGTTACATCTTAACATGATGTTTCAAGGCTATACAGCCTTTTCTTCAGGTGAAGTAACCATTAGCAAGTGAAGCAAACATGAACCAAAAACCAAATGGGAAATGCTTACCTGTTAAATAGAAGCAAGTGAGGCATGAGAGGTGCTGCCGGGGTCTGAAACCGGGAGTTCTGGTAGGTACCGTGAGCGGCCCTCCAATGATGTGTCCATTGTCGAGCAACATGGGGGAACACTGTACAGGTGCCAGGAGGACCTGTCAGTGCATACAAAAGATAACACATTATTATTACAGCACTGTGTGTGCAGAACATATAGACCCAGCTGGTGATAAGCAGTTTAGGATAGTGGTCAGTGTACTAACTAAAAATAATGTCCTGGGCTTTGTTGTTTCCTGTGGGAAGGTGTTACTGAAGAAAACTTCTATATGTCTTTATGTAAACGTGTCCAGTAGGGTTGGAGGAAAACAATTTGTTCATTTTCAAAAATTTCCTGTACAATTGAGGAAGGTAAATGTGAACACTTTTGCTGTGTAAACTACATAGATATTTTACTTCTGTGTGATAAATATATCAAAGAAGTAATGCAAATTACCAGTTCATGTGTAATGTGAGTTGTGTTTACATTTTGGTATAGCTGGTCTGATTGGCATACAAGGCTAACTATGGAAAGATTACAACATGCTGTATTGTATTCTCTGACTATATATAAAGGGCCTGTGTGCCCTGAGTTTTGAGTAGATATACCTTCTGTGCCAAAAAGATGTGTTGTATTGTTGTGAACATCTGCATGCTGTACCAAATAAGAAAAGTCTTTTTAAGACTATTTGAGCAATAAACATCTTGCCTTTAAAATAACTACATCTGAATTCCTGTGAACAGCAGCATTGTGCCACATGCAATTCTGTTCTCTGGCTGTTTTGGGTTGATTCCAGTGTCTCCCAGCTATGCCCTGTGCCAGCTATCATGCAGGGCCTGGTCTATAGTGAGTGACCAGTAGGAACCAGCCAACAACCAACCAGGTAGTGTGGCTACAGCTTTTCTATGCATACACAGCACAATTGTTTCCAAGAATTGGATCAAATGAACCAGGTGGTGGCAGCAAGGTACACACCCACTGCACAGTGTATGGAGTCAGTAAAAAGCAGCTACTGGTGGTAAAAGGGAATACCCGATTGTCCCAGGTCCCATGAGACCCAAACATGTCTCTGATCGCTTGGTGCAAGCAGCAAGGTGCATCCGGTCACAAATATTGGTGGCATAGCAGTGGGCTAATCCCAGGTGGCTCCTCATTCACCAGATTGGAGAAGCTGAGTTACTCAGCAGTATAGTAACTACAGTGCAGGGGAAAGCACAGGATAGCTGACTACAGAAGACTGTCCAAGGATAATATTACAATAGTGTGTCAAGAAAAGGGAGTGGAGAATCCTTTCAATGCATTCAAAAGTGTCATGAGAGCAGTGCTCATGAGCTGGGCCGATTCACATCAGACAGAGAAGGGAAGTTCTGACATCAGCAGCTCCCAAGAGGACAGCCTAACAGTTGACCTTCATCAGGACCTGGTGAGATATCCAAGCCCTGTCCCTTTTCTGAGCAGCATATTTCCTAACATTTCCCAGCATGGCAGGATTCCCAACATCCAGTGGTGGCAGAATGGACACCCTAGCGGATCGGCTAGCAGAATTGGGAGAAAGGGTAAAGGAGTAAGAATGCATGATCATTATTGGCGAGATGAATGGGCACCCCCAGAACTGTTGCCAGCTGCTGTACCAAGGTCAGGGTGTATACAGTTTTCCAAGCATGCAGATAGTGATGGGGATAGTGATGGGGACATTGTAGGACATTTACAAATTTGTGAAAGTTCTTGCAAACTCCATGTATTTGCCTAAGCAGGAGTGGGTAAAAGGTAAGACACCTAGTGTGGAGAGCTACTTGAGGCCTATAAAGGAGTGGACACTGAGGACTGTGGAGATTATGATGAAGGAGGAAGAGACCTTCAGCACTGATATTTTATCACTCATGAAACATACAGGAAAAAGTTCCAGGACTTGCCCAAGAACCTTAACAGATGAGCAGTTTGCCTCCCAGCTGCAGCAGCACATGGTGAAGTGGGTGAAAGGATCGGGAGTCATCACATGGAATGCACTGATCAACCTGATTTTGCCAGGAGCAGATATATTGCAAGTGCACCACATTGGTGAAGGAGTAGGTGCTAGACCAGGGACCATACAGCTTAAAAGATGGCAGCCCTGCTAGCCAACAAGTATGTGGCAATTCAGTCACACAGGCAGAAGCAGCTAACTAGCAGCTAACCCCAAAAGACTGTGCAGCCAGGAGGGCACGCCTCTTCTGTTCATTGCTCCCCAAAACAAGCATCTTTCAACCCATGTGCTGTTGCCAGCAACCACTTTGCTCTGTCCCTGAAAGTAATCAGAAATGACTCAAGCACTAGTTGGACAAGAAGTGCTTATGGCTTTGGGAAAATCTGAGGATAAACTGTCCCATGCACCTAGCACCCCAGACTTGTATCCCAAATCTAAGTGCTAGAGTCAGGCTTGTTTGTTTAACCTGTGGAGGCATGCACAAAGATACTGTTCCCACTCTAGTCAGTCCAATTAAGTGTGGAGAGGAGCAGGTGGACTCTGCAGAGAGAGTCACCTGCATGGCCTAGAGGCCCCAACAAAATATGTGGCAGTACCTGCAGCTGGTCCAAGTGGAGCCCTTGTATGGAGAAAGTATAAGAGACTGGAACTTCAATCACTGGAGTGAGAAGTGTCTATGGCAAGAGTCTACCTGGACTGGGAAGATGGCCAAGAGTTGTGAGATGTTGCTGTCATAGATGGTTTCCCAACTGATGTTATCCTAAGAAATTATCTCAGAGGTGTAATCTTTACTACTTTTGCTGATGCCATTATCCAAAGTCAAGTTCCCTGACTGCAGTAAACACCATCTGCACCAGCACAGCCTATCCCAGAGGAAACACCTGTTAGGCGCCGGGGTCCGCGCGGCCGTGCGGCCCGGCGCCTAGCAACCAGAGACGCCGGGCGCACAGAGCCGCTCAGACCCTAGCAACAGGAACGCCACGGTCAGACTGCATTCCCTGTTGCTGGGTCTTAATTAATCAGTGCCTGTGTGTTCTGGCCATGCAGCATGCAGCTGCACGGCATCATCATGTAATTACCCTGTCTGGATCAGGATTGGAGGGCTCTCAAATATAAGCACTCCCAGGACTTCTCACAGACGCCGGTGATAGCTTCCTGTTTGCCTGTGTCTGCTGCAGAGAAAGTTCCCAGTCCCGGTCTATCCGTTTGTTCCTGTTATCAGTGATCCTGTACTCGGAAGTTACCATCTATTCCTGGAGTCTGACCGAGCACCTTTAACATCTGGTGGTGTTCGTGAGTCGCGGCGCAGCCGTGTGTTGCGGCTTGTCCGCTATAATTTATTATTTTGTTTATATTGAGTTCTGGAGCTTTGCGGAGGATTCCGCTTCCACAAGATCCACTCTGGTGTCCAGCGGTGCCGGATAGGAGTGTCGGATCTGTGGATCTTTGGTTGTCCTTTTCCCTGGCGGCTAATCCGCACATACCTTTTGATTTAGTTAAGTTAGCTTGTAACCCCTGGCTTGGTTGCTTAGTCAGAGGGCCCCTTGTTATCACCCTGTCTCGGACTTCCCCTTGTCTCCCATTAAGACCTGCGGGGGCATCGGGGTTGGGCAGACATAATCCGCCCTTCGAACGCGGCTGCCATGGGCTCAAGCAACCATAGTCTCGCAGGGGATTTCTGATAACACGGGCGAGACAACGGAGTTAGGGCGCCAGGGGTTACTAGGCTCTCCAGCTCCCACAACCTGTATATGGTTCCTGTACTCAGATCCCTGCCATAAGATCTTCTCCAGTCTGGAGTACAGGAATCGTAACATTATCACCGGCCAGACAAAAGAAAAAATTTCAACAGGAGTTAATTTTTTCACTTATCCAGTTGGGAGAATTTTGTCGGCCTCATGAATCCCACCGGTGTTGGGCCAAATCCTGGCCAGTTTCTGGTTAGTCAGATTCAGGAACTTACCCAGATGGTTCAGGATCTGTCCCTCCGGGTGAGCTCACAGGAAGATCTGTTACGGACTTCCCCGAGGGTCATCCCTGAACCAAAAATGCATCTGCCTGACCGTTTTTCTGGGGATAGAAAACAGTTTTTTAATTTTAAAGAGTCTTGTAAACTGTATTTTCGTTTAAGACCAGTCTCCTCAGGTACGGAGGCTAAGCGGGTTGGAATTATAATTTCTCTGCTTCAGGGGGATCCTCAGACCTGGGCTTTTGGTTTAAAGACAGACGATCCGGCCTTATCGTCTGTAGACGCCTTTTTAAAATCTTTAGGGCTATTGTATGACGACCCTGATAGAGAGGCGTCCGCAGAAAGTCAGTTGCGTGCTCTAAGACAGGGTAGGAATCCTGCAGAGAATTATTGTACGGAGTTTCGCCGTTGGTCGAACGACTGTGGCTGGAATGACCCTGCCCTGCGCAGTCAGTTTCGCCTCGGCTTATCTGAATCTATAAAAGACAGCCTCCTTCAGTATCCCGCTCCTGAGACCCTTGATAAACTCATGGAGCTCTCTATTAAAATAGATCGTCGGCTCAGAGAGCGGAGGACTGAAAAAGGGGCATCTGTAGTTTCTTTTCCCTGTGTTCCTTCCGTTCCTGTAGACATGGGGGAGCCTATGCAGATTGGTCTCTCCAAATTGTCTCCGGAAGAAAGAACCAGGAGGCAAAATTCTGGTCTGTGTTTGTACTGCGGAGGTAAGGGACATTTTGCCCGTAGTTGCCCAAACAAGTCGGGAAACTTCCTGACCAAGTGAATAGTGAGGGGGTTCACTTTGGTCTACAGCTCATCTCCTCAAATAATTCACTGTTGGTTCCTGCTAAAGTTTCTTATGACAGCCTCTGTTCCTCGGTCTCTGCTTTTGTGGACAGTGGAGCTGCAGGAAACTTTATGGACTTAACATGGGCCAAGGCCTTAGGTATTCCTCAGCTAACCTTAGGTAGGTGTATCACCATGCATGGTTTAGATGGGAGTCCCTTATCCAATGGGGTTATTTCTCTATGTACACCTCCAGTTTTGCTCTCGGTGGGAGCTCTACATTCTGAAAAGATTGAGTTTTTTCTTACCCATTGTCCAGCAGTTCCTGTGGTTCTGGGTCACCCTTGGCTGGCCTTTCATAATCCCATCATTGATTGGCAGTCTGGGGAGATCCTACAATGGGGTACCATCTGTGATAAAGAATGTATTACACTTCCCATTCGAGTAGCTGCTGCCAGCTCTGCACATATTCCTGGAGAATACCAGGATTTTTTGGATGTGTTTTCCAAGGGCAATGCTGATATTTTGCCTCCCCATAGGCCTTATGATTGTACCATTGAGTTAATTCCTGGTGCCACGTTGCCTAAGGGAAGGTTATATGCATTGTCTGGTCCTGAAACGGTGGCCATGAATGAGTATGTGAAAGAAAGTCTTGAGAAAGGGTTTATCAGGCCATCTAAATCCCCTTTAAGTGCAGGTTTCTTCTTCGTAGAGAAGAAGGATGGTTCCCTCAGACCCTGCATTGACTTTCGAGCCTTGAATAAGATCTCAGTAAAAAATACTTACCCCCTGCCGCTGATCTCTGTCCTCTTTGATCAGCTACGTTCGGCTGTTATTTTTTCTAAGATTGACCTGAGAGGAGCATATAATCTCATTAGAATCAGGTCAGGGGATGAGTGGAAAACGGCATTCAGTACTCAATCAGGCCACTATGAGTATCTGGTCATGCCATTCGGCCTATCTAACGCTCCGGCAGTCTTTCAGGATCTCATTAATGATGTGCTCCGTGAGTTTCTGGGAAGATTCGTCGTGGTCTATTTAGACGACATTTTGATATATTCTGACTCTGTAGAACAACATGTTACCCAGGTGCGTCAGGTGCTTAAGAAATTACGTGAAAATCACTTGTATGCCAAACCGGAGAAGTGTGAATTTCACGTCACAGAGGTATCCTTTTTAGGGTACATTATTTCCCCTCGGGGATTCCGAATGGAACCTAAGAAGCTCCAAGCCATCCTGAGTTGGGCGCAACCCACTAACTTAAAAGCAATTCAGCGCTTTTTAGGGTTTGCAAACTACTATAGAAGGTTTATTCACTCTTTCTCTGACCTAGTTGCTCCCATTGTGGCGCTCACTAAGAAGGGAGCGGATCCTACCAATTGGTCATGTGAAGCTAAAGCATCTTTTCAGGCCTTGAAACAAGCCTTTGTCTCAGCCCCTGTCCTTAGACATCCCAACCCAGAATTGCCTTTCATCGTTGAGGTAGATGCCTCGGAGGTTGGTGTAGGGGCTATCCTTTCTCAGAAGGATCCAGATTCCCTTGAGTTACATCCTTGTGCCTTTATGTCCAGGAAATTCTCGTCTGCTGAATCCAACTACGATGTTGGTAATCGGGAGTTGCTGGCTATTAAATGGGCTTTTGAGGAGTGGAGACATTGGCTTGAAGGAGCGACCCATACCATTTCAGTTTTGACTGATCACAAAAATCTTCAATACATTGAATCAGCTAAGCGATTGAATGCCCGACAGGCTCGTTGGGCTTTATTTTTTACTCGTTTCAAATTCATTATCACCTTCAGACCTGGTTCCAAGAATACCAAGGCAGATGCCCTCTCACGCAGTTTTCTTCCCGTTCAAGACAACAGTCCTGTTACTCCCATACTTCCGCCTTCAGTCATTCAGGCAGGTCTCACACAGGATGTTTTCTCTCAATTGAAGCTGCTTCAACATCAAGCTCCGGGAAATACTCCTGCTGGTCGTCTTTTTGTTCCTGAGTTTTTGAGAGCAACTGTTTTGGAGGAATTTCATGATAGCAAAGTTGCAGGGCATCTGGGAGTCGCTAAAACTTTGGAATTGGTATCCCGCTCAGTGTGGTGGCCTGGTCTTTCTAAAGACATTAAAGAATTTGTTTTTTCGTGTCAGGTCTGTGCACAGCATAAAGTTCCTCGCTCTTTACCTATTGGTCAACTTATGCCATTGAATGTTCCTCTTAGACCATGGTCGCATATCTCCATGGATTTTGTGGTGGATCTCCCTCTGTCAGCTGGATGCACAGTCATATGGGTGGTAGTGGACCGTTTTAGTAAGATGGCTCATTTTGTTGGTCTTCCCCGATTGCCATCTGCCCAGGGATTGGCAGTCTTGTTTCTCCGTCATGTTTTCAGACTCCATGGGTTACCCACTGATATTGTTTCTGACAGGGGTCCACAATTCATTGCACAATTTTGGAAGTCTTTTTGTGCTTCGTTAAAGATGAAATTATCATTAACCTCCGGTTATCATCCACAATCAAATGGACAGACTGAGCGAGTGAACCAATCCCTAAAACAATATTTACGTTTGTACTCGGCCAAACTCCAAAATGACTGGTCTGAGTTTCTTCCATTGGCAGAGTTTGCTTATAATAATGCCTGTCATTCCTCCACCAATGTATCTCCATTTTTTGCAGTTTTTGGTTTCCACCCCAGAGCTAATTCATTTTTCCAACATTCCTCTGTCTCCTCTCTGGCCCTGACCTCTCATCTTAAACTTATTTGGAAAAGAGTGCACATTGCTCTCAGAAAAGCAGCTTTCAGGGAAAAAAAAATTTCTGACAGGCTCCGGCGGCCGTGCACTTTTAAAGTAGGAGACAGGGTGTGGCTGTCGACTCGCAATATCAAACTTCGACAAACCTCAGCCAGATTGGGTCCTAGATTTATTGGACCATTTCTCATTATCAAGAAAGTCAATCCAGTTGCTTTCCGGTTACAGCTACCAAAAACTTTACGGATCGGAAATACCTTCCATTGCTCTTTGCTCAAACCATATGTTTCATCTAGCAGATTTCCTCGTAAAAAACCTCAGGGGAGATCACCAGTTAATGTACAGGGTCAGCAGGAGTTCGTGGTTGAGAAGGTTCTCGATTCCAGGTTGTCCCGGGGTCGGCTCTATTTTTTGGTGCATTGGAGAGGTTATGGTCCTGAGGAAAGGTCGTGGGTCCTAGATGAGGACCTTCATGCCCCAAGACTCAAAAGGGCATTTTTTCAAGAATTTCCTCAGAAACCCGGATTTAGGGGTTCCTTGACCCCTCCTCAAGGGGGGGGTACTGTTAGGCGCCGGGGTCCGCGCGGCCGTGCGGCCCGGCGCCTAGCAACCAGAGACGCCGGGCGCACAGAGCCGCTCAGACCCTAGCAACAGGAACGCCACGGTCAGACTGCATTCCCTGTTGCTGGGTCTTAATTAATCAGTGCCTGTGTGTTCTGGCCATGCAGCATGCAGCTGCACGGCATCATCATGTAATTACCCTGTCTGGATCAGGATTGGAGGGCTCTCAAATATAAGCACTCCCAGGACTTCTCACAGACGCCGGTGATAGCTTCCTGTTTGCCTGTGTCTGCTGCAGAGAAAGTTCCCAGTCCCGGTCTATCCGTTTGTTCCTGTTATCAGTGATCCTGTACTCGGAAGTTACCATCTATTCCTGGAGTCTGACCGAGCACCTTTAACATCTGGTGGTGTTCGTGAGTCGCGGCGCAGCCGTGTGTTGCGGCTTGTCCGCTATAATTTATTATTTTGTTTATATTGAGTTCTGGAGCTTTGCGGAGGATTCCGCTTCCACAAGATCCACTCTGGTGTCCAGCGGTGCCGGATAGGAGTGTCGGATCTGTGGATCTTTGGTTGTCCTTTTCCCTGGCGGCTAATCCGCACATACCTTTTGATTTAGTTAAGTTAGCTTGTAACCCCTGGCTTGGTTGCTTAGTCAGAGGGCCCCTTGTTATCACCCTGTCTCGGACTTCCCCTTGTCTCCCATTAAGACCTGCGGGGGCATCGGGGTTGGGCAGACATAATCCGCCCTTCGAACGCGGCTGCCATGGGCTCAAGCAACCATAGTCTCGCAGGGGATTTCTGATAACACGGGCGAGACAACGGAGTTAGGGCGCCAGGGGTTACTAGGCTCTCCAGCTCCCACAACCTGTATATGGTTCCTGTACTCAGATCCCTGCCATAAGATCTTCTCCAGTCTGGAGTACAGGAATCGTAACAACACCACAGTGGCTAGACACTTGCCAGTACATCCAACCACAGCATCAATCAGCCCAGAGGAAAAGATTACAGTGGCTAGATCAGCACATCTACCCAGCATGCTTTTTGCCACTGGTATGCCTAAGTCTCCTAGCAATGCAGAAGATGTTGAGTCCAGCTTATTGGAACCTGTGGGGGTGTCCAGTGATGCTTCTGTTCCTAGTGGTTGCCAATCCCGGCGGTGAGTATTAGTGACCACACAGACCTTTCTATGACTGATCCCAACCAGACTGACCCTAGCAATACCAACCTAGATCCCCCTGTAGAGTGTTCTTATTTAGAATAAATTGAGGGCCACAGGTAGGAGTTTAGCGATGCTCCTCTCTCTGGTCTGTCCCCGGCAGGTATAAGGCACCAAGCTGGCAGTGGCATTGAAAGTATGGGGGCAGGAAGTGTGACCTGGAGGCAAGAATCACTGTACAGGATAACCCAGAAAGAGCATGTGCTGCTATGGAATGTCAGATAATGTCTAGACTAACTGCAAGACTTGTAATATGTGTTGGAAGATTTGGCACCCCAGTTTTTATGTTTACTCCAGGTCCCTGTAGAAACCTTACAGCAAGTGGATGTGGACATACTGTAGCAGGTCACCTATCTGTGCACACAACATCAGGGAAGACACACAGCTGTCACGAACCGGTCTCTCACCTTTGCGGGTTCTGGGGTTCATCCGTTGCCAGTGCGGTTGCTCGCGGTGCTGTGCGCCCGTGTGGGGACACGGCGTGATCAATGGCACAGGTAATGCAGAGTCTGGGAACTGTGAGTGCGGGGACCAAATGGCCTAAGGCACTGCGGTGTGTCTGCTGTATAGGAGGTGGCCATGTTGGAGACCAAATAGCTAATACTGAGCACTTGTGAAAACACCTGTGGGCAGGTGTAAGCCAATCCCGTGCTTGTGCTGCCTTTAAGTAGGCTGGGATTATGTTACTCTGGGCCAGTGCTTTGTTGTATCAAAGCTGTGCTCTAGCTCTGAGCTCTCTCCGTGCATTCCTGTGTGATTCCCGTGGTCCAGATATCGCCTCCGTTCCCAGAGGTCCGTCTGCAGCCTTCACTGCTGAAAGATCCACCGGCTCTCCGCTGTGCTGTCAGTTAATTACACTCCTATTGGAAATAGTTGGATTCCCAGTGTCCTGCATGAGGTTACCTTGTCAGTCTGCCTATCATTCAAAGTCTGGAGGATTCTGTTTCTCTCAGCTGTTCGTTTGTTCAACTCTGCATTTAACCCATTCATCACCTTGTCTTCTACTACAGTTTCACAGTGATCTCCGGAACCCGCAAGTAACCCAATTCAGTACTTTTATTTGCTATGTTGTCATTACAAGGATAATTCATCACAGTTTCTCAGTTAACCCTCAAAACTCCATTGCAAATTCTTACAGTTAATTCACCATGTCTGCATTAACCAGTTAAACACAATCTGCAGTTCAGCATCAAAGCTTGTTTATATTTGGACAATTCAACATTTATTCTTCAGCTTGTTTTTGCATATGTTTCCATGAACATTTCTTTTATTTATTTTTGAGTTTTCTCTTGCATATTATTTCTGCCATTCTTGCAATATTTCAGTATAATGATGATTAACAACTAGTCATTTAACTCCTTACTGAATTGTTATTTAATAAATATATGAAGCGGAACTTTCTTCGTCCTCCCTGCTTTCTTCATACCCCAGCACCTACACCTGTGGTTGGTTCCGGGTTAACGGATTCACAAAAACACCCGGGCCTGACAGTAAGCACTGGCCACATGGATCCGTCAAGTGACCAATTCGCAGGAGGCGGTGCTACGTCAGATATCCTTTCCCGTCTGGAAAACCAGGAGTCTATACAGACACAAATAGTGCAGTTTATGCAAACTATGGCAGACCGTTTAGAGACTCTTCATACAGCTATTAAAACGTCTCAAGTTCAGATTCCAACTCCGGTTGTCCCAGTTACCACTACAGCTTCTCCTGTGATGCTGCCTACGTCCCGCTCGCAGTTACCCTCTCCAAGTAAGTTTGACGGGACTCCAAAACTTTGCAGAGGATTCCTGAATCAATACGAGATCCAGTTCGAACTGATGTCCGCCAGTTTCCCATCAGCTCGTTCTAAGGTCGCATATATTATTGCCCTCCTCTCTGGTCAGGCTCTGGAGTGGGCATCACCATTATGGGAGAGAGGTGATCCTATCCTCTCTAATTACAAAGAGTTTGTATCTTCCTTCCGGAGAATCTTTGACGAACCAGGCAGGACCACCTCAGCATCCTTGGAGATTCTCCGTCTACGTCAAGGTTTACGTCCTGTCAGTCAATATATTATTCAGTTTCGCACGTTGTCTTCAGAGTTAAACTGGAATGAGGAGGCCCTGATCGCCGCGTTTTGGAATGGACTTTCAGAGAGAATCAAGGATGATTTAACTATCCGGGACGTGCCAACTAAACTGGATGAATTGATTTCTCTCTGTAACAAACTTGACCTACGCTACAGGGAGCGATGTTTAGAGAAATCCAGGGCAGAGAGATCCAGTCCACGTTATCATCCTAGGCCTCGACAAGACTCTTCTTCACAGTCTCCGGTAACGACAGAAGAACCTATGCAGATTGGGCGCTCTCGCCTCACAGAAGAGGAACGACTTCGTCGTCGACAGGGTAACCTCTGCATGTACTGTGGGTCCTCCGAACACTTAGTTAAATTCTGCAAACTCCGACCGGGAAACTCTCGCTCCTAGCTTATTCAAGAGAGGTTAAGCTAGGAGTTACTCTAGAATCACATTCTGGGAAAGAGCCGACCTTGTCTATTCAATTAGAAGTTCCAAGTTCTACAGTGAAAGTTTCAGCTCTCCTAGATTCCGGGGCAGCCGAGAACTTCATCTCCTCAGCCTTTGTCATGCGGTCTATAGTTCAAACCATGCCTCTGGAAGCAGCAGTTGCCGTTACAGCAGTGGATGGAAGTCGAATTCCAGATGGTATAATTACTCATCGAACCGTATGTCTCAAGATGAAAGTTGGTGTGCTCCATTCCGAATACCTCTCCTTCTACGTGATTCCCAAAGCCTCTCAAGATGTGATACTTGGTTTACCTTGGCTGCAGAAACATAATCCTCAACTCAATTGGCAAACCATGGAAGTCCTTTCGTGGGGTAAATCTTGTACCAAGGACTGTTTAGCCTCTATTGTACCTCTCCGGTCAATTAGTCTTCCCGACCTACCTCCGGTGTATCAATCTTTTGCAGATGTTTTCAGTAAACAAGCAGCAGACTCTCTACCTCCTCACCGCGAATGGGACTGCCCAATCGTCCTGGTTCCAGGCAAAACCCCTCCTAGGGGACGAATTTATCCGCTATCCATCCCAGAGACGCAAGCTATGTCTGACTATATACAGGAAAATCTAATCAAAGGATTTATCAGACCATCTTCTTCACCTGCAGGAGCCGGATTCTTTTTCGTTAAGAAGAAGGACGGTGGGTTACGACCATGCATAGATTACCGTGGACTCAATGAGATCACTGTGAAAAACAAGTATCCATTACCCTTAATTCCAGAATTATTTGACCGGGTAAAGGGAGCTACTGTGTTTACAAAACTGGATCTCCGAGGGGCCTACAATTTAATCCGCATCCGTGCAGGGGACGAGTGGAAGACTGCTTTTAATACCCGGGATGGGCATTACGAATACCTCGTAATGCCCTTTGGTCTTTGTAATGCACCTGCAGTTTTTCAAAGCTATGTGAATGAACTTTTTCGTGATCTTCTCTACAAGTGTCTAGTAGTGTACCTGGATGATATCCTAATATTCTCTAAGGATCTAAAGTCTCACCGTCACCAAGTTAAAGAGGTACTGACACGTCTGAGGAAAAATCAACTTTATTGTAAGTTAGAGAAGTGCACTTTTGAAGTATCTTCCATACCGTTCCTTGGTTACATCATTTCGGGATCAGAGCTATGTATGGATCCAGGTAAGGTACAAGCTATCCGAGATTGGTCCACTCCTTCAATTCTCAAGGGGATTCAGCGATTTCTTGGCTTTGCGAATTTCTATAGGAGATTCATCAAGAATTATTCTACGTTAGCTGCTCCCATCACAGCCTTAACTCGCAAGGGAGCAAATCCTATGAACTGGTCTTCTGAAGCAATCAAAGCCTTCTCTGATTTAAAGCAAGCCTTTGTGTCAGCCCCCATTCTTCGACAGCCTGATTTGAATCGTCCCTTTCTACTAGAGGTGGATGCATCTACAGAAGCAGTAGGAGCTGTGTTGTCACAAGTCTTTGAAGATAAAAAGGTCCATCCCTGTGGATATTTCTCCCGTAAGTTCCTCCCGGCAGAACGTAATTATGCAATCGGTGAGCAAGAGTTACTTGCCATCAAGTTGGCATTTGAGGAGTGGAGATACCTTCTAGAAGGAGCACAACATCGCATTACAGTTTATACTGATCATAAGAATCTTCTGTATCTGCAGTCAGCTCAGTGTTTGAATCCATGACAAGCTCGATGGGCGCTTTTCTTCTCACGATTTGATTTCAAACTCACCTATCGTCCAGGGTCTCAGAACAAAAAGGCAGATGCCCTTTCCCGGTCCTTTGCTTCTTCTGAATTAAATGATGCTACCACGAATCAAGCCATTGTGAATCCTACGTCCTTTTTAATGACTCGAACCTCTCCAGTTCCTCCGCTTGGCAAGACCTTTGTCGCCACAAGTCTTCGAAAACGGCTGCTTACCTGGGCTCACTCCTCTTCCTTCATGGGTCATCCTGGGGTTCTAAAGACTCTCAAATTTATTCAACAGTCTTATTGGTGGCCACATCTCAAAGCCGATGTCCAAGAGTTTATAGCAGCATGTCCTAAATGTGCCCAACATAAGAGTCCAAGAAGTTCTCCACCAGGTCTATTACATCCACTATCCATACCCAAACAACCATGGACTCATATCTCAATGGATTTCGTGACCGATCTACCTCCATCAAAAGGGCGAAATACCATTTGGGTGATAGTGGATCGATTTTCGAAAATGGCACATTTCATTCCATTAACTGGGTTACCATCAGCCCCTTTACTAGCCAGATTTTTCATCTCTGAAATCTTCAAGTTGCATGGCCTTCCTCGAGAAATTATCTCTGTTCGGGGAACACAGTTTGTGGCCAAGTTTTGGAGGTCGCTTTGTTCATCTTTAAATGTCAAGTTGAACTTTTCTTCTGCATATCATCCTCAGTCAGATGGACAAACTGAGAGAGTCAACCAAGACCTTGAAACATTTCTCCGGCTATATATATCGTCCTCACAAGATGACTGGGTTGACTACCTTCCATTGGCAGAATTTGCTCATAATAATCTCTTCCATTCATCTTCAGAATCTACGCCCTTTTATATTAACTTCGGCTTTCATCCTCGTGTGCCAGAGTTCCATCCATTGCCAGCCCTAGAGGTTCCAGCGGCAGATCAAGAGCTTCAACGTCTATCTAGCATCTGGAGTTGTGTACGTAAGTCCTTGGTCAAAACTTCCGCTCGTTATAAATCTTTTGCAGATAGAAAACGTAAAGCTGTACCGAATTACAAAGTGGGAGACCAAGTTTGGATTTCTACGCGCAATCTCAAGTTCAAAGTTCCTTCTAAGAAATTTGCTCCCAGGTTTATTGGTCCATTTCCCATTGTAAAGGTACTCAACCCTGTGTCATACAAAGTCAAGTTGCCACCGTCTTTGAGAATTCCTAACGCCTTTCATACATCTTTACTGAAGCCTTTGATTCTCAATAAGTTCCGTACTACCCAGTCCAAACCTCCTAAAGTTCACTCTTTGCAGAATGAGGAATTTGAAGTTAAAGAGATTGTGGACTCACGTTCCCGATATGGACGTTTACAGTTTCTGGTCGACTGGAAGGGTTACGGTCCGGAGGAGAGATCCTGGGTTTTCTCTGAAGATGTTCATGCTCCAAGACTGGTACAGAAATACTTCGCCAAAAATCCTGACAAGGTTCAAAGGTGTTCGGAGACCACCCGTAGAAGAGGGGGTACTGTCACGAACCGGTCTCTCACCTTTGCGGGTTCTGGGGTTCATCCGTTGCCAGTGCGGTTGCTCGCGGTGCTGTGCGCCCGTGTGGGGACACGGCGTGATCAATGGCACAGGTAATGCAGAGTCTGGGAACTGTGAGTGCGGGGACCAAATGGCCTAAGGCACTGCGGTGTGTCTGCTGTATAGGAGGTGGCCATGTTGGAGACCAAATAGCTAATACTGAGCACTTGTGAAAACACCTGTGGGCAGGTGTAAGCCAATCCCGTGCTTGTGCTGCCTTTAAGTAGGCTGGGATTATGTTACTCTGGGCCAGTGCTTTGTTGTATCAAAGCTGTGCTCTAGCTCTGAGCTCTCTCCGTGCATTCCTGTGTGATTCCCGTGGTCCAGATATCGCCTCCGTTCCCAGAGGTCCGTCTGCAGCCTTCACTGCTGAAAGATCCACCGGCTCTCCGCTGTGCTGTCAGTTAATTGCACTCCTATTGGAAATAGTTGGATTCCCAGTGTCCTGCATGAGGTTACCTTGTCAGTCTGCCTATCATTCAAAGTCTGGAGGATTCTGTTTCTCTCAGCTGTTCGTTTGTTCAACTCTGCATTTAACCCATTCATCACCTTGTCTTCTACTACAGTTTCACAGTGATCTCCGGAACCCGCAAGTAACCCAATTCAGTACTTTTATTTGCTATGTTGTCATTACAAGGATAATTCATCACAGTTTCTCAGTTAACCCTCAAAACTCCATTGCAAATTCTTACAGTTAATTCACCATGTCTGCATTACCCAGTTAAACACAATCTGCAGTTCAGCATCAAAGCTTGTTTATATTTGGACAATTCAACATTTATTCTTCAGCTTGTTTTTGCATATGTTTCCATGAACATTTCTTTTATTTATTTTTGAGTTTTCTCTTGCATATTATTTCTGCCATTCTTGCAATATTTCAGTATAATGATGATTAACAACTAGTCATTTAACTCCTTACTGAATTGTTATTTAATAAATATATGAAGCGGAACTTTCTTAGTCCTCCCTGCTTTCTTCATACCCCAGCACCTACACCTGTGGTTGGTTCCGGGTTAACGGATTCACAAAAACACCCGGGCCTGACAACAGCCTTCCTGTGGAGCATGCCACATGGGATCCAGAGGCTTGTGCTCTGTCCACCATCATGGTGTAAAAGGTAGCAGATGAGGTGGTAAGAGTAGACTTAGGTAACAAGGTTGGTTCCCCAGGTCATTGGTCATTAGAGGAGGATTGGAGGGCAGGTCTGGCAAATAGGGCAGATGGATGTCAGATAGAAATAACAGAGGTGCAGTACCTGGGGTATACCAGCAGGGGTAGAGGCAACCAGAGGCTGTCCCCAGCCCACAACCCTCAGACAGGCACTAACCTTTGAAGCTGAAGTGCCCTACTGATGAGTTGTCAATAACATTAGTTCTGTAGAGACATCCTTTACAGATTTGACTAGTAAGGGTCTTCACAAGTCTGGTTCCAAGAGAGGCCTTGAAAAAGAGAGAACCACTCTTGAAACGTGTCAGCCATAGGAGGTACTGCCTGTGGGGACTCTGCAAATCCTCCACAGAGGAAGGTACAACCCTAACATTATTATTTTTTTTGACATTTAGCCTCTCGAGTAACCAGACCTACCTGGCTATTTGTTACAGTTTGGGTCAGCACATTGTCTCTGAGTGGAGGTGTGGCCCCCACTGGTCATTACTCACTAAAAATAGTTTTATAAAGTTTTATTATTGTCATGTATTTTTTATTAAACCTTTGAATAAAGCAAAAAAGAAACTTTGATGGGAGACTTTTCATTGTATTTATCGTGAGTACTGGTACACAGAATTATCAATCGTACAAAAGATATAAGTCAATAGCACCTTAACTATGTAAGTGAGGTACACACCTCAAACACTGTATTGTATAATCAACATCCAAGATTAGTCATTTCACTGGTCACAAAATACCTTTATATGTGTTTTTTAACATCCCCATTCGTGTTGAAAAGTGATATTCCAAAATTTCACCTATAACCACAGTGAAATGACACCTTGAAAAGTGTATTTAACATAATATTAATGTTCAGTAAGTAAGGTGCAAACCATCTCAACAAACCCTTGATTTATTTCTATCACATAACATGCTTCTGAGACATCAGTGAAACACTGTATCATATGCACTTCTGTTTCAAAAACAACATTACACATTGGTCCTACCAACCTTACTTTCTTTCATGTATCCATGGACTCACCATATTCACAACTGAGCAAATAAAGAACAATAATAGCTAAGACAAATTTTCTTGACCCATTATCAATCAGGTTAATAAATTTTATACATTTCATATCCAAGTATTATAGCACCATTTTCCACACAATTGTTCCATAAATAACATAAACAGTATGATTATGTGGGATAAGTATATCAAAGGAGGAATGCAAATTATCAGTTCCTGTGTAATGTGAGTACTTATATTTTGGGATAGCTGGTCTGATTGGTATAAAAGATCAACTGTGGGAGGATTACAACATGCTGTATTGTGTATTCTGATTATACATAAAGGGCCTTTAAACCCTGAGTTTTGCGTAGATATACCTTCTGTGACATGAAGAAGTATTGTACTGCTGTGAACATATGTATGCTGTAATACTTGCAAAAGGGAAGAGTCTTTTTTGAGACTTTTTGAGCAATATGCATATTGCATTTAAGACAACTACAGATGTGTCCTCATACATCTTGCCTCAATACGCCATGCAGCAGGAGATGCCTGGCTTGAGTCAGCCAGCATCTCCCGTGTGGTTCTGCTAACATTGGGTATCTTTTTTTGCTGAAAATGCATCTTATTTGCATTGCCATGTGACTAGTATGCACACATAGCTTTGCTGAATATACGGCATGCTTATATTCTGTGTGCGACCGCGGCTGTATCTGCATGCATAATTCTACATTACAGTGATTTCTAGGAAAACATTGTAACATAGCATTTCATATGCAGATACAGTCACATTATCACTCTCCTTGTGCATCCTAGTTGCATTGTGTTGCGACTAAGTTATATTTTTGGCAGAAAAGATGCCCAACACTAGAAGATTTTCATCTGTACTTCGTATGCATTGCCCCTACAAATTTATATGCAACAGGTTTTTGCATTGATTAACCTGCCACTAATTATGTAAAGTAGAAAAACGGGGGGATTACTCAACAAGCGCTCCTTGGTACTCTATTCTTTGTTGATTTCCATCAACTGTTTCCTCATTGCAGATGGAGATTGTATCAATATGCAAAAAAAGTTTATATAGTGAAGTATAGTTTAATACATAAATAGTAAAACAAAGACAATTTTTCAAATACATTCAGAACATAAGCAGTAGCCCTTTAAGTGGCAGTCCATCGAATGCCCAATTTAGAGAAGAATTACCGGAGATGTTGGAACTGTAACAGTTCAAATTTAGCATGAAAGTCCGTGGGAAAAAATTCCCGGGATATCCCCACAGGCAAGCAGCTATCCAGGTAATCACCGCTGTTTTGAGCAGAATCAGAATGGCAGATATCCACCAACGTGTTTCCAACCTTTTGCTAGGGTCTTTTTCAAGGTGCAAATAACAAATGACATTAGCTCTGCTTTCCTGGACATTTAAATCCATTCTAACCAATCCTGGCGCTCCGCCCTCAGCTAAACCTTATACAGCCATTAGCTAATTGTTTCATGGTTCCATTGCTGGGAGTGGGCGTGTCTAAGATCTACGTCATGCGTAGTCATGATGACCGTGACTCCTCCGTTGTCCGCGTCTTGTTATTGTCATGGTAACCCGAACTTCCTTCTCCCGCTGACGTCACTTCCCGTCTGTCCTCGATTGTAATGTTCGAGATAATGGATATTTTCTTAACACATAAACATAGAGAAGTCTGCTTCTTCTTCAAGGTCCATTGGTTTAATATATAAAAGCTGTATAGCAGAAATAAGATTTAAAATCCTTTGCCTAAAGCGTCACGTCACTTACGGTGACATTTTAGTAGTAAACATCCAGATGTCAAATTCTATAATAAAAGACATATATTCAGTGTAAAATACATAAAACGTAAACCATTACCCCTGATACATATCTAAAACCTATTCAAGATTAAAAACTAAAGGAACCATTTGACTTCAAAATCGTCATTCAGGCCCTCTGGTTTGAGGGTCCCTAATTTATATATGGCCTTCATTTCAGCTGTAGCCAATTACCTATCTAAGTCTTTTCGTCTCCATGATCCGTTTATATGTCTCAATCCACAAAAACGTTTAATGCCTGATGTGCAGCTATTATGTTGAACGCTAAAGTGCTTGGAAAGTACATAAGTGGTCAGTCCCTTCTTTATATTTCTTAGGTGCTCACCTATTCTCATCTTAAGGGGCCTAGACGTGCGACCCACATACCACAGTCCGCATGTACACTCTAGCGCATACACAACATTAGAAGTGTTACACATAATAAAATCATTTATTTTAAACAACTTCTTGTTAATATTGAATTCAGTAGTTTTGCTGCATTCTCCTTTTATTCCCCTACAGCCTAAACACAACCCACATCGAAAAAAGCCTTTTGACTTTATCGTACACATTTGCTTTTTTGGAGGTTGTGTACTTTTTACCAGGCGTGTTTTGATTGTGGGTGCTCTTCTAAAGATACATTTGGGATTTTTTTGGTAGTAACGTGCCTATCACTGGGTCTTTTCTCAAAATCCCCCAATGTCTTTTTAGTGTTTTTTCCACAATTTTGTACTGGCTGTTAAATGTAGACACAAATGCCCAGTCATATTTTAAGGTAGTTTGTGCATCTTTATTCTTCTTGGGCACTAATAATAGTTTCCTGTCTATACCTGCTACATGATTTTTAGTCTGTTCTAATTTTTCAGCAGTGTAACCAGAGGCTTCAAATTTGTGTTTGAACTCTTCTACCTGTATTGGTAAAATTCTGTATTTGTACAATTTTGTTTCAGACGTCTAAATTGTCCGTCTGGAATTGAACCCAGCCAGTCTGGATGGTGACAGCTTGAGGCTTGAATATATGCCCCTGAATCTGTTGGTTTATTAACAAATTTTGTCTGTAACTGTCCCTGTTCTAAAAACACTGGTCCATTGGTTTAAAAATTATTAGAGCCCAAAAAGAATAAAGATGCACAAACTACCTCAAAATATGATTCGGCATTTGTGACTACATTTTATAGCCAGTACAAAATTGTGGAAAAATACACTAAAAAGACATTGGGGGATTTTGAGAAAAGACCCAGTGATAGGCACGTTACTACCAAAAAATACCAAATGTATCTTTAGAAAAGCACCCACAATCAAAACACGCCTGGTGAAAAGTACACAACCTCCAAAAAAGCCAATGTGTACGATAAAGTCAAAAGGCTTTTTTCGATGTGGGTTGTGTTTAGGCTGTAGGGGAATAAAAGGAGAATGCAGCAAAACTACTGAATTAAACATTAACAAGAAGTTCTTTAAAATAAATTATTTTATTACATGTAACACTTCTAATGTTGTGTATGCACTATAGTGTACATGCAGACTGTGGTATGTTGGTCGCACGTCTAGACCCCTTAAGACAAGAATAGGTGTGCACCTAAGAAATATAAAGAAGGGACTGACCACTCATGCACTTTCCAAGCACTTTAGAGTTCAACATAATAGCTGCACATCAGGCATTAAACGTTTTTGTGGATTGAGACATATAAAGGGATCATGGAGATGAAAAGTCTTAGATAGGCAATTGGCTACAGCTGAAATGAAGGCCATATATAAATTAGGGACCCTCAAACCAGAGGGCCTGACTGCCGATTTTGAAGTCAAATGGTTCCTTTAGTTTTTAATCTTGAATAGGTTTTAGATATGTATCAGGGGTAATGGTTTACGTTTTATGTATTTTACACACTGAATATATATCTTTTATTATAGAATTTGACATCCGAATGTTTACTACTAAAACGTCACCGTAAGTGACGTGACGCTTTAGTCAAAGGATTTTAAATGTTATTTCTGCTATGCAACTTTTATATATTAAACCAATGGACCTTGAAGAAGAAGCGGACTTCTCTATGTTTATGTGTTAAGAAAAGAACCATTATCTCGAACATTACGATCGAGGATGGACGGGAAGTGACATCAGCGGGAGAAGGAAGTTCGGGTTACCATAACAATAACAAGATGCGGACAACGGAGGAGTCACGGTCATCATGACTATGCATGACGTAGATCTTAGACATGCTCGTTCCCAGCAATGGAACCATGGGACAATTAGCTAATGGCTGTTAAGGGATCAGCTGAGGGCGGAGTGCCAGGATTGGTTAGAATGGATTTAAATGTCCAGGAAAGCAGAGCCATTGTCAGTTGTTATTTGCACCTTGAAAAAGACCCTAGCAAAAGGGTGGAAATGCGTTGGTGGATATCTGCCGTTCTAATTCTGCTGAAAATAGCGGTGATTACCTGGTTAGCTGCTTGCCTCTGGGGATATCCCGGGAATTTTTTCCCACGGACTTTCATGATAAATTTGAACTGTTTCAGCTCCAACATCTCTGGTAATCCTTCTCTAAATTGGGCATTCAATGGACTGCCACTTATAGGGCTACTGCTTATGTTCTGAATGTATTTGAAAAATTGTCTTTGTTTTATTATTTATGTATTAAACTATACTTCAATATATAAACTTTTTTTATTTGCATGTTGATACAATCTCCCTCTGCAACGAGGTAACAATTGATGTAAATCAACAAAGAATAGAGTACCAAGGAGCGCTAGTTGAGTAATCTCCCCATTTTTCTACTTTATATACACTTTTGGTGAAGGGTGGAGGAAACCTTCAAGGGAGTGTTACTAATAAGCTGCTTTTATTGCGCACGGAACTCACCACTATTGTATTTTAATACTGTGATTTTTTTCACTTTAAGTGTTGATACTGTGCTGCAAATATGTTTAAGTTAAGGGAATATAGAAAATCAAAGTTTGATTATGTTTTTAGAGAGGAGGGAAACGCTACAGTTCTTGTAGATGAAAACTTAGAAAGTTTGATGAAGAAAATGGAGGATGTGTTGTTGAAAGAGAACCAGATCTGGTGGGAGATGTTACCTCTTGAAAAATACCTCTCCCACCAGATGGTTCCTAAAGGATTACTCATTCATAAGACTCCATCTTTTTCTACTGCAAGTGAAGAATTTAAATCTGAATGGGATAGGATCCTAAATACATGCTCTACATCCTTAATGGACTTGATAGTTCACAATAGGAAGCAGGAATTAACCAAATTAGAGGTAGAGATAACTAATTTTAAAACACTAATCCACCCATTCAAAGAATTACAAGAATTTAAAGATTTAGAAAAACAGATAGAGATAAGTTTGAAGAAAAATGAAAAATTACTAATAGAAAGAAAAGTAAGAAAATTTAACAGGGACAAGAAAAGAGAAGATAATAATGAGGTAGAAACTGAAGAGGAGGATAATGAGGAGGAAAATATGGATGAGGATTGCATATCACCAATTATATATAGTCCTGTTAGGTCTAGGATACAACAAAATACCCAAAATTTACGTAAGAGAAGGATGAGTAGAGATCCTGTACAACAAAGATCAAGGAAGAGCCCTAGTGGTGATAGATATACAGATCCCCACTTAAGGCCACTATCACATAATCAAAGGGATACTACAGTATATACCAACCGAGAAATATCAATACGGATTGGAGAAGAAAGAATTATAAAGATGGAATTATGACCAGAGAGATGGAAGAAACTATCATCCATACAGGGCAAAATATCAGTATAGAGAGGAAGTCTGGACCTATAGAGAATTTAAAATGAAAAACAGATTTGAAATATTACAGGATGGTATAGAATCTTCTACTTTTATATCCAGGGGGAGGAGACAAGGCTATGTAAGGTAAAAAGAAGGGGATGTAGACGAGGAAAACCCAATAAAAGAAAAAAGTAAAAGTTAAATAAGGAGGAAAAAAGGAGGAAATGTCTATCCCTCCCCATACCTGAATCCTCAATTCAAAATGAAAACATTATCAATAAGGGCAAAATTAGGATTTTCAACCTTACCACCTATTTATTAGAGAAAGAGGAGATTTTTCTTCTGGAAAAAGGGCAAAAATTTGCCCCTTCAGTCTGATTGAATAAATTTAGTAGATTTGTGGACCTTCAAAAATTCATAAGAAAATTCAGTATAAAAAAATTATTTCTGAATAAGGACCATGTAGAACCAAAAGAAATAGAGGCAACCCCCTTTAGACCAAAATAGGTCTGTAATCCCACTCATATGAGGGGAAACTTCCTAGAAACATTTCTCAATTTAGTCTCAGATGATTTACGAGAAATAGATACTAAGCTACCAAGAAATAATCTCACTTTTAAGGAAAGAAAGGCACTTAAAAGTTTACAAGGGAATGAGGATTTAGTCATAAAACCCACAGACAAAGGGGGGGGAATAGTTAACATGTCAAAGGAGGCCTATGATACAGAAGTAATGTGCCAATTAAGTGATGGAGAGACATATAGAAAGATAAGGATGGATCCCACAAACAAAATACTCAATAAATTAGGTATTTTATTGAAAGAATATGAACAAAATGGTACCTTGGAGGAAAAAGAGGAAAAAATCTTGTTTAATAATGAACCAGTAATTCTAGTCCTCTATATTCTGCCCAAAATACACAAAGACCAAGTAAACCCACCCAGAAGGCCTATCGTATCTGGTATTGGGTTGATAACATCAAATTTATTGGAGTTCATTGACCACTACTTACAGCCATTAGTAGCTAAATATCCATCACACCAGAAATATACTAGAGACTTCCTTAATGTTATTAAAAAAATAAATTGGGAGGCAGGATACATTATGGTAGTGGCCAATGTTCGCTCACTTTATACTATTATTGCACATCAAGAAGGCCTACAGGCAGTATCTAAAGCATTAACACAAAGCAGACTAGACAAACCCTTACAAGATTTTATTAAAAAAGGAGTTTGGTTCATTTTAGAGAATAATTATTTTTCTTTTAATGGGACGTTCTATCAGCAAGAAGTCGGCACAGCCATGGGCACCAGGCTCGCTCCAAGTTATGCTAATATCTTTATGGGACAGTGGGAGGAAACTACCATCTGGAACCACTGTCCCCATCGAGCAAACCTAGTGTCCTGGAAAAGGTATATAGGTGACGTCTTTTTTATTTGGAAAGGAAGTGTAGAAAGTCTTAATTCATTTTTTAGTTATTTAAATAGTAATGATCTTAATATTGTTTCTACTTATGAAAGTAGTAAAGAAATGATGAATTTTCTAGATGTGACAGTGTTTTTAGAACAGGGGCAGTTACAAACCAAAATGTTAAATAAACCAACAGATTCAGGGGCATATATTCAAGTCTCAAGCGGTCACCATCCAGACTGGCTGGGTTCAATTCCAGATGGACAATTTAGACGTCTAAAACAAAATTGTACAAATACAGAATTATACCAGATACAGGCAGAAGAGTTCAAACACAAATTCGAAGCCTCTGGTTACACTGCTGAAAACTTAGAACAGACTAAAAATCATGTAGCAGGTATAGACAGGAAAATATTATTAGAGCCCAAGAAGAATAAAGATGCACAAACTACCTCAAAATATGATTGGGCATTTGTGACTACATTTAACAGCCAGTACAAAATTGTGGAAAAAACACTAAAAAGATATTGGGGGATTTTGAGAAAAGACCCAGTGATAGGCACGTTACTACCAAAAAATCCCAAATGTATCTTTAGAAGAGCACCCACAATCAAAACATGCCTGGTGAAAAGTACACAACCTCCAAAAAAGCCAATGTGTACGATAAAGTCAAAAGGCTTTTTTCGATGTGGGTTGTGTTTAGGCTGTAGGGGAATAAAAGGAGAATGCAGCAAAACTACTGAATTAAATATTAACAAGAAGTTGTTTAAAATAAATGATTTTATTACGTGTAACACTTCTAATGTTCTGTATGCACTAGAGTGTACATGCAGACTGTGGTATGTGGGTTGCACATCTAGACCCCTTAAGACAAGAATAGGTGTGCACCTAAGAAATATAAAGAAGGGACTGACCACTCATGCACTTTCCAAGCACTTTAGAGTTCAACATAATAGCTGCACATCAGGCATTAAACGTTTTTGTGGATTGAGACATATAAAGGGATCATGGAGATGAAAAGTCTTAGATAGGCAATTGGCTACAGCTGAAATGAAGGCCATATATAAATTAGGGACCCTCAAACCAGAGGGCCTGACTGCCGATTTTGAAGTCAAATGGTTCCTTTAGTTTTTAATCTTGAATAGGTTTTAGATATGTATCAGGGGTAATGGTTTACGTTTTATGTATTTTACACACTGAATATATATCTTTTATTATAGAATTTGACATCCGGATGTTTACTACTAAAACGTCACCGTAAGTGACGTGACGCTTTAGTCAAAGGATTTTAAATGTTATTTCTGCTATGCAACTTTTATATATTAAACCAATGGACCTTGAAGAAGAAGCGGACTTCTCTATGTTTATGTGTTAAGAAAAGAACCATTATCTCGAACATTACGATCGAGGATGGACGGGAAGTGACATCAGCGGGAGAAGGAAGTTCGGGTTACCATAACAATAACAAGATGCGGACAACGGAGGAGTCACGGTCATCATGACTATGCATGACGTAGATCTTAGACATGCTCGCTCCCAGCAATGGAACCATGGGACAATTAGCTAATGGCTGTTAAGGGATCAGCTGAGGGCGGAGTGCCGGGATTGGTTAGAATGGATTTAAATGTCCAGGAAAGCAGAGCCATTGTCAGTTGTTATTTGCACCTTGAAAAAGACCCTAGCAAAAGGGTGGAAATGCGTTGGTGGATATCTGCCGTTCTGATTCTGCTGAAAACAGCGGTGATTACCTGGTTAGCTGCTTGCCTCTGGGGATATCCCGGGAATTTTTTCCCACGGACTTTCATGATAAATTTGAACTGTTTCAGCTCCAACATCTCTGGTAATCCTTCTCTAAATTGGGCATTCAATGGACTGCCACTTAAAGGGCTACTGCTTATGTTCTGAATGTATTTGAAAAATTGTCTTTGTTTTATTATTTATGTATTAAACTATACTTCAATATATAAACTTTTTTTATTTGCATGTTGATACAATCTCCCTCTGCAACGAGGTAACAATTGATGTAAATCAACAAAGAATAGAGTACCAAGGAGCGCTAGTTGAGTAATCTCCCCATTTTTCTACTTTATATACACTTTTGGTGAAGGGTGGAGGAAACCTTCAAGGGAGTGTTACTAATAAGCTGCTTTTATTGCGCACGGAACTCACCACTATTGTATTTTAATACTGTGATTTTTTTTCACTTTAAGTGTTGATACTGTGCTGCAAATATGTTTAAGTTAAGGGAATATAGAAAATCAAAGTTTGATTATGTTTTTAGAGAGGAGGGAAACGCTACAGTTCTTGTAGATGAAAACTTAGAAAGTTTGTTGATGAAAATGGAGGATGTGTTGTTGAAAGAGAACCAGATCTGGTGGGAGATGTTACCTCTTGAAAAATACCTCTCCCACCAGATGGTTCCTAAAGGATTACTCATTCATAAGACTCCATCTTTTTCTACTGCAAGTGAAGAATTTAAATCTGAATGGGATAGGATCCTAAATACCTGCTCTACATCCTTAATGGACTTGATAGTTCACGATAGGAAGCAGGAATTAACCAAATTAGAGGTAGAGATAACTAATTTTAAAACACTAATCCACCCATTCAAAGAATTACAAGAATTTAAAGATTTAGAAAAACAGATAGAGATAAGTTTGAAGAAAAATGAAAAATTACTAATAGAAAGAAAAGTAAGAAAATTTAACAGGGACAAGAAAAGAGAAGATAATAATGAGGTAGAAACTGAAGAGGAGGATAATGAGGAGGAAAATATGGATGAGGATTGTATGTCACCAATTATATACAGTCCTGTTAGGTCTAGGATACAACAAAATACCCAAAATTTACGTAAGAGAAGGATGAGTAGAGATCCTGTACAACAAAGATCAAGGAAGAGCCCTAGTGGTGATAGATATACAGATCCCCACTTAAGGCCACTATCACATAATCAAAGGGATACTACAGTATATACCAACCGAGAAATATCAATACAGATTGGAGAAGAAAGAATTATAAAGATGGAATTATGACCAGAGAGATGGAAGAAACTATCATCCATACAGGGCAAAATATCAGTATAGAGAGGAAGTCTGGACCTATAGAGAATTTAAAATGAAAAACAGATTTGAAATATTACAGGATGGTATAGAATCTTCTACTTTTATATCCAGGGGGAGGAGACAAGGCTATGTAAGGTAAAAAGAATGGGATGTAGAGGAGGAAAACCCAATAAAAGAAAAAAGTAAAAGTTAAATAAGGAGGAAAAAAGGAGGAAATGTCTACCCCTCCCCATACCTGAATCCTCAATTCAAAATGAAAACGTTATCAATAATGGTAAAATTAAGATTTTCAACCTTACCACCCATTTATTAGAGAAAGAGGAAATTTTTCCTCTGGAAAAAGGGCAAACATTTGCCCCTTCAGTCTGACTGAATCAATTTAGTAGATTTGTGGACCTTCAAAAATTCATAAGAAAATTCAGTATAAAAAAATTATTTCTGAATAAGGACCATGTAGAACCAAAAGAAATAGAGGCAACCCCCTTTAGACCAAAATAGGTCTTTAATCCCACTCATATGAGGGGAAACTTCTTAGAAACATTTCTCAAATTAGTCTCAGATGATTTACGAGAAATAGATACTAAGCTACCAAGAAATAATCTTACTTTTAAGGAAAGAAAGGCACTTAAAAGTTTACAAGGGAATGAGGATTTAGTCATAAAACCCACAGACAAAGGGGGGGGGGAATAGTTAACATGTCAAAGGAGGCCTATGATACAGAAGTAATGTGCCAATTAAGTGATGGAGAAACATATAGAAAGTTAAGGATGGATCCCACAAACAAAATACTCAATAAATTAGGTATTTTATTGAAAGAATATGAACAAAATGGTACATTGGAGGAAAAAGAGGAAAAATTATTGTTTAATAATGAACCAGTAATTCCAGTCCTCTATATTCTGCCTAAAGTACACAAAGACCCAGTAAACCCACCCGGAAGGCCTATCGTATCCGGTATTGGGTCGAGAACATCAATTTATCGGAGTTCATTGACCACTACTTACAGCCATTAGTAGCTAAATATCCATCACACCTGAAATATACTAGAGACTTCCTTAATGTTATTGAAAAAATAAATTGGGAGGCAGGATACATTATGGTAGTGGCCAATGTTCGCTCACTTTATACTATTATTGCACATCAAGAAGGCCTACAGGCAGTATCTAAAGCATTAACACAAAGCGGACTAGACAAACCCTTACAAGATTTTATTAAAAAAGGAGTTTGGTTCATTTTAGAGAATAATTATTTTTCTTTTAATGGGACGTTCTATCAGCAAGAAGTCGGCACAGCCATGGGCACCAGGCTCACTCCAAGTTATGCTAATATCTTTATGGGACAGTGGGAGGAAACTACCATCTGGAACCACTGTCCCCATCGAGCAAACCTAGTGTCCTGGAAAAGGTATATAGATGATGTCTTTTTTATTTGGAAAGGAAGTGTAGAAAGTCTTAATTCATTTTTTAGTTATTTAAAAAGTAATGATCTTAAAATTGTTTTTACTTATGAAAGTAGTAAAGAAATGATGAATTTTCTAGATGTGACAGTGTTTTTAGAACAGGGGCAGTTACAAACCAAAATGTTAAATAAACCAACAGATTCAGGGGCATATATTCAAGTCTCAAGCGGTCACCATCCAGACTGGCTGGGTTCAATTCCAGATGGACAATTTAGACGTCTAAAACAAAATTGTACAAATACAGAATTATACCAGACACAGGCAGAAGAGTTCAAACACAAATTCGAAGCCTCTGGTTACACTGCTGAAAACTTAGAACAGACTAAAAATCATGTAGCAGGTATAGACAGGAAAATATTATTAGAGCCCAAGAAGAATAAAGATGCACAAACTACCTCAAAATATGATTGGGCATTTGTGACTACATTTAACAGCCAGTACAAAATTGTGGAAAAAACACTAAAAAGACATTGGGGGATTTTGAGAAAAGACCCAGTGATAGGCACGTTACTACCAAAAAATCCCAAATGTATCTTTAGAAGAGCACCCACAATCAAAACATGCCTGGTGAAAAGTACACAACCTCCAAAAAAGCCAATGTGTACGATAAAGTCAAAAGGCTTTTTTCGATATGGGTTGTGTTTAGGCTGTAGGGGAATAAAAGGAGAATGCAGCAAAACTACTGAATTAAATATTAACAAGAAGTTGTTTAAAATAAATGATTTTATTACGTGTAACACTTCTAATGTTGTGTATGCACTAGAGTGTACATGCAGACTGTGGTATGTGGGTTGCACATCTAGACCCCTTAAGACAAGAATAGGTGTGCACCTAAGAAATATAAAGAAGGGACTGACCACTCATGCACTTTCCAAGCACTTTAGAGTTCAACATAATAGCTGCACATCAGGCATTAAACGTTTTTGTGGATTGAGACATATAAAGGGATCATGGAGATGAAAAGACTTAGATAGGCAATTGGCTACAGCTGAAATGAAGGCCATATATAAATTAGGGACCCTCAAACCAGAGGGCCTGAATGCCGATTTTGAAGTTAAATGGTTCCTTTAGTTTTTAATCTTGAATAGGTTTTAGATATGTATCAGGGGTACTGGTTTACGTTTTATGTATTTTACACTGAATATATATCTTTTATTATAGAATTTGACATCCGGATGTTTACTACTAAAACGTCACCGTAAGTGACGTGACGCTTTAGTCAAAGGATTTTAAATGTTATTTCAGCTATACGTAAGAGAAGGATGAGTAGAGATCCTGTACAACAAAGATCAAGGAAGAGCCCTAGTGGTGATAGATATACAGATCCCCACTTAAGGCCACTATCACATAATCAAAGGGATACTACAGTATATACCGACCGAGAAATATCAATACAGATTGGAGAAGAAAGAATTATAAAGATGGAATTATGACCAGAGAGATGGAAGAAACTATCATCCATACAGGGCAAAATATCAGTATAGAGAGGAAGTCTGGACCTATAGAGAATTTAAAATGAAAAACAGATTTGAAATATTACAGGATGGTATAGAATCTTCTACTTTTATATCCAGGGGGAGGAGACAAGGCTATGTAAGGTAAAAAGAAAGGGATGTAGAGGAGGAAAACCCAATAAAAGAAAAAAGTAAAAGTTAAATAAGGAGGAAAAAAGGAGGAAATGTCTACCCCTCCCCATACCTGAATCCTCAATTCAAAATGAAAACGTTATCAATAATGGTAAAATTAAGATTTTCAACCTTACCACCCATTTATTAGAGAAAGAGGAAATTTTTCCTCTCGAAAAAGGGCAAACATTTGCCCCTTCAGTCTGACTGAATCAATTTAGTAGATTTGTGGACCTTCAAAAATTCATAAGAAAATTCAGTATAAAAAAATTATTTCTGAATAAGGACCATGTAGAACCAAAAGAAATAGAGGCAACCCCCTTTAGACCAAAATAGGTCTTTAATCCCACTCATATGAGGGGAAACTTCTTAGAAACATTTCTCAAATTAGTCTCAGATGATTTACGAGAAATAGATACTAAGCTACCAAGAAATAATCTTACTTTTAAGGAAAGAAAGGCACTTAAAAGTTTACAAGGGAATGAGTATTTAGTCATAAAACCCACAGACAAAGGGGGGGGAATAGTTAACATGTCAAAGGAGGCCTATGATACAGAAGTAATGTGCCAATTAAGTGATGGAGAAACATATAGAAAGTTAAGGATGGATCCCACAAACAAAATACTCAATAAATTAGGTATTTTATTGAAAGAATATGAACAAAATGGTACATTGGAGGAAAAAGAGGAAAAATTATTGTTTAATAATGAACCAGTAATTCCAGTCCTCTATATTCTGCCTAAAGTACACAAAGACCCAGTAAACCCACCCGGAAGGCCTATCGTATCCGGTATTGGGTCGATAACATCAATTTATCGGAGTTCATTGACCACTACTTACAGCCATTAGTAGCTAAATATCCATCACACCTGAAATATACTAGAGACTTCCTTAATGTTATTGAAAAAATAAATTGGGAGGCAGGATACATTATGGTAGTGGCCAATGTTCGCTCACTTTATACTATTATTGCACATCAAGAAGGCCTACAGGCAGTATCTAAAGCATTAACACAAAGCGGACTAGACAAACCCTTACAAGATTTTATTAAAAAAGGAGTTTGGTTCATTTTAGAGAATAATTATTTTTCTTTTAATGGGACGTTCTATCAGCAAGAAGTCGGCACAGCCATGGGCACCAGGCTCACTCCAAGTTATGCTAATATCTTTATGGGACAGTGGGAGGAAACTACCATCTGGAACCACTGTCCCCATCGAGCAAACCTAGTGTCCTGGAAAAGGTATATAGATGATGTCTTTTTTATTTGGAAAGGAAGTGTAGAAAGTCTTAATTCATTTTTTAGTTATTTAAAAAGTAATGATCTTAAAATTGTTTTTACTTATGAAAGTAGTAAAGAAATGATGAATTTTCTAGATGTGACAGTGTTTTTAGAACAGGGGCAGTTACAAACCAAAATGTTAAATAAACCAACAGATTCAGGGGCATATATTCAAGTCTCAAGCGGTCACCATCCAGACTGGCTGGGTTCAATTCCAGATGGACAATTTAGACGTCTAAAACAAAATTGTACAAATACAGAATTATACCAGACACAGGCAGAAGAGTTCAAACACAAATTCGAAGCCTCTGGTTACACTGCTGAAAACTTAGAACAGACTAAAAATCATGTAGCAGGTATAGACAGGAAAATATTATTAGAGCCCAAGAAGAATAAAGATGCACAAACTACCTCAAAATATGATTGGGCATTTGTGACTACATTTAACAGCCAGTACAAAATTGTGGAAAAAACACTAAAAAGACATTGGGGGATTTTGAGAAAAGACCCAGTGATAGGCACGTTACTACCAAAAAATCCCAAATGTATCTTTAGAAGAGCACCCACAATCAAAACATGCCTGGTGAAAAGTACACAACCTCCAAAAAAGCCAATGTGTACGATAAAGTCAAAAGGCTTTTTTCGATGTGGGTTGTGTTTAGGCTGTAGGGAAATAAAAGGAGAATGTAGCAAAACTACTGAATTAAATATTAACAAGAAGTTGTTTAAAATAAATGATTTTATTACGTGTAACACTTCTAATGTTGTGTATGCATTAGAGTGTACATGCGGACTGTGGTATGTGGGTCGCACATCTAGACCCCTTAAGACAAGAATAGGTGTGCACCTAAGAAATATAAAGAAGGGACTGACCACTCATGCACTTTCCAAGCACTTTAGAGTTCAACATAATAGCTGCACATCAGGCATTAAACGTTTTTGTGGATTGAGACATATAAGGGATCATGGAGATGAAAAGACTTAGATAGGCAATTGGCTACAGCTGAAATGAAGGCCATATATAAATTAGGGACCCTCAAACCAGAGGGCCTGAATGCCGATTTTGAAGTCAAATGGTTCCTTTAGTTTTTAATCTGGAATAGGTTTTAGATATGTATCAGGGGTAATGGTTTACGTTTTATGTATTTTACACTGAATATATATCTTTTATTATAGAATTTGACATCCGGATGTTTACTACTAAAACGTCACCGTAAGTGACGTGACGCTTTAGTCAAAGGATTTTAAATGTTATTTCTGCTATACAACTTTTATATATTAAACCAATGGACCTTGAAGAAGAAGCGGACTTCTCTATGTTTATGTGTTAAGAAAAGAACCATTATCTTGAACATTACGATCGAGGATGTACGGGAAGTGACGTCAGCGGGAGAAGGAAGTTCGGGTTACCATAACAATAACAAGATGCGGACAACGTAGGAGTCACGGCCATCATGACTATGCATGATGTAGATCTTAGAAATGCTCGCTCCCAGCAATGGCACCATGGGACAATTAGCTAATGGCTGTATAGGGATCAGCTGAGGGCGGAGTGCCGGGATTGGTTAGAATGGATTTAAATGTCCAGGAAAGCAGGGCCATTGTCAGTTGTTATTTGCACCTTGAAAAAGACCCTAGCAAAAGGGTGGAAATGCGTTGGTGGATATCTGGCGTTCTGATTCTGCTGAAAACAGAGGTGATTACCTGGTTAGCTGCTTGCCTGTGGGGATATCCCGGGAATTTTTTCCCACAGACTTTCATGATAAATTTGAACTGTTTCAGCTCCAATATCTCTCGTAATTCTTCTCTAAATTGGGCATTCAATGGACTGCCACTTAAAGGGCTACTGCTTATGTTCTGAATGTTTTCGAAAAATTGTCTTTGTTTTATTATTTATGTATTAAACTATACTTCACTATATAAACTTTTTATTTGCATATTGATACAATCTCCCTCTGCAACAAGGTAACAATTGATGGAAATCAACAAAGAATAGAGTACCAAGGAGCGCTAGTTGAGTAATATCCCCGTTTTTCTACTTTATATGCACTTTTGGTGAAGGGTAGAGGAAACCTTCAAGGGAGTGTTACTAATAAGCTGCTCTTAGTGTGCACTGAACTCACCACTATTGTATTTTTATAGTGCAACTAATTATATGTTTATCAATGGTGCACATTTTTAATATAAATCAGTATTTGCTAAATAAATACTTTGCTTATTAAAAATATAATTACTACTAGTCGATTAAGGCTAATTTTAGTAAGTGTTTCAATGTGCTGCATATGTCTTTTATTTTTATATCTGATGCTAATCCTTTGTTATGTCGAAGTCGAAAATATTACAGCCATACACATCATGGACAAACTCTACACAGATGGCTTCCGTGTGCATGCTTGTGCTGCTGTGCGTGCACATGCTTGCAAACTGCGTATAGCCGCTTGCGCGGTAGTGCATATTAGCACGTGGTATTAGTAATTACGGTACCATTTGTAATCGCATGGAAAAGCCACAAAGACACATTTCATATTTAATACACATAGCGCACAATTTACACATAGTCTACATACACCACACCAGCGAGTTACACTTGTTTAAAAGGTACAACAACAAAGGGATTCACCTTTACAGGATATGAGGGGACAGCATTAGGTTATAAGGTGTTGTTTGGTATCCAACTGTAGGGTATTTTAAGGGCAACATTCCGGTAGCAGTTTGCAGAAGATAGCATGCTCCTGCACATAGTTATGTGCAGGAATAGGATATTAATATTATACTGTGTTTACTGTACTTTGATATTCGGCGGGAACCCAGTGGAGACCAACTGCAAGTACACCTGGAACAGACATCGCCCACCTACTCAAACCAACCTATGGCCCCTCCTGTACTGTAAATGACCAGCCCATTGACCTATGGATGAAGAGATTACAGTTTCCATTGTATTAGGTTTTGGACAAATGTATAAAAGGCCAGCTGCAGGCCCAGTTAGACACAATCTCTGAAGGTCATCTACCTTGATTGACTGAGGACCGGACCGGGTAGCGCAGGCGAACAAACATATGTAGCATTGACTGTAGCCTTTTCTTTTATTGTATAGTATTATTGTTGTAACCCCCTTCTAGTAAATAACCGCTGGTGGGTTGGACCCCAACATAGTTTTAAAATACAATTTGGTGTCGTGTCCCTTTTCCTGCTAAGGTTTAAAGTGTATTTACAGCCACTCGGGCTGCTGCATTGTGCTATCTGTGTATAGGCCTGTGTACGCAAACTGTGTACTTACTACATCCATTCGGCGTAGGTACGTAAACGGTACGATCTTGTGTATGTAAGGTGTGTAAACAGTACAGAGGTTAAGGATTAAATACAGCAGCCGCAGCAGCTTGAACTTTGGTGAAATATGGTATTGCTTTTTGTCCTATAAAATAATCAGCATTCACAATTGGGGGCTCCTCCAGTTCACTACATACTCGCAGATTTGCAGCTAATAGAACAGACTTTGATCTATCAACAATGGGTGGAGACGCATCTTAAGATAAACCTTTTTCTGGTTGCTTGGGTGTTCTCAAACCCTATTATTCTGTGTTGTTAGATTACGTCTGTAACAGCAGTCTTAAGAGATGCTGGTGTGAAACCCGGAGACAGGAAGAAAGCTGTTTATTATCTCTGTGTAATTTTTGGCACAAAAAAGCATACACAGGGCGTACCGATACTTTGCATACCCTCTCACATATTGTTGCCACAGGTATAGATTATTAGGTCAATTTAGATCTGTTTGAAATCAGATACAGTGGTTTGCTATATAGATAAATTTGATATAGTATATTAAGGGCGTAATTGTAAAACACAAAACAGAGTTCTGGCCTAGTCATTATGATTTACATAGAACCAGTGTGGGTTGTGTTTAGTGGGCGATATTAGTTTTATTGCTCACATATATAGAAGTTGTGTGGTTTTTATTATGTACACATGCTGCTACACGGGGTAAGGAACATGAGGACAGCATACAAAAACATGCACTTGGCGCAGGGTTACACACATGGCATAGAGGTACGCACGTTGAGTGATTACGCAAGCTTGCATAGTGTTGCGTGGGCATAATAGAATCACATGATAATTGATCAAATAAAGTGGGATAGTACACTTTTAATACAAATAGCATATAACTTTCCAATTTCAAAAGCTTTTGTCTAAACTGTACTGCCTCTGGGGTAAAGCTGCCAATCAGAGAGAGTGGAATTTTTTTCTGTTCAGAAAAACACTGTGTATTTGTGTGAGCTGAAAGTTGGAGTGAGTGTATTGAACCCCGGGAATTCGGGATCCCGTTGGTGACACCAAGTAAGTGGAGGCTTGGCGGCGTGAGGCGGCTGACTCACGTTAATACAGATAGTGAAATATGCAAATCGTGAGGAGATTTGCAGAGCAGCGTAATAGGGAATTGTGCATTGTATAGTAAAGAATTGTGGACTGAAGTAAAGGTTTTTTGTTACGCTCTGGCTGAGGAGCGCAGCTTGCATATTCGACTCCAGTGGTCGTAGAGCGGATAGGTAACAAGTACCTATACGCTGTGCGATTGGACCGGTGCGTTTGTGGGTGCAATACGTGGAGCAACTTGATACCCTTGTGCAAACTTTTTGTGCAAAACCGCGGTACCATTAGCGCCGTGTAGAGCATACGCAAGCGTGATTTGTGTATAAGTGTATAGGGAGTTTTCGCTGGTCTCTCTCAGGAATATCTCCAACGGTAGATATTCACTGGAAAAGGTAAGTTACTCTTAAAAATTCCATTGAATAGAAGCCAGTTTGAGCGCCTCACTGGGTACGCGGTGGTCACTAATGGAGTGAGTCGTGGTACATCAGCGGAGAAGGAGTGGGTGAAAGCACTCTGACAACTTTCACCGTCTATTCGTGTCGTGCATTGGGGATTGCGTAAAAGGAAAAAGTATGCGGGAGAAAAAGGTCGCACAAGTCATTGGATAATAACAGAGAGACCCCCTTAAGTTCCAATTGATATCTTAGTATGGATATCCTATAATGGGGGGTGCTACCGAGGCAAAAAATAGAATCATATACACTAGAGAAGAAAAAAGAATTGCCTTAAAGTGGTGCACATTGGTACATGTAAAACATAACTTTTATTCTTTATTATACTTAAAAAAACTTGTGAAATATAAAAAAAAACATTCAGGTAAAGAGTTTAAAAAATAATTTCCTGCGCACGGGACGTCTGCCAGACAGTAAATTAGTGTGTAAATTAGTACTTTTGGCCGTAAAGACACAATACTTCTACAGTGTGTTCAAACACATATATCTCATTGAGAATATTTTAAACTACAACAGTGCTATACACACACTACTTTCCATTAGGTAACATTGATACTGCATAGCATGTATGACGAATCAATGCGGATATAAGAAGATAGATACACTATAACAGATAGTCACACTAATTTACTGTCTGGCGGACGTCCAGTGCGCAGGAAATTATTTTTTAAACTCTTTTTCTAATGTCTTTACCTGTATGTGTTTTTTATATTTTGCAAGTTTTTTTTAAAGAATAATAAAGAATAAAAGTTATGTTTTACATGTACCACTGTGCACCACTTTAAGGCAATTCTTTTTTCTTCTCTCGTGTAAAAGGAAAAAGTCTGTGATGGGATCCAATTGCACAAGTGGTGGGCGTTTTGTAGCCAGGGTTCAGGCTGAAGAGCCGCAGCCCAGGGGGTCAGGGAGGTTTATTATGTGTGGGAAATATGGTCCACACGCAGAGACTTTTCGTTCTGAATGGGTACATATGACTGCTGAAGATAGGGCATCATTCCCTAGGATGGGCAGCTTTGAGCCAGAGGTACTGCAGAACGTAAAGATTAGAATATGTCTTATCAAATCTAGGAAACAAAGGATCAGACATAATGACTGTGAATTTGTGGCAGCAAGAAAGGAATGTGCAGAGGGAATTGGCTCACACAGCAAGTTCCAAACCTAGCAGGAGTGTGGGCATGAACACACCATTACTGACACAGGTCGAAGGGGAGGAAATGGCTACAATCAATGGTATATCTGTACATGATAAAAAATGCATAATCAATGTGTTAACCTTAACCCTTGCAAGTTGTATCCTGTTTTGAATTCTCTCCAAGGTCATAGGTCAGAGGAAAATGAGGCATCCATCCCACTCTCAGCCCTCATCCAGGCAGTCGCCTTACAAGAAATTCAGGTGGGCCCTGTCCTTTCAGTAAGAGCAGTAACAGTGTCTTCCACTGAAAGGACTGGTGAGATACCAGACATCGGTAAGTGTGAGACTGTTCATTACACAGAGACATTAACACCTCACAGTAAACAGATTAGGATTGGAATGGTTGGGTTGCATCCTGTCTTGGAAATAGTAACTCCCAATGGGAGAACCGATAGTCAGGGAGTAACCCTCACCAGGAATAATGCAATGTATTGCCCGTGGTCCAGATCAGAGCTACGGTCAATCATTTCAGAACTCCCCGATCCCCAGAAGCATTTAGCCAGATGTCAGAAGTTTATCAGGGATCTGGGTAATACCCATGAACCGGCAAACAAAGATTGGTGGACATTCTTGAAAGCATGCCTACCCCCTAATATTGACACCCAAAAATGCATTATGGATTGTAAATTAGAGTCGGATGGTCCTATGACTGACGAACACAATCAGAAGAATATGGAATGAATTAACATACAACTAGGGTTGCACTTCTCCACTACTGTTAAGTGGAGCAAAATTTTCTCCATAAAGCAGAGAGAAAATGAGATGACATCTGAATATTTCCATAGGGTTTTGAAAATAATGGCTAGATACACTGGGGTATTGGATATAGGGAACGATGAGAATTACAGGGAGGTGGCTGTCTCTGTGTTAATGGACGGGCTCAATAAGGCATTGAGGGCCAGGGTGCAAATCTCTTTGCCAAATTGGAGAGGGGTCACAGTAGATAATCTTATAGAGTGCATTATGGAACATTACAGGAATATCGCTATATGCAGAGAACAACAGGAGGAGAGGCTGAGGACTGAAAATATACAGGCTCGTACAGCAAAGTCCCATCTACCTAAACCCCAGACCCTTGATGTTTGGAAAATATCAAAACTATGTTACACTTATAGGAAGGAAGGGCATTTTGCCAGAGATTGTAGGAGTAGTAGGACACATAGTCAATATAGACCCCCTAGACAGAAAGCACAAGCCACATTATTAAACACATAGATGGGACCAAGGAACATAGAGTAATGAATCACAAGCCATATAGAAAACACAGATTCGGTTAATGGGAAGAACGGAATAAATGCAACATTACCCTTTGACAAAACTTGCTGGGGTTAAGATGGGGCCTCTAAACTTTTGCTTCTTTTTCTAGAAGAAATGGCCCCTGATTAACTTAACAGGAGCTTTGTTAGATATGAAATACATATGATGTACTCCCGCTCCGGAAGTACAAAGTATGTTAGTTACCCACAAAGTCTAATGTTGCATTTCACTGTTCTAGATTCATGTCCATCACAGGTAGAGGAAATTATCTCACAGACACCGGGTTCTCTATGAATTTGGGATGGACAGGACACTGGATTGATGGCTGGGATAGACCCAGTAGAGATAAAAAAACACATATAATTTTTTTTAAGGGGAGTAGACCAAGTAGAGAATAACTTCCCCGTACTGCCCAATCCAGTTGTCAAATTTATATAAAATCTTCTTTACTTGTCACTAACTTCTATGTGATTTATTTATTTTTCTTCACAAGTTTCCTCTTCATCTTACGGTCAATGACAGGACGGTACAATACATGGACACGATTACAGTTTAAACACCACATGCCTACTTGGTCCTTCAGAGTTCTGCCCAAACCAGTATATCTCACCAGCACAATGACACCAGTATTACTGCAGTGTGCCTGGTCATGCACAAAGGGTGGAGAATGAGAATACTGGTGAAGGGAGACTGTGTACAGACACCAATATGCATGATGGTGTGACAGCCTGATGGTGAACGCAAACCTGACATTTTCTTTTTATTTTTTTTAATTTCCCCTCTTTTCGCTTTCCACAGATGTTCTACTTCACACAACTGATAACACACAACAGTAAACTGAAATGCAAGATTTGTTTTCCCTACAGGAAAAGGCAGTCTGGAAGGAGAAGGGATATGGTCAGGAGTCCTCAGGACTTTGGACAGATGGACATGGTAAGCCAGTGGCCCCCAGAGCATATCTTCCAAGTCTAGCTGAGGCGGCACACGGTATGACTCATCTGGGCAAAGAGGGTATGTGCAAACTGGTAAGAGCCTACTGGAGTGCGCCAGGATTCTCTTCTCATGCAGGTAAGAAAGCAATGACATGTCTTACTTGCTTGAGGAAGAATATTGGTAAGGCAATACCAATGGAGCCATCCCATATCCCTCCTACAGACGGACCTTTTCAGGTAATACAAATCGACTTCATACAGTTGCCACCCTGTAGGAATTTAAAATATGCTGCCACAAATACTGCTACGTTCACTGCAAAGAAAATCATGCAGGAATTTGTGTGCAGATATGGCATCCCTAGAATGATTGAAAGTGATAGGGGAACCCATTTTCCAGGTGAAGTCTTTCAGGTCATGTGCAAACTGATGGGAATTAATAGCAAGCTGCATACTCCATACCGGCCACAGGCGAGTGCAAAGGTAGAGAGAATGAACAGCACTATTAAGAACAAGCTGAGCAAGGTGATGGCTGAAACTGGATTGCTGTGGCCAGAAGCTTTGCCACTAGTGTTGTACAGCATCAGAACCACTCCAGGTCACCGCTTAACTTATCACCCTTTGAAGTTCTTTTTGGTCGACAACCACATGTAATGATAGACCCCCAGGATGATTTGAAGTGCAATAATGAAAAATTTTGAAATATTTGGTTAGGATGAGCCAGTAGCTGAGAAATCAACAGAGAAATCTAAAGTTGGTGATTCCTGACCTACCGAACAGTGATTGTCATGACATTGAGCCTGGGGATTATGTGAAGATTCAAAATTTCTTATGCTCCGGTTGCCTCATAGACAGGTAGGAAGGACCATACCAAGTCTTGTTAACCAGCACAACAGCACTAAAAGTCACCAAAAGAGAGACTTGGGTCTACTCGTCCCACTGCAAGAAGGTTGCTGACCCGGAGAAAACTCATGACAAAGAGCAAGGTGAAGAGAACATCATATCACTAGAGAGTCTATTCCAGGAAAGCTGAGAGGCAGGACTGTTGAACGGCACCTGAGTGCGGAGAGCAACGAGATCAAGGACGGTTGTCACAAGATTTTCTTTTTTCACCCCCCCCTGCATTTTCCTTTCTTTTCTCCTCCTTATTTTCCTCCTTTCCCCTAATGAAATGGATCTATCACAAGAGACTGCGTTTCGGGTTCTGCTAGTAATTCTGTTTTTGCTCAGTACAATTTGTTTTGGTGAGGGTCCCAGAGAAGTCGAGCAAGAATCTGGAATGTTTTCTGATGGCGAGTACGAATTTGTAGGATCTCAGGAGCAGCACATCACTCGAGTAAAGGCTGGTATCAGTAAGTGCTCTGGTAGTCACGGTGCTCGGAGACAATGTGAGGGGTTATTGTCTGATGAATATTGTATTTGTAAATATTGCGAGAACATAGTCGAAGATGGGTGCATCCAGAGATGTCAGTCCAACAGTAATATCGATATGGACCGACATCCGTTGAGTGATTACCATTAATTAGTGGGTAAGGTCTTAAACCAGACAGAATGCTGGGTGTGCTCACAAGTACCTCAAGGACAGAGTAAGTCGGGATTAGTGCCATATCCTTTAACGTTAGATGAGGTACTCGAATTACGGGGTGGGAGACCGGTGGACAAGAAATTCAATATATCTAGGCCCCCTAGCTTGAAGCTCCACCAGTATCATGTAGATAGATCACTAATATGCTTTAATGTCTCCAATTTCCGAAAACCCAGAAATTGGGAAGTAACCTGGAATAACGAGACAATGACCTTCTCACACAGAGCTGATAGGATGCCTATTGACTCTGAACTTGTACGCAAGATAGCCAACAGTGGGAGGTATTTTTAGTATAGGTATACACGTGGGAGCAAGTCCATGTGGGTTGGAAAAGTGTCACCAGGGTATTGTGCCCACATCATCCAGCCTGATACTTGTACTAAGCAGATGAGAGAACTGGGGATTGGTTTCTTCACCTGGAAGATTTGCAACATGGTGTTGTTACATTTTGTCCCGTATGTTCTCCCAGATGATGCCTATTTCATATGTGGGAGGAAAGCGTACAAGTGGCTGACTCCGAGCTCTGAGGGATTGTGTTATATTGGAAGGGTACTACCAGAGGTCATAACTTTAGTGCACGATAAAATGAAAGACATTCACCGTAGCACTCAGACTCCTTATACTCATACCCATTATGAACACATCATCAATAGACACATCATAGATAGGAACAACAGTATGGAGAAAAAAGAGACTCTTTTGTGGGCACACTCTTTACTTTTAAATAATGTAATGTATGAAATATTAAAGATAAATATAAATATAAAATGTAACTTTTATTAGTATCATAGAATAAAAGATAGTCAGTGGTCAATATGGTAACAATCAGATGATGTAATGAAATAACTAGCAAATAAATGCTGATACTTGATAACACGCAAAAATTGAGATAAATTAAATGGCAATTCAATTAATAACAATTAAATGCTAATAATAGCATAATAGGTTCCGACTGCCAAAGTACAATAAGAGTGCTTTAAGAAGTTAACATAAATCTTTCTGGAGACAAATGAGCTGCCAATATGTGTTGGCCCCGTATTCATCCAAATTGAAACAGTTGTAAGGCTGAAATGTTAGAGACTGAAGATGGCTTTTCCTTTGTGGCTTTTCCTTGCGATTACAAATGCTACCGTAATTACTCATACCACGCGCTAATACGCACTACCGCGTGAGCGGCTATGTGCAGCTTGCGAGCATGCGCACGCACGGCAGCACAAGTACGCGCATGGAGGCCATCTGTGTAGAGTTTGTCCGTGATGTGTATGGCTATAATATTTTCAACTTCGACAGACCACCCTTTGGCAGTCATCAATAACTGCCACACTTAACTACTAAACAGAAAATATTATCTACACAATATATACAAGTTTGGATGATAGGGGGAGAGTTGTAAGTGGGAAATGTATAGCCTAGTGAGATAGTAAAAAGCATGTATGTATGTATGAATCAATGTCTGAGGGGCATGTATCATCATGCTGTATATGTTCTAAGTAAGCTTTGAGGTATTGCGAAGTATACATTAAATCCTTCTTCGTTCGGGCAAGAGCTTTTAACCCTTGCCTCTTCGGCTTCTAATACCAACAAATGGGGAGCACGTTTAGTTGATGATACATGGAGGGGGAACATATGTGAGTGCTAGTATATGTGGATAACACCTGTCGACTATGTGTGACATTAACTAGAGGTTGCAGAGATGAAGATAAGACACGTATATAAAAATACATTCACATAAACATTGGGTAGGCATGACATCTTTTCCGGTTGGATGTTTTCTGGGTAAAAGGGGGAAACAGAGAAAAATGGTGAAAGAAACAGGCCATGAAATTCATTTGCAATCCTTATCATAACACTGCCTCTATGGATGGATCATAAATCAAATCTGCTGCTGTAACAACACCCTCACTCCTTAGACTCATCAAATTTGTGCTGTGCTTGCGCCGCGTCAGAATTCGTACACACCTAAATATCAAACCAATAATTATGACGACACCTAGGATACACAGGAGAAACTTTCCTACAATTGCAATTACATTCTGCACCCACTCTTCCAATCCAGAAAACCATGTGAGTGGGTTTAACCATGAGACCCAGCCAGTCAATTCATTACCCACAGCTGTCAGGGTAATATTGTGTCTCCTCCGGAACTCCCACTTCAGCTGTAAGATCTCATCCATCTTTTGATCGATGATCTCCATGGGGTCGTCAGTGCTATTCGTAATATACATACAGCACTTCATGCCATATTGAGTTGCCAAAGTGACAGAGTACCCACCCGTCACGGCCGTGACATAATTCAGAACCATCCTGTGCTGGACCAGCTCTGTCTTGTAAGCTTGTAACTCCCTGCCCATACACCTAAAGGTGTCATTATACATCTCAGTGATATTATCTATCAAGTTTGCTAGCGCATGGATGTACCTATAATTTATAGTTCCTCTGGCAGTACGGATGATATCTAATGCGAGTAGGAACTGAATCCCGGTGGATTCGTGGATCAAATCAGAGGCTGTGTACTCTGCCCTATCTATGATGTCATATATTTGGAGAGGTACCGCACCGGTGTAAAATAAGTATAGAGTATCATTTTGTTTTACCAAAATGAAAACTATAAAGAAAACATGGTTTTCTAATCATAATTTGGTGGTGTACCCTGAGTTAATGGGGCTGCTAGCAACAACAGTATGGAGAAAAAAGAGACTCTTTTGTGGGCGCACTCTTTACTTTTAAATAATGTTATGTATGAAATATTAAAGATAAATATAAATATAAAATGTAACTTTTATTAGTATCATGGAATGAAAGATAGTCAGTGGTCAATATGGTAACAATCAGATGATGTAATGAAGTAACTAGCAAATAAATGCTGATACTTGATAACACAAAAAAATTGAGATAAATTAAATAATAATTCAATTAATAACAATTAAATGCTAATAATAGCATAATAGGTTCCGACTGCCAAAGTATATTAAAAGTGCTTTAAGAAGTTAACATAAATCTTTCTGGAGACAAATGAGCTGCCAATATGTGTTTGCCCCGTATTCATCCAAATTGAAACAGTTGTAAGGCTGAAATGTTAGAGACTGAAGATTGTAGTTTTGCCAATTTAATAAGAGAAAAAGCAGTAAGAGATAAGATAGCAAGGTGAATCTGCTGTCAGTGTTAGACTCTGAGCATGATGGACCAATATGAGCTCTACTACACTGGGTCTTCCTCAAGGGTCACCCACTGGAGTACTGACCCAGCCCAACACTGATTAGCTTCCAAGATCAGATGGCTTTGGGCGTTTCCAGTGTGGTATGGTAGTAGAGAGATACGAACGATAGCGGAAACTCTGGAATCACTGATGAGAGTTCACGAAATTTATAGTGAGAAGAAAAAGATGGATCTGCTGCCAATGTTAGACAGGGGTAAACCCTGAATCAGTGGTGAGAGTCCATGAAAATAGATAGAAAGGAATAAGAAAGAAATGGGGAGCAAATAGACGTGCCAAAAGAGGCCCTTACTGACAATTAGAAAATTAATCCAAAATGAACATTTCTAAATAACTAATACCAGTTAATGGCATATAATGGAGATAAGCAGGCACCTGTGCTGACTATAGAAAAACCAGATGGATTATGGTCAGATTTTTCACAACAGAGATAAAGATAACAGAGTATCAAAAACTGTAATGTAACAGAGATGTTTCTAATGCCAGATACAGACAAGTCTCAATAATTGAGCCCAAGGAAAGAAGAGATAATAATGTAACCGATACTCAGTCTGTGAGTACAAATAGTCAGTATGCAGGAATATATTGCAAGTTTAAACACAGTCAAATTGTGGATAAACAATGCTAGGGAAAATTAGATAAACATATAAACTGATGCTACCCGCAACTTGTTCCACGAAAATAATAATTAATTATATAGGGGTTTCACAGGGGAGAAAAAACACATTCAATGATCAATTTTTCCAACAAATTCGAGGGACAGCTATGGGAGCAGCGTGTGCCCCCACCTACGCCAACCTGTTCCTCGGCTGGTGGGAACAAACAATAGTGTTCTGTGACAACAATCAGGAGTACACACACACATTTTGACTTGGCTCAGGTACATAGACGACATTCTGGTAATTTTGGACAGCAATGAACAGCTCCTATTAGATTACATCAACCTTCTGAATGACAATAATCTCAATATCTTCTTGACCCATACAATAAGTAAAAATAAGGTATCATTTTTGGACCTTAACATTTACAAAGCAGACAATGGGACACTGGTCACGGAACTTTTTCGGAAAGACACTGCTACGAATAGCATCTTATACCAAACAAGCTCACACTTTCCGCCCACTATCAAGAATTTTCCTAAAGGGGAATTTCTTAGACTTAGGCGTAATTGTACAGAGAACAACGTGTACAAACAAAAAAGTTGTGAACTCGCGATGCGTTTGCAAGCCCGTGGATACAGTAAACGTGCCCTAAAGAGAGCCCAAAATTCTGTTCTCAAAATTAAAAGAGATACTCTGATCTTTCAAGATAAACCTAAGGCTAACCGTGATGATTCTAAAATCCGATTTGTTGGCACTTTCTGCCCGGAATGGCATCATGTCAAAAAGGCGATTCAGAAACACCTACCGGTCCTACACCTCGATGCAGACCTATCATCCCTCGTGGTCTCCACCCCTCAAATAAGTTGGAGAAGATCAAAGAATATGAAGGATATGCTCATCCAGAGTCACTATACGCATAAATCCATCAAATCCAGAACCGTAATAGGATCTTTTCCTTGTGGCCAGTGTAGAGCCTGCCCTCAGATTCAGATAACAGATCCAGTACAAGACAGATGGGGACGAGACATCCCCTTACGACATTTCTTCAATTGTGACAACAAGGTCTGGTTTATTGTTTGATCTGCAGTTGTAATCAACGGTATGTTGGTATGACCACAAGAAAATTCAAAACCAGAATCCTTGAGCATATGGGAACCATTAGGAATGCTTCATCAGACCTATTAAAAGCGAAGAAATTGTCATCTGTAGCGAGACACTTTCACGCTCAACACCATGATTCTCCCTATGAGTTACGTGCATTTGGGCTTGAGAAAATCCATCCAGGTATACGTGGAGGTGACCTAAGCAAAGAACTCATTAAAAAAGAAAGTGAGTGGACATTCAGATTGGGAGGACTAAAACCAATGGGTCTCAATAAGTACATTAACTACAGTGTCTTTTTATAAAGATACATTCAATTACTGGTTCCCCTCTTCTTTTCTTTTGGTCTTTCTTCTTCTTTTTTCTTTTTTTCATCATTCTTCAGTATTCACAACTGAGCCGTATTTGCATTAATTAATCTTAGTATTATCTCTCATATAACACATGTATCCTCATTTCACATCACTGCCTTGACTGAGTTTCTATTAATCTGCCATTGTACATCTACTTTACTTTTACTGACATACACATCTGGACACAGTTTCTATTCACAGATTATAGCGGGCACAGACTCTCTCTCTCTCACCCCCTTCTTTTTCCAGTATTATTTTGCATTATTCATTTCTTTTGCCTTAATACATATGCCCAAACATTTTGCATTATTCATTTTTATTGCCCCAATACATATGCCCCAACATTTTACCCTTTTCTCACTTCATTTCACCACATCCTTTCCTCTAACGTATTACCCATTTCACTTGGATCATCACTGTCCTATATCCTATTCTTATTTATATCTCATTTGTAACTGTTTATTCCCCGATTACTAATAGTACTCAATTCCCCTCCCCCTTTTTTTCCCTTTTTTCCATTTTTCCTTATTTCCTCATATCTTTGTTTTATCTCTTAATACTGTTCTCCTATTTATTCACTACACAGATTACTTCTGCTCCCTTCCCCCCCCCCTTTTTTTCTTCAATTACACAGTCATCTCCAGTGACCTACATCACAACTCTTTAATTTGGATCTTACACACATATCACTATTGTTTTAATTCTCACATACACTACCCCTCTTTATTGTTCTATTGTTATAGTTATTGTCAGTGATTTTTTATCACAATCCCTATCAAGGGCTGTATGTCCTCCACCTATTATTATCATTACTATTATTATATAATTTATATAATCATTACTATAATTATATAATTTTCTACCTTTGCAAAATAATTTCTTGTCAGCTTCTACTACAACATTTCATTATCTATCATCACCCTGCGGGTTATCAATAATTATTAAATTCATGAGTCATTGTTTGTTTCATTTACTCTTATATCTGCTTAATCCTTATATTTATAACTTAATGGGCAGGTATTTCCCTCTCATTCATCTGATATTATATTTTCCTATTTATTTTTAGATACTCCATATAGGTATGATATACAATATATAGATATGATATATTATATATTATATTATATTTATTTTTCCTATAGAGGGCGAATTAATGATATTGTGACCACATCTCCCTTATATAGTGTCTGTCTAGCATAATTGATAAGCACCCACAACAAGAAGTGATCAAGCCCGGCTGACGGGTAAAATGCGTCTTCCGATCTTCCACCGACTGCCTTCTCTTTCCTGAGTGCCATACATACATCGACAACTACCGCTGCCTTGCGCCCTTTTTAGCCCTGCTGAATCATCCTGCTTCACCACCGAGACTGTTCCTGACTTCGGATTGTCCATCTCCCTATTGCCTGAAGCACCCGCCCTCACCCGATTCGTGCGGCTGCATGAATCTCACTGCTCACCTGCGGCTGCCCATTCTCAACTCCAGAGACTGACTGCCGCACGAGGACACCAGCTCCCGCCTGCACCGCACATCCCTTCAGCGTGGCCGCACCTTCCGCTTTCATCAACGGGGATCCACTGCCGCATCAACAGGACTTTACCCCAACGATTGTCATTCAGGTCATTCACAGACACGGGACATCAGCAGTCACCTGCGTATGGTGCTTTCCCCCTACGGCCACCACGGGCATCCCCTTCAGTGACGGAAACTCCACACATCAGGATCGGGATTTCTCATCTAACACTCGCTGCTGGTAATATCAGTGCATTGGCTTACTCACCCCCAGCATTGCAATTTCAATCCCTTTTCATGTGTTTTTTCTCCCCTGTGAAACCCCTATATAATTAATTATTATTTTCGTGGAGCAAGTTGTGTGTAGCATCAGTTTATACGTTTATCTAATTTTCCCTAGCATTGTTTATCCACAATTTGACTGTGTTTAAACTTGCAATATATTCCTGCATACTGACTATTTGTACTCACAGACTGAGTATCAGTTACATTATTATCTCTTCTTTCCTTGGGCTCAATTATTGAGACTTGTCTGTATCTGGCATTAGAAACATCTCTGTTACATTACAGTTTTTGATACTCTGTTATCTTTATCTCTGTTGTGAAAAATCTGACCATAATCCATCTGGTTTTTCTATAGTCAGCACAGGTGCCTGCTTATCTCCATTATATGCCATTAACTGGTATTAGTTATTTAGAAATGTTCATTTTGGATTAATTTTCTAATTGTCAGTAAGGGCCTCTTTTGGCACGTCTATTTGCTCCCCATTTCTTTCTTATTCCTATCTATCTATTTTTGTGGACTCTCACCACTGATTCAGAGTTTACCCCTGTCTAACATTGGCAGCAGATCCATCTTTTTCTTCACACTATAAATTTCGTGAACTCTCATCAGTGATTCCAGAGTTTCCGCTATCGTTCGTATTTCTCTACTACCATACCACGCTGGAAACGCCCAAAGCCGTCTGATCTTGGAAGCTAATCAGTATTGGGCTGGGTCAGTACTCCAGTGGGCGACCCTTGAGGAAGACCCAGTGTAGTAGAGCTCATATTGGTCCATCATGCTCAGAGTCTAACACTGACAGCAGATTCACCTTGCTATCTTATCTCTTACTGCTTTTTCTCTTATTAAAATTGGCAAAACTACAATCTTCAGTCTCTAACATTTCAGACTTACAACTTTTTCAATTTAGATGAATACGGGGCCAACACATATTGGCAGCTCATTTGTCTCCAGAACGATTAATGTTAACTTCTTAAAGCACTCTTATTGTACTTTGGCAGTCGGAACCTATTATGCTATTATTAGCATTTAATTGTTATTAATTGAATTATTATTTAATTTATCTCAATTTTTTTGTGTTATCAAGTATCAGCATTTATTTGCTAGTTACTTCATTACATCATCTGATTGTTACCATATTGACCACTGACTATCTTTTATTCCATGATACTAATAAAAGTTACATTTTATATTTATATTTATCTTTAATATTTCATACATTACATTATTTAAAAGTAAAGAGTGCGCCCACAAAAGAGTCTCTTTTTTCTCCATACTGTTGTTGTTAGCAGCCCCATTGACCAAATTATGATTAGAAAACCATGTTTTCTTTATATTTTTCATTTTGGTAAAACAAATTGATACTCTATGCTTATTATACACGGGTGCGGTACCTCTCCAAATATATGACATCATAGATAGGGCAGAGTACGCAGCCTATGATTTGATCCACGAATCCACCGGGATTCAGTACCTACTCGCATTAGATATCACCAGTACTGCCAGAGGAACTATAAATTATAGGTACATCCATGTGCTAGCAAACTTGATAGATAATATCACTGAGATGTATAATGACACCTTTAGGTGTACGGGCAGGGAGTTACAAGATTACAAGACAGAGCTGGTCCAGCACAGGATGGTTCTTAATTATGTCACGGCCGTGACGGGTGGGTACTGTGTCACTTTGGCAACTCAATATGGTGTGAAGTGCTGTACGTATATTACGAATAGCACTGACGACCCCATGGAGATCATCGATCAAAAGATGGATGAGATCTTACAGTTGAAGTGGGAGTTCCGGAGGAGACACAATCTTACCCTGACAGCTGTGGGTAATGAATTGACTGGCTGGGTCTCATGGTTAAACCCACTCAAATGGTTTTCTGGATTGGAAGAGTGGGTGCAGAATGTAATTGCAAGTGTAGGAAAGTTTCTCCTGTGTATCCTGGGTGTCGTCATAATTATTGGTTTGATATTTAGGTGTGTTCGAATTCTGACGCGACACAAGCACAGCACAAATTTGATGAGTCTAAGGAGTGAGGGTGTTGTTACAGCAGCAGATTTGATTTATGATCCATCCATAGAGGCAGTGTTATGATAAGGATTGCAGATGAATTTCATTGCCTGTTTATTTCACCATTTTTCTCTGTTTCCCCCTTTTACCCAGAAAACATCCAACCGGAAAAGACATCAGCCCTACCCAATGTGTATGTTAATATATTTTTATATACGTGTCTTATCTTCATCTCTGCAACCTCCAGTTAATGTCACACATAGTCGACAGGTGTTATCCACATATACTAGCACTCACATATGTTCCCCCTCCATGTATCATCAACTAAACGTGCTCCCCATTTGTTGGTATTAGAAGCCGAAGAGGCGAGGGTTAAAAGCCCTTGCCCGAACGAAGCTCTGTAGTGTTTGTTTGCCCAAGTACAGACCCTTAATATGGGATAAGAAGGATTAAATGTATAATTTGCAATACCTCGAAGCTTACTTAGAACATATACAGCATGATGATACATGACCCTCAGACATTGATTCATACATACATGCTTTTTACTATCTCACTAGGCTATACATTACCAACCTACAACTCTCCCCCTATCATCCAAACTTGTATATATTGTGTAGATAATGTTTTCTGTTTAGTAGTTAAGTGTGGCAGTTATTGATGACTGCCAAAGGGTGGACTGTCGAAGTTGAAAATATTATAGCCATACACATCACGGACAAACTCTACACAGATGGAGAAAAAACACACTACCTACAGGGATATAGCCCCCTGTAGAAAAACAAGAGCGCTGTCCGCACTAATTAAAGAAGACAATTAAAAATATTCACAATATAAAATAAATATAATTTATTAACATACAATGCTGCAGCATAGATGACATTCAATCAACACAAAATATGTATGTTAAATGCCATGATACAAACAATTCACATATAACTGATAAAATAGCTATACTTCACTATGATTCAGAGGCTTGGACTTTGATATTGCTGAATTTCACAGTGTCCACTCATTTAATGATGAACAGGCTATTAGTAGCTTTTCAAACACCCAATGTGTTCAGTAGTCCTTAGTTCATTAGTGTTCCAAATGGACATGTGTGCACACATATAATAATTTAAAATGGGTAGTTACCATCCATTAGTAGCATTTGCGTCACCTCCAAATTTTATTTTACTGAGACATCCCAATTTCAAGGCTCCCTCTGCTGGTGCTCATCCGTTTATTGCAGAATATCTGGAGAAAATGTCATAGGGACTTGTCCACAGTGCTCAGGCTCCCTCTGCTGGTGGTTAGCCGTAATTGCAGATGCACTGATTAATGGTCATACCACAAGACGGTGTTCATGTCATTGAATGGGAGGTGAACGTCCCTGGTACTGGTCACTTCGAAAACGCGTTTCTCCGCCTTCCAAACACACTCAGCGGCTTCCTCAGTTCGCTACACAGATGGCCTCCATGCGCATACTTGTGCTGCCGTGCGTGCGCATGCTCGCAAGCTGCACATAGCCGCACACGCAGTAGTGTGTATTAGCGCGTGGTATGAGTAATTATGGTAGCATTTGTAATCGCAAGGAAAAGCCACAAAGACACATTTTATATTTAATACACATAACGCACAATTTACACATAGTCTACATACACCACACCAGCGAGTTACACTTGTTTAAAAGGTAAAACAACAAAGGGATTCACCTTTACAGGATATGAGGGGACAGCATTAGGTTACAAGGTGGTGTTTGGTATCCAACTGTAGGGTATTTTAAGGGCAACATTCCGGTAGCAGTTTGCAGAAGATAGCACGCTCCTGCACATAGTTATGTGCAGGAATAGGATATTAATATTATACTGTGTTTACTGTACTTTGATATTCGACAGGAACCCAGTGGAGACCAACTGCAAGTACACCTGGAACAGACATCGCCCACCTATTCAAACCAACCTATGACCCCTCCTGTACTGTAAATGACCAGCTCTTTGACCTATGGATGAAGAGATTACAGTTTCCATTGTATTAGGTTTTGGACAAATGTATAAAAAGCCAACTGCAGGCCCAGTCAGACACAATCTCTGAAGGTCATCTACCTTGATTGACTGAGGACCGGACCGGGTAGCGCAGGCGAACAAACATATGTACCATTGACTGTAGCTTTTTCTCTTATTGTATTGTATTATTGTTGTAACCCCCTGGTAGTAAATAACTGTTGGTGGGTTGGACCCCAACATAGTTTTAAAATACAATTTGGTGTCGTGTCCCTTTTCCTGCTAAGGTTTAAAGTGTATTTACAGCCACTCGGGCTGCTGCATTGTGCTATCTGTGTATAGGCCTGTGTACGCAAACTGTGTACTTACTACGTCCATTGGTACGATCTTGTGTACGTAAGGTGTGTAAACAGTACAGAGGTTAAGGATTAAATACAGCGGCCACAGCGGCTTGAACTTTGGTGAAATAAGGTATTGTTTTTTAGTCCTATAAAATAATCAGCATTCACAGTTACTTTCTATGTATGTTAAAGTAAGTGGTTTTTTGGTATTAAATCATTTATAATGTTATATTTGCATCACTGTATAAAATGGCATCCGGTCTATAGATATATACTAAAAAGGGCTACAGCCAATAAGTCGACCACTAATGGTTGACATGCATTAGGTCGACAGGGTCAAGAGATCAACAGGATTAAACGGTTGACAATCAAAAGGTTGACTAAGTCAAAATGTTGACAGTCAATAGGTCGACACATGGTTTTTATGTTTTTTTTTTTTTCATTTTTACAACTATTGCTGCATTTACTATCCATGTCACAAATTATTACCTTTAGTAACCTTGTGGCGAGCAAAGTGGAGCAGAGCAAGTTACAGATCCTGAAACGTAGTGAGCAAAGTGAGCCCGCTAGGCAGTGCTGAAAGTAGGGTGGTATGGAGTACCATTAAGAAAAATAGTGGTGGTACGCAGTACCACCAGCCCATCGATGGGACATAATTTATAAGGGGCATTTTTTAAAATATTGTCTGGGGTATAACTGTGTGTGGCATCAAATGTAATAGTAATTACTGTGTTTGGTATAATATGTAATAGGCATTACATTGTGTGCCATAATATGTAATGGGCACCATGGTGTATGGCATAATGTGTAATGGGTATTATGGTGTGTGGCATAATGTGTAATGGACATTATGGTGTGTAGCATAATGTGCAATGACATTACGGTGTTTGGCATAATGTGTAAGGGGCATTACAGTGTGTGGCCATGCCCTTATTGTCATGTAGAAACTCCCCTCATTCCATGTGACCATGCCCCCTCAGGACACATGAATCTGCCCATTTTTTAGTACCACTAAGAAAAAATGTCTACTTGCACCACTGCCGCGAGGGTCCGCATTTCATAAAATTGACTATCCATGTCACAAACTATCACCATTAGTAACCTTGCGGCAATTGAAGCAGAGCAAGCCACCGCACCTGAAGCGTGATGAGCAAAGCAAGCCCACAAAAGGACACATTTCAATAAATTGGGGTAAACAATTTTAAAAACACAAAACAACACCCAAAATTTTTTTTGTGGTGACCTTTTGACCCTGTCTTCCTTTTGACCCTGTTGACCATGTACGTGTCAACATTTTAACCCTGTCAACCTATTGACCCTGTCGACCTTTTGACTGTTGGCGTGTTAACCCTGTCGACCTTTTGACTGTCAGACTTTTGACCCTGCCGACCTTTTACTGTCAACCTAATGACTGTCTATCTTTTTAATGTCTATCTTCTGTATCAGAACTGTAGAAAACTTGGCTTGCTATTTACTAGGGAGGTCATTCCGAGTTGTTCGCTCGCAAGGCGATTTTAGCAGAGTTGCTCACGCTAAGCCGCCGCCTACTGGGAGTGAATCTTAGCATCTTAAAATTGCGAACGAAGTAATCGCAATATTGCGATTACACACCTCGTAGCAGTTTCTGAGTAGCTTCAGACTTACTCAGCATCTGCGATCAGTTCAGTGCTTGTCGTTCCTGGTTTGACGTCACAAACACACCCAGCGTTCGTCCAGACACTCCTCCGTTTCTCCGGCCACTCCTGCGTTTTTTCCGGAAACGGTAGCGTTTTTTCCCACACGCCCATAAAACGGCCTGTTTCCGCCCAGTAACACCCATTTCCTGTCAATCACATTACGATCGCCAGAACGATGAAAAAGCCGTGAGTAAAATTACTAAGTGCATAGCAAATTTACTTGGCGCAGTCGCAGTGCGGACATTGCGCATGCGCATTAAGCGGAAAATCGCTGCGATGCGAAGATTTTTACCGAGCGAACAGCTCGGAATGAGGGCCTATATACTGTATTCTACAATCTGATTTTTTTTAGAAAATATTTTGCATCCAATTATCCCATTTTTAAAATAAAAATACAAGCAATGACATGAAGAATAATAAAAGCAGAAGTCTTAGGTTAGGGTTAGTGCACATAAATGTGGGAATAAATTATAACACCATCCTTTTTTGTTAGGAATCCACTTTCAAGCACAAACAGTAGTAATGAAACAAAAGAGAAACACTAAACATCCTAGTGACATTTGGTGGACCCCTTCATTCTAAGTAAAGCATTCATTACCTCTAATACCCAGAAATAAAGACACGGAGACTTGAATTTGGCAGAAAAATTGCTAGCTATTTATTTGACCCTAACCATAGCAAACCTGTAAATAAAACTTTGTTAAGATGCCGATTCAGCCGGCATATGGTGGCAGAAAAAAGAACGGCTCTATTAAACTGACGCTAACCTTAAAATGCTAAAATCAAAACCATCCTAATTTAACTACAAACTATCAAAATGGTAATAGGTGCTAGCTCAACCCCCACAGTGACTTCCCACACTGATGGGTGCCCATTCCGCTGCCTCCCGGTCGGGTGGTCGAGCGGCCAATAAGTCGATGGAGGTGAGTGCACCTAAACCAAATCAAACTGTAAATCACTACAGCTTACCATACAACAACAAACTGCCGTTCTTTTCCGCCAATAAATAGCCAACGATAAAACCAGCCAACAATTCAATGCCAAGGCACTCCGTGCCAGAACCTCTACCAACAGGGCGGGAGGGAGGGAAGGCAATTTCACAAACAAGAGAGAGACAAAATGGCTATCCTTCCCTATATATACTAACCCTACCCTTTTCCAAAGGGCTGTACTTTCCTTTCCAGCTAGGTCCACCCCTCACAAGATGTTTAACTCATTCCTTTCCTATGCTGTCAATTCTCTCTCCTAAACATCCTAGTGACATTTGGTGGACCCCTTCTTTCTAAGTAAAGCATTCGTTACCTCTAATACCCAGAAATAATGACACGGAGACTTGAATTTGGCAGAAAAATTGCTAGCTATTTATTTGACCCTAACCATAGCAAACCTGTAAATAAAACTTTGTTAAGATGCCGATTCAGCCGGCATATGGTTGCAGAAAAAAGAACGGCTCTATTAAACTGACACTAACCTTAAAATGCTAAAATCAAAACCATCCTAATTTAACTACAAACTATCAAAATGGTAAGAGGTGCTAGCTCAACCCCCACAGTGACTTCCCACCCTGATGGGTGCCCATTTCCGCTGCCTCCCGGTCGGGTGGTCGAGCGGCCAATAAGTTGATGGAGGTGAGTGCACCTGAACCAAATCAAACTGTAAATCACTACAGCTTACCATACAACAACAAACTGCCGTTCTTTTCCGCCAACAGCGAAAGACTCCTTCCCAGAGTCTTCGCACCGCCACCATAACCTCACCCTAAGTCCTGCAACACTAGGAACAGATCCTCCAGGAAAAGCATCATCCCCTCATTGGATAGATGCACACCATCAGGCCGAAAAAGGTGACTGTCTCGGAACCGAATCCTAGGGTGGCGAACCACTTGGCCTCCGTGGGACAACACCCACTTCGCCACCGCCCCATTCACCTTCTGCCTGGCCTCATCAATTACGCGACCGTCCGCCACACCTTGCCAACTCAACCTTGGCACCATCAAGGAGAACACCAATACACAATTGGTCCATGCTGCGGCCAAACTTGCCAGATCCTGTATCATGGCCCACCGCATCTCCAAAGAAGTCCTCTTCCCCAGGTCGTTGCCACCTAAATGGACAACCAACACCCTAGGGACTCCATGCTTGCTGGCCTGACTTACTAGTCTATTTCTCAACTCCGTCCACATCATCCCTTGCCAACCAAGCCAACGAACTCCTCGAGCCCTAGGAAACATCTGTTCCCCCTCCGAGGCCAAAACTGGGCGGCCCAATACACATAAGAGTGGCCAACCACCCAAATAGGCAAGTCATCTTCCAACCAACCTGAAGAGGAGGAAAAGGGGGTAAAAGTGGTTACTAATCATCTATACCATTGTTTAATTTACTGCATTAACCTGAAGGATCTGCCAAAAAGAAAAATTTTGTTTCTGTATTTTGCAGCAGTCTCGGCCTAGCCGATCTGCACGAGCTTCCAGCCAATTTGAAGCAGAACATGAACACACAAATGGGAAAGATGAAAACAAAATTAAGAAAATAACAAAAAGGGGGGGGGGGAGGGGGTAAAAATAGGGGTAAAACATGTAAGAACTCAGCTGGAGGTGAAAGCGTAAAGACCTGCTGAGGGACTCTGATTAGAACAGATTAGCCGAATTGTGGATTAGAATTCAGTCCGTCAAGTCAGGCAAAAAAATCGCAAAATAACTCCAGACCCCCGCTGCCGGCTCAAGCCCGCAACGGCGAGTAGCTAATCCCTGAGTAGGATAAAAACGGGTAGACAGACAAACGCATAACACCATAACGTACTGAACTGTAACAACATGATTAAACAACTGCAATTGAACAAAAAGTACGCGCGAGCCAACATCTCATGCAACGGGGTGAATATACCGTCTGTAACTTGACAACTTCCATCGCCCCACTGCCTGGATCTCAGCCATGAAACATCCCGCCGCCGCAGCCGACGTCGCAGCTCCTATGCGGAAGGAATGCGCCCCGAACGCAGCGGGTGGAAGGCCCAAGCTCGCAAAACAGCGACCCAGCATCCAATGAAATTGATACTTCGTCATCGGCAGCCCGTCATAATGCAGCAGCCATGACCCCCGACTGTCGGGCCGTACTGCCTCATACTGCACTGCCAAACTTACTGGGCAAATGCTCTCCTCAAGTGCCGGAACCAAGGTGACCCATCGACCTCTCCCCACCTGGTTCGCCTTAGCGCGACGCAATCTGCAGAGCAAGGACCTCTCACCCACCACCACGTCCCCGACAAGCATGCGCGAATCTGCTCGCTTAGAAGGCGCTACCAATACCGAAACCCTAAAGGCCCCGTGGTAAGCCATTGAGAATGCCAACTGAACAACAGCGACTCAAATATGGACGACGCGACACCTCCCACCGCCCTGATGACAGCCGGCAACAAGGCCGCAACAATGGGCCGCCTCCTGTCAGGCGGCGTCGGCGCGACCCCGCCCATCCTTTCATTGCCTTCAGCAGAATCCCACTCTTCGTCACGTCGGGAACGCCCTTTATTTTGCTGAAAAACGAAATGCCAGCCAAGTACCGGGATACCACCGCTCTGGACCTACCCGAAACATACAGCTGCCAAATAAAAGAAAGCATCATCCGATGCCCGCTCTTACCTTGTGAATTTCGTCCTTGAACAAACTCCTCCCAATCACTCCAAGCTTGCCTGTAAGCCTTAAGCGTGGTTGGCGCAACTGACCGCAACGCTAGACCTTCCAGTCCAGCCCGATCACCTGCCAAACATAAACGGGACAATGAAAACCATGTTCGTCGGCCTCGGGCGCCAACAAACAAAACCTTTCCCACTGCCCTCGTGCCAACGCGTCGGCAATTCCGTTCTCCAGCCCAGGCACATGCTGCGCGCGGAACCACACGTTCTGACGTAGACATGTCAAACAGCAACTGCCCCAGCACCCGCAGAACCACCAGCGACTTCGCCCTCTGGTTATTTATCGCATGCACCACGCCCAGATTGTCACATCTAAACAAGATGCCGCGATGAGCCAGGCTATCGCCCCAGACCTCCAGCGCCACCCTAATGGGGAAAAGCTCCAGAAGCAAAAGGTCCTTAGTTAAAACTTTGCGATGCCATTCCGCCGGCCACGAGGCCGCGTACCAAGATGCCTCCAGATAGCAACCGAATCCAGAGGCACCCGCTGCATCAGTGAACAGCTGCAACCTAGCTCTGTCCACCGTTGGGGCCTGCCATATACACACCCCGTTTAAGTCCTCCAGGAACGAGGCCCATACGGCCAAATCCCACCTAATCTCGGAGAACAATCGCACGAAATGGTGTGGTCTGGCACACCCCGCCGTCGCCCTTTCTAGCTTCCGGCAGAAAACCCTGCCCCTCGGGATTACCCGACAAGCAAAGTCCAACACGCCCAGCAAGGACTGCGCCTGCCGCAGTGTGACCTTACACGACCCCTCGAACCGGCAAACAGCGTCGCAGAGCTTCACCACCTTGTCCCGAGGCAGCCGACACGATCCTGCCACTGTGTCAATCTCAATCCCCAAAAAAGGACAAACAGGAGGCCGGGCCCTCTGTTTTCTCCTCGGCCACAGGAACGCCGAAGTGGAAAAACAGCGCTCGAATGCTGAAAAGCAAATCGTCGCACCGTGAAGAATATGCCGGACCCGCACACAGGAAGTCATCGAGGTAATGGGCGACCCCGTGACCCCCTGACGAAGACCCCACGCACCAATGGAGAAACGTGCTAAACCGCTCGAAAACCGAGCAGGAAACGGAACATCCCATCGGCAAACATTTATCGATGAAATACTCCGCTCCCATCCGGAAATCCGTAAAATGGAATGAGTCCGGATGTAGCGGCAGCAACCGAAAAGCGGACTCAACATCAATCCCAGCCATGAGGGCCCCAGTCCCGTAACTGCGGACCATCTCCAACGCCTCGTCAAACGACTGATACACCACCGAGCCATGAGCCGGCGGTATTGCGTCATTGACCGACGCCCGCGACGGGTAAGAAAGATGCTGAATGAGCCGGAAAGCGCCTGGAGTCTTCTTGGGAACCACCCCCACGGGAGAGATGATCAAACCATCCACCGGGGTTGATATAAACGGTCCCTCCATCCTGCCCAAACTGACCTCCTTCTCCACTTTCTCCCTCAGCACCAACGGCAAGGCTCGGGCAGACTGGAGGTTCCGCTGGGCCCGAACCGACACCTCGCTCGCAACAGGCAAGCGAAACCAAAACTAAAACCGGAAAACAGAAATTTCGCATCCGCCCTATTTGGACACCAATTTAACCACTTGCCTATCGTCTCTAAATTAATTGGCGCTGGAGCTCTGCGGACCGCTCCCGCCCGCGGCCTGCCTGGGATAAGTTTGCTTACCGCGGGCACCTTGACGACTGCCTTAGAAGTAGAAGGAGGCTGCGTGGGATCCGCCGCATTGCAAGCACAAGTATCGAAAACGACACTGCTTGCCGAAGTAACAGGCCGCGTTGTTAAACGCGAAACATTTTCCTTTTGTGGTGGCTCGCCCCCCCTGCACGGACGGCCGACCTACCTGGTTTGGATGATCCGCCGTCCGTGCCGGACCCTTGGGCGGACGACCCTGCGCGGTGCCCGTCCGCCCCGGTTTCCGGGGCTCCTCCACCTGCTGCGAAGCCCGAGTGACTTTGAGCCAGACCTCGACGTCCTTGAACCCAAAGTCCATGCCTGCAAACCGTCCTGCTTCTCCCTGAATTCCTGGTCATACTTATGCCACTCCTAGCCCGAAGATGTGCGCTGCATGTCGTGTATGAGATGCAGGTACCGAATCACGTTCATGTGTTCGTCCGGCCTATCTTCCAGGTAACACGCCGCGAAGACCCAAAAACCGGCCAGCCAGTTATCGAAGGTACGGAAGGCCTCGGCCCCGATGCCCTTCTTTGCAGCCGTCGACTTATACTCCTTCTTCGCTTCCTTCGTCAAGACGAAAACATCCACGACATCCCCCTTGCGAATCTTCCTGCGGCAGCTATCCCGCAGCCCCCGCATCACTGCAGTGTAGTTGCAGCGAACAACCCCGGGCAAATCGCGGCGTTTCTTGGCCCTGCGAGCTTCCTAACTAAACCGCCTGCGCCTCTTCCGCCTCTTCTGCTGACCCGCCGACCTCTTGGCGAATTTAGTCGCCCGCTTCCTCGCCCCAGTCGTACTACTGGCTTCGGACGCCTGCGACGACAGAGAAGAGGAAGAGGAGGAAGAGGAAAAGCTGCGAGAACTGGAGCTCGTGGAGGAGCCCGCTACCGCTGCAACACCTCACCTGATCCCGTCGACTGCACCAACACGGAATCTTCCGGCGTGGCAAAACAGACGTCTTCTTCCTTGTCCTCCACCATCTCCACTTCGCCGCAATCCCCTGCAGGCGAGAAAGGGGCGAAAGACCCAGGAAGCAACCGCGGAGCATGCCGAGCAACTCGAGAGGGAGTTGTCCCCGCAGCGCGTCCCTGCCCGACCTGTCCCGGACAATGATCCAGGTCCGAGGCGGCATCCCCGAGCTCCCTGCAGATGCAGCACTTCGCTGCGCCGCTGAAGCTGACCGCCTTCCGGACCCGCCTTCCACCGGGGCCGCGCCGGAGCTTGCCGCTACCCCCGGTGATGCAGCCGCAGCCAGCGGCCCTAACGCCGCCACCACCGTGGCCAGAGCTGACGCCAGTGCTCCGGAGGGGCCCTGACTGCCCCAAACCGCGGCGGATCTCACTGTATCCCCAGCCGGGGCCCGTTCGCGCCTACCCGCATGACGCCCGATGGGCGTCATCCGGGAAACCGACGTCTGCCGACCTGTCCGCCCTGGCGGGGAAAAGGGGGAGCCCCTGACCCACTGCGAACCAGTCCCCCACCAAACTCCGCCTCTACTGAGGGACTGGCCGTCGGCGCCAGCGCTGCCCTCGCTCTCCGAGCCTACACTCGCCCCCACCCCTTGCAGACCGGAGCCATCTCCGCCCGCTGGGAGGGAGCTGCGGCGAGGCCGGGTAGCGCCCGCAGCAGCCCCGTGGCCATCAACCCCTTCCCTGCCCCCCCTCCTCCCCCGCAAGCCGCTGGATTTAACCACTTGAATCCGGCTCCAGGGGAGCGAATTGGGGAGACAGAGAGCCGTGCGGCGCCGCTACGCGCGCACGTGCGCGAACTGCGCCACCTGCCGTGAGCACGGGCTCGCGCGCCCCTCGTGCGCGCGCCCCGACTCCTAGTGCCTCTAACCCCCCGTGTTCCCCCTGGCCGTTCCTCCCTATATGAAGAGCCCTCTTAGCCCTGCCTCCCCTCCCCCCCGCCCCCCGCCGGACTCCGGCTGCAGGGGAGCGAGCTGGGGAGACAGGGAGGCTGGCGACGCCGCTGCACGCACCCGTGCGCGAACGGCGATGCCGGAAGCGAGCGTGGGTGCGCGCGCACCTCGTGCGCGCGTCCCACTGCTTACCGCCCGCGAACTCCCTGCCGCATCCTCCTGCAGATCCGCCGCGCGGCAGGCAGCCGACTCCATTCTGGCCCCTCCACGCTGCCTCGTCAGCAGTATCTAAATAGGAGCCCCGTGCGGCTCCACGGACGGCCGCCCACCGGGGCGCGCGTGCGCGCGCCTGCGGCCGCCAGTCTCCCACTGATCACCCGCCGCGCTCGGAGGTGAGGGCAGCCGCCCTTCCACCTCCGTGCGGCCGGGACGCACCGCTGGCCTACCCCGCCGCTCAAGTCCTGCCGGCAAAGCCGGCCTGGACCCCAGCAACAAAGCTGACCCGGACCGCCGCACCGCGTCCCTGCCCGAGCCCCTGGAGGCCCCCGGGGGACGGTGCCCCGTCCCCCAGGCCAGCCACCACTTCCCCGGGCCCAGCCCCACCGCCAGATGCGCGGTATGGAGCTGTGACCCCGGCGGAACGGCGAGGGCGGGCAGTCATGTCGAAGGGCAGAGGAGGAATGCAGGGAAGAGCTTTAGAAATTCAATGCCAGGGGAAAGCACAGTAAAAGTTGGGAAGCCTGCTATGCAGCACTCACCCACTCAAAGGCATTTTCACCAACAAGAGAGAGACAAAATGGCTATCCTTCCCTATATATACTAACCCTCCCCTTTTCCAAAGGGCTGTACTTTCCTTTCCAGCTAGGTCCACCCCTCACAAGATGTTTAACTCATTCCTTTCCTATGCTGTCAATTCTCTCTCCATACATGTGAAACATGGGCTTAAAGAACTTGCTGACTAGAATATAAAACAGAAAGTAATGATTCCAGCAGATAGGAGAACATGCAAATATAGTGATACAGAGTACTCACCTAAGTGCTTTAACCACTTGCCTGGCATGGTCGCATCAGAACACCAATGTCCCGATCACTGTGGACAGCAGTGATCGGGTAGCCCAGCGTCACCCCCCCTCTGACCCCACTTCTCCTCCCCTTACTGGCATCAGTCGTGATGGTTGCAGTGTTTATCGATGTTTCCTATTTTGACCGATGTTCCTATGTTTAAAAAACAAAATTTTAGTTTTTTTTAAAGTTTATTTCTTTCTAATAAAATTGTTGTGGAGAAGTTTTTAATACATGTTCTTCATCTAATTCACACACAAAAAAAAACACATTTTCAGAAACAAAAATTGCCAGTTATGTGTTAAGACTTGTTAGACATTATTAACTAACTGTACATGCAGCTAAATGGTTTCACAGATTAATGATTTTACCACAGACAATGTATATATTAGATGTGCCAATCTATATATTAGATGTGTCGCAGGTGATTTATTTTGAAGTATTTGTTAAAATATTATATATAATCACAGTTAGATTATATTGTAAATAATTTGTAACTTTTTCTTTAATAGTAGAGGAAATGTGATATATTTTCCCTTTAGCTTTGTGTTATCCATTTATTTTTTATTATGAGAACCTTACTGTCATGTATTTATGTACTGCTGCAAAATGATTATAAGCTTCTGGGTATTTTTTTTAAATATATCACTCATAACATAACTGTTTTTCCTTAATAGTCATCAATTACTGTATAAAATAGTTCGTAATAGCTTAATCTGAAAAAATATGGCATGTGTTTAAAATGTTGTACCCTTTCGGGTATATTCAATAACTGTCTAGCTGCTGTCTTGTGGGAAAGATGGCAGTTTCCGACAGTTTTAGGTCGGAAGGGGTTCCGACCTATTCATTAGTGCCCCATTTATTCTGACAAGTCGGGAAACCTGACTTATCAGAATTCTGTCGTAATCCACATTGATCGGCGGCTTCAGCCGCCGATCAGCATGCATTGTCGGAAGCGGGGCCAAACCCGACAGGTTTTAGCCCCGTTTCTAACAATCTTAATCTGACTTTAAAAAAAGTCGGATTGAGATGAGTGAGCTCTGAGCAGGAGACGGGGGAGCAGCGGGGAGAGCAGGAACCCAGTGGCAGCATTCCGCTGGCTCCAGCAAGTGAGGTCCCGCTTGCTGGAGCCAGGTGGATGCTGCCGTGAGCCTCCTGGTGTTACACCAATGCAGCTGCTGCTCCCCCGTCTCCTCCTTTCCTTTCCTCCCCCGTCCACTCCCTCTTCTCCGCTGCTCCCCCCCCCCCGGCGCCACAGACATCACCTCCTCCATGGGCCGCAGACATCACATCCTCCCGGCACCTGGTGCTGCTGACAGCTCCTTTCACCCGGCGCCACTGACAGCTCCCCCCACTGCTGACAGCAGCAGCAGGACAGGACACCAGGAGCGGCCAAATCTGACAGTCGGATTTGGCCGCTCTTTTAAATAGGGGTTGTCGGGTCCATTCCGACAACTGCATGTCGGAATGGACCTGACTCTTATTGAATATACCCCTTTGACTCTTACACAAAGTAATGTAAATATGTATATTAGTGTTGTCACTCTATAAAAGATGAATATTGCCAATTTAATAATTAATACATGTAGATGCAACTAATTTAGACTTAAAAATAAATAAAAATATAAATTTATTTGAACTATTACATTGTGAACCCTCCAAAAACTGGTAACAAATCATTTTGCCTCATTAATGACATAGTGACATGTTTTTGAATCTCTGTATAAGGTATATAAAAGTATACAATGTAAAAATTGATATACATGGCAGGGTTAGTCAGGTTATTTTGTAAATGATTTTCATATATTTAGTTCTGTAACAGCCTCTACCTTCTCCCCCCCAAAAAAAACAAAACAAAAAACATGATGTCATGGCATCATCACAGAGAGTAGGACAACCAACACCAGAAATTACAGCATTGCTCGGAGTGTAGATCATCCTTAGCTGTCATGGGGGAGTGATTATTACACCCCCAGGACCCTGAACCCTGGATGAGGGCACTGCTTTAAAAACTATTATTGTTATTTATAGCAGAAGTAGTACTAGTAGTTGTAGCAGTACCTGTAGTAGTAGTAGTAATAGTAGTAGTAGTAGTAGTAGTAGTAGTAGTACCAGTAGCAGTAGTCGTAATAGTAGCAGCAACAGTTGAAACAGGGTGTGGATATTTATTTGTAAAATCACATTGAAATCATCTTTTAACTGTACATATTTTCCTTTTTTATATGTTTGGAAACCATTTAATAAAACAATATAAAGCAACACTTTGATTGCACAGCAAAGACACTAATATAAGGCAGGACCACGTACTGTAGTCTTCTTAGTGATTGCTTCATGGAATAAAGCTTCAAAAGTCTAAACAGACTTCTAGACATTTATTGTTATAGACAGCAAAGGCTTATTCCATCCCATACATATTAATGAATAGATACTAATAAAACATATACTAAATATTTGCTCCATAAAAATGTAATAGAACATAAAAGTAATTTAATTAATGTTTGATTGCTAAGCTGAATTTTCAATTTGCTTTCCCAATGCACTTGCAAAGTAGCTATTTGTAATTTTTTTTATAATCAAACTGCTTGTACTGAATGGCATTTAATTTCTTATATATGCTAAGAGTATTCACAAAAGACTGCTATTTGTATGTTTTTTCCTTTAGCCTGTCTTTGACACTAAACACATAGGTATTAGGAAATTAATATATCCCTTTCAGTTTAGTACTAACTTAAAGAATAAGTAAACCTTTTGTTGTTATGAAGTAACAAAATATAGTATGTAAATTATATATATATATATATATATATATATAATTGTAATTGTGTGTTAGATTTATCATGCTAAATATAGAAATATAAACCTAAAAAACTGTGCTGCGGGATGTAATGGAGCCCGAGATCCCTGGAGGTGCGGGAAGCCGCTCGATCAAAACCATGCTTTGTAAGTGATTGCCCCTTTAAAAGAAATCAGAGATCGGCTGGCATCCTGAACCTCCAGCGATCTTGGTACTAAATTACATCCCGCCGCAGGTTTCAGTTGCTACTTTAAGTTGACAATAGTTTTCACTGGTTTGCAGTTACTTCTTACTAATAAAGAAACTGAATCAAACCATGGTTATACCCAAAATCTAAAAGGTCAATCATTTTCCTAGTGCAGTTTGCTATTAAAATCATTTCCCTTTTACATTTCAGGAATAAATATGATCCAAAGTGCCAGTGTTTACAACAGATGCTTAGTAACTAAGGTCCTCATTCAGCTTCAGTTGCAGTTTTGCTAAAATAGCGAAACTGCAACTGTCTGTGATCACATGCTGGGGGCCGCCTGGAACAGGGCAAGGCCTCCCAGCATGCAAATGCCTGCTAGCGATGCAATCGCAATACAATTGCGAACACATCACTGATTTGTGCATACCCCCTGCTTTTGCAGCCATGCTGCGAAGGCAAACACAGGGCCGCCATTTTTTGGGTCACAGCGGCCCTTTGTGATGACATGCAGCCACCCCGGACCCCACCCCCTGTTTCTGGCAACAGGCCTGCCCAATGCCAAGTCGCCACCCTCCCATCGCCGCGTCACCACCACATTCTGCCCCATGAATGCCTCTGCCTTTTAATAAGGCAGATGTGTTATATCGATGCGATCGTATTGTTCCCAGCCATGCACGTGCAGTATGGGACCTTCATGTGCACACTGGCCACGGACATGGGAGAATGCAGTCACATTGCATTAGTGATGCAACCTGAATAATGCCATAAACCACTGGGAGAGGCCAAAGAAGGCAATTACCAAGGCTACTCTCATTCAAAATTGATCAGCAGTATTTGCTAGGAAATTGATTTCACCCAACTGATTATAAAGAAAACTATATTTACTGTTATAATTACTGTAAGTCGATTTTCATAGATTTTATAATCAATGCTTATCAATCTAAATCAATGTTATACTTCAGGGTCTGAAACACACTTTAACTAACAGTTAAAAATCATCTGTTTGTAAATGTGTGCTTAGCCCCTGAAAAACAACATTAATTTAGATCACTTTGGAACAATTTTAAAACAGCAAAAACAATGAAAAACAACATTTCGTAATGTATTCAGAACACTGCTATCAAAACAACCTCTTATTATTTATTTATATTATTTATTAATATTTATTACCAATTGTTTATATAACACACACATATTCCCCAGCGTTTTACACAGAGTATTTGGCCATCATTCCCTGACCCAGTGGAGTTTACAATCTATATTCCCTACCACATGTACACAAACACATTCATGCTGTGGATAATTTTGTTGGGAGCCAATTAACCTACCAGTATATTTTTGGATTGTGGAAGGAAATGGGAGTACCCGGAAGAAACCCATGCAAGCTCATGGAGAATATGCAAACTCCACACAATTAGGGCCATGGTGGGAATTGAACCCATGACCTCAGTGCTCTGAGGCAGTAATGCTAACCATTACACCATCAGTGCTGCCTGTGCTTCTTTTTCTTCTATTAAAACAAGTAACGCACTGTAAATCATATTATATTAGCTGAGTTGTGTTACATTCTGGGTGCTTGCCTGATGCATATCACATATCTCTGTATTACAAAATAATTCTTATTTTTACAGCTGCATGCGAACACAGCAGCTGCATCCATCTCTAAATAACCCCCTCTATACAGAAGAGCTGTGATAACAATTACAAAAACATACATTTCTTCTGTAACAGTAGATTTCAGTGGGAATGAGCTAACATTGTGTGATGATGACAAGATGACAATGATGATATTAACAACAGTGAGTAATGTAGTAATGATGATGAGGATGATGTGTTCCAAATATAATGAATAGCAACATTGACTTAAGTATCTTGGTTTGTGGGAACTCAAACAAACCAAGCACTTGCTCCTTTGCCCCTGTCACTGAAGTGCTTGGTTTGTTAAACTGTTCATGTCCTTTTTAATATACAACATAAGGATGTGTGAGAGGGCCCAAGGACAATTTCATCATGTACTACTTTACTTTTCATGGGTTGTATTTTTTTGCCACATTTGTGGCAGTTTTATGTCTCTTGCAAGTCATGCTTTATCATGCTGTCTTCTGTGTGCTTGATTGGCAGCGTAAAAAAAATTAGAAAGAATAATAATAATTGTACAATACTCTTTTTGTGATAGACATTGTTGATGGCCTTTTTGCATAGACAAAATTTTTTATTGGTTATTGCTCTAATACATTACTAATATCCAACACATTTTAAACCAGTAACAATGTGGTGCCTCACTAAAAAAAAAGAAAACAGAATTATGGAGCATATTCAGTAATATGCACAAGAGAAATTACAGATGGAGCTGCACTAATCTAGTGCAGCTCCATCACAAATGTGCACTTCCAGTGGGATTAGGCAATCTGGCACCTAGCTTTGTTACGGGAGTGCACAGAGATGCTCCATTGTAGTGAATGGGGCATGTGCGCATCACAGACGTGTGCACAGCCCAGACACTGTGATGGGCACGCCCAGAAACAGATGGAGACACAATTAGCGTGGCTCCATCTGTATTCACAGCAAACAACAGAAATGCTTGCAAGATTGTAGATCATGGATACACAGAAAATCTTTCTATTTGTGGACTAGATAGAAGATAAAAAACTTAGACTTTTTGGTGCACTTCATAAATGTTCTACAGGGGTGGTTTACCCAATTAGGAAGAAAGATGGAGGTGATGGGGGTAGAATGGGCAGCAAGTCAACCTCCTAATATTTATTGATGTGTAAGATAAGCTGATTTGGAGTTTGTAGCTCTGCATTGCAGCTATTTATTTTCTTGTCTTCTCTTTCAACCCTTGTCAGAAACCCTTGGCTATTAATATTATATTATTTTATGGCCTTATCTCTTCTATGTTGCTACACGACTTGAGTCAAACTTAATTTTCTAAACAAATCAATTAATTAATTTATCAATGTCAATTAATCAATCAATCAATCAATCAATAAATCAATCAATCAATCCTTTACCTGACTTTCAGTTCATATTCCACCTTCATTTCCCTGTAATGCCTCTGCTTGATTAATGTAAACATTCTTTCTATGGGGTCATATAGTTTATTAAAATACATTCCTGTCTGCCACTGCTGTGTCACTTTGTTTCATAGATGTGCTATATTTTTTACAGTAACTGGCATGTGTTTGTGCTGCTGCTGTTGCTTAGTTTATCCAGTAACCTTTAGCCAATATTGGTGAGCAATATTGTAAGCTGTGATGTGATAACAATTTACTGGTAATACTGGAAGTTAATGCTATTGAGGTTAATAATATTGTAGGGACAAAAATATGTTCAAGATTAAGGAGTCTGTTTACTAAGACTTGGATGGAGATAAATCTGACGGAGATAAAGTACCAGCCAATCGGCTCCTGTCATTTTTCAAACCCAGCCTGTGACATGGCAGTTAGTAACTGATTGGCTTGGACTTTTTCTCCGTTGAATTTTTTCCATCCAAGGCTTAGTAAATAGTCCCCTATACTGTAGCTGTTTTTATAAATTTTCCAGAAATTCCAAACCAAATCCAAATCTGGATCAAAACACTTGAGGGGGGTTTTGCAAAAAAAACAAAAAAAAAACAAAAACAAAACTGATATACAGTAGAACTCCTATTCCAAGTACCTTGCTTAGACTTCTGATCAAGAAAACATATTGTATATCTCTTTTTCAATGTTTCTCATGTGTCTTAATCAATGTATCTCATTCTATGGGTGGAATTCAAATGTTTGATAAGTCGGTTGGGGGTCTGTTTTTTCCTGTCTATTAGATAGGAAAAAACAGACTCCCAACTGACTTTTCAAACATTTGAATCTCCCCCAATGAGTCTAGCATAATGCATATTACAACAAGCAGGATAACAGAGCATGTGAAGTTTGGTCAGACAGCAATTGGGCAGATGGAGAAAAGCAGAGTGAGTAAAGAAAGAATATTCAAATGGAAAGCTGTCATTTTATACAGTGAAGGCAGAAGAAAGAAGTAAATGGGCATATGGAAAATTGCAGAGCAATGGCAGATCAAGTCAGTATACAGTAGGGAAACACATGTATACAGGTCATTACTGACTGCTAGGAAGTTTCTGCCTAAAGGGTACATTTATTAAAAATCATGTTTGCCTGAGATTGCATTCTCAGGTGTGTTTAGCTTTTTTTTCAAACTTGGAGATTTTCTAAAGGCAAACACTGGAGTACAATCACAATTTAAACTGCAAAACGCTTTAAAATCTGCAAACAGACGGCCTAATTCAGACCTGATTGTAGATGTGTGAGAAAACGCATATCTAAAATAATTTTCTTTGACATGTGGGGGGACGCTCAACACAGGGCAAGTCCGCCCCGCTTGCCGGACCCTGCTCCCCCACACAGACATGCAAGAGCAATGCACGGCAGTGATGCTTTTGCATATTTAGAGTAGCCCTCTACTGTGAAGGCAGATAGCTACCCACCATGTTAAGGGTCGCAGCAGCTGCATGTGACATCATGCAGCCACCGCGGCCCACCCTACAAAAGGTCCGAACATGGCTGGATGGAGCATGGACACACACAAAACACAGTTTCCACGCCCCGTTCCCTCACCCCTCCAGGTCTTAAACAATGCAGTTTAAGACCATGCACATGCGCGTACTGGCGCTCATGCACAGATGTCCAGAAATCACTTCATAGCGATTTTGACACATCAGCGTCAGGTAATAGAAAAGAATAAAACACACAAATTTACCAAGAATCGTGTTTTTAAGCAGAGCAAACTTGGGACAAAATAAACTTTTAATATAGACATCCCCTGTGCAGTGTGTTTGCAGAAGCCTGCACTGATTACTGAGATATGTGCAGTGTTTATCTGTGTAAAAGTAAGGAGTTTAGAATCAGAAAAAAAGCATGCTGATCGTGTTTATACTCTAACCAAATACGATTATTAGTAAATTTACACTTAAGTGCAGGGGCATAACTATAACTTTGTGGGCAACATAGCAACATTTTTAAAGGGCCCACCTTCTACTGAATGGGAGGTACAGGGTAACACACACACACACACACACACACACACACACGGGTAGAGTGGGGCACAGGGTGACACATACTCAGGTAAAGTGGGGATACAAGGTGTCACAAACACATAGGGTTAGGGAGTGTACAGTGTGTGGGGGAACAGGGTGTCATACACATATGGGTAGTGGGTGCAAAGTGTGTCATACATTGGGGATACTGGGTACAGGGTGTCATAAAGGGGTAGGGGGTGTATACTGTGTCAAACGTATGGGTTAGGGGTGATAATGTCAATATTATCTTAGACTGCAAAGCTATACCTCTATTACCGTCGAGCCGCTATGGCCGCTAGACTAAATGCACGTGCTATGCACTTTGTACGCTATTTGCGTACAGAGTCCTGCACGTGGTACGTACTTGGCGTACACACGCCGCGCTGAGTGTACGGAGTACGCTCAGCGTGCGCACACACAATGGATAACCTTTAAACCTTGTTAATGATACAATGTAATGATATGCTTACACTTTAAACCCTTAACAGTAAAGTACTGCAATGATGTTATACCTTTAAACCTTAAGTAGCGCTGGCAATACAAAGTACCCGCAGTGCGTACACCTTATGAATGCTTATACACCTTATACAGATAAATCTACTTTAAAGCCCATGCAAGAAAGTGAAAACACAACACTGATTTGTAGTTGCAACCACAGGGTTCTAAGGCCTCAGTGGATTAATTCCAAAAGGTAAAACAATACAAATCATACACTACAGGCTAACAAGTAAATCTAAACAGAATAATGGCTACAGAGAATGTACATACGTGAGAATGTTCGCAAGCGCAACCCGGCCGATCCTCCGCTGGTCATACAGATAGCGTTCAGAGTCTTCTGACCGGCCAGGCAACAATGGTCTTTTTATACACAACAGGCATACACAATACAATGGTCACTGTAATCTCATTGTTCATTGGACACAGGGATGTGTCTCTACATTACAGAAAAGGTCATAGGTGGATTTGAATAGGTGGGTGATGTCTTTCCCCAACTGCTCTTGTGGGTGGTATCCTCTGGATTCCCGCCGCATACATAAAATACAGTAAATACAGTTAATGTTCATATTCTACTTTTGTACATACAGATGTGTCCACTATTACCTTTCTGAAAACAGTGCCATGGTAGTAAATTTGGCATGACATATATTCCTTGTGTTTTTGTGCCGTCATATTGTGCCATGACAATTCATGACAATTGATAGTTTCACCACTGGGTGGCCAGTGCATCACGTAACATAGCTTTGCACTAACATTGCTGTTAAATAGACACTGTAATCAGTATGGCCAGCTTTAAAGTCTAATTGCTAATTGTGTAAGTGTGAAAATCTCAGTGTGAGAGGCCTTTGAAGTAGACTCCTTGGGGGTTACAGATTTTATCCTGGCTGGGGGATGTTACTATCAGTGACGTGCGGTGGGCACGTCCCTGCTTACTATACAGTATGTTGCTCAAAGCACAGAGGTGAATGAAATCTAAAGTGAAATTAAATAATAAGTTAATAAAAACCTTAGTGCTATAGAGTAAAAGAACATATTATAAGATTTTGCAATGATAAAATATTTCCAAATAAAGGGCCTCATTACGAGTTGATCAGACGAAGATGCTTTTTACAGCCCGTGCGACAAACTAACCTCCGCCTATGGGGGTTGTTTTTTTTCCCATACCAAGGCTTTGATCACTTGTGCAGGCCTGTTATGGTAAAAAATGTTGTGCAGTTTCTAAGTAGTTCTGGACTTAGGGGGTCATTATGACCCAATCGCAGCGTGTTGTCGTTCGCACAGCTGCAATCGGGTCCCTACTGCACATGTGCGACGGCCGCTATGCGCACGCACGGCCATCGACGGGAAACGACGCTGGAACCGAAAAAAGCGATCGCTGCAATGATCGCACAAAGATTGACAGGCGGAGGGGGTACCTGGGCATCAACTCACCGTTTGCAGCCGTTTTCGGGGGGGGGGGGGGGGGTAAGAAAACGCGGGTGTAGTGAGAGAAATGCTGGCGTGTCCAGGACGGGTGTTTGACGTCAGAGCCAGGACCGAACAGGCTGAAAACGTTGCAGCAGGTAAGTAAGTCACCGGCACCCCTGCACTGAGGACACCGCCGGCACTGCCCACACTGCCGGCACCCCTGCACTGGGGATGCTGCCAGCACTCCTGCGCTGAGGACACCTCCTGCACTGCCGACACTGCCGGCACTTTTGCACCGAGGACACTTCCGGCACTCCCACACTGCCTGCACCCCTGACTGCTGACACTTCTGGCACCCCTGCGCTGGGGATACTGCCAGCACTCCTGCACTGAAGACACCTCTCGCACCAAGGACACTTCTGGCACTCCCACACTGCCGACACCCTTGAACTCCTGCACTAAGGACACCTCCAGTACTCCCGCACTGCCGACACTGCCGGTACCCCTGCACTGAGGACACCGCCGGCACTTCCCGCACTGTCGACACTCCTGCACTGGGTATACTGCCAGCATTCCTGCACTGAGGACACCTCCTGCACTGCCGACACTGCCGGCACCCCTGCACAGAGGACACTTCCGGCACTCCCACACTGCTGGCACCCCTGAACTCCTGCAATGAGGACACCGCCCTCACTGCCAGCACTCCTGCAATGAGGACACCTTTTGCACTGCCCACACCCCTGCCCTGCCGGCACACCTATTGCTACCACTCATGGACTGAGGACACCTCCCGCACTGCCGGCACTTCTACACCGAGGACACTTCCGGCAATCCCCACACTGCCGGCACCCCTGAATTCCTGCAATGAGGACACCTCCCGCACTGTCGACACTGCCGGCACACCTGCACTGGGGATACTGCCAGCACTCCTAGACTGAGGACACCTCCCGCACTGCTGGCACCCCTGCACTGAGGACACTTCCGACACTCCCACACTGCCGACACTGCCAGCACCCCTGAACTCCTGCACTGGGGACACCTCCCACACTGACAACACTGCTGGAACCCCTGCACCGAGGACACTTCTGGCACTCCCAAACTGCCGACACCCCTGAACTCTTGCACTAAGGACACCTCCAGTACTCCCGCACTGCCAACACTGCCGACACCCCTGCACTGAGGACACCACCGGCACTGCCTGCACTGCTGACACTCCTGCACTGGGGATACTGTCAGAATTCCTGCACTAAGGACACCTCCCGCACTGTCGACACTGCCGGCACACCTGAACTCCTGCACTGGGGACACCTCCCACACTGCCAACACTGCTGGAACCACTGCACCGAGGACACTTCTGGCACTCCCAAACTGCCGACACCCCTGAACTCTTGCACTAAGGACACCTCCAGTACTCCCGCACTGCCGACACTGCCGACACCCCTGCACTGAGGACACCACCGGCACTGCCTGCACTGCTGACACTCCTGCACTGGGGATACTGTCAGAATTCCTGCACTAAGGACACCTCCCGCACTGTCGACACTGCCGGCACACCTGCACTGGGGATACTGCCAGCACTCCTAGACTGAGGACACCTCCCGCACTGCTGGCACCCCTGCACCGAGGACACTTCAGACACTCCCACACTGCCGACACTGCCAGCACCCTTGAACTCTTGCACTGAGGACACCTCCCACACTGCCAACACTGCTGGAACCCCTGCACCAAGGACACTTCTGGCACTCCCAAACTGCCGACACCCCTGAACTCCTGCACTAAGGACACCTCCAGTACTCCCACACTGCCGACACTGCCGACACCCCTGCACTGAGGACACCACCGGCACTGCCTGCACTGCTGACACTCCTGCACTGGGGATACTGCCAGAATTCCTGCACTAAGGACACCTCCTGCACTGCCGACACTGCCGGCACCCCTGCACTGAGGACACTTCCGGCACTCCCACACTGCCGGCACCCCTGAACTCCTGCAATGAGGACACCGCCCTCACTGCCGGCACTCCTGCAATGAGGACACCTTTTGCACTGCCGACACCCCTGCCCTGCCGGCACACCTATTGCTAGCACTCATGGACTGAGGACACCTCCCGCACTGCTTGCACTTCTACACCGAGGACACTTCCGGCAACCCCACACTGCCGGCACCCCTGAACTCCTGCAATGAGGACACCTCCCGCACTGTTGACACTGCCGACACCCCCGTTCTGCCGGCACACCTATTGCCAGCACTCCTACACTGAGGACACCTCCCACACTGCCGACACCGCTACACTGCCGGCACACCTATTGTTAGCTCTCATGGACTGAGGACATCTCCCGTACTGCCGACACTGATGGGACCCCTGCACCGAGGACACTTCCGGTACACCCACATTGCCGACACTGCCAGCACCCCTGAACTCCTGCACTGAGGATACCTCCCACACTGATGGCATCCCTGCACCGAGGACTACATTGTTTGACCAGTAATGAGTGAAGCTGAAGCAATTATATTTTTAAATACATACCATATTTTTTTATTGCAAGGAACAAGAAATGTATAAAAAAAACTTTTAATATTGTAGCTGCATACACTAAAGTTAGAAGCTGAGAAAACTTGTGAAAATAACTCGGCATTCAAATCGTATTTTTTATATATAGTGTACAGTACATGAAACATACAGTACAATAGCTGCTGCAGGAAATACAGTATCTAGCAATGACTGTTGCAGGATATACAGTATCTAACAATGGACAGTATTAGGTTAGGCAGAGGCTGTGGTTCAATACATGGCTTTGGGCTGAAATTAGCAGAGTTCCACGTTGGACATCATTATCCCAGGGCTGTACTCTGCGCATCCTTAGCAATGAATTCAAAGTACTCTTAATCTTTGTAATATCGCTGTTTATTAGTTGGAATTTCTCCCCACATCGCTTCAGGATATCCTCCTTCAGATTTACCGGTAGCGCCCTTTTTATCTTGTTACCATCAAAGTTCACATTATTAACCCAAGCCAGGTACAGTTGGTGTGGAACATGCTCCTGGAATATGGCTTGGGCATATCGATGAAGATGTCCCTTGCTCAGGGTGAACAGCAATAAATCTGTTTCAGGTGAGATGTTTCTGAGTGGTATGTTTTCCACAGGTCTTCCTGCTATCGCTGAAAAATCACTTTGTGTAAGTTGCTCAGGTGTGCTGAACCTGTGTGGCACTCCTGTATCACTATCCCCAGTCCTTCTTACTGTTGGTTGCTGTACTGGTGTTATCGGTGCAGTGGCATCGTTAGTGAAAAGTAAGTCATCTTCCATGCAGACATTGTCAAAATCATTTAAGAATTGTTTGGGATTTTGAGATTCTGTCTCTTTCATTGTAGTACTTTGCTTAGTAATAGCATTCTTCCACTCAACAGCAGCCTCTCGAACAGACTCATGGACAGTGTCCTGAACAACATTTCTAACAGTTTCCACCAAAGCAACACTCATAATGTCCACTTCAGCCCTGAGCTGTGTCCTCATCTCGGCTCTCAATTATTTTACCTCACCCATCAGCTGACTCACCAACTCAGCACAGGTGTTTGTACAGACACCATCACTGACTCCCATGTACTCAAGTTTCCTACGGAGTCCAAGCGGGGATCTGCTACATGGTAACACTGGTGTGACTGTACTGTTCTCTGGTAAAACGTTGTCTTGCTCCATTATACCAATATCATCCATTAATGGCATAAAATTAGGTGTAGCTGGGTCCTTCTGGAAGTTCACTGCTTGCTCCACATCGATGTTGGCTTCCCAGTTTCGAGAAAGAACTGCACACTTTGCCTTTGCAGTTTTTTTCCTTGCATTTGGTACATTTTCTTTCCCCACTTTCTGTGGTTTAGTGGTCTTCGGTACCATACTGGCAAGCTTCTTGGAAACACGTCTATTTGGAGATTTGTTATAGAAAGAATTCTTCTTCATTCTGCTGGTCTTTGTTCACAGAAAGCGTAGTACTGTGAAGTCCAATAGGTAACAGACCACTATTTAAACTGTGAACTAATTTGTATACAATCCTGTCTCAAGTTCCCAAAGGTTGTCCTTGAAATGATTGGACAGCTTTATGAGACATCCCACATTCAAACCTGTATGTACTGGTCTGCTCTTATGACCTCCTCCACTTTTCTGCAGTACATAAAATTATACCTACTGTAAACAGTATGTTTGTACACACTACAAGATGACACGCACAATTTCAAAGAGTGTGAGCCAAATCATAGCTAATATGAAGAAGGAGAATAAGAAAATAAGTGAGATAAAACAGTGGCTGCAATACAGTGGTATTGAGGTTAGTTTACCCACGGTTCGTTATCATGCCTTTGAGAGGACTTTACTAAGAATCAACACACCTACAAAATGCACATGGTACGTATAGTCATTTTCAATATCTGTTGTTTCAATTGTTTACTTTACAGTTTCAAAATATATCACTATATTTAATATTATGAAGCCAGGAAATCACATTCTAGTTAAATGACTGCACTTTAATGTAGACATACAGTACATATTAGTGCTTAAAAATATGGTACCAAATAGTATTTCATACACTGATGCAGTATAATGTAATTAAATTACTGACAGTGATTGTGTGACTTTCATCCACTGTTTGCCTCAAAACACAGAAAGAAGGAACAAGAAATTTGGAGACAGTGCATGTGCTACTTTATGAGAATGAGACTGTACAAAAGTCTCAATACAACATCAATTAGCATTAACAAAAGGCAGGGGGGAGGGCAAATGGAGACCAAATTAGTTGTCTGTCTGGGGACAGTGCACTGGGCCTCATGTATGAAGCTTAAAAAGTGATAAAATGCAGAGTGATAAAGTACCAGCCAATCAGCTCCTTACTACCCTGTCACAGGCTGTGTTTGAAATATGACAGTTAGGAGCTGATTGGTTGGTGGTTTATCACTCTCCACTTTATCACTTTTTAAGGCTTAGTACATCTTACCAATTGTCTCCAAATTCATTTCTCATTCCCCCTTTGTGTTGAGGCAAACAATAGATGAAAGCAGGGTCTCTTTAAGAGAGCAGGAGGCGTGTGTGATCGCTGACATCACTGGGCTGAAAATTGCTCAGTGCATACACACTGAGTGATTTCACCCCTGCCCAGCGATGTCAGCCGGGGTGAATAGCTTTCCATAGCAGGACGCTATGGAAAGCCGTCCACCCCACCATTCATTTGCTGGTAATACCAGCAGATGAACGGCTGCCACCGGCGATGAAACGGAAACACACATCGGCGCTCACCGTTCATTGCCGGGGCATACACACTGGGCGGTTTTGAGCTGAAAGCAGCTCAAAACACCAAAAGGGAGCTGCTTTCAGCTCAAAATCGCTGGAGGAGAGAGCACCGATACACAGAGCTGGATTAAAGGGGGGGGGGGAGTACGTACCCCGGGCCCCCCTTTCCAAAGGGCCCCCTGCCACACCACAGATCGGATCTCTCTTCCGATCCAATCTGCGGTGCTGGGCTCCCGGCTCACGTCCTCACTGCATAGGCGGCCGCACAGGTAGGACAGCTGAGCTGAGCGACAGCTCAGCTGTCCAATAATATATGAATGAAGCAGCCAGTCCCTGCAGCCTGCATGCCCATCCAATGACTGGCTACTTCATTCATACATTATTGGACAGCTGAGCCGTCGCTCAGCTCAGCTGTCCTGTCTGTGTGGCCACTGCTGCAGTGGGGACGGTAGTGCAGGGCAGGTCAGGAGGTCCGCCGTGTGCTGCTTGGGGAGCACAAAAAGCTGCTGCATATATATATATATATATATTCAGCTGCCTTCTTTTTATTAGGGGCTCCACAGTATTAAGAGCCACAGGCCCCCCATGGTCTTAATCCGGCTCTGCCGATACACATACAGTACGATACACCCTTGTCATTTGTTTTTATTTAAACTCTTTGACAATACTGTATTCTTGCTGAATTGGCATAGATATACTATAGATAGTACTTTACATTTTGATTATAATCTCTAATTTTTCATCAACTGTACTTTAGGAGAGTCAAGAAAATAGTAGATGAGCTGACTGCTGATAATGATGAGCTTACTGCCATAGAACTCCGTCATATTCTGCAAGCTGAGTATGGCCTTGACATCTCCTGTAGTAGCATAAAAAGAATGCGGAGGCAACTTGGTTGGACTTATGCCGGTGCTAGGTACTGTACAGTAAATTGAAATTTCAATTACAATTATAATACAATTTCTATACAGTTTGTATACAGTGCGGTAAACTAATTACATCGCTGAAATCAGCATCTGATTTTTCTTTAACATTATCTTAGTTTGGACGCTCAATTATCCTATTTCCACTGTAAAATGTATCCCATTTTACATTCCTTTCACAGGATGACTCACATGATTAGAGATGTTAACAAGGAAAAGAGAGTTCAACAGGCTCATCAATGGATTGCTATTGGAGAAAATTTTGACAATGTCATATTTAAAGATGAAACTTCTGTAGCACTTGAGAGGTTTGCAAGAAGGTCCTTCCGCAAACGTGGCCATTTATCATTTAAGCCATCTCCAAAGCACCCATTAAAAGTACATGTGTGGGGTGGTATCTCCCGCAGAGGCCCAGGACCAATTTTAATTTTTGAAGGTACATATAAAGTACAGTAGTAATGTACATTACTATGTTGTTTTTCAATATTTTCTATTTAGAACTACTGTCCAGTGACTACTGTAAGTCTATGGACTACGAGAAAAGGATTTACTGGTAGGTATATAAAATCCTGTTTTTTTTTATTGTTCTACGTCAGGTATCATGGATAAAACATTCTTCCAGTCCATGATCATTAATGATACTTTAGTGCCGTATGTAAGAAAGTATTGGTCATCTGGACATCGAATGTTCCTGGACAATGATCCAAAACATAGTGCTTCGGCCAAATTCATAGAGGAAAAAGGCATCATTTGGCAACGCACACCACCAGAGTAAGTACAGTTTTGCCCTGTAGACTGATGCTTCCTGTAAAGCATGAAATGCCAAATATTCCATTTTTAAATTATCTCCCTTTATTGACTTTTCACAGATCACCGGACATGAATCCTATCGAGCTAGTGTGGTCTCAAATGAAAAGTTATATTCGTTCTCAATGTAAGCCAAGGACAAAAGAGCAACTGATTGATGGCATCAATACATTTTGGAAAAACGTACTTACATTGGAGACCTGTAATAATTATGTAGACCATTTATTTTCTGTGCTGCCAGTGATTATAGAAAGAAATGGACAAGCCAGCTGCATGTAATTGGAATGGATCATATTGTCGACAAAAAGAAGGTCAACAGTCATTAGGTCGACCAATATTGGTCGACAGGCCATATGTCGACACATCAAAAAAGACAGTACGCAAACGAATAATGCATAGAATTTGCATAAAGGGCCCTTTACCTATCGTACTCATCCTTTCTGCAAATGCTTGAAATATCAAAATTAGACTACCTGCTTAAATTAATTAATTTGTTATATTTTATCTGTAACATGTACTTCACCCTAGTATTACATTTGTTATGCAATCTTGAAAATTGTTTAAAAAAAAAAGTAGTCACCTCTGCAACACTGTATACTGTAATTGTGTATGGATTGTACAAAGCATCCAAGTGATTGCATTCAGTTTTGTCTAACTTACAGTATATTTATACTATTTAGTTGGAATTATTTTATCATTGCAAAGTCTTATAATATGTTCCGTTACCTTGTAGCACTATTAGGTTTTAATTAACTTATTCTTTAATGTCACTTTAGACTTCATTCACCTCTGTGCTCTGAGTAACAAATAACTCCAATTTTTGCATTAATAAACTGAGGCTCTGAATTGCTAAAAGTTCACTGTTTATTTCAAATTCCAGGACAGCAGCCCTTCCCCCACCCAGAATACATGTTACTGTGCTGTATCTCTATTCCCCAAGGAATCTACTTCAAAGGCCTCTCACACTGAGATTTTCACACCTACACAATTAAGAACTGGACTCTAAAGCTGGCAATACTGTACATCAGAATGACCTGAATACGATCACACACACATAGCGATTTGGGCTGCTTTTCTAATTGATTTGCTGAGTCACTTAGAAATACAGCACAAATCGCTATGTGTGTATGGACTATAGCGATAGTGATGTGCGTCCCTGCATGCTTGAAAGATCTAGTCATCACCCATGTTTTCTCTATTGCAAACACGGGCAGTGACAGATCGCTCAGCACACATCGCTGGTGCAGCTCTGTGTGCTGAGTGATCTTGCTGAGCCCGTGTGATCACCGATATCGCTGGGCAGAAAACAGTCAACATAGGTAAGTATGTGTGTGTCGACATGTGTGAAATAAAGTTTTACTGTCACGGTGTGTGTCTCCTGTTTTTATTTGGGTATTTTTTTCCATTAGAACTACAGGTACCAGCGGGTACGTTTTTCTCCCGCATGCTGGTACTTGTGGTTGTCCAAGTACCAGCTTGCGGGGGAGGCTTGCTGGGACTTGTAGTACTACTGGAAAAAACAATATTCTTTCAATTTTCTCAAGGCTATCAGCCCCCCATCCGCAGCCTTTGGATGGGGGGACAGCATCGGGCTTCACCCCTGGCCCTTGGGTGGCTGGGGGGTGGACCCCTTGATTGAAGGGGTCCCCACTCCCCCAGGGTACCCCGGCCAGGGGTGACTAGTTGGATATTTAATGCCACGGCCGCAGGGCACTGTATAAAAGTGACCCCCGGCTGTGGCATTATCTGTCCAGCTAGTGGAGCCCGATGCTGGTGTAAAAAATACGGGGGACCCCTACTCTTTTTGTCCCCCGTATTTTTTGCACCAGCACCAGGCGTAGAGCCCGGTGCTGGTTTTAAAAATACGGGGGATCCCCTGTCCGTTTTCCCCCCGGATTTTTAGAACCAGGACCGGCTCGAAGAGCCCGAGGCTGGTTATGCTTTGGAGGGGGGACCCCACGCAATTTTTTGGGGGGTTTTTCCCATTCCATAAAAAAAAAAAAATATATATATATATATATATATATATATATAATATTTTTAAAAATATATAAATAATACTTGTGCCTCTAAAAAAGAGGGCACCAGGCAAGCTGTACATTTTACTACATTGGGAGTGCCGAATATCTACATCATATATATTATATATATATATATATATATATATATATTTGCCTTGGCAGCCCAACCATGCTGGTATCCATAGTTCAGTATAAAAATAAGTAAATCTAATAAATGTATGGTGGTGAAAGAAAAGCCCAGTTTCACTGAAAAAAAGACACTTCTGCATGTTTTGAAATTAAAAAACAAAACAAAACTGAAGAACTGTAGGCAGGCACTGTCCGCCTACTTCGGTGACATCACAAGTTGGACAGAAGTTGGAAGGTTGGTTGGTCTGATGAAAAGTTGGTTAGATGTGTGGAGCACTGGTAAAAAGTTGGTGAGATGTGTGGGGCACTGTTTTAGTTGAACAGACAAGTTGGATGGTTGGAAGTTTGGAGTGTTGGAGAAAAGTTGGTCTGATGTATGGCTAGCATTAGTGCAGGAGTTCAGAGGTGTCGGCTGTGTGGGAGTGCAGCAGGTGTCCTCCTTGCAGAAGTTCAGGGGTGCCAGCAGTGTCAGCAGTGCAGGAGGTGTCCTCCTTGCAGGAGTTCAGGGGTGCTGGCAGTGTCGGCAGTGCGGGAGTACTGGAGGTGTCCTTAGTGCAGGAGTTCAGAGGTGTCGGCAGTGTTGGAGTGCCAGACGTGTCCTCGGTGCAGGGATGCCAGCAGTGTTGGCAGTGTGGGAGGTGTCCTCAGTGCAGGAGTTTAGGGGCGCCGGCAGTGCGGGCAGTGTCCTCAGTGCAGGGGTGCTGGCAGTGTGGGCAGTTCGGGAGTACTGGAGGTGTCCTTAGTGCAGGAGTTCAGGAGTGTCGGCAGTGTGGGAGTGCCAGAAGTGTCCTCGGTGAAGGAGTTCAGGGGTGTCGGCATTGTCGGCAGTGTGGGAGGTGTCCTCCTTGCAGTAGTTATGAGGTGCTGGCAGTGCGGGAGTGCCAGAAGTGTCCACGGTACCATCAACCAAGTGCAAGGAGGACATCTCCCGCACTACTGACGCTCCTGAACTGGGGATACTGCCAGCCCTCCTGCACTGATTACACCACCTACACCACTGCACCGAGGACACTACTGGCACTCCCACATGTATTGGAGATATATTAATACTTCACAATTAGCTGCCGCTTCTGATATTCCCGTGTGCCTGATGGATAAATTGCCCTGCACATATTGATGTCCATGTTGCTGCCCACGGTGCTGTTGGTGGCTAGAGGTGGGAGGAGAAGCCACCGGCATCCTTGATTCTGCTGACCGGAAGTCTGACCCGGTCACATGCTCGTTGCCAGGGGTTACATGCTCGTTGTCAGGGGTTACATATGCTTTTTGCCATAGGTGTTATATGCTTAGAGCCAGGGGGTTACATGCTCATTCTGGGTAGCGCTGGGTAATGGTCTAGTAATACCCCTGGCATCTGTCTCCTATAAGGGCCATCTTCCATGCTGTCTGCATGGAATCTGCAGCTTCCAGTAGTAGGTAGAGCCTAAGCATCTATTGTGCCGGTGCTGCGCCCCCCCAGGACTCAGCTATCCAGGCTGCAGCCTTATGGCTGATCAGGCCCTTGGTCTCATGTTTCTTCACCCACTTGTATGGCAGGCAGAGCACCCACTGACTTATGGAGCACAGCCCAAGCACAGGACTGATTTGTGGCAGACAGGCACAGCACCCACTTGTATGGCAGACAGAGCACCCAGTGACTTATTACGGCAACACAGCCTCAGCGCTGGACCGATTTGTGGCAGACAGACGCAGCACCCACTTGTATGGCAGAGACTGTCGATCTTCAGACCGGATCCCAGTGAAATATATGTGGTATTGAAATACCAAAAATTCTCTCTACTCGCACCTTAACCACCAAACAATTGCAAAAAATGATAAGTATCAATAGTGCATTTAGTTAGTATCATAATTTCTATATTGAATCTCTGTGTGGAGTTTGTATGAACTCTTCATCAGCACATTATCAATCACAAGGAAAAAGATTTTTTTAAACATATAGGCAACATTGAGCCAGGTACATGTTGGAAGTTAGTATGAGAGATGTATTGGAAAAATATTAATACTTCACAATTAGCTGCTGCAGCTGATATTCCCGTGTGCATGATGGATAAATTGCCCTGCACATACGGCTCATGGGGGTCATTCTGACCCGATCGCTGCTGCTGACCAGCCGCTGCGGGCCATGTAGTAATGAGTAGCTCCCGGCCAGCACGCTAAAGGTGCGCTGGCCGGGAGCTACTCCCGAAGTACAAAAGCATCGCCGCTGTGCAATACTTTTGCACTTCTGCAGGGGAGGGGGGGGGGGCGGCGTAACTGACCTGCGGGGCGGACTGGCCCTGTGCTGGGCATCCCCCGCATGTCTCTGTTCCTGATCGTAGCCCTGCAAAATTTTGCAGGGCTACGATCAACTCGGAATGACCCCCCCATAGCTGCAATTTTGTTAGCAGATGGGCAAAACCATGGGGGTCATGCAGGCCTGATTGCACGCTAGGTTGTTTTGCTGAGCTGCGATCAGGACATAACTGCGCATGTGTGTGCCCCGCAATACGCAGGCGCGTCACACAGGTACAAAGTGGATCGTTGCTGAGCAATGGATTTAATGAAGAATCCATTCGCACAGACAATCGCAAGGAGATTGACTGGAAGAAAACATTTGTGGATGTCAACTGACCGTTTTCTGGGAGTGTTTGGAAAAACGCAGGTGTGTCTATGCGTTTGCAGGGTGGGTGTCTGATGTAAATTCGGGGCAAACACTTTAGCCTGTTCGTGTCCGGAATTGACGTCAGACACCTGCCCTGCAAACGCTTGGACATGCCTGCGTTTTTCCAAACACTCCCAGAAAGCGTTCAGTTGCCACCCACAAATGCCCTCTTCCTGTCAAACTCCTTGCGATCTGCTGTACGAATCGATTCTTCGTTAAATCCATTGCTCAGCAATGATCCGCTTTGTACCCGTACGACGCACATGCGCATTGAGGTGCATACGCATGTGCAGTTTCGACCTGATCGCAATGCTGCAAAACAACCTAGCGTGCGATCATTTCGGAATGACCCCCATGGTTTTGCCCATTTGCAAATAAAATGCTGCTAGAATCAGGTCTGAACTACTCCCTCTAGAATCTCTTTATCAGACTTTCTGCTTGCTCAGTTTCTGAAAATGCCACCTGCTGTCTGAAAAGTGGTACTGCACTATATTTCAGAGGAGATACACATGGCTTGCCGTGTATATCTTAAGAGGAAAGCTTATCTCGTGCCATGAACGGCAGGCCATGATACTTTTTTCAGAAAGGTAATAGTGGACACATCTGTAACTATACGCAGGAACAAGCGATCTTTCTCTAACCAACACCGGAATGTTACGCTCAAAATACCCTACAGCTGGATACTAGACATCACCTTCCAACCTTTATCTGACCCTTCCTATCATGCAAAGGCGAATCTCTCTGTCCAGGAACTGTTTAAACTATTTATACTCGCTGACATGGTCTAGGGGAACTATATCTAAAATGTACACTATTTGGGTTAAATATGTAATGTTCTAATAACCCTCTATGCATTCACAAACTCTACCGTAAATGCGCATACCATGCGCTAAGGCACATGGCCGTGAAAAGCTCCGTTACGCAAATTGCGGATATGCGCACTCACGGCAGAGCGAGTGCACGCGCAGCGGGCATGTGCATGGGGTTAGTACGTTAGGCATGCATTACAATATTTTTCGACTTTGACAGTCCACCCTTTGGCAGTCAACAATAACTGCCACTATCTAAACATTAAACCGAAAAATATACAATACAATATCTATAAAATAATTGGATGGTAGGAGGAGAGGAGTAGGCGGGAAATGTATGGCCTAGTGGGATAGTAAAAGCATGTATGTATGAAATCCATGTCTGAGGGGCATGTATCATTGTGCCGTACATGTTCTAGATAAGCTTCGAGGTATTGCGAAGTATACATTGAATCCTTCTCATCCCGTATTAAGGGTTTGTAAGTGGGCCAACAAACACTACCGAGCTCTTTTTTCGACTTCTTGTTCCAACAAATGGGGTGCACATTTAGTTGATGATACATGGAGGGGGAAACACATGTGAATGCTAATATATGTATATATATCACCTGTCGACTATGTGTGTCACTACCTGGAGGTTGTAGAGATGAAGATAAGACACGTATCACAAATACAATCACATAACATTTGTGCAATCGTTCTTGGGTGTTGGTTGAAGTCTTGTCCGGATGGGTGTATCTTTGCCGTGAGTGTTAATCAAAGTCTTTTGAGTGTCCATAAAAGTCTTTAGAGTGTCCATAAAAGTCTTTAGAGTGTCCATCAAAGAGTCTTTTCCGAATGGATGTATAATTCATCAACGTCTCTTCCGAATGGATGTATTTTTGCTTGAGGGAAAACAAAGGAGAAACAGGTGAAAGAAACGGACCGTGGACAAGTGAAAAATCCTATCCCTCTCTCTCATCTGTTCAGTACACGTATCAGGCTGTATGATATGTGCACAGTACCCTGGTGATACTTCTCCAACCAGCATGGTCCTACTTCCTAGCGTATACCTGTACCAAAAATACCTCCCACCGTCGGCTATTTGGCATATAAGTTCAGTGTCTACGGGCATTCTGTCGGCTCTGTGTGAAAATGCCATGGTTTGGTTATTCCATGTCACTTCCCAATTTCCCGGCTTTCGGGGATTGGAAATGTTGAAACATACTAAGGATCTATCCACATGATATTGGTGGAGCTTCAAACTAGGGGGCCTAGAAATATTAAATTTCTTGTCCACCGGTCTCCCACCCCTTAATTCAAGTACCTCATCTATTGTTAATGGATACGGTACTAGTCCTGACTTGCTCTGACCTTGAGGTACTTGTGAGCACACCCAGCATTCTGTTTGGTTTAAAACCTTACCCACTAATGAGTGATAATCACTCAATTGATGACAGTCCATGTTGATATTAAGGCTATACTGACATCTCTAGATGCACCCGTCCTCAACTATGTTTTCACAGTTTCTACAAATACAATTTTCCTCAGCCAATAACCCTTCACAGTGCCTCTTAGTTTCTTGACTACCAGATCATTTTCTGATACTCGCCTTTGCTCGGTGAATGTGTTGCTCTTGGAATTCTACAAATCCGTCCTTGTCATCAGAACCCATTCCAGATCCTTGCTCGACCTCTCTGGTACTCTCACCGAAACAGACTGCTCTGGTCAACAACAGGGTCAACAGGAAAACCCGGAATGCAGTCTCTTGGGGAAAGTCCATCTTGCTAAGGGGAGAGAAAAAGGAGCAAGGAAGGGGGGAAAGGAGGGTAATGGGAGATGGAGAAAATAATAAAAAGGAAAAATATTTTTTTTTGTGCGACAACCGCCTCTGGTCTTGTAGTTCTCTGTGCTCAGGTGCCGTGACAACAGTCCTGGCTCTCAACCTTCCTGGAACAGGTACTCCAGTGATACGATTTCCTCTACACTCTGCTCTTTGTCACGGCTTTCTCTGGGTCAGCGACCTTCTTATAGTGGGACGAGTGGACCCAAGTCTCTCTCTCGGCAACCTTCAATGCTGTCGTGCTGGTTAGTAAGACTTGGTACTGTCCTTCCCACCGGTCAATAAGGCAACCTGAGCGTAGAAAATTTCGAATCATTACATAATCCCCAGGTTCAATGTCATGACAATTACTGTTTGGTAGGTCAGGAATCACCAGCTTTAGATTTCTGTTTTGATTCCTCAACTGCTGGCTCATCTTAACCATATATTTTACAGTCACCTCATTATTGCATTTCAAATCATCCTGGGGGTCAATCATTACATGGGGTTGTCGACCAAAAAGAATCTCAAAGGGTGATAGGTTAAGGGGGGACCTGGGAGTGGTTCTGATGCTGTACAATACAAGTGGCAAAGCTTCTGGCCATAACAATCCAGTTTCAGCCATCACTTTGCTCAGCTTGTTCTTAATAGTGCTGTTTACTCTTTCCACTTTCGCACTCGCCTGTGGGCGGTACGGAGTATGCAGCTTACTATTAATTCCCATCAGTTTGCACATTACCTGAAAGACTTCACCTGTAAAATGGGTACCCCTATCACTTTCAATTATCCTAGGGATACTATATCTGCACACAAATTCCTGCACGATTTTCTTTGCAGTAAACGTAGCAGTATTTGTGGAAGCCGGGAATGCTTCTACCCAATTTGAAAACACGTCAATACAAACTAACACATACTTTAAATTTCAGCAGGGTGGCAACTGTATGAAATCAATTTGTATTACCTGAAAAGGGCCGTCTGTTGGCGGGATATGGGATGGTTCTGTTGGTATTGACTTTCCAATATTCTTCCTAAAGCAGATAAGACATGTCATTGCTCTCTTACCCGCATGAGAAGAGAATCCTGGCACACACCAGTAGGCTCTCACCAGCTTACACATACCCTCTTTGCCCAGATGAGTCAGACCGTGTGCCGCCTCAGCTAAGCTTGGAAGATATGCTCTGGGGGCTACTGGCTTACCTTGTCCATCTGTCCAGAGTCCTGAGGACTCCTGGCCATACCCTTTTGACCTCCAGACTGCCTTTTCCTGTGGAGAAAACTAATTTTGCATTTCACTTAATTTTTGTGTGTTGACGGTATTGAATACCATCAGTTGTGTGATATCTGTCTGTATGGGGGTGCTGGCTGCTGATTTAGCAGCTTCGTCTGCCGGCTGTTACCAAGTGACACTGGGTCTTGACTGTAAGTGTGGGCTTTGCACTTAATAACAGCCACTCTGTCAGGTTCCTGTATCGCTGTTAGAAGTCTTTTGATGTGGGTCGCAAGAGCCACGGGTGTGCCAGCTGCCGTCATGAAATTTCTGAGGAGCCATAGGGACCCGAAATCATGCACTACTCCAAAGGCATACCTAGAATCTGTATATATGTTGGCTGACTTACCCTTACCCAATTCACATTCTCTGGTTAGGGCGACCAGCTCAGCAACTTGTGCTGAGTGCGGTGGGCCCAGGGGTTCAGCTTCTATGATACCTTTGTCATCTACGACTGCGTATCCAGTACACAAGTCTCCCGAGTCCGTCTGTCTGTGGCAACTACCGTCAGTGTAAAAAGTAAAATCTAAGCCTTCCAGTGGGTTGTCACTAATGTCGGGTCTTGCAGTGAAAGTTTGGTTCAGATATTCCATACAATCATGTGTGTCAGTGTCCGTATTAAATCCTCCTTCACCATCACTCTCATCCTCCACCCTTTGTGCCTGTCCAGGCATACCCGGGAGGTAAGTTGCAGGATTTAGTGCACTACATCTCTTTATGGTGATGTTTACAGGTGCCATTAGTGCTAATTCCCATCTTGTAAACCGTGCTGATGAGACAAGTCTGGTTTGGGCAGAGTTCAGTAAGGCTGATACTGCATGAGGTGTATGGATGGTCAGGTTGTGTCCCAACACTACATCTTCACTTTTACTCACTAGCAATGCTATCGCTGCAACACTTCGCAAGCATGTGGGGAGAGACCGTGCTACGGTGTCCAACTGTGCACAGTAGTAGGCTACCGGCCTGCTGGCATCACCATGTGTCTGGGTTAGGACACCTGCCGCACACCCAGCACTTTCTGTACAGTACAATTCAAAGGGTTTCCCATAATCTGGCATACCTAATGCAGGTGCCTGTGATAGGCACTGTTTGAGTCTCTCAAATGCCAGTTCGGACTCATCTGTGTGCGAAATCCGATCTGGTTTGTTTGAAGAAATCATCTCTTGCAAAGGTAAAGCCAGTATGGAGAACCCTGCGATCCAGTTTCGGCAGTACCCACACATTCCAAGGAAAGTGCGGATCTGCTGCTGGGTTTGTGGCAGAGTCATGTCGCGAATCGCCTGTATTCTATCAGCGGTGAGGTGTCTCAGTCCTTGTGTTAAGCAATGTCCCAAATATTTCACCTTGGTCTGGCACAACTGTAACTTATCCTTTGAAACCTTGTGTCCCGTATTAGAAAGGTGAAACAGAAGCTGTCTCGTGTCTTTCAAGGACGATTCGAGTGAATCAGAACACAGCAGTAAGTCATCTACATACTGTATTAATATTGATCCGCTCTCAGGTTGAAAGGATTGTAAACAGTCATGCAAAGCCTGGGAGAAAATACTTGGGCTGTCAATGAAACCTTGGGGTAAGCGAGTCCAGGTGTACTGTACTCCTCTGTATGTAAATGCAAACAAGTATTGGCTGTCAGGGTGCAGAGGGACCGAAAAAAAAGCAGAACAGAGGTCAATGACAGTGAAAAACTTTGCAGTAGGGGGAATTTGCATGAGGATGACAGCTGGATTTGGCACTACGGGGAATTGGCTCTCAACTATCTTGTTTATCCCCCTTAGATCCTGCACTAGCCTGTAACCCCTCCCTCCACTCTTTTTCACAGGGAAGATGGGACTGTTGGCAGTGCTGGACGTCCTAACTAGGATGCCCTGTTGTAGCAAGCGCTCTATGACTGGGTACACTCCTAATTCCACCTCTGGCTTCAGAGGATACTGTGGGATTTTTGGAGCTATCCTACCATCTTTTACTTGCACCACTACAGGAGCTACATTTGCCATCAATCCAGTGTCTTGTCCATCTTTGGTCCAGAGGGATTCCGGTATCTGGGAGATCATTTCCTCTACCTTGGATGGACACCTGTCTATAACAGCAGAGTGTGACATCAACTTTTGTGGGGTGTCTAACATATCCTGCACTTCCTGTACGTGATTCTCGGGTATATCTAAGAAGACACCCTCAGGAGTACAATATATGACACACCTCATCTTGCACAATAAATCTCTCCCAAGTAGATTAGTCGGAGCCGATGCAGCTAGCAAAAAGGAGTGCTTGGTCTGCAAAGGCCCTATCGTAATCTCTGCTGGTCTACTTAAAGGGTAGTGTTGCACTACTCCTGTTACCCCCATTGCTGAAATTGTTTTACTTGTTGTTTTCATACCTACCGTTGAATTTAACACTGACCTGGCCGCCCCTGTATCTACAAGGAAAGGTAGTGATCTACCAGCTACATCAACTGTAACCTCGGGTTCATTTCCAAGGCTAGCAATCAACTTCACTGGCTGCAAACTACAGGTGTTGCCTAACCCCTATTGTATGTTATGACCCTCCCGCAGCGCGCTGGCAGCTACAATATGTGAGGGGGGTAGCTGAGAATTTCCAGAGGTCTGCCAGTCCCTCCTAGGTGGGTACCTCCTTGTTTCCCCTGCATGTGGCTCGTAATTCCTCCTATGCGGTCCCTGATCCCAATTACGTGTGTCATACTGTGAGTCATGTTCTGGTCTAGGGGGTCGATATACATTGCTGTTATAATTACAGTTCCATGTGTAATGTCCTTCTCTCTGGCACTTATAACATTTTACCACATATGACTTACCATCAGGGGTCTGGGGTTTAGGCTGATGTGGCTTCGTTGTCAGGGCTTTTATACTTACTGTCATCAGCTTATCCCCCTGTGACTCCCTGTGCCTAATGATGTTCCGATCATGCTCAATAGCAGACTCTCTTAATGCAGCCACCGAGATACCTCTCCAATTTGGTTGAGTGGTTTGTACCCTTGTTCTCAACGTTTCTTTTAAACCGTCCATTAATACGGACACAGCTACCTCTCTATGATGTACATTTTCCTTAATATCCTCGACCCCAGTGTATCTAGCCATTTCCTGCAGTGCTCGATGGAAATATTCAGAAGCCGTTTCACCTTCTTTTTGTCTAATGGAGAAGATTTTATTCCATTTGACAACAGTTGGGAAATATACTCCTAACTGCAGATTGATCTGTTTTACATTCTCCTGATTGTATTCATCAGTGAGAGGTACTTCTGCGTCTAATTTACAATCGGTAATGAATTTTGCAGGGTCAATATTGGAGAGCAAACATGCCCGTAGCACTGTCCGCCAATCTTTGTTTGTGGGTACGGTGGCGTTACCTAGTTCTCTAATAAATCTCTGACATGCTGCTAGATCTTTTCTGGGATCGGGAAATTCAGAAATAATTGTCCTCAATTCTGTCCGGGACCAGGGACAATGCATAGCAATGTTCCTGACGGGAGTGATTCCCTGAGTGTCAGTCTTCCCATTGGGGACTGCGATCACCCTGACAGGATTTAGTTCAATTACATAATTCTGGGTTGCTTCTACAATGTGAGGTGCAATTGTCTCTGCATAGTGTACTGTACCGTACTTACCTGTGGACATGACCTCACCTGTCCCTCCGCTAGGGGCCTTTGCTACTGCTCTTACTGTTTGGGCCGTGCCCACTTGTGTGTCTTGTATGGTGGCTGCTAGAGAGAGTGCCAATATCGTGCTGGGCTCATCTTCTTGGTCGCAGTCCTGAGGGAAGTTTAAGATGGGATACAACTTGCATGGGTTAGCATTAACACATTTATTAAGTTCACTCTTATTATATATTAGTATGCCATTGTCTGTAGCCACTTTCTCTCCTGTAATGTACGGTGGTGGTGGTGCAGTTGCTATCAGTTTCCTGCTAGGGTTGGAACCAGCTGTTTGAGCTAATCCCCTTTACATATCACCCTCCTGTTGCCATAAATGTAAACAATCTGTATGTCTAATCCTTTGTTTTCTGGATTTTATTAGACATATCCTTCTCCTTACATTTTGCAACACCTCTGGACTAAAACTGCCTACCTTAGGAAATGGTTCCCTATCTTCCGCAGTCATACATTCCCATTCATTGCATAAAACCTCTGCGTGTGATCCATATTTCTCACACATTATGTACCTCGCCGACCCCTTTGGCCGCGGAATATCAACCTGAACCCTGGTTGATCGTCCCTTACTTGAGCAACTGGCCCCCATCTTTTGCAGGTATTGCCTTCTCAGCTAATTCCTACAAAAAAACAAAATACTCAGTGGTAAGGCAACGGTGAAAGTTCTCCGAGCGCTCTCACCCACTCACGCCCACGTTGGCCAATACACCTAAGCACTGTCGTCAGCGCTGGTCGTACCCAACCTAGGGCCCTGTGTAACCTCTATTTACTGAGAGTGTGTGGGAGTGACTTACCCTTCCCAGTAAATATTGGTCGCTGGAGATTTCCTGAGTGGCCAGCGAAACTCCCTTAAAACAAAAAAAATTGTTACACAAATCACGTTGCGTGTACTACACTTAGCGCTAATGAGCCCGCGATTTTACGCACAACTCGTAAAGGGTATCACGTAGAACTAAATATTGCACACACTAACACGTGGTACAATCGCACAGCGTATAGGTAACTGTTACTTATCCGCCGTGCGACCAATGGAATCGTTTTTCAGGCTGCGAAACCTCAGCCGGAGCTTTTCAGAACAGGCCTATATGGGTACTACGCCAACCCCCGGGGCTGTGCTCTCTATACAACTCACCGCTGACCTTTTAGGCCACGGTATTCAGAGCTTCGCGTGACTTTGTCAGCGGTTTTCTGACGTCGCTGACCTCTGGGTCTGCTGTTATACTAATTGCTCCTTTGTACTCTAATCAATGTTAACGTGAGAAAGCCACTCCCACGCCACCAAGTGTCCACTTGCCTGATGTGGTCTCCTACGGGATCCCGAATTCCCTGGGTCCACAAAACCTTTATTGTTTGCACACTCACGCTCGTTCACTCATATACACTTTGGTTTTTCTGTACAGAAAATTAACTTTCATTCAGATAAAACAGCCTTAGTCCCAGAGGTGACACAGTAAGAGAAGGTTCTTTTAAATTAAATATTGGAAACTGAACAAATTTGTGCTATTATCGCGTGGCTACCGTATCGCCTAAACTAAAACAATGCTATTGTGCGATTTGTATTTAGTGGGCGTACCTGTACGCACGTTGCGTAAACACGCCACGTCTGTAGACCTTTACGTTGCGTACGCAGTCCCGAACGTTGTCCGAGACACGTGTACAAAGGCCGTACGTCCGCAGTACTACAAATCCTACACTTCTATAAATGTAAGCGATATTTAACTATAATCGCTCACTTAACACTACACACAGTTTCCACTGTATCAACCTTTACAACTAGGCCAGGCTGTGTGTGCGTCTTATACTTACTCCCTTAAATATTAACTCTATATGTTAACTAAATAGCAACAAATTTTCCAGTACAGGTCAAAATAAATCTAGTAATCAGTAATTATGGCAATAGTGCGAGCAGATATGCAAAGTACAAAATACAGGTGTGTGCGTGTGATGTGTGCGCATTTGGCGCCACACAGAAATTTCACAGATGTAAAAAAAAAATAGCTTTGCGTTCTTACCTTACGGATCCCTCCTGCATCCCTTCAAACCATGCAGGCAGACGCTTATCTAATCAGCACTTATTGTATCCCCCGACCAAGAGAAGGTTTACAGGGGATACCTTTCCGCCCTTTGCTGATAGATAAAGTCTGCGAAAACTCTGCTAGGCTGCGGGTATGAGAAGGAACCGGACGAGCTCCCAATTGATAATGTCAATATTATCTTAGACCGCGAAGCTATACCTCTAAATACACTATTACCGTGGAGCCGCTATGGCCGCTAGACTAAATGCACGTGCTACGCGCTTTGTACGCTATTTGCGTACAGAGTTCTGCACGTGGTACGTACTTGGCGTACACACACCGCGCTGAGTGTACGGAGTACGCTCAGCGTGCGCACACACAATGGATAACCTTTAAACCTTGTTAATTATACAATGTAATGATATGCTTACACTTTAAACCCTTAACAGTAAAGTACTGCAATGATGTTATACCTTTAAACCTTAAGTAGCGCTGGCAATACAAAGTACCCGCAGTGCGTACACCTTATCAATGCTTATACACCTTATACAGATAAATCTACTTTAAAGCCCATGCAAGAAAGTGAAAACACAACACTGATTTGTAGTTGCAACCACAGGGTTCTAAGGCCTCAGTGGATTAATTCCAAAGGGTAAAACAATACAAATCATACACTACAGGCTAACAAGTAAATCTAAACAGAATAATGGCTACAGAGAATGTACATACGTGAGAATGTTCGCAAGTGCAACCCGGCCGATCCTCCGCTGGTCATACAGATAGCGTTCAGAGTCTTCTGACCGGCCAGGCAACAATGGTCTTTTTATACACAGCAGGCATACACAATACAATGGTCACTGTAATCTCATTGTCCATTGGACACAGGGATATGTCTCTACATTACAGAAAAGGTCATAGGTGGATTTGAATAGGTGGGCAATGTTTTTCCCCAACTGCTCTTGTGGGTGGTATCCTCTGGATTCCCGCCGCATACATAAAATGCAGTAAATACAGTTAATGTTCATATTCTACTTTTGTACATAACTATACGCAGGAACAAGCGATCTTTCTCTAACCAACATCGGAATGTTACCCTCAAAATACCCTACAGCTGGATACTAGACATCACCTTCCAACCTTTATCTGACCCTTCCTATCATGCAAAGGTGAATCTCTCTGTCCAGGAACTGTTTAAACTATTTATACTCGCTGACATGGTCTAGGGGAACTATATCTAAAATGTACACTATTTGGGTTAAATATGTAATGTTCTAATAACCCTCTATGCATTCACAAACTCTACCGTAAATGCACATACCACGCGCTAAGGCGCATGGCCGTGAAAAGCTCCGTTACGCAAATTGTGGATATGCGCACTCACGGCAGAGTGGGCATGTGCATGGGGTTAGTACGTTAGGCATGCATTACAATATTTTTCGACTTTGACAGGGGGGTTCAGGGATCACACACCAGAGGGGGAGGGTTACACACCAGGGTACAGTAGGTCACATACTGGGGGTGAAGGAGGGGCAGGGTGGTACAGGGGTCACACACCAGAAGAGGGACTGGTATAGGGTACAGGTAGTAACACACCAGAGGTCAGTTGGTGGGTACAGTGGGTCACACACTGGGGTGATTAGGGGTTGGTGGGTACAATGTGTCAGTCACCGGAGGGGTAGGTGGTTACAGGGGGTCACACACTGAGGGTGAGAGTTTAGGTGGGTATAGTGGGGTCACAGATTGAAGAGCAGTAGATGGTACTGGGGGTCACACACTAGAGGGGGTCGGGGGTACATTGGGTCACTCACTGGCGGTGAGATGAGGTTTGGGAGTACAGGGCTCCCCGGGCACTCACTGCCCAGTGTTCTTATCCACCTCAGGGGTGAAATGCAGGGTGTCAGAGAAGGAGGCCCATAGACCCAAGTACAGCCACCCTCCCCCAGCATCAAAGCTGCCTTCACTTTCCATGTACAAACTGTGGCCGAGCTCTGCAGTGGTGGAATTCAGGATGCTGGGGATTGCAGGGTTGGAATGCAGGATGCTGGGTGGAGGTCAATACAGATCTCAATCATCACCCGCTCTCTCCTCCTGCTCCGTGGCAGCTAAGAAATGGGGGTGTTATTTTGCTGAGCTCCTGTGGCCCCAGGCGGAGTGGGGGAATGGGGGTGCGGTGGGGGCCATTCCCTCAACAGTGCCTTTTCTAGTGGGGACTGTGACTGGGTGCAGGGTGAGCAGCGGGCCCTGAAATCAGTCCGGGCCCCATAGCAACTGTACCACCTGCAGCAGTGGTAGTTACGCCACTGCTTAAGTGCTTAGGAGATGTGACTCATTCACTAGTACAGCTTATGTAAACACATGCTGGGAAGCAGGAAGCCTCATATAAGTTACTGGTGAGTTTTGGTATGTTTAATGAACATTAATTACAAAATTAAATTTAAATTAGTCTTTTAAATAGGGGTTTTAACTTTAAAGTTTAACTGTTTGTCTGTTTCTCTACACATTTTATAACATTAATCTAACATTAATATAAATGTGACTATAGGAAAAACACATACCATTACATTTTATTAAGAAAATGTTTTATTTTTAGAGGGAAAAGAATGGACTAAAAGCACATTTATCTTTATTACCATCTGAGCATTGTGACTAAGCTAAATTTACTACCAGAAGCAAGACAATGAAATATTATTTGTTTTACTTGGATAATTACATTACTTTGCAAATACATTTCCCCATCATTTATAGAAGCATTTACATTCATTTTCTTTCTATCTCTGCCTCATAAACTTGCATACTTTCATCTTACCCATTATTAGTTGAATTTATTGAGAAGCTTTTGTTTTGCTAGTGTTATTTATTAAGGAATACAATTACTACTTATCAAATAATGCTGATATAGAATGACTTTGGGATTGCATGCAAAGATATATCTACACAGAGTATAGCAGCTCATATGTGTAACTTTATATAAATTTAAAAGCAACTTTTGAAGAAAGATAAAAACCACTGCACTTAACAAATATTAATTTTATTGAAGATTGCAGAGCATCCTATACCATGACATTTCAATTTGCTGTTTCATTAAATATATATGTTGCATTTACAGCTGTATTTCTACTGTTCTTTATTAATATTAATATAAATACTGAACATATCCCTACACACAATCATGCTTGAGGGGCCTATTCCTCATCACTGAAATGGCCCTTTACACATACAGACATGCTAGTTTACACATGTTTTATATAAGCAGCCATTCATTATTGATATTCAGTAAATCCAAAATATAAAGTTTTTTTAGTTTGCCTGTGAGAACAAATGCAGTCTTGCAACGCCGATTCATCCTATTGAAAGGAGGTCCAGGATTGCAAAGAAGGATCAGAGTGGATCCTTCTACCACCTCCTCCCTGTGTGCCTAATGTCTGTATACAAATACAAAACACCATAATGTACCTGCCCTGTTGTCACCACCTCAGGTTGGCATCATCAGATTAATTGAATTAAATTTATGCTTTATTATTTGAATATATATTTTAAAGTAATAAAAGTTTTTAAATATTTGTTACTTTTCTGTTATAAATTACAGCAAGGGCCAAATGTAATAGATTGAGAGATTCAGAAAGTGAGAGATTTGGTAAGGGTTTGTAGTTTTTTTTAAAGTGGCAATCATTTACACAGCAAGATCAACCTGGTTTTGCAGTGTAAATGATTGCCACTTTAAAAAAAATGAAAAACCTTACCAAATCTCTCACTTTATGAAACTCTCACTCTATTATATTTGGCACCAAGTCTTTGCCTGTGCATTTTCAGATACAAGGAGAGTTTCACTGTAGGGTTAGGAGGGGTTTCCAGGGCACTGGAAGCAGCTATGCGTACCCCTGATGTACATATTGGCTGACAGGAGAATAGAAGACATATTGTATAGAAACACACAAAGGGGCAATTATAAAAGGACAGAAATACATAAACAGCAGGGGGTGGGAACAGATATTTGGTGAGACAGAGATAAGCAAGAAATGTATTGGGGCAGAGGCACATCTAGGGAAATGGGTAGTGATATAAACCTAAAAAGTAAATCTTCATCTTCTAGCAGCAGAGAAGGAGGAGAATCAATGCTGTCAGTCTGCTCTCTCTTCCTATTCAACTGAATGCCACCCTGTTCAGGGGCGTCTTAAGAGAGGAGGGTGCCCATGTGCACACTCCGGGTGGGCCCCCTCCTCTCCACGGCGCCGTAAGCTCCAGCAATATGCCGGAGTCTACTGCGCAGGTCTTCCAAAATATAGTGCCCGCCATGTTTTGGAGACAAAAATTGAACTGCGCATGCGCGGCAGCCATTTTTGATGTGTTTTTTGGCTATGAGGGCTGCTGCTGCGGTGCCCGGTGGTGGACTTCGGACAGATGAGTATGAAAATATGGGTGTAATGTGTGCGGTGTGGGCCCCCCTGGACCCAGGGGCCCGTGTGCACCGCACACATTGCACCCATGATAGAAACGCCAGTGACCCTGTTACATTGTAAATCAGATTGAGCAGCATGTAACACACATTTGTACTGTTTCCAATGCTTCCGGCAGCAGAGGGCATTAGGAAACAGTATAAGATAGTACTGAAAGTACTGGAGGGTGGAGTCTACACTCAGCAAATGGAGTAGCTGCAGTGTCTTCTCTTGTGTGGCCAGAAGTATGCAGTATATGGAGCATGCTTCAGCCAGCATCAGGAGTGGAAAATCTGGTAATGGGGGGTACTAGGCACCCAGATATCCGCCCCTAAGTGCGCTGCTGTCAGGTCACACATGAACAGATGCCAGCACTGGTGGTGGTAAGTAATGCTGTTACTGAAGAAAAATTGTTACTGATCACAGGTAAAGCTGCTCTTCAGAGTAGCTGATCCTGCAATGGAGCAATACTGAATTGCTATGGTTATAAGTATTTCACACCACAACTTATGGTGAGTTGTATACTTAATCATCAGAGACCATCCAGCCAATAATAAAGTATTGTCAAAGAGTTCTTACCCCTGGGATTCTGAGGGGTATTTAATAACCAAAAATACAATTATATAGTGCATGTATACTTGCAGCATATACAGATAGTGCAGAGTTTATATTTTCATTTATCACATGCCATTGAAATCAATGTCACATAATGTATTAAATGTCATTTAAAGATTGTGACATCTGATACAGAACTTTGGATAGCGAATCCATCAGTTGCAGTTAATGCAGAAATGAAAATACATCTGTATTAGTGATGAGCGGGTTCGATTCATCGGGATCCGAACCCCCCCGAACTTCACCCTTTTTACACGGGTCCGAGGCAGACTCGCATCCTCCTGCCTTGCTCGGTTAACCCGAGCGCGCCCGAACGTCATCATCCCGCGGTCGGATTGTCGCGAGATTTGTATTCTATATAAGGAGCCGCGCGTCGCCGCCATTTTTCACTTGTGCATTGGAGATGATCGTGAGAGGACGTGGCTGGAGTCCTCTCAGTTTCTATGTTCAGTGGGCTGCAAATTGTGCTGCAAATATCTGTGCTCAGTGTGCTGCAAATATCTGTGCTCAGTGTGCTGCAAGTGCAAATATCTACGTTCTCTGCCTGAAAAACGCTCCATATCTGACTGTGCTCAGTGTGCTGCAAATATCTGTGCTCAGTGTGCTAATTGCTTAATTGTGGGGACTGGGGACCAGCAGTATTATATAGTAGGAGGACAGTGCAGAGTTTTGCTGACCAGTGACCACCAGTATTATACATTCTCTGCCTGAAAAACGCTCCATATCTGTGCTGCATTGTAGTATATAGTAGGAGGACAGTGCAGAATTTTGCTGACCACCAGTATAACTATATATATAGCAGTGCAGTACAGTAGTCTACTGCTCTACCTACCTCTGTGTTGTCAAGTATACTATCCATCCATACCTGTGGTGCATTTCAGTTTTGCACAGTTTGCTGACCACCAATATATACTATATAGCAGTACGGTACAGTAGGCCACTGCTCTACCTACCTCTGTGTCGTCAAGTATACTATCCATCCATACCTGTGGTGCATTTCAGTTTTGCACAGTTAGCTGTCCACCAGTATATAATATATAGCAGTACGGTAAAGTAGGCCACTGCTCTACCTACCTCTGTGTCGTCAAGTATACTATCCATCCATACCTGTGGTGCATTTCAGTTTTGCACAGTTTGCTGACCACCAGTATATACTATATAGCAGTACGGTACAGTAGGCCACTGCTCTACCTACCTCTGTGTCGTCAAGTATACTATCCATCCATACCTGTGGTGCATTTCAGTTTTGCACAGTTTGCTGTCCACCATTATATAATATATAGCAGTACGGGACAGTAGGCCACTGCTCTACCTACCTCTGTGTCGTCAAGTATACTATCTATCCATACCTGTGGTGCATTTCAGTTTTGCACAGTTTGCTGACCACTGGTATATACTATATAGCAGTACAGTACAGTAGGCCACTGCTCTACCTACCTCTGTGTCGTCAAGTATACTATCCATCCATACCTGTGGTGCATTTCAGTTTTGCACAGTTTGCTGTCCACCAGTATATACTATATAGCAGTACGGTACAGTAGGCCACTGCTCTACCTACCTCTGTGTCGTCAAGTATACTATCCATCCATACCTGTGGTGCATTTCAGTTTTGCACAGTTTGCTGTCCACCATTATATAATATATAGCAGTACGGGACAGTAGGCCACTGCTCTACCTACCTCTGTGTCGTCAAGTATACTATCCATCCATACCTGTGGTGCATTTCAGTTTTGCACAGTTAGCTGTCCACCAGTATATAATATATAGCAGTACGGTAAAGTAGGCCACTGCTCTACCTACCTCTGTGTCGTCAAGTATACTATCCATCCATACCTGTGGTGCATTTCAGTTTTGCACAGTTTGCTGACCACCAGTATATACTATATAGCAGTACGGTACAGTAGGCCACTGCTCTACCTACCTCTGTGTCGTCAAGTATACTATCCATCCATACCTGTGGTGCATTTCAGTTTTGCACAGTTAGCTGTCCACCAGTATATAATATATAGCAGTACGGTAAAGTAGGCCACTGCTCTACCTACCTCTGTGTCGTCAAGTATACTATCCATCCATACCTGTGGTGCATTTCAGTTTTGCACAGTTTGCTGACCACCAGTATATACTATATAGCAGTACGGTACAGTAGGCCACTGCTCTACCTACCTCTGTGTCGTCAAGTATACTATCCATCCATACCTGTGGTGCATTTCAGTTTTGCACAGTTTGCTGTCCACCATTATATAATATATAGCAGTACGGGACAGTAGGCCACTGCTCTACCTACCTCTGTGTCGTCAAGTATACTATCCAACCATACCTGTGGTGCATTTCAGTTTTGCACAGTTAGCTGTCCACCAGTATATAATATATAGCAGTACGGTAAAGTAGGCCACTGCTCTACCTACCTCTGTGTCGTCAAGTATACTATCCATCCATACCTGTGGTGCATTTCAGTTTTGCACAGTTTGCTGTCCACCAGTATATACTATATAGCAGTACGGTACAGTAGGCCACTGCTCTACCTACCTCTGTGTCGTCAAGTATACTATCCATCCATACCTGTGGTGCTTTTCAGTTTTGCACAGTTTGCTGACCACCAGTATATACTATATAGCAGTACAGTAAAGTAGGCCACTGCTCTACCTACCTCTGTGTCGTCAAGTATACTATCCATCCATACCTGTGGTGCATTTCAGTTTTGCACAGTTTGCTGACCACCAGTATATACTATATAGCAGTACGGTACAGTAGGCCACTGCTCTACCAACCTCTGTGTCGTCAAGTATACTATCCATCCACACCTGTGGTGCATTTCAGTTTTGCACAGTTGGCTGTCCACCAGTATATAATATATAGCAGTACGGTACAGTAGGCCACTGCTCTACCTACCTCTGTGTCGTCAAGTATACTATCCATCCATACTTGTGGTGCATTTCAGTTTTGCACAGTTTGCTGACCACCAGTATATACTATATAGCAGTACGGTATAGTAGGCCACTGCTCTACCTACCTCTGTGTCGTCAAGTATACTATCCATCCATACCTGTGGTGCATTTCAGTTTTGCACAGTTGGCTGTCCACCAGTATATAATATATAGCAGTACGGTACAGTAGGCCACTGCTCTACCTACCTCTGTGTCGTCAAGTATACTATCCATCCATACCTGTGGTGCATTTCAGTTTTGCACAGTTAGCTGTCCACCAGTATATAATATATAGCAGTACGGTAAAGTAGGCCACTGCTCTACCTACCTCTGTGTCGTCAAGTATACTATCCATCCATACCTGTGGTGCATTTCAGTTGTGCACAGTTTGCTGACCACCAGTATATACTATATAGCAGTACGGTACAGTAGGCCACTGCTCTACCTACCTCTGTGTCGTCAAGTATACTATCCATCCATACCTGTGGTGCATTTCAGTTTTGCAGTTTGCTGTCCACCATTATATAATATATAGCAGTACGGGACAGTAGGCCACTGCTCTACCTACCTCTGTGTCGTCAAGTATACTATCTATCCATACCTGTGGTGCATTTCAGTTTTGCACAGTTTGCTGACCACTGGTATATACTATATAGCAGTACAGTACAGTAGGCCACTGCTCTACCTACCTCTGTGTCGTCAAGTATACTATCCATCCATACCTGTGGTGCATTTCAGTTTTGCACAGTTTGCTGTCCACCAGTATATACTATATAGCAGTACGGTACAGTAGGCCACTGCTCTACCTACCTCTGTGTCGTCAAGTATACTATCCATCCATACCTGTGGTGCATTTCAGTTTTGCACAGTTTGCTGTCCACCATTATATAATATATAGCAGTACGGGACAGTAGGCCACTGCTCTACCTACCTCTGTGTCGTCAAGTAAACTATCCATCCATACCTGTGGTGCATTTCAGTTTTGCACAGTTAGCTGTCCACCAGTATATAATATATAGCAGTACGGTAAAGTAGGCCACTGCTCTACCTACCTCTGTGTCGTCAAGTATACTATCCATCCATACCTGTGGTGCATTTCAGTTTTGCACAGTTTGCTGTCCACCATTATATAATATATAGCAGTACGGAACAGTTGACCACTGCTCTACCTACCTCTGTGTCGTCAAGTATACTATCTATCCATATCTGTGGTGCATTTCAGTTTTGCACAGTTTGCTGACCACTGGTATATACTATATAGCAGTACAGTACAGTAGGCCACTGCTCTACCTACCTCTGTGTCGTCAAGTATACTATCCATCCATACCTGTGGTGCATTTCAGTTTTGCACAGTTTGCTGTCCACCAGTATATACTATATAGCAGTACGGTACAGTAGGCCACTGCTCTACCTACCTCTGTGTCGTCAAGTATACTATCCATCCATACCTGTGGTGCATTTCAGTTTTGCACAGTTTGCTGACCACCAGTATATACTATATAGCAGTACAGTACAGTAGGCCACTGCTCTACCTACCTCTGTGTCGTCAAGTATACTATCCATCCATACCTGTGGTGCATTTCAGTTTTGCACAGTTTGCTGACCACCAGTATATACTTTATAGCAGTACGGTACAGTAGGCCACTGCTCTACCAACCTCTGTGTCGTCAAGTATACTATCCATCCACACCTGTGGTGCATTTCAGTTTTGCACAGTTGGCTGTCCACCAGTATATAATATATAGCAGTACGGTACAGTAGGCCACTGCTCTACCTACCTCTGTGTCGTCAAGTATACTATCCATCCATACTTGTGGTGCATTTCAGTTTTGCACAGTTTGCTGACCACCAGTATATACTATATAGCAGTACGGTATAGTAGGCCACTGCTCTACCTACCTCTGTGTCGTCAAGTATACTATCCATCTATACCTGTGGTGCATTTCAGTTTTGCACAGTTGGCTGTCCACCAGTATATAATATATAGCAGTACGGTACAGTAGGCCACTGCTCTACCTACCTCTGTGTCGTCAAGTATACTATCCATCCATACCTGTGGTGCATTTCAGTTTTGCACAGTTTGCTGACCACCAGTATATACTATATAGCAGTACGGTATAGTAGGCCACTGCTCTACCTACCTCTGTGTCGTCAAGTATACTTTCCATCCATACCTGTGGTGCATTTCAGTTTTGCACAGTTTGCTGACCACCAGTATATACTATATAACAGTACGGTACAGTAGGCCACTGCTCTACCTACCTCTGTGTCGTCAAGTTTACTATAGATCCATACCTGTGGTGCATTTCAGTTTTGCACAGTTTGCTGACCACCAGTATATACTATATAGCAGTACGGTACAGTAGGCCACTGCTCTACCTACCTCTGTGTCGTCAAGTATACTATCCATCCATACCTGTGGTGCATTTCAGTTTTGCACAGTTTGCTGTCCACCAGTATATAATATAAAGCAGTACGGTACAGTAGGCCACTGCTCTACCTACTTTCTGTGTCGTCAAGTATACTATCCATCCATACCTGTGGTGCATTTCAGTTTTGCACAGTTAGCTGTCCACCAGTATATAATATATAGCAGTACGGTAAAGTAGGCCACTGCTCTACCTACCTCTGTGTCGTCAAGTATACTATCCATCCATACCTGTGGTGCATTTCAGTTGTGCACAGTTTGCTGACCACCAGTATATACTATATAGCAGTACGGTACAGTAGGCCACTGCTCTACCTACCTCTGTGTCGTCAAGTATACTATCCATCCATACCTGTGGTGCATTTCAGTTTTGCAGTTTGCTGTCCACCATTATATAATATATAGCAGTACGGGACAGTAGGCCACTGCTCTACCTACCTCTGTGTCGTCAAGTATACTATCTATCCATACCTGTGGTGCATTTCAGTTTTGCACAGTTTGCTGACCACTGGTATATACTATATAGCAGTACAGTACAGTAGGCCACTGCTCTACCTACCTCTGTGTCGTCAAGTATACTATCCATCCATACCTGTGGTGCATTTCAGTTTTGCACAGTTTGCTGTCCACCAGTATATACTATATAGCAGTACGGTACAGTAGGCCACTGCTCTACCTACCTCTGTGTCGTCAAGTATACTATCCATCCATACCTGTGGTGCATTTCAGTTTTGCACAGTTTGCTGTCCACCATTATATAATATATAGCAGTACGGGACAGTAGGCCACTGCTCTACCTACCTCTGTGTCGTCAAGTAAACTATCCATCCATACCTGTGGTGCATTTCAGTTTTGCACAGTTAGCTGTCCACCAGTATATAATATATAGCAGTACGGTAAAGTAGGCCACTGCTCTACCTACCTCTGTGTCGTCAAGTATACTATCCATCCATACCTGTGGTGCATTTCAGTTTTGCACAGTTTGCTGTCCACCATTATATAATATATAGCAGTACGGGACAGTTGACCACTGCTCTACCTACCTCTGTGTCGTCAAGTATACTATCTATCCATATCTGTGGTGCATTTCAGTTTTGCACAGTTTGCTGACCACTGGTATATACTATATAGCAGTACAGTACAGTAGGCCACTGCTCTACCTACCTCTGTGTCGTCAAGTATACTATCCATCCATACCTGTGGTGCATTTCAGTTTTGCACAGTTTGCTGTCCACCAGTATATACTATATAGCAGTACGGTACAGTAGGCCACTGCTCTACCTACCTCTGTGTCGTCAAGTATACTATCCATCCATACCTGTGGTGCATTTCAGTTTTGCACAGTTTGCTGACCACCAGTATATACTATATAGCAGTACAGTACAGTAGGCCACTGCTCTACCTACCTCTGTGTCGGCAAGTATACTATCCATCCATACCTGTGGTGCATTTCAGTTTTGCACAGTTTGCTGACCACCAGTATATACTTTATAGCAGTACGGTACAGTAGGCCACTGCTCTACCAACCTCTGTGTCGTCAAGTATACTATCCATCCACACCTGTGGTGCATTTCAGTTTTGCACAGTTGGCTGTCCACCAGTATATAATATATAGCAGTACGGTACAGTAGGCCACTGCTCTACCTACCTCTGTGTCGTCAAGTATACTATCCATCCATACTTGTGGTGCATTTCAGTTTTGCACAGTTTGCTGACCACCAGTATATACTATATAGCAGTACGGTATAGTAGGCCACTGCTCTACCTACCTCTGTGTCGTCAAGTATACTATCCATCTATACCTGTGGTGCATTTCAGTTTTGCACAGTTGGCTGTCCACCAGTATATAATATATAGCAGTACGGTACAGTAGGCCACTGCTCTACCTACCTCTGTGTCGTCAAGTATACTATCCATCCATACCTGTGGTGCATTTCAGTTTTGCACAGTTTGCTGACCACCAGTATATACTATATAGCAGTACGGTATAGTAGGCCACTGCTCTACCTACCTCTGTGTCGTCAAGTATACTATCCATCCATACCTGTGGTGCATTTCAGTTTTGCACAGTTTGCTGACCACCAGTATATACTATATAACAGTACGGTACAGTAGGCCACTGCTCTACCTACCTCTGTGTCGTCAAGTTTACTATAGATCCATACCTGTGGTGCATTTCAGTTTTGCACAGTTTGCTGACCACCAGTATATACTATATAGCAGTACGGTACAGTAGGCCACTGCTCTACCTACCTCTGTGTCGTCAAGTATACTATCCATCCATACCTGTGGTGCATTTCAGTTTTGCACAGTTTGCTGTCCACCAGTATATAATATAAAGCAGTACGGTACAGTAGGCCACTGCTCTACCTACTTTCTGTGTCGTCAAGTATACTATCCATCCATACCTGTGGTGCATTTCAGTTTTGCACAGTTTGCTGACCACCAGTATATACTATATAGCAGTACGGTACAGTAGGCCACTGCTCTACCTACCTCTGTGTCGTCAAGTATACTATCCATCCATACCTGTGGTGCATTTCAGTTTTGCACAGTTTGCTGTCCACCAGTATATACTATATAGCAGTACGGTACAGTAGGCCACTGCTCTACCTACCTCTGTGTCGTCAAGTATACTATCCATCCATACCTGTGGTGCATTTCAGTTTTGCACAGTTTGCTGACCACCAGTATATACTATATAGCAGTACAGTACAGTAGGCCACTGCTCTACCTACCTCTGTGTCGTCAAGTATACTATCCATCCATACCTGTGGTGCATTTCAGTTTTGCACAGTTTGCTGACCACCAGTATATACTTTATAGCAGTACGGTACAGTAGGCCACTGCTCTACCAACCTCTGTGTCGTCAAGTATACTATCCATCCACACCTGTGGTGCATTTCAGTTTTGCACAGTTGGCTGTCCACCAGTATATAATATATAGCAGTACGGTACAGTAGGCCACTGCTCTACCTACCTCTGTGTCGTCAAGTATACTATCCATCCATACTTGTGGTGCATTTCAGTTTTGCACAGTTTGCTGACCACCAGTATATACTATATAGCAGTACGGTATAGTAGGCCACTGCTCTACCTACCTCTGTGTCGTCAAGTATACTATCCATCTATACCTGTGGTGCATTTCAGTTTTGCACAGTTGGCTGTCCACCAGTATATAATATATAGCAGTACGGTACAGTAGGCCACTGCTCTACCTACCTCTGTGTCGTCAAGTATACTATCCATCCATACCTGTGGTGCATTTCAGTTTTGCACAGTTTGCTGACCACCAGTATATACTATATAGCAGTACGGTATAGTAGGCCACTGCTCTACCTACCTCTGTGTCGTCAAGTATACTATCCATCCATACCTGTGGTGCATTTCAGTTTTGCACAGTTTGCTGACCACCAGTATATACTATATAACAGTACGGTACAGTAGGCCACTGCTCTACCTACCTCTGTGTCGTCAAGTTTACTATAGATCCATACCTGTGGTGCATTTCAGTTTTGCACAGTTTGCTGACCACCAGTATATACTATATAGCAGTACGGTACAGTAGGCCACTGCTCTACCTACCTCTGTGTCGTCAAGTATACTATCCATCCATACCTGTGGTGCATTTCAGTTTTGCACAGTTTGCTGTCCACCAGTATATAATATAAAGCAGTACGGTACAGTAGGCCACTGCTCTACCTACTTTCTGTGTCGTCAAGTATACTATCCATCCATACCTGTGGTGCATTTCAGTTTTGCACAGTTTGCTGACCACCAGTATATACTATATAGCAGTACGGTACAGTAGGCCAATGCTCTACCTACCTCTGTGTCGTCAAGTATACTATCCATCCATACCTTTGGTGCATTTCAGTTGTGCGCAGTATATATAGAAGTAGGCCATTGCTATTGATAATTCCACACATTAAAAAATGGAGAACAAAAATGTGGAGGGTAAAATAGGGAAAGATCAAGATCCACTTCCACCTCGTGCTGAAGCTGCTGCCACTAGTCATGGCCGAGACAATGAAATGCTATCAACATCGTCTGCCAAGGCCGATGCCCAATGTCATAGTAGAGAGCATGTAAAATCCAAAAAAAATAAAGCACAGTAAAATGACCCAAAAATCTAAATCAAAATCGTCTGAGGAGAAGCGTAAACTTGCCAATGTGCCATTTACAATATACTTAATACAACCATTTGCGTAGATCGTATTTTAAAGGGCCTCCCGAATCTGAAATTCAGAGGGAGAACAAATAATGGTGCAGTACAATAGATAGAGTAAAGCAGATGTTACATTTTTATTGGTCCCACTCTCAATCAAGCAAATGGGTTATTTGCATATCATCCAAACATGGATTAGGCATCTTCAATCTATGAGTCTCCTTCTTTATCACTAAAACTTTAAATGAACATATATAGTGCAATACCGTTTTCTTAAAAACACATATTTTAGTACCAAAAGGTGCTCACATAGATAAAATGAAAATAGGCATATCACCAAGGGTAAACCTCCCCAGAGACCGTCGCACAGTCCAGAACGCCACCAGATGTCTTTGTGGTGGAAAGAAAGTCCCTCCAAAGCTCCGGAAACCACGGAAAGAAAGTCTTTCAAAGCACTGGATACTGCAAGGTCTGCCGCTGGATGAGTCCAAAGGTGAAGTCCCCGTTCTACTTAAACGCGTTTTCGGACGTCAATGTCCTTCCTCAGAAGCATGGGGGCTAGCTTGCCTGTGTCTCCTTTTATACCTCTCACCAGATTCCAAATTAGCGCCACCTGGCGCTATTTCCGATATTTCTGTAATTTCCGGAAGTGCGTTACCGGAAGTGACACGCATGCGTTCCATACGCGATGACTTCCTTCCTGTTTGCGTTCCACCATCCATACATCGGTGGTTCTCAATAAAACATTGATAAAAAACACATTTTAGACATTGCAAATGCAGTTCATTTTTATATTACTTGTTAATTAACAGTATGTGGAGGAAAAAATAAGTTTTAATAATAGAATTACTTTAAAAGGAGAGATTTGAGAATGGTTTCATTAGAGAAAAACAGAAGAGATTCATAAATGGTTCAAAGGAACCATTTTAACTCAAAGTCACTGTTTAGACCCTGTGGCATCAGCGTTCCTAGACTATGTATTCAGCGCATCTCTGCCCTAGCTAGGCGGGTGTCTATATCCCTATCCCGCCAGGTGGGACTTACACCATTAAGGAATGGGATCTAATATTGGATCAGTGCTTTTGAAGGAAAGGAAAAAAGAATTATATAAACTAGGTGAGGAAATTTCAAATTTACAGACCTTATTTGAACCTGTGAAGGAGCTAGATGATTTTGTTGAAGCCGAAATAGAAATAGTAAGAAAATTAAATAAAGAAATGAGAGAACTAAGAGAAAAGAAGAAAAAGAAATATCAAAGAGATGCAGATAATTTAAAGAGTAATAGGAAGACAAATGAAGATATTTCTGGAGGTAAAATAAAGGATATATCAGTAATTAACCCCACAAAAAAGATAAACATACCCAGATATAGGAGGGAGAATCAGGGTCAACAAGACGAGGGTTGGCAGTTACAACAAAAAAGAAGGAAACCCTATAACTCAAATTGGTCATGCCCAGTACAATATGAAAATGAATATATTGATAGGAAACCCACCTATAGGGGTAGGGAGCATCATCATATAAATAGATATCCAGAGAGAAAATATGAACGGGATACGAATTGGCGTAATGATTGGAGAGAAGGAGGAGCAATAAATTCATCTTTTTTTGGAGTGGAGTCCAAAGGTAAAAAGAAGATATTAGAGACTAATAAGAAAAAGAAAATAAAAGAGGAAAGAGAGGTGGTAAGGGAAAAAAAATTGAAAAATAAAAAAAACTGGACAATGATAAAAAAGTAGAAACAGCAAAAGAAAGTGAAATAAAGATCTTTAATCTAAATAAGATGATTATAACATCAGATGAAGAGAAGGTGTTGAAAAGAGGTTTAAAATATGCCCCTACAAGTCAAATTGAGTCATTTGACTTTTTCATTGACCTTCAAAAATATATAAGAAAACTTACAATAAAAAGATTCTTTGCAAATAAGTGAGAATATTGGAGACCCTTTAGGTTTTAAATTTAAGCCAAATCATCTTTTTATCCAACACATGCACGGGGCAGTTTTCTGGACTGCTTCAATAAACTAGTTTTAGATGATGTAGAGAACATATTAAAACAGAAATGAAAGAACTGTAACTTAACAAAAAAAGAATGGCAAGCATTGAAAACTTTGAGAAGTGATGATCAACTTATAATCACACCGGCAGGCAAAGGGGGTGGAGTGGTCCTTATGGATAAGGTGGATTATATGTCGGAAATTGAAAAACAACTGCATGAAGGTGCCACTTATAGTTAACTGAAAAGTGATCCGACATCAAAGATCAGGAAGGCACTAACCGTCCTTATGGACGAAGCTTTATCTAGAGGTGTTGTAATGAAGTCAGAATATGATTACGTTAATATGCAACATCCATCAGTCCCGACTATTTATGTCCTACCCAAAGTCCATAAGGATCCACTCCACCCCCCAGGAAGACCGATAATATCTGGTTGTAACAGTGTTACATCCAATCTGTCTTCATTAGTGGATCACTATCTGCAGTCACTCGTGAGGAACACTAGGTCTTATCTAAAGGACACTAATGATGTTCTAAAAGAATTAAAAGATTTAACCTGGGAGAACAATTATATCCTTGTAAGTGCAGATGTAACGTCTCTGTACACAATCATACATGAAGAGAAGGGAATTGAATCAGTTTCTTATTTCCTAGAGAAATCTGAATATTCTAGTGACTTGAAATGGTTCATAATAGAAAGTATTAAATTTATTCTGCATAACAACTATTTCATCTTTAATGGCTCCTACTATATGCAGTGTGTTGGGACCGCCATGGGCACCAGGTTCGCCCCCAGTTATGCAAATCTATTTATGGCCTACTGGGAAGATCTTACAGTATGGGAAGATGGCAGGCTGGGGGCGGGCCTGGTGCTCTGGCGACGTTATATTGACGATCTTTTGTTCATTTGGAATAAAGATATGGACCAATTAAACTCTTTTTGTGACTCTTTGCGGGTTAATGATTTTAATATTAGCCTTACCATCACTAAAAGTTATCAGAATATAACCTTTTTAGATTTATGTATCTATATTAAGGACAGTCAGGTGCATACTAGACTGTATCGTAAGCCGACAGACTCAAACAGTTTTATTGAGAATACAAGCCAACATCATAGAAATTGGCTTGATAGTATTCCCTATAGTCAGTTCCTAAGAACAAAACGGAATTGTACAGAAAAAGAAATACACAATTTAGAGATTGAGGAAATGACTAAACGCTTTGAAGATAAGGGGTATGATAAAAATCTCCTTATAGAGGCCCGTCAAAAAGTAGACCTTGTAGATAGAGATAGTTTAGTTGTGAAAAGTAAAGATAGGGTCATAAAGAAAAACGACAATATCCAATGGGCCTTTATATCAAAATTTAATGTACAACATAGGGCAATAGAACAAGCTTTCAAAAAACATTGGAAGGTCATTAAAAAAGATCCCATTATTGGTATGGCCTTACCTGAATAACCGTCCTTTATATATAGAAGATCCAATACACTTAAAGATAAACTAGTACACAGTGCTATAGAACCACCTAAAAGGAGCAGTATTCGCTCACAGGGATTCTATAGGTGTGCCATGTGTAATATGTGCAAGGTAACGAAAGGAGTAAGTAAAATCAAAGAATTTACAGTAATAGACGTTAAATATAAAATCAACGAATTCATAACATGTAACTCCAAAAATATAATATATGAAATAGAGTGTCAATGCGGTTTATTATATATTGGCAAAACAACTAGATGCCTTAAAGTAAGGCTTTCTGAACATCTATATAACATTAAAAAAGGATTAGAGCCGCATTCTCTCTCTGCACATTTTAAAAGAGTTCATGGATGTAGTCCCTGTGGCATTAGGTCATTCTGGGGTATTCAGTGTGTAAGTCCCACCTGGCGGGATAGGGATATAGACACCCGCCTAGCTAGGGCAGAGATGCGCTGGATACATAGGATACATAGGAACGCTGATGCCACAGGGTCTAAACAGTGACTTTGAGTTAAAATGGTTCCTTTTAACCATTTATGAATCTCTTCTGTTTTTCTCTAATGAAACCATTCTCAAATCTCTCTTTTTAAAGTCATTCTATTATTAAAACTTATTTTTTCCTCCACATACTGTTAATTAATAAGTAATATAAAAATGAACCGCAGTTGCAATGTCTAAAATGTGTTTTTTATCAATGTTTTATTGAGAACCACCGATGTATGGACGGTAGAACGCAAACAGGAAGGAAGTCATCGCGTATGGAACGCATGCGTGTCACTTCCGGTGACGCACTTCCGGAAATGACGGAAATATCGGAAATAGCGCCAGGTGGCGCTAATTTGGAATCAGGTGATGGGTATAAAAGGAGACACAGGCAAGCTAGCCCCCATGCTTCTGAGGAAGGACATTGACGTCCGAAAACGCGTTTAAGCAGAATGGGGACTTCACCTTTGGACTCATCCAGCGGCAGACCTTGCAGTATCCAGTGCTTTGAAAGACTATCTTTCCGTGGTTTCCGGAGTTTTGGAGGGACTTTCTTTTCACCACAAAGACATCTGGTGGCGTTCTGGACTGTGCAACGGTCTCTGGGGAGGTTTACCCTTGGTGATATGCCTATTTTCATTTTATCTATGTGAGCACCTTTTGGTATTAAAATATGTGTTTTTAAGAAAACAGTATAGCACTATATATGTTCATTTAAAGTTTTAGTGATAAAGAAGGAGACTCAAAGATTGAAGACGCCTAATCCATGTTTGGATGATATGCAAATAACCCATTTGCTTGATTGTGAGTGGGACCAATAAAAATTTAACATCTGCTTTACTCTATCTATTGTACTGCACCATTATTTATTCTCCCTCTGTATTTCAGATTTGGGAGGCCCTTTAAAATACGATCTACGCAAATGTTTTATTGTAAGCGCAAGTTGAGATCACCTGTTCTTAGAAATGTGCCATTTACAACACGGAGTGGCAAGGAATGGCTGAGGCCCTGGCCTATATTCAAGGCTAGTGGTTCAGCTTCACCTGAGGATGGAAGCACTCATCCTCCTGCTAGAAAACTTAAAAGAGTTAAGATGGCAAAAGCACAGCAAAGAACTGTGCGTTCTTCTAAATCACAAATCCCCAAGGAGAGTCCAATTGTGTCGGTTGCGATGCCTGACCTTCCCAACACTAGACAGGAAGAGGTTGCGCCTTCCACCATTTGCACGCCCCCTGCAAGTGCTGGAAGGAGCACCCGCAGTCCAGTTCCTGATAGTCAAATTGAAGATGTCACTGTTGAAGTACACCAGGATGAGGATATGGGTGTTGCTGGCGCTGGGGAGGAAATTGACAAGGAGGATTCTGATGGTGAGGTGGTTTGTTTAAGTCAGGCACCCGGGGAGACACCTGTTGTCCGTTGGACGAATATGGCCATTGACATGCCTGGTCAAAATACAAAAAAAATCACCTCTTTGTTGTGGAATTATTTCCACAGAAATGCGGACAAGTGGTGTCAAGCCATGTGTTGCCTTTGTCAAGCTGTAATAAGTAAGGGTAAGGACGTTAACCACCTAGGAACATCCTCCCTTATACGTCACCTGGACCGCATTCATCAGAAGTCAGTGACAAGTTCAAAAACTTTGGATGACAGCGGAAGCAGTCCACTGACCACTAAATCCCTTCCTCTTGTAACCAAGCTCCTGCAAACAACACCACCAACTCCCTCAGTGTCAATTTCCTACTTACACAGGAAAGCCAATAGTCCTGCAGGCCATGTCACTGTCAAGTCTGATGAGTTCTCTCCTGCCTGGGATTCCTCCGATGCATCCTTGAGTGTAACGACTACTGCTGCTGGCGCTGCTGTTGTTGCTGCTGGGAGTTGATCGTCATCCCAGAGGGGAAGTCGGAAGACCACTTGTACTACTTCCAGTTAGCAATTGACTGTCCAACAGTCCTTTGCGAGGAAGTTATAATATCACAGCAGTCATCCTGCTGCAAAGCGGATAACTCAGGCCTTGGCAGCCTGGATAGTGAGAAATGTGTTTCCAGTATCCACCGTTAATTCACAGGGAACTAGAGACTTGATTGAGGTACTGTGTCCCCGGTATAAAATACCATCTAGGTTCCATTTCTCTAGGCAGGCGATACCGAAAATGTACACAGACGTCAGAAAAAGAGTCACCAGTGTCCTAAAAAATGCAGTTGTAACCAATGTCCACTTAACCACGGACATGTGGACAAGTGGAGCAGGGCAGACTCAGAACTATATGATTGTGACAGCCCACTGGGTAGATGTATTGCCTCCCGCAGGAAGAACAGCAGCGGCGGCACCAGTAACATCTCGCAAATGCCAACTCGTTCCTAGGCAGGCTACGCTTTGTATTACCACTTTTCATAAGAGGCACACAGCTGACAACCTCTTACGGAAACTGAGGAACATCATCGCAGAATGGCTTACCCCAATTGGACTCTCCTGGGGATTTGTGACATCGGACGGCACCAATATTGTGCGTGCATTACATCTGGGCAAATTCCAGCACGTCCCATGTTTTGCACATACATTGAATTTGGTGGTGCAGAATTATTTATAAAATGACAGGGGCGTGCAAGAGATGCTGTTGGTGGCCCGGAGAATTGCGGGCCACTTTCGGCATTCAGCCACCGCGTGCCGAAGACTGGAGCACCAGCAAACACTCCTGAACCTGCCCTGCCATCATCTAAAGCAAGAGGTGGTAACGAGGTGGAATTCAACCCTCTATATGCTTCAGAGGATGGAGGAGCAGCAAAAGGCCATTCAAGCTTATACATCTGCCTACGATATAAGCAAAGGAGGGGGAATGCACCTGACTCAAGTGCAGTGGAGAATGATTTCAACGTTGTGCAAGTTTCTGCAACCCTTTGAACTTGCCACACGTGAAGTCAGTTCAGACACTGCCAGCCTGAGTTAGGTCATTCCCCTCATCTGGCTTTTGCAGAAGAAGCTGGAGACATTGAAGGAGGAGCTAAAACAGAGCGATACCGTTAGGCATGTGGGACTTGTGGATGGAGCCCTTAATTTGCTTAACCAGGCTTCACGGGTGGTCAATCTGTTGAAATCAGAGCACTACATTTTGGTCACCGTGCTCGATCCTAGATTTAAAACCTACGTTGTATCTCTCTTTCCGGCAGACACAAGTCTGCAGAGGTTCAAAGACCTGCTGGTGAGAAAATTGTCAAGTCAAGCGGAACGTGACCTGTCAACAGCTCCTCCTTCACATTCTCCCGCAACTGGGGGTGCGAGGAAAAGGCTAAGAATTCCGAGCCCACCCGCTGGCGGTGATGCAGGGCAGTCTGGAGCGAGTGCTCACACTTTTGGCCGGACTGAAGTACCTGCCATCGATTACTGACATGTCGTTTACTGTCACTGCATATGATTCTGTCACCATTGAAAGAATGGTGAAGGACTATATGAGTGACCGCATCCAAGTAGGCACGTCAGACAGTCCGTATGTATACTGGCAGGAAAAAGAGGCAATTTGGAGGTCTTGCACAAACTGGCTTTATTTTACCTAAGTTGCCCCCCCTCCAGTGTGTACTCCGAAAATAGGATTTTGGTACTTACCAGGTAAATCCTTTTCTTTGAATCCATAGGGGGCACTGGAGTACTCTTGGGATATGGACGGGCGGAGCCGAACAAAGGCACTGAATATTCAAATTTAGGACCCTCCCACCCCTCCATATCCCCGAGTACCTCAGTGTACTGTCTCAGTGTTTTTTACTGAGCGAACAGGAACGATATAGAGAGGTTGACAATGGAGAATACCTATAACATAACGGACAACAACAATGTTGACCCATAACCTTACTGTCAACTAAACAGTTGACACCATAACCGATAGAACTTTATAATTTGAACCAATCGGTGAAAATGTGTTACCATAAGCTCCTCTGAGCTTAATATCAATCAAGTAAAACTTGTTACCCTAAGCTCTCTTGAGCTTAAAACAACCCAGGTAAACTGCTCTGGGTGGGCGTCCAGTGCCCCCTATGGATTCAAAGAAAAGGATTTACCTGGTAAGTACCAAAATCCTATTTTCTTTTTCATCCACTAGGGGTCACTGGAGTACTCTTGGGACGTACCAAAGCTTCCCTCGTGGGCGGGAGAGCTGTTTGATACTTGTAACAGTAGGCAGCCCAAGGCTAGATGCTGATGGCGCCACCATTTATAACGTGTAAACGTGCACAAACATGGTGCACATGAAGGCTAAATAGCCGCGTTTTAGACACTCCACGACCCACTGGGTCTGACATTCCCACAGAACCTGTGGGATGAGTTATTACTGACGTAGGCGATTGTAACCTAGCCTTAAGGTAAGCCTGACTTGTAGTCATCATTATTACCCAACTCGATAATGTCTGCTGAGAAACTGGCTAACCCCAGTTGGCAGTATCATAGAGAACAAACAACGTATTCATAACACGTACTGTTGACGTTCGGCACATATATAAACGCGTAATGCGTGTACCACATTCAGTTCTAGAATGTGCTGTCCACACAGGAACCCCTATTGGTACATTGATGTGAAGAATACGAAAGCGTGATTCGTCCGAAGATCTGCTTTGTCATGAGAAAACTGAAATACGGTGGCTTGGAATACAAGGCACCCAAATATGAAAACAAACCCTTGCCGAAGCCAAGGCTAGAAGAAAAAATTGTTTTCCAAAGTGAGAAACTTAATTCCCATTTGTTGAAAGGGTTCACAATATGAAACTGTAAGAAATCTGAACCCAACTTCAAGTCGCCTGGCGCTGTAGGTGGGATAAATAGAGTGTGAACTTTGATGACACCTTGTAGAAAGATGTGTACAGACGCAAATAGAAGCAAACGTCTTTGAAAATAAGTTTACCACACAGATACCTGCACTCTTCGTGCAGATCAACGCAGTTTTCCATCCCACCCCGTTTAACAGAATACGGGTTACTTGAAGGATGATGTTGGAACTTCCGAGGTTTACAACCTATGTAAGCACACGAAATTTTGTAAAAATGAGCTGCCTTAAACGGCTTACTATTTCGTAACATGGTTAGTATAACCGATACTGTAATGCTCAATTTCTTAAGAGGGCGGTCTGAACCCTCACCCCGTCAACCGCAGCTGCGGTACCTAGATAATAGGTACCTAGGGAACTATGGGTAAACTAACGTTCCCTGATGTAACAGGTTGGACGTATTATGAGCGGGCCAAGATCGTGTGCAAGTATTCCTTGAAAATTCGAGAAGCAACTTCTCCGAAACCCATGAGATACCACCAGTATGACTGTGACAAACTGTCTTATGATCCGTTTTGACAACGGAGAGAGCAGCGGAAAATGGTGGAGCCAGATACACGATGCTGAATGACCACATGAATGTGAGAGACTCCACCGCCACTGCCCTTGTGATCTGTTTTGTACACATACTGAACTTTCGTAATTGTGGCGAGATGCCATCATGTATACTTGAGGGTAACCCCCTTCTGTGGACTCACATATGAAACACCTCTAGATTTAATGTCCAGTTTTCAGGATCCAAATCCTGACGGGTGAGATCCTCTGTCTAACAGATGTCCACTCACATAATGATCTCTTGACATTTTCACATAATGGTGTTCTGAGTCATTGAGGATCTGAGTTACCTGCCGCATTGCCATGCGGCTACTTGGTTCTCACTGGTTGTTGTGTATGCAACTGCCGTTGCCTTGTTTGACTGCTTAAGGCCAGCGTGGGACATGCATCAAAAATTTACATGAAACTCATGGTTGTTCCTCTCCACCGAAATCTTTAGTAAAAGGCGAAAGATTTATTCGTTCTGAAGAGAAACCAGAGTATATACCTGGTCAGACTGAAAGCGAATTATGTATTGCATTGTAAAATGCCCAGAGTTCTAGGACATTTATCGACAGCAATCTGTCGTGTTTTAGAACCTTTGTTGCTAATTTTAACTACAAATCCTGACCCTCTGCGACTGTCGTCCAGAGTATATGCACCCTTTTCCCTCTGTGGGAAACGCGAGTGAAGGGTGGCGAACTAAATTGAAAACACATCGTTATTCGTAATAGGTGAATACACCAATGTACCGCTAGTGTGCGTGTTTTGCACTAATTACTAGACGTACATTTGTTATTGCTGGTGTAGTAGGTAAAAGTCTTTGATTTACCGTATTTATCATCTTACCTAGGCATTGACATCGTTTAGACGGAATTAGATGCGATTGTTTTCGAACTTGCTCTGCTACCGCAGTATACCTTAGTAGCGCAAGTTTAGAGGAACTTTGTTGAGACAGAGTTCGTATGTGAGATGAGCTATCATCCCAACATCACTTTTGGTAAACACCCAAAGCGATAAGCAACGGTAGACATGAAATGGTTAATGGTTGTGGCGAATTGCAAACGCTAAAACCTGTGATGAACAAACCGGAATGGGTATATACGCATTGCAAATGCCAGTATTTTGTGGCTCCAATATGCCAATACTACCCGCAGCAAATCCATTTTCAAACTGCAGTAAGTGATTTGTTGATTGCAACTGCGACGGAGCTGTATGGATTGGTTACCCCAACCAGAGGGGAATAAGCCACCCTGACTCTGCCTGTATTATAAAGACAGCTGAAACCCAGTAGAGACCAAATGGCTACCTGCCAATCCGTTCGACAGAGGCAGTCATGACCCTGTTGAAGTCTGGAAACCCCGCAAAGGTAACATGTAAAGACGCGCTCCCACAATTGGAAAAGAGGTCATCAACTACTGGCTTGCAGACCGTAGCGACCTGTCGTTACAAGGCGTGAGTGTTTGTATCACCGCCTTGAAACTGAAGTCTAAAGGGATTAAATGCCGGCACAAGAATTCCGTTTCGATTAACGGCTGAATATCAAATGTAGGACCAACAAGCTGTGGCCTTGTCGTGCTGAACTGGCGACGATGAAACGTCGTTAGAAGCTTTACAGATATACTCTGTAGCTTCTTTTAACCGTAATGTCTAGTGACCCAAATGTTTCATGGGTCTTTATGTTTGACACAGACGCATTTACCAATGTCGGATGGCGTCATATTGTAAACGATTAAATAGTGGTCAAAGTCTACTAAGTGGAACAATGGAGACATTGACTCCCTGTAATTTAGCAATGTATGTTCGCAACAACCCTGCACTATCTGAGTGCTGGTCTAATGAACCCTTCTCACTCGTGGTTATCGGTGTGAGATTTGACATAGAATCGTGCATTACATTATAAGACCAGTTAAATAAGCACTGTGGTACCCAAAGGGAATTCCTCTGGAAAACTGTCTTTTGTTAGAGCTGGCGGAATAACTTCCGAGACTCCGATGCCAATGGTATTTTTTTGGTCTGTACTAGAGCCTTACTCGCTATGCAGACAGACACCCCAATAGGCCACGGACAGCCATTGCACGCCTTATGACGTTATCATGTCATATATATATATTGTATTGGTGAACAGCATAATAATATTAAACTCAAGGTTGATTCTCTCTACGGAAATCTTTAGTAAAACTAAAGATTTATTCGCTGTGAAGAAAAAACAGAGTAATCTTTATGTGAAAAGCAGTTCACATGGCCTATGAAACCCGAACCAAATTCCTACTAACCCCCCTACGCCTCTGGTGGCTTAGAGATGTAGGGCAGGAATGTTCTAGAATCATGTAGAAAAACAGTTTACATGGCTTACTTATGCCGATTAAAATTTCCCACTAACACCCCTGCGCCTCCAGTGGCTTAGAGATGTAGGGCAGGAATGTTCCAGAATCACAAACTGGAAAACAACAGGCAGCATGGTTAAAATGGCCCGTGTGCCATGCTGACCTTTCCGTATAGGTTATTATACAGTATAACCACAGGACGGTTACAACTGTTCTATGAATAAATATATATATAAGCTGATAGGCCATGATCACATCAGACATTAATATTAATATATTAATATAGGCTCCCTAGCTTTGTTAATAGCAGCCATTAATATAGGTTAAACTCTGAAAATCACAGCCAGTAATATAGTTCAATTATTACTGTCAGTATCGGTAACAAGCTTATATCTGTGATAGATATATATATAAATATATATATACCCAGCTGGTCATATATCCGCCAGCTTCCACCGTGCCTCTTCCCCCCCTATGATCATCTGCGGGAAGCCTGCACTTGTGATCGTCTCTGTAGTGAGACTGATGGGCGGCCGGACGTAGCTGGGCGGCCGTATATATATACCCAGTGTTGGAAGCCTGCCCTGGCATTTGCAGGCCGTGACGGAGCGGCGGTCATACTGGTACTAAGTATGGCTTACCTGCTGTGCAGCCGTACGGAGCCCAGTGTGCGGCAGGACGGACTGGCGGCTACCGGAGCGCTGGGACGGGCGGCCTGATGTCAGACGGAGCAGCTGCTTCGTATGAACTCCCCCTGCTGCGGCAGGAGGGAGCTTGGCGGCGACCGGAGCGCTGGGACGGGCGGCTTGATGTCCCCGTCTGTGTGATACATAGCGGCTGTTTAGCGTCGTCTGATCTCCCCCTGCTATGCGGCAGGACGGAGTTGGCGGCTGCCGGAGCACTGGGACGGCTTGTCTCCTCAGAAGGTAGTGGCTGTCTTGGCGGGTATGAGCTCCCCCTGCTGTGCGGCGGGACGGAGCTGTATTGTATTCACATTAACCCACACATAGCGGGGCGGCAGCCTGCGCTGACCGCCCCGCTCCCCAGCCTACCTTTCTGTAACTTCTGGCTGTGGCGGGACTTTCTGTATAAGCTCCGTCCAGCTTCAGTGGTGTGACTCATGGCTGCAACGGGGCTTCGTTGTGTAAGCTCCGTCAGCTCTGTAGTCCTTGTGACGCAGTCAGCTTCCAGTGATCTATTGGCTGCGACGGCTTTTTGCAAGCCCGTCCAGCTCTCTAGTCCTGGCTGCTGTTTGTAGAAGCAGTGCTGTCTGTGGCCGTGAGGGTGCTCTTTGTGAGGACCGACACGCCATGCTGTCTGTGGCTGTGAGGGTGCTCTTTGTGAGGACCGACACGCCATGCGCTGCCCGTGCAGCGGCACTATCCCGGACCCATGTTTTTTCAGAAACTGGGAAGGGATGTGCTAAGTTGTAAAAATAAAAATTAAAAATAAAATTTAAAAATAAAAATCCAAGTGTGGCTATACCACAAGCCGATGTTCGTGCTGTGAGCACCGAAAAAACACTGAGACAGTACACTGAGGTACTCGGGGATATGGAGGGGTGGGAGGGTCCTAAATTTTAATATTCAGTGCCTTTGTTCGGCTCCGCCCGTCCATATCCCAAGAGTACTCCAGTGACCCCTAGTGGATGAAAAAGAAAGAGTGTTTAGTGCAGCCGCTCACCTTGTCAGCAATCGGTGTACGAGGTTACTTCCAGAAAATGTGGAGATGATGTTCATCAAAATGAATTATAATCAATTCCTCCGTGGAGACATTCACCAGCAATTGCCTCCAGAAAGTACACAGGGACCTGAGATGGTGGATTCCAGTGGGGATGAATTAATAATCTGTGAGGAGGGGGTTGTACACAGTGAAAGGGGTGAGGAATCGGACGATGAGGAAGAGGCGGACATCTTGCCTCTGTAGAGCCAGTTTGTGCAAGGAGAGATTGGTTGCTTCTTTTTTGGTGGGGGCCCAAACCAACCAGTCATTTCAGTCACAGCCATGTGGCAGACCCTGTCGCTGAAATGATTGGTTTGTTAAAGTGTGCATGTCCTGTTTATAAAACATAAGGGTGGGTGGGAGGGGTGGGAGGGCCCAAGGACAATTCCATCTAGCACCTCTCTTTTCTTTCATTTTTCTTTGCATCATGTGCTGTTTGGGGACTATTTTTTTGAAGTGCCATCTTACCTGACACTGCAGTGCCACTCCTAGATGGGCCAGGTGTTTGTGTCGGCCACTTGGGTCGCTTAGCTTAGTCACACAGCTACCTCATTGCGACTCTTTTTTTCTTTGCATCATGTGCTGTATGGGGACTATTTTTTAAATCAGCCATCCTGTCTGACACTACAGTGCCACTCCTTGATGGGCCAGGTGTTTGTGTCGGCCACTTGGGTTGCTTAGCTTAGCCATCCAGCGACCTTGGAGCACCTCTTTTTTTCTTTGCATCATGTGCTGTTTGGGGACTATTTTTTAAATCTGCCATCCTGTCTGACACTGCAGTGCCACTCCTTGACGGGCCAGGTGTTTGTGTCGGCCACTTGGGTCGCTTAGCTTAGTCACACAGCGACCTTGGTGCACCTCTTTTTTTCTTTGCATCATGTGCTGTTTGGGGACTATTTTTTTGAAGTGCCATCCTTTCTGACACTGCAGTGCCACTCCTAGATGGGCCAGGTGTTTGTGTCGGCCACTTGGGTCGCTTAGCTTAGTCACACAGCGACCTTGGTGCACCTCTTTTTTTCTTTGCATCATGTGCTGTTTGGGGACTATTTTTTTGAAGTGCCATCCTTTCTGACACTGCAGTGCCACTCCTAGATGGGCCAGGTGTTTGTGTCGGCCACTTGGGTTGCTTAGCTTAGCCATCCAGCGACCTTGGTGCACCTCTTTTTTTCTTTGCATCATGTGCTGTTTGGGGACTATTTTTTAAATCTGCCATCTTGTCTGACACTGCAGTGCCACTCCTAGATGGGCCAGGTGTTTGTGTCGGCCACTTGTGTCACTTAGCTTAGTCACACAGCGACCTTGGTGCACCTCTTTTTTTCTTTGCATCATGTGCTGTTTGGGGACTATTTTTTAAATCTGCCATCCTGTCTGACACTGCAGTGCCACTCCTAGATGGGCCAGGTGTTTGTTTCAGCCACTTGGGTCGCTTAGCTTAGTCACACAGCTACCTCATTGCGCCTCTTTTTTTCTTTGCACCATGTGCTGTTTGGGGACTATTTTTTTGAAGTGCCATCCTGTCTGACACTGCAGTGCCACTCCTAGATGGGCCAGGTGTTTGTGTCGGCCACTTGGGTCGCTTAGCTTAGCCATCCAGCAACCTTGGTGCACCTTTTTTTTTCTTTGCATCATGTGCTGTTTGGGGACTATTTTTTAAAATCTGCCATCCTGTCTGACACTGCAGTGCCACTCCTAGATGGGCCAGGTGTTTGTGTCGGCCACTTGGGTCGCTTGGCTTAGTCACACAGCTACCTCATTGCGCCTCTTTTTTTCTTTGCATCATGTGCTGTTTGGGGACTATTTTTTTGAAGTGCCATCCTGTCTGACACTGCAGTGCCACTCCTAGATGGGCCAGGTGTTTGTGTCGGCCACTTGGGTCGCTTAGCTTAGCCATCCAGCGACCTTGGTGCACCTCTTTTTTTCTTTGCATCATGTGCTGTTTGGGGACTATTTTTTAAATCTGCCATCCTGTCTGACACTGCAGTGCCACTCCTAGATGGGCCAGGTGTTTGTGTCGGCCACTTGGGTCGCTTAGCTTAGTCATCCAGCGACCTCAGTGCAAATTTGAGGACTAAAAATAATAGTGTGAGGTGTTCAGAATAGACTGAAAATGAGTGGAAATTATGGTTATTGAGGTTAATAATACTATGGGATCAAAATTACCACCAAATTCTATGATTTAAGCTGTTTTTGATGTTTTTTTGTAAAAAAACACCCGAATCCAAAACACACCCGAATCCGACAACAAAATTTCAGGGAGGTTTTGCCAAAACATGTCCGAATCCAAAACACGGCCTTGGAACCGAATCCAAAACCAAAACACGAAAAATTTCCGCTGCACATCACAAATCTGTATAGTCAAAAAATTGCATATTTACTTACTGTACGAATACAAAAATATTGAGAGAGTATTTATCAGGGATGTGCTGTCAGCATAGGCAGGGGAGGAAGAGCTTCCCCTGTCATACCCTCTGTCAAACTCCTAAAAAACCTTAGAAAAATCAATAAGAAAAATACAAAGAAGATATTTAAAACATAAACATCTTCTTTGTTTACTGTATTCCTTCTTATAGTTAACACTCACCAGCTTTGTGGAGAACCCTGCAGCTGCAGGGAGACAAGAGCTGAAGCAGCAACACCTCTGCCTGGGTTCTAAAGTCAGACACTGCTTAGCAGTGGCGTCACAAGGCGGGTGCGGGGTGTGTGGCCCACACCTGGGTGTGATGCCTAGTAGGGGTGACACCAATCTGTGGCCTCCTCTGCAGTGACAGGAGCCAGGTGCTGCATTGTGAAATTCTGCTACAGCACCTAGCTCCTGTCATAACAGAGGAGCCGAAAGCGCTGCAGACAGTCTCCAGGGGCAGCCCAGTACAGCCCAGCATCTCTGGAGATGCTGGGCACGGCCCTGGAGTGATGATCCGTGAGGCCATGCCCCTTTTCTTCGCAACCATGCCCCCTTTATGTCGCGAGTGGCCTCCGGCATGCTGACATATGAAGGGTGCGCACTGGGTGCGCTAATCATGGCTCTGTCTGTGCTGGGGCGTGCCTATTGCAGCGTCTGTGATGCACACGCACTACAATGGGATTGTCTCTGTGCACTACCGTAGCGGGGCCAGGCGACGGATTGCCTAGTCCCACCAAGAGTGCACATTTGCGATGGAGCAGCACTAGATGAGCAAGTTTCAACATTAGTGCAAAAGGGGTCAGGTGGATAGGCTGTAGCTCATCACTTTGTCCATGCTAGACTTAATCTGTCATCTGTTCATTACGGGATGATTGATTGTGTCACAGCCTCTGTATGAGGTGGCGATCATGATAAATGTCTGTTACAATGTGAATCCCAATGGATATTCTTATTAGACACAGTTTCCCCAAAAGGACTTGATGAAAGTATGGGGTCACACTGGTTTTTGTAATTTTTCTCTGCTTTTGAAACATTTGTATTTTTTTCAATAATGTGTAACAATGTATCTTTAAATTTTGTTTGCTTATGAATCCATTCTTGCAGATCACATATATCCATACATGCTGATTGTCTTCCCGGGGGAGGATGGGATCTTCCACTAAAACAATGCAACATGTCACACAGCTAGAAATATCTGACAGTGGTTGGGCAAGCACAACCCTGGTCCCTAATTTCCTGGACTTGAAACCAAGAGAGCATCTGTGGGACCACTTTGATTATCTTGTTCACTCAATGGATCCTCTGTTATGCACCCTCCAGCAGCTGTGGGATGCACTGCAGTCAGCATGACTCCAGATACCTGTGCCAACCTACCAGCACCTTATTGAGCAACTCCCAGCCAATCTAACTGCTGTCCATGTGGCACATGGCAGTTACTCTGGCTATTAACTGGTGGTCATAATAATATCACTCGACCGGGTCTATAGTAAGAATCTGCTTAGAGATGAATGACTGCTATAAAAGCACATTTGTACACATGTGAAGGCTTCCTGACACTAGCTACAGTATGCCCCACCAAGCCCTAGCTACTGTCCAGCTGCTAGTCAACATCAGAAACACTGCCCACTGGAATTCACAATTCTTTTATACGTCACACTCTGCAGAGCAACCGCATCCAGATACTGTAGTACAGCTGTGGGTAAAACCCTTACTATAAGAAACAGCAGGATCCAACACCCTGTCTGCCCCTTGTTTTAGGGAGCAAATCTTTTTCTAGGCATTAAAACATGGCAAAGTACCCTCTTTGCCACATACACCCTAAGACTTGACAATTTTATGGAAAGCCGCCATACACCCTTGAGTGAATGCAAGGTACTGGCTTGCATTCACAGGCAGTGGGTGTAAGACTCTCCTGCTGCCCTGTATAGTGATGGGGAGTCCACTTCACAACATGAGCATGGGCAGTAGGAATATATGCTCCTACTGTCCGTAGTTAGATGAGGTTTTCCATGGTGGTAATAGCAAGTGCATGTACACAACATGCACCCTGGATTAATAGTAGACAATAGGAAGTATGGCAGTCCATGTTCCTGCAATGTGTAACCATTACAGAAATGCCACACCATGCTGCTCACTTCAGCAAAGATGTGTGAGGACACATCTGGATGTTCCACTGCAAAACTGAATTAAATGCGGTTACTGTATGCTGGTTCTGACATTTTGGACGAGATCCTATATCAGATATAGTTTTAATTCTCCTGTCACCTCCTTTTGTGGTTTGTTGAAGTGGGGATTGAGGACAAACGGTCTGTATAATCCGAGATGGAACCTTCATAGCAGAATCCTTTGCTGAGGAAATGCTTTCTCCACCTATGGTTTTAACCAGTTGACATAAATCAATTGCACTATTTGTCATCTGCCTTACTTAATAATTTACTGGTCCTATGACTTCTATTATTCTTGTGCATACAATTTGACCTCTTGGGTGGGTATGGACAAACACCTTGTCACCTGGATTAAAGGTGCATATGGAGGCTTGTGTGTCATAAACCGCCTTTTGTTACCCCTGTGCTTTCTTCAAGTATTGTTTTACTATCAGACCTGGGATTATAGGAAGAGGTACCTGGGGAACTCAGTAATTATGTTTTGGGACAGTCCATTGACAGACTGTGAAAGCTTGCCAGATTCTTTTGATCGCCATGCTGATGCCCAGCCAGTGAAACCTCTGGAGTACCCAATTAAGAGTATCCTCCTCTCCCAAATGCCCTCCCTTAATGTGTATATGGGCTGCTGCCAATACCAAAAGAACATGTACCTGTGGCACCAAGAGCTGATTAACTATTTTCTCTTGTATAACACTACCCTATATAGCAAGTTTCTTTCTATTAAAAAAAAGTATGGTTCTCTCTTATCTTTAAGCATATTTAAATGCAAAATCACTTAATTGGTCTTGAGCAAATTCTTGGATTTTTAGAATTCTGGTCACAGGAGACCAATCTTCTAAACCAGCTGTAAAGGTTTATGTGTCTTTCCATCCTTCTCTGACCAAGCAATCTACCTAATGTCTTCTGGGATGCGATGCTGGTCTAATAGTAGCCAAAGCCTGGTACCCAGGCTCCAGATATTGCTGCTTCCTGATTTCTCCATCTGGTTCTGGGGTCTGAGTAACAGGATTATGTAGGGTCAGATGCCCAGCAAGTCTGGCATGTCTGGATTGACCTGGTCAAATTCAATTTCCTGAATAAGGGGTAAAAAATAACAAAATCACAGAATAAGGGGGGAAGAAAACCCTGGTGCTAATGTGGCTACCACTTGCACCATTTGTCTTTTCATGGTAATGGGAGATGGACACAGTTACATTCGGTGGCCCTATGGATGCATAAGACTTTTAGTGGTGACAACCGGATCACTCAGCTTTCTGCTAGACCCCAAGGTGACTTCCCTGCCTGAATCTATTATTGCCTGTTGTTGTATCAGGACAGGATCCAAGAACAACAGTGGGCTAACCATGGATGAGGACATGGTCAAACTAACAGGGAACACATGGCCTAATCATCTTACTGCCACACTCAAAGCACATTTATGAGGTCAGTCCGCAGTCTATGCCAACATCTTGTCCTGGTTTGGCCTTAGGATGACTGACCTGTCATCCTTCTCCTCTGCAAAACCAAAACCAAAAGATGGGGGTCCACACACATCTCTAATTTAAATGAGCTAATAATAGCATTATAATTAATCTTACCTGGCACAGATGGAGTTTGATGAGGTCTGATTATCGATGGTCCCTATGATCTCTCATCATCAGTATGATTCTATGCACTAGCCCTAAAGTTTGCCATAAAGCTGTATTCTACTATACTACATTCTCTGTACACACCCACAATCCAGATTTAGCTTCTGCCATATACAGTTCCAAAACCCAGCCTCACACAGCACAGTAGGCTCCAACATGTAATGGAATGAAATTGTCATGTGTGCACACTTGGGAATTTGTCTGGACTGAGTATGCCAATTATCACCCCTACAGTGCACTCAATTGTGTTCACCTCTGTATCACACTTATTATGCATATTCATCCCCACACAGCCAGAGCAATGTTGGGTAAGCTCAAGGTATGGGAAAATTATTGTTTTTATTATGTTTTTAAATCCTGTTTTATTGATGTGTGTTCTACTTCTCATATATTAAAATTGTATATTGGGATAATGAACTTGATATTCTTTTATTTATTTCCATGATATTCTAGTATATGGAGCAACAATTTTGATATACAGAATCACATAAAAAATCCTTCACAAGCATGTCATTTACCTACTCAGACTAAAGGCAAATATGTAGAGTGGAGAAGAGGCTTCTATCTTTGAGTTAAGGATACAAGAGGTTTGCAATAAGTTTCTGGATGTGTAGTGCATGGGTAGAGTAGACACAATCTGACTGTCTGGATGTGAACTGTAATCACTGACTAAAGTTCTTGTGAAATGTCAATGCACAGAACTGAATATAAGCAGCACTGCACACCAAAGAAGTTAGCATGTTCACTTCCTTCATAAAACTCATTATGGAGCTTACTGGACAGCCATGGCTCTTCTATAAGAGTGATCTGCAAAAGAAGGGAGAGTTTTGACCAACTGCAAGCTGCTTTTTGGGAGGAACCAGCATCCTGAACCTCTGTGTCTGAGTGGTTTGCAGAATTTCAGCATGAGAGACAGCCCCTGGAAGATGTGGAGGGCTGCAGGGGACCTGTGCCCACCATCACCAAGTACAACATTGCTGCTATATGGGCAATAGTTGATTTGGATGCTAGAGTGAACATGGCCCATTTAGAGAAGGAGACAGACATCTCATCAGGAGCCACCCACTTGATACTCCACGAAAAGCTTGGGATGAACAAGGTTTCTGCATGCGGGGTGTCCCATCAGCTGAATCAAGAGCAGAAGGTAGCTTGCGTGACTTGGCATTGCTGCATGCTTGCATTAAATCTCTGGGAGATCATCAGTGGGGATGAATACTGTATCTACAGTTTTGACCTCAAGACCAGAAAACATTCAGCCCAGTGGACCATAGTTGAAGGTGATTAGAGGGTCCTCACACCTTTTCTGATGTGAGCATAGCATGGCCAAGCAGATGATGGCTGTTTTTGTGGCTAAGACTGGTCAATAGCTACCCTACACCTCATGCAGCATCTCACTATCACTGGTAACTGGTACACAAACCAATACCTTCTGCAAGTGCTGGAAGCCATTCTAGGCACAGTCCAAGAACTGTCACATGAACATATCCAGGAGTTTGGTCATCAACCGTACAGTCCAGAAATGCCCCCATATGACTTCTTCATGTTCCCACTACATGAAGTGCAAGATGTGTGGAGTTAATTTTTAATCACTGTGAACTGCAGAGGAGACCTTCATCCATGATGTAGAAGACATACCTGCCTTGGACTGATCCAGCTGCTTCACCAAGTGGTTTGAGTGCATTTATAGTATCTTTGCATAGTCTCCTCTAGCGAAAGTAATAGATAAATGTGTAGCATAGATATATCTAAACTTTAGTAAGGCTTTTGACACTGTCCCACGTCACAGACTGCTAAGTAAACTCGAAAGATTGGGATTGTATAATAAGATGGTTGAATGTATAAGATATTGGTTATGGGATAGAAAATAGAAAGTTGTAGTAAATGCGGTGCATTCACAGGAGGTAATGTTACCAGTGGAGTACCCCAGGGATCTGTACTTGGACCAGTGCATTTTAATATCTTTATTGGTGACATAGCAAATGGGATTAAAAAGAAAGGATACCTTTGTGCAGATGACACAAAAGTATGCAACAGGGTATACACACCAGGAGTGTTAAAACAAATGACTGAGTATCCAGGTAGACTAGATGAATGGTCAAAAGCATGGAAATTACACTGTAATCTAAAAAAAATGCAAAATCATGCACTTGGGTCTCAAAAATCCACAGGCTAAATATAGTATTAATGGCACTATACTGGAAACTACTGTGGAGGAAAGGGATCTAGGAGTCACTATTTTAAGGTGACTTAAATGCAGGTCAGCAATGTAACAAAGCAATGAGGAAGGCTAGTCAGGTGCTTGGTTGCATAGGGAGAAGAATCAGCATCAGGAAGAAAAAAGTAATAATGCCACTGTATGGGTTATTGGAATGGCCTCCTCTAGAATACTGTGTTCAATTCTGGAGGCCATATCTTCAGAAGGATATTAATACATTAGAGACAGTACAAAGAAGGGCAACTTAAACGGTGATGGCCTACATCATAAAACATACCCAGAAAAACTAACAAATCTCAATATGTATAGTTTGGAGCAGAGAAGGGAAAGGAATTTCATGATAAAAACTGTCAAAAATATCAAGGGCATTAACAAAGTCCAGGCAGAAACATTATTTAATTGAAGAGAAGTATTAGAACATGAGGACATGCACTGAAACTGGGATGTATGTTCCGGGGAAATTTGAAGAAAAATTACTTTACAGAAAGGGTAGTGCACAAGTGGAATAGCCTCCCATCGGAGGTGGTAGAGGCTAAGACAGTAGAGCAATTTAAACATGCATGGGATAGACATAAGTATATCCTTACAAAGAAATAAGGATTAAATAAGTTTTGAGTTAAAAATATGGTAAAAAAGAAGCAGAGTAGATGGGCCAAGTGGTTTTATTGCCATCACAATCTATGTTTTTATGTAATAATTTCGGAATAATTTCTGTTAATTTTATTCCAAATTTAATGGTCATTTTGACTTCTCCCTGGAAATCTGAATTAATCTTGGTTCATTTACTTTTGAAGATATGTACTTCAATCTACCAACTGTAAAACTGATTTGTCCTGTCTCCAGAAACTTTGTACAAATTCCTTAAGGTCCATCACTGTCCTCCCCCCCAATGACTGTGTAGATAATAAAGAGAAGAAATACTCTTTGTTGGGGCACTCTCGTACTAAGAAGAATATAATAAAATATATCTTTTAATGATAGATATAATAAAATCTATATATGTTTGGCAAAAAGATGTACTGAAATTAGTGAAAAAAAAATCACACATTTAGATATTACATTCTAATATGTGTTTAATAACCTTGAACAAGTCAGGGTGAAAATATTTAAGTAGTAATGTAAAGAGTATAATCTGTGTTATTGTTTATCAATAATGGACAGATCAATTTCTCTCATGGGGGTACTCCTTTTTAGTCTTTTTTATTCCATTGATATCAGTACATACTAAGTGCTGTCTCTTCTGTAACATTTGTTAAAAGACATTTTGTGGCCTAGTATCCCAGAAAATGATGTTTGTGTTACCTTATATGTCCCTCACTGTATCAACAATTCAGAGTGTTACAAATAAGGCAGTTTGTTGAAACAGATATTTTATTAAGTAATGGCAGATTCTCCCTATAAACCTTTTAGTTGCATGAACCAAAAATGTCTTAATCTCGTGGCTCAAATTGTGGGTACATAAAATTTTAATAGAGAATGGAATTAAACCAAGATCCCCAGTTTCACAAAAAGAAGAATATAATCTTAAATTCATGAACCAAAAGGGAAAAGATTTTTCATGTAGGGTTCACCAATACTAAGGTTCATAGACACATTTTCATCTGGAGTTCACAAACACTACGGTTCACAAACACCTTATAGTGGATCAATATTCACTCATAAAATATTAACTGATGGGAACCATCACAGTGAGTATAAAGAAGTATGACAAAGCAAGTTCCTAAAATATTAGTGTCTTTTCCTTCTGCTTTTCAGCATTTATTTACTGCACCTGGTATTCCTACATGGTCCCCCAAACTAGTACTAGCCAGGCACACCAAAGATTAGCTTCCAAGATCGGATGACATTGGGCATATCCTCTGGAGTATGGCAGTAATTTAGCTGAATGAGTGAGTACTTATTCCACAGAAACAGAGAGTGCTTCTGCTTTCCAAAAACATCTATGCAAATATGCCCCTGCAATAGGGTATATAATTAAGCACTATTTGGATCAGAGAGCACTGGAAGATTGATAGAAAGAAAAGTTTATTATCAGGTAAGAAAGTTTTTAGAATGAGAGATAGAAAAAATTAAATTTATATACACTGTGGTTAACTTAATCTATGGTGTGTTGCATTGAGTGACCAGGGTTCCTTTATCTATAAAAATTAAATGTATAGATGTTTTTTCTGCAAATAGTTGTAAGATTTCACAAAGAATCAATTGCCTATAACATGTATGTCCGTATACATAAATATGCATGGGATGCAGTCATATTTGTAAATACATGTAAGATAGGAGAAAGAAAATGCTGATGCCAGCCCCAAATGGCTAGGTAAATAGTAACATGTAGTATATTGGTACAATAGCTGACAATTTTCAGAACAATGCAAATAAAATAATTGAAAGAATTATTAAAGAGGCCCAAGTGGGCACTTACTAAACCAGGGTACCCCCCTGTGGATGGGTATGGGCTGTACACTGCCCAATACCTTTCACCAAATGGCCATGTCACCTGTATATAGGCTTGTTCACAACAGTCCACCACTCCTCGAGGGGAAATAAATTAGTGTAGTGAGAGAATCTTGCCACTGGGCCCAAAGCATGGTGAGCATAGAAATCCTGCAAGGGGACACACTGCACTTGCCATTGGGATCCATGCATCAGTCTTATGACCGCCAGGATCCCACACTGAATCCTCCTCTCTTACTTATGATCTGTGTTGCATCTGCATATCCCTACCCTTCTTCTTTACCTTTTCTCTTTTCTCTTTTTAGTGCACCCTGGTTTTTTTCTTGTTTTGAAACAAAAAATTCTACTTTTAAAAAGAAAAATAACCTGCTAATACCACCCCAATTCCAGAAGACAGCTGTAGGACATAATATCAATCACTAAAAAACAGACAAAGTTCAGTAGTTGAATGCAGAATTGTCATAGATAGAGGCTATGTTAACAATTAATACACCAGTGACTTGTACCTACATTAAGCTAGTCTCTTATTAACATACTAGCTGGCTAGCCTCTTATTTTTATCCTTTAATTAATTCCTTGATTCAGACTACATTATACTGCTGATCTTCTCTTTCTACTACCTTGTTTCATCCTAACTGCAGCTCCTCTAAACTGCTTTTTCTCTTTTTCCACCAGCATTTCCTATTCTCACAAAACTTTTTCCCTTATCAATTTATTTAACGTAGTACAGTATGTTCTGATTATCTTCTTCTTTGGTATTATTCTATCACTTTTTTTCTTAATATTTTTATCCTCCTTGCCAGTATTTGTTCTTTCTTTTTCCTCTGCTTTAACTCATTTTTTTTTCATTATTTCCCACCTTTCTTATCCCCTGTCTGTGTTTTTCATCTGCTACTCTGAATTATTCCCCTATCACTCCAGATTAACCTACCTGGTTCGCTGTAATATTCTCCTTGGTTTTCTACTATTATAAGTGCCTCTTTTAGTCTTTCTCCCACTTTACAGTGTCCACTTCTTTTCATCTCTACAGCTCTTCCTCTTATTTTGTCTTGTTTCCTTGTAGATACTGGCTTCTTAATGAGTCTATATTTATTTTTTATTATTATTATTATTATTATTATTATTATGCTTTATTTATATGGCACCACAAGGAATCCACAGCACCCATTACACAGTACATAATCAAATGAGCAAACAAGAAAACAGCACTTACAGTACAGGACAATATAGGACAGGCATAGAAAACCCGGGGTTAGGTGCCATCAAAAGGAGTATGGAGTATAAGATAGTGTAAGTAAGAAAAGGAAAGGCACATGAGGAAAGAAGTCCCTGCTCTTGCGAGTTTACAATCTAAAAGGTGAGGGGCTAACAGACCGGAGTGAAACAGAATGGGTAGACAGTGAGCATAGACAAGAGGGTTAGGAGTAGAGTTGGCTGGGTTTGGTGAAGAAGTGGGTCTTGAGAGCCTGTTTGAAGTTTTGTAGAGAGGTGGAGAGTCAGATGAGGAGAGGTAGAGAATTCCAGAGATAGGGAGCAGCATGTGCAAAATCTTGTAGGTAGGAGTGGGAGGAGGTAATCAGTTGGCAGGAGAGACAGCGTGCATTAGCAGAGCAAAGAGGATGGGTGGGAATGTAAAGAGAGATAAGGTCAAAGATGCAAGAGGGAGAAGAGTGGGTGAGCACTTTGTAGGTGAGTGTGAGAAGCTTGTATTGGATTCTGAATGGGAAGGGTGTCCAGTGAAGGTCCTGCAAAAGAGGGAATGTGGATGTAGTACGTTTAGTGAGGAAGATGAGATGGGCAGCAGCATTGAGAATAGATTGAAGTGGAGAGAGGCATTTTTGAGGGAGGCCAGATAGGAGGAGATTGCAGTAGCCCAATCTGGAGATGACCAGTGAGTGGATGAGGGTCTTAGTAGTGTCCTTGGTGAGAAAGGGTCTGATCCTGGAGATGTTTTTGAGATGGAAATGGCAGGTTTTTGAGAGGTACTGAATGTGTGGTTTGAAGGAGAAGGAGGAGTCAAGGATTACTCCAAGACATCACACTTGGGGGCTAAAGGAGATAGTTGTGCCATCAATGGATAATGAAATTGTGGGAGATGAGGTTATACGGGAGGGAGGGAAGATGATCATCTCAGTCTTAGACAAGTTAAGTTTAAGAAAACACTGGGACATCCAAGAGGAGATAGCAGAGAGACAGTTGGAGATACAAGTGAGGAGAGCAGGGGAGAGGTCAAGGGAGTAATAATAGATTTGAGTATCATCAGCGTAGATATGATATTTTAAGTCAAAAAAGCTAATGAGCTCACCTAAGGAGGATGTGTAGAGAGAGAAAAGGAGATAGCCAAGAACAGAACATTGGTGGACACCTACTGGTAGAGGAAGTGGGGGGAGGTGGAGTCATGAGGGGAGACAGAGAATGAACAGTCAAAAAGGTAGGAAGACAGCCAGGAGATAGCAGTATCATGCAAACCAAGGGAGTAAAGGATTTGCAGATAGGTGGTCTACAGTGTCAAAAGCAGCAGAGAGGTCAAGGAGAATAAGCAGAGAGTAGTGGCCCCTGGATTTAGTAGCAAGGAGGTAATTGCAGACTTTCGTGAGGGCAGTTTCAGTGGAGTGCTGAGGAAATAAACCAGACTGGAAAAGGTCAAGCAGTGAGTGGGAGGAAAGAAAGACAGTGAGGGGGTTGTATACAATACGCTCAAGGAGATTGGAGGCAAAAGGGAGAAGAGAGATGGGTCGGTAGTTGGAGAGATTGGTTGGATCAAGGGTAGTTTTTTTAAGAATAGGGGAAACAAGTGCATGCTTGAAGGCAGAAGGGACAATCCCTGATGAGGGTGAGAGATTGAGTAGATGGGCAAGATGGGAACAGGCAGAAGAAGATAGGAAGCAGAGAAGGCAGGAGGGAATAGGGTCAAGTGGGGAGGTGGAGGGGGGTGAGGACCAGATGAGGACCATGACTTCCTCTCCAGATACAGGGAAGAAGGATATCAGAGTTGGTAGGAGGGAAGGAGGGGGGGGGGGTGAGTAATGGAGGAGGTGGGTTGCTCAGGTTCTGGTGGGATGTTATATCCTGACGAATCGAGTAAATTTTGGATGTGAAGTAGGTGGCAAAGTCAAGAGCAGAAAGTGAAGAGGAGAGTTGAGGTGGGGGTGGGCAGAGGAGTGAGTTGACAGTGGCAAAGAGGCACCTCGGGTTTGAGGATTGGGAAGAGATGAGGTTTTTGAAGTAAGATTGTTTAGAGAGCGCAAGTGCAGTAAATTAGGATGAGAGCATAAATCTGTAGTGGAGGAAGTCAGCCTTATTGCGTTGCCCAGATCAAGAACACTCTCCAGTAGGTAGGTGTATATGTGTCAAAGTCAACAACCAAGAGTAAACTTCACAAGAGTGAATATAGAAGGTTCACCACAAGATGTAAACCATTGGTGAACCACAAAAACAGGAAGTCCAGATTAGAGTTTGCCAAACAACATCTAAAAAAGCCTTTACAGTTCTGGAACAACATCCTATGGACAGATGAGACAAAGAACAACTTGTACCAGAGTGATGGGAAGAGAAGAGTATGGAGAAGGAAAGGAACTGCTCATGATCCAAAACATACCACCTCAACACATTGGATGGTGCTTCACAGTGCAGATAAGACAATTCCTCCACTGTTGCTCAGCGGTAAGTGAGCATTTATGCAGATATCTGGTGCATTTGGTGTGCCAGGGTTGAGGTGCCAATCTGCGAGGGTGAATAGTGGTTGGTGGGGGAACAGGGAGTTAGAGAAATCAGAAAGATCACAGCGGTGAGTGAAAACCAGATCCAGTGAGCTTCCACTCACATGGGAGGGGGAGGAGGTCCACTGGGAGACACCAAGAGAAGAGGTGAGGTTAAGGAGTTTAGAGGCAGGGGATTGTGTGGTGTTATCGATAGGGATGTTCAAATCACCTAGGATAATGGAGGGAATGTCAGAAGAGAGGAAATGAGGAAGCCAGGAAGGAAAGTTGTCAAGAAATTTGGAGGGCATGCCAGGGAGGCGGTAAATGACAGCTACTCAAGATTAACAGGTTGGAAGAGGTGTATGGCATGGACATCAAATGTAGAGAACGTAAGGGATGCTTCTGGTGGTATGAGTTGGTATGAGTAGCTAAAGAGTAGGAGGAGCCCAACACCACCACCGTGGCGACCCCCAGGTTGAGGGGGTGAGAATTTGAGATCCCCTGCAGAGATAGCAGCAGTATAAACTGTGTCAGAGGGGGTAATCCAACTTTCAGTGATAGATAGGAGATGCAAGGAATTTGAGATGAAAAGGTCATGGGTGGGGACCAGTTTCTTACAGATAGATCTGGCATTCGAGAGGGCACGGGAGAGAGGGAGAGAGTCTGACGGAGTGATGTGAATGAGATTATCAGGGTTTCTGTAGCAATGAGGTGAGATGGATACAGAGGGTGTAGTGAGGGTGTTGGCTCCTGGGCTAGGAAGGGACACTGCAGCAGTTGAGCATGGAGGGAGTAAAGTGTGGTACAGAGGGGTATGAGGTGAGGTAGATAGAGGAGGGAGGGAGCAGGATAGAGTGGTGGATAATTGGGCCCAAGGTAGGGTAGAGGTGGATGACACTGGGGTGTCAGAGGAGGAGTGGAAGTGAAGCAGTGGAGTAGATGGAAGGCGAAGCATGGGAGAGAGAAGCAGATGTAGGAGACTAGGGGAGAAGGATAGAGGTGGGAGCAGGGGACAGAGAAAAGGATAGGACAGACAAGGAGTGTTAGGGGGTGATAGTGACAGGCTAGACATGCTGTAGTGTGGAGGAGGTAAATAGTATGATAAATTTGGAAATATGTGTGGTGGTTGTAAGATGAACATAGCAATAGGATAGCAGAAATACAGGTGAAAGGGCAGTGTTGGAAGTGTTCAGTGGTAGTAATTTGGTTAAAGCAGAAAGTTTATGTAGTTGCAGAAATTGAAGTAGAAGGAGGTGTTAGAAATGAGAAGACATGAGAGGGTTAGCAAAAAGTAAAGGTAATTCAGACTGGATTTGCAGGTGTGTAAAGACAAAATGATATAGGTTCAGCATGTGCATGAAGATGTTTGTGAATACTGCAAGTAAACATATAAGTAACTGAAAGAGAAATTTAAAATTGTAAGTGCATCAAAAAACATGGAAATATAGGCCCTCATTCCGAGTTGTTCGCTCGTTATTTTTCTTTGCATCGGTGCGATTAGTTGCAAACTGCGCATGCGCAATGTTCGCAGTGCGCCTGCGCCAAGTAAATTTGCTAAAAAGTTTGGTATTTTACTCACAACTTAACGAAGAAATCTCTTCGTTCTGGTGATCGGAGTGTGATTGACAGGAAGTGGGTGTTTCTGGGCGGAAACTAGCCATTTTATGGGTGTGTGAGAAAAAACGCAGCCGTTTCTGGAAAAAACGCGAGAGAGTCTGGAGAAATGGGGGAGTGTCTGGGCGAACGCTGGGTGTGTTTGTGACGTCAAACCAGGAACGAAACTGACTGAACTGATCGCAGTGGCAGAGTAAGTCTCGAGCTACTCAGAAACTGCTAAGAAATTTCTATTCTCAATTCTGCAAATCTTTCGTTCGCAATTCTGCTATGCTAAGTACACTCCCAGTAGGCGGCGGCTTAGCGTGTGCAAAGCTGCTAAAAGCAGCTAGCGAGCGAACAGCTCGGCATGAGGGCCATAGTGTTTTTTGTCCAGGTTACACAGATAGGATTTTTTAGGTGTGATAAGAATGTGAACTCACAATTGTCCCAAGGAAGATCTTTGTGATCCTGATTATGGCCCTCATTCCGAGTCGTTCGCTCGGTAAATTTCTTCGCATCGCAGCGTTTTTCTGCTTAGTACGCATGCGCAATGTTCGCACTGCGACTGCGCCAAGTAATTTTGCTATGAAGATAGTTTTTTTACTCACGGCTTTTTCTTCGCTCCGGCGATCGTAATGTGATTGACAGGAAATGGGTGTTACTGGGCGGAAACACGGCGTTTTATGGGCGTGTGGTTAAAAACGCTACCGTTTCCGGAAAAAACGCGGGAGTGGCTGGAGAAACGGAGGAGTGTCTGGGCGAACGCTGGGTGTGTTTGTGACGTCAAACCAGGAACGACAAGCACTGAACTGATCGCAGATGCCGAGTAAGTCTGAAGCTACTCTGAAACTGCTAAGTAGTTTGTAATCGCAATATTGCGAATACATCGTTCGCAATTTTAAGAAGCTAAGATTCACTCCCAGTAGGCGGAGGCTTAGTGTGTGTAACTCTGCTAAAATCGCCTTGCGAGCGAACAACTCGGAATGAGGGCCAATGGATGGAAACTTGATCTTACATATGTTTGTTTCTGCAAATGGGTTGCATAGTGTTCACAGAGTGAAAGTTGGAGGGTGATTAATTTGCATATACAGTTGATGTTGATAAGTAGTTCATCCGTTGTTGTTTGATGTTTTCTTTCAGTTTTTCATCCAGTTTAAGTCCAGGCTTTGATATTAAAATTATATATCTTCTCCCTGTGAGCCTATTCCCGTAGAGTCTTACACCCTGTATTAATCTGCCAGGTTTAATTAGCCAACTATGGTGGTCATTCCGAGTTGATCGCAGCCAGCAACTTTTTGCTGCTGCTGCGATCAACTAGTACATGCCTATGGGCAGAGGCGTATCTAGCACGGGGCGAGCAGGGCACGTGCCCTGGGCGCCATGGCAGCCCCAACAGAGGGGGGCGCCACCGGCACGGCCCACTCGCCCCATGCTTCAGGGATTCCGCCGGCGCTACCCGCGACGCTTTCCCTGTCTCCCCGGCTGCTGTGCCTGTCACAATAGACAGGCAGCGGCAGCCAGGAGCCTCCCCCTACTCCCCCCTGCAAAAGTGTCTGTGTGTACGCGATCGCGACCGCGGAGGTGCGCGCATGCGCGTGCGCGACCTCGGGGGGGCGTGCGGCCCCTGCCCTGAACAGCAGTAAGTGCAGGTGAGCGGGAAGGGGGTGCGGGACATTTTGTGTGTGTGTGTGTGTTAAGTGTGTGTGTGTCGGACAGTGTGCGTGTGACATTGTGTGTGGGACAGTGTGAGTGTGTTAATTGTGTGTGTGGGACAGTTTGAGTGTGTGTAAATTGTGTGTGTGTGTGACTGTGTGTGTGTGTGGGACAGTGTGCGTGTGTTAATTGTGTGTGTGTGGGACAGTGTGTGTGTGTTAATTGTGTGTGTGTGTGTGAGTGTGTTAATTGTGTGTGTGGGACAGTGCGTGTTTGTTAATTGTGTGTGTGTGTGACAGTGTGAGTGTGTTAATTGTGTGTGTGGGACAGTTTTGAGTGCGTGTTAATTGTGTGTGTGTGGGACAGTGTGCGTGTGTTAATTGTGTATGTGTGGGACAGTGTGCGTGTGTTAATTGTGTATGTGTGGGACAGTGTGAGTGTGTTAATTGTGTGTGTGTGTGTGTGTGTGTGTGTGTGGAACAGTGTGAGTGTGTTAATTGTGTGTGTGTGGGACAGTTTGAGTGTGTGTTAATTGTGTGTGTGTGGGACAGTGTGCGTGTGTGTTAATTGTGTGTGTGTGGGACAGTGTGCGTGTGTATCAATTGTGTGTGTGTGGGACAGTGTGCGTGTGTGTTAATTGTGTGTGTGTGGGACAGTGTGCGTGTGTTAAGTGTGTGTGTGTGTGTGTGTGTGTGTGTGTGGGACAGTGTGAGTGTGTTAATTGTGTGTGTGTGGGACAGTGCGTGTTTGTTAATTGTGTGTGGGACAGTGTGCGTGTGTGATATTTGTGTGTGTGGGACAGTGTGCGTGCGTGTGTGTTAATTGTGTGTGGGACAGTGTGCGTGGGTTAATTGTGTGTGTGTGTGTTAATTGTCCCGGCGGTTATTGGCGTCTGTAGTGTGCGCCCCATCCTCCTCCGCTGCCGCTGACAGGAGCGGCGGTGTGCGGCTCTCCCCCTCCTCCGCCGGCTCCGTCCTTCCGTCGTGGCCCTGCAGTGTGTGCCGGTCTCCCCGGCAGCAGCAGCAGGTTAGTCTCTTCCCCCCCCCCCCCCCTCTCTCTCTCTCTCTCTCTCTCTCTCTCCTCCTGTGGATTGCAGTTTGTAAGTATCATTTTAATTTTTACAGGTACCCCTATTGAATTCTACTGGACAAGTGGACGTGACCGGCGTGGGATGTAGGTAAGTAATCTGTCTCTCATTTTTACAGGTACCCCTATTGGATTCTACTGGACAAGTGGACGTGATCGGCGTGGGATGTAGGTAAGTAATCTCTCTCTCATTTTCACAGGTACCCCTATTGGATTCTACTGGACAAGTGGACGTGACCGGCGTGGGATGTAGGTAAGTAATCTGTCTCTCATTTTTACAGATTCCCCTATTGGGTTCTACTGGACAAGTGGACGTGACCAGCGTGGGATGTAGGTAAGTAATCTGTCTCTCATTTTTACAGATTCCCCTATTGGATTCTACTGGACAAGTGGACGTGACCAGCGTGGGATGTAGGTAAGTAATCTGTCTCTCATTTTTACAGGTAACGCTATTGGATTCTACTGGACAAGTGGACGTGACCGGCGTGGGATGTAGGTAAGTAATCTGTCTCTCATTTTACAGATTCCCCTACTGGATTCTACTGGACAAGTGGACGTGACCAGCGTGGGATGTAGGTAAGTAATCTGTCTCTCATTTTTACAGATTCCCCTACTGGATTCTACTAAACAAGTGGATGTGACCAGCGTGGGATGTAGGTAAGTAATCTGTCTCTCATTTTTACAGGTACCCCTATTGAATTCTACTGGACAAGTGGACGTGACCAGCGTGGGATGTAGGTAAGTAATCTGTCTCTCATTTTTACAGGTACCCCTATTGGATTCTACTGGACAAGTGGACGTGATCGGCGTGGGATGTAGGTAAGTAATCTGTCTCTCATTTTTACAGGTACCCCTATTGGATTCTACTGGACAAGTGGACGTGACCGGCGTGGGATGTAGGTAAGTAATCTGTCTCTCATTTTTACAGATTCCCCTACTGGATTCTACTGGACAAGTGGACGTGACCAGCGTGGGATGTAGGTAAGTAATCTGTCTCTCATTTTTACAGATTCCCCTACTGGATTCTACTGGACAAGTGGACGTGACCAGCGTGGGATGTAGGTAAGTAATCTGTCTCTCATTTTTACAGGTACCCCTATTGAATTCTACTGGACAAGTGGACGTGACCGGCGTGGGATGTAGGTAAGTAATCTGTCTCTCATTTTTACAGGTACCCCTATTGGATTCTACTGGACAAGTGGACGTGACTGGCGTGGGATGTAGGTAAGTAATCTGTCTCTCATTTTTACAGATTCCCCTACTGGATTCTACTGGACAAGTGGACGTGACCGGCGTGGGATGTAGGTAAGTAATGTGTCTCTCATTTTTACAGCTACCCCTATTGGATTCTACTGGACAAGTGGACGTGACTGGCGTGGGATGTAGGTAAGTAATCTGTCTCTCATTTTTACAGATTCCCCTACTGGATTCTACTGGACAAGTGGACGTGACCGGCGTGGGATATAGGTAAGTATGTGTGAGTGTGTCAGTGTGCTTTAATAAATTTTTACTGTCACGGTGTGTGAGTTGTGTTTTTATTTGGGTATTTTTTCTGTTGTAGAACTACAGGTACCGGCGGGCCCGTTATTTCCCTGCATGTTGGTACTTGAGGCTCTCCAAGTACCAGCAAGCGGGGGAGGCTTTCTGGGCCTTGTAGTTCCACAACAAAAAACAATATTCTTTTTTTACTTACATGGCTATCAGCCTCCCATCCACAGCCCACGGATGGGGGGGACAGCCTCGGGCTTCACCCTTGGCCCTTGGGTGCCTGGAGGGGGGGTGACCCCTTGATTTAAGGGGTCCTCACTCCTCCAGGGAACCCCGGCCAGTGGTGACTAGTTGGGGGGGTAATGCCACGGCCGCAGGGACCTACATAAATGTGTCCCCCGGCTGTGGCATTATGTCCCTGGCTAGTGGAGCCCAGTGCTGGTTTTAAAAATACGGGGGGACCCCTACATCTTTTGTCCCCCATATTTTTGGAACCAGGACCGGACTAAGAGCCCGATGCTGGTTGTCTAAATACGGGGAACCCCTGTCCAATTTTTTCCCAGTATTTAAACAACCAGGACCGGCTCAAAGAGCCCGAGGCTGGTTATACTTAGGAGGGGGACCTCATGCAGTTTTTTTTTACATTTTTAACCCATTCAGACCCTTCTCCATTAAGTTAATGGAAACCCTGGACAACAAAATTGCATTCATGTCCTCCTCCCACTCCCTTCCCAGTCCCAAACACTGATTATTATTTTTTTCTATAAAAATGTACAATACAACATCACAAGTATGATGAGCAGGCATGCAGCGGGCATTGGCAACTTTGGACTGAGTTGCAAATTAGTGGCGGAGGGCTGGGTCAGTTGATGGTGGGCGAGTTTGTAAGCCATTGGTGGTGGCATCGGCTCAGAGGCAGTGGCGGGCATTGGCTCGGTGGCGGTAGGGTTCATCGACAGGATTCGGCGGACATTATGGCTGTAGTGCCTCACCGCACGCCACTGACCTCACCGCACGCCACTGGTGTGTGGGACAGTGTGCGTGTGTGTTAATTGTGTGTGTGGGACAGTGTGAGTGTGTGTTAATTGTGTGTGTGTGGAACAGTGTCAGTGTGTGTAAATTTTTGCAGTCCAGTGTGTGTGTGTGGGGGAGAGGAAAGTATGAGAATGTGTGTGTGTGTGTGTGTAGTCTGAGTGGGTGTGTGTAGGATTTGGGGGTGGCCAGTCTGTGTGTGTGTAATCAGTGTGTGTGGGATGTACTAATGGCCATTTACCGAAGAGAGATATGTATTAAACCACGGGCACTGAGATGCCCTTCTTACTCACCATCCAGCTGGGTGGGCGAGCCGGGCGGGTGGAAAGCCAGCAGCAGGGGCAGCATGCCAGATATCAGCAGCCGAGGGTGGGGGCTGTAATGCACATGCGGAGCCCAAAGCCGGAGATCAGCAGCATGCTGACCGGCAATAAGCAGCTTCTGCTTCCGCGTTCAACATGCTGCTGATCTCCGGCTTTGGGCTACGCAGGGTTCGGGGGATGGGTGTCCTCTGCCGGTGTACTGCAGCTCCGGGGGTGCGGGCTCCGGAGGCTTTCAGCACTGTTGAATATCCAGCTGCCCCAAGTATGTACAGCCTGCACCCTCTGCAGCTGATATCCAGCATGCTGCTGCTGGCTGTCCCCCCGCCCGGCTCGGCCACACAGCTGTATGGTGAGAAGGGCATCTCAGTTCCTGAGGTTTAACACATATGCCTCAGAAAATGGCCTCTGCGGTAAACGATACTAATGCTTACCGTGACAGTAACAGCGGGGAGGAAGGCGCACATCGGGATCCAGCAGCATGAAACAAGAACCCCTTCGGAGCGCAGCAGGCCACACTGAAAAGGGTGCATACCCGGTGCGGTGCTCTGCATACCGGGTGGTGCCGAAGATGTGGAGTGTCGGAGGTGGCAGAAGCGCCGCAGCTTGGGGTGAGAAACCGCTGCAGCCCTTCCGCTGCTAAACTCTGCAATTAGTCTATTAAGGGGGTGGGCTCCCCTCATCATAGTGCCCCACAGGCCATGTTAATTCTGGGGGTAGGATCCCCTAACTCTATAATGGGAATTTTGGCTCATATCATGTGCTGTAACGTGAATTTTGGCTAATACCGTGTGCTATAATGTGAATTTCGGCTCATACTATGTGGGGTAATGTGAATTTTGGCTCATTCCGTGTGCTGTAATGTGAATTTCGGCTCATACCGTGTGCTGTAATGTGAATTTCTGCTCATACCATGTGGGGAAATGTGAATTTCTGCTCATACCATGTGGGGAAATGTGAATTTTGGCTCATACCATGTGGAGTAATGTGAATTTTGGCTCATACCGTGTGCTATAATGTGAATTTCGTCTCATACCGTGTGCTATAATGTGAATTTTGGCTCATACCATGTGGGGTAATGTGAATTTCGGCTCATACTGTGTGCTATAATGTGAATTTCGGCTCATGCCGTGTGGGGCAATGTGAATTTCGGCTCATACTGTGTGCTATAATGTGAATTTCGGCTCATACCGTGTGCTATAATGTGAAAGGGGCACCAGTACTAGATAGTATAAGGGGTACTACTATACTGAAGGACACGCCCCTTTTGAGTGACCACGCCCCTTTTCCGGAGCGCGCGCGCCGAAGGCGCGCGCATAATTGCTATCTGCACTCTTTCATTCCTCCTTCAAAAATTCAACTTCGACCACTGCACCTACATACACATACATACACACCCTGACATCTTTATATGCAGTGACACCAGTGGCGTCTGCACATACTTTCCTTTTGCATTTTTTTTTTCATTATCATTTTATTAATTTATTTTATTAAGAAAAAATTATTATTATTTTTTTTTTTTTTTTGGGGGGGGCGCCATTATTGATCTTGCCCTGGGCTCCAAAAACCCTAGTTACGCCTCTGCCTATGGGAGAGTGTATTTTAGCTTAGCAGGGCTGCGTTCGCTTGTGCAGTCCTGCTAAGCTAAAAAAAATTCAAGCAGAAGTAGACCAGCCCTATACCTACTTACCCTGTGCGACGATCTCTGCGATGCTGGAGCTGGTTTTGACGTCAGACATCCACCATCAATTCTGCTGGACATGCCTGCGTTTTCCTTACCACTCCCTGAAAACGGTCTCCAACGGTCCAGATCTGCCCAGGTACGCCTTCTTCTTGTCAATCTTCTTTGCGGTTGGCTCTGCGACCGCTTCCTTCATTAGACGCGACGTGACCCAACGACCCTTGTCGACGGGCAATGTTGCACATGTGCATTGCCGCCGCTGCGCATGCACATTCCGGACCCGTTTGAACCACAGCGATAAACCACTGCTTGCGAACTGGTCGGAATGAACCCCTATACTCTAATATGAACTAATATAAACATGTATAAGGTATAGGTTCACTGATTAAAACCCCACCCATTGCCCAACACCCACTGGTGAGCAATAAAAGCTAAAACAAACAAATAATGATAGGGGAGAAGGCCATCCCAAATTCCCCAAATATCTAACAATAAAACAGCCTAAATTCTGCTTGTAACAATAACTCCAGATTACCTATGCAAAACAGACAGTACAATGCAATACTATCCTAGTTCACTGTGCAGCTGGTGAGAGTTGTAGTAATTGTTTTGATTACCTGTGGGTGAGAGAATAAGATGTTAGGGTGAGATCGCAGTCCTTTGCCTATTGTATTTCCATCCAGGCTAAGTCCAGGCTTTGATGTTTTCTTTCAGTTTTTCATCCAGTTTAAGTCCAGGCTTTGATATTAAAATTATATATCTTCAACCTTTGAGCCTACTCCCTTAGAGTCCTACATCCTGGATCAATCAGCAAGGCTTAATCAGCCAACTAAACTTTATATTTTTTGGTGCTACAGCTCACAGGGAATACAATTTGTTAACAATTACTATGTGCCTCCCCCCCATAAAAACAAAACTTTTTCACCAAATATTACAGCAATAAGAAATGTTTTTTTCTCACAGCTAGGTATGAGTCTGCAGAAATCAGTACACAGGCTCCAATTACTATTTTGAACATACCTAAACATTTCTTTAATGAGAATTATTGATTAACAACCTATTTAAGGAGGTTAAAATCCAGTATATAACAGACATACAATGAAAATTGTTATCTTTGATATGTGTTTTGCTGCAATTGTTATTTGACTGCATTTATTTTAAGTGTGTGTGTGTGTATATATATATATATATATATATATATATATATATATTAATGTGATTGATTTTAGGTTTATTTTATTTGCATGGTTATTTTTATCATCTTGTAAAACATACTTTATTACATACTGTATATTTACAAATTTTTGCTTGGCTTCTTTATTGAGACTAGCAGTCCTTTACAATTTCCTTTTTGCCGGTTGATAAACTTATCAATGTTTGAAAACAATGCATTTTCCATTAAGGGTGGGTTTTGTTTTATACATGTACTCATTAACATACTTGCAGATTTATTTATGTACTATATATAACATTGTTACATTTTAATATTGATTTCTTTTATTTTAGTTATTAAATACTTAACATTGTGTGTTTTCATTAAACACTTACAATGATTCATTAAACATTTGAACATTTGCAAAGAGCATTTACAATGATTATCTCTTTATTTAAAACCATTTAAATAATTAGAAATGTACTGAATAATAACCTAATCTCTTAAAATGACTCAGAATGCAGACATGGCAAAACAATATAACTTTCTTTGGCAAAATGACTAATTGATTGTCCATATGTGATGATACTCTTGGGTAAATTAAAATAACACTTTACAAAATGCAATGAAAAAAATAAAAATTGGCTGTGTCAACTAGCCTGAATTGAGTTCCAATTGATTGGGTTAATCATACTTTGCAAAGTAAACTCGACGTGTAGGTCAGAAGTTCACAATGAAGAAATCCCTGGATATTTACTGAAGCAAAATTAAATTACATTCTTAATTGTTTTGCAAATGCATTGGTCTAACTAATTAAATAGAAATGACTTTCAGAGTTGATAGTGTAAAGAATTATGAAGCCTTTAGACCTCATTCCAAATTAGAAAGGAAGTCAACTATTTTTCCCTTTAAAGGTTAGCAAATATCTGCTAAGCATTTCCTTGCAATGATAAGGTAATTGGTTATAGAAACTATATATGGGGATAAATAATGAATGAAGGCCTTGAAAAAAAACAATTAAAGTAACATTAGTAATAATAATGAACAGCAAAATAAAATAATCATGTGTTCATTTAACAAGTTAGTACACTAATCTAAATATTTTAATTTATTTCTTAATTTGTAAAGCAGATTTTTTTATCAAGGTGATTTTGAGACACAGCAACTTCATATAGTATATGGTATATACACGAAAAGAGAAATACATTTGTAGCAATAAATTAATTGTTATAATTGCATGGTATGTACCTAAAGATGATTAATCTTATTACAGTACAGTTCAAGGAATATATCAGGCGACAGATTGACTCATATTTTTGCAACAGAAATCACAAATTAAATACTACAGTATCAGTATGTTGAACTTCCATTCCTTCAGCAGCTGAGGTTCTAATGGTTCATTGCCAAATATATTCTGTATGTATAAATCTCATACCTGATTAAAGATATCCTAAAAACATAACCTAATAGAGATGCTTCTCAAGGACTGAAGTTTGGAAACAGTACTGTATGTCTTTTTATATCTTCCGCTATAAACATAAAGGAAGAGGCACACATAGATGCATGCACACACATACATATGCCAGGAGCCATTACCCAATAACAAAATTCTTTTTTTTTTTGCTTTCCCAGTCTGATGCTACTATGCACGCCCCCTCCTCTTAGACACTGGAAGCCATCAATATTTCCAAAATGATAGAAGTATTTTTTCCATCAGATTGCAGGTGTTTGATATTTTCTAGCCATTTGCGGCAGTTTTCCTATGCCCATCCAATGGCTGGCAGTTCTTTTTCAGCAGTGGATACCCAGAAGTGGTATCTGCAGCTCAGACATGCGCATGTGCAAAGTATAACTATTGATAGTTACTGTATACCATTGAATGGTTTTGATATAGTGGCTAGTAGCCATTGTACTGCATGATTTAATGTCAGAAGCTCAGCAACTATTCAATCCTGGGATTCTGATGTCAACCCTACTCTCTGGTGACACAGTAGACTCTGTAATTATGCCAGAATGTACTTTGCATGAACAGATCTCCATGAACATGATGCCCATACTATGTCTTAAAAACTTCTCTACTGAGCATGTGCAAATCTCTTGGAAAATGGCCATAGATCTATTTTCCTGGTGATTTCTGCTGCTGAAGCAGCACTAACATGGGATCCCAAAGAGGTAAATTTAATTATATGTGTGCATGGTGTTTGGCATGGGCCCATGTGCACTGCATGTCAATCACCTATCATAGATACACCAATGATGAGCATTCTGTTCCTTTTTATTACATAGCTCCAAGTCTCCAGCCTTTACTGTGTCCTGCCTGAGTAAAAAAAAGACAGCTAGCCTAGTAAGTAAAACATACAGTACTGAATTATTATTTTTTTGTGCTGGCTAGTACTTGACCTTATATTCCACCATCTCTTACAGAAATATTTATGCACATAAAAAAAAGAAAAACATTTACCAATTACTGTACTAGAAGTGGTAAAGTGATTAAGCAAATGGTTGACAGACACCCCTACAAATTTTGCTGTCCTCTCTTTAAGTGCCTTACCGCATATCTGTTTTTCGGATTTTATTGTTAATTTCATTTGAATGTTTATTTAAAGAGTTTGGGACAGTCGAATAGATGGTTAGCAGATAGTAAAAACTATAGAGAAGTCACCCAGGCTCTATAACCAGCATACCACAATGGAAAATGGGCATGAGAAAAAGTGTCTATTGTAGGCAATGAAATCTTAAAATGATTTGTTCAGTCACAGAGCTTATTCATCTACAAACTGGCAACATATAACAATTATTCAAATGACAGCATTTCAATGATGTCTAACTCAAGGAGCATTCTAGTGAACTCATTACAGTTCTCAGTCAATAGAAAACATTATAATAAACAAAATACAGGTTGAGTATCCCATATCCAAATATTCCAAAATATGGAATATTCCAAAATACGGAATTTTTTGAGTGAGAATGAAATAGTGAAACCTTTGTTTTCTGATGGCTCAATGTACACAAACTTTGTTTAATACACAAAGTGTTAGGGTCTCCTGCCCTGTGCTGCCACGTCGTCATGGCAACCGGGAGACAAGTGCTAGTGGAGTAACCTGAGCGCAGCTGATACTCCGGTTCGGGTCTTTTGCTGTGCAGTGGTTATAGGCTCTGTGCACGGCAGGGGATCCGGTGCTGGTTTTTGTGCTCACAGTCTGTGAGGTCTGAGTGGGGCGTGGACAGCACCTGCTTTATAAGGCCTCTTTTCAGGGTAAGCAGATGCTGCTGAATCTTTGTTGGTTAGTCAGTTCATGAAAGTTAGCCAGTACTGTGTAGCTTTGTATTTGTTTGTTGCTTACTGCAAATAGGCCTGGGAATTTGGTATTACACTCTGCCAATCCAGACCTAGCAGTAAGACTGGAGTCAGTCGTTTAGCTTGCTGGGGTTCTGTTACTACTCTGTGAACTTAGCAAGTTTGCGGCTGTATTCTAAGACTTGCCTGTCTAATCCTGTCTCACTGTGCTAGGTGTCAGGGGTCAGTTTAGTGGCAGTAAGCTAAAACCTGTGCACTGCAAGTGAGAATTAGGATTGTGGAGATTCTCCTTGTGTCTATCATTCCATCTCTGACCAAGGAGTTTACTGCCACACCCGTTGGTAACCCTTTAGGGTTTTGCTGTTGCCCTTAGCAACAGCATTTCGGGTTCTCTACGTATTAAAACACAACATCTTGCTTTTTCCATCTTAGCAGTTCTAATACAAGGGAGATACCCAGTTCCTTAGCCTCTGGGCTTCTCTGTTCACTTTGTGTGTATTTTGTTACCCTATCACCTTCTGTGTACGTTATGTCATATCCCCCAGTTTGTCTGTGAGTCCATCTGTTTTGCATAACAGTTCAAACACCAGTACATTCCTGCAGACACTGGAGTGCATAACAGTTCTGACACCAGTACTTTCCTGCTGGCACTGGTGTGCATAACATATTCAGCAGCCTAATACTCCTGTTGAAATTTTGTGGGAATATGGAGCATACCCCTCAAAATACGTTGCAACAGGTGGTCGATCAGGTGCAGGTCCTGACTCGACAATTTAATGATTTGTCCATTAAAATGCACACCTCCCAGGCTGCTGGCGGAGCTCCCGCAGCAGCAGCACCATCAGGGGTTAAGGAGCCGAAACTAAATCTCCCGGATCGTTTTTCTGGAGATCGCTCGCAGTTCTTTTGTTTCAAGGAGAGCTGCAAGCTATACTTCCGGCTTAGGCCTCAGTCTTCTGGGTCGGAGATTCAGCGGGTGGGCATAGTGATTTCCTTGCTACAAGGAGACCCACAGGTCTGGGCATATGGGTTGCAGCCTGACTGTCCGTCGCTTAAAAGTGTTGATGCTTTTTTTACGGCACTGGGCATGTTGTATGATGACCCTGACAAGACGGCCTCAGCCGAGGCTCAGATTTCGATCCTTAAGCAAGGGCGAAGGCCAGTTGAGGTTTACTGTACGGAGTTTCGGAGGTTGGCCCATGATACCCAGTGGAATGACCCAGCCCTGAGACACCAGTACCGAAGAGGTCTTTCTAACCAGATAAAGGACCAACTGGTACAATATCCCTTGCCTGATAGCTTGGATCAGCTCATGCAGTTATCCATCCGGGTGGATAGACGGCTGAGAGAACGTAGGCTTGAAAGGGAGACTGAGATTTCCTTCCTTCCCAAGGGAACCTCAGACTCTGAGGAATTTTCTGAGGAGCCTATGCAGATTGGGGCTACCCGCCTCTCCTCGCGTGAGAAGACGCGGAGGAGACAGCAGGGGTTGTGTTTGTACTGTGGGAATAAAGGTCATGTGGTAGTATCATGCCCAGAAAAGCCGGAAAACTTCAGGGCCTGAGGGTGATGGGAAATATCCTGTCAGGCCAGAAGTCAGAATTTCCCAAGAAGACTTTTATCATTCCGGTGACCTTGAAGATCCTCGGTCAAACTGTCAAGACTGAGGCCTTTGTGGACAGTGGGGCCGACGGGGTTTTTATGGACCGCCAATTCGCCCTGAAACACTCTGTTCCCTTAGTACCCTTGGCATCGGAAATTGAGATTTGTGGGTTAAACGGGGAACCATTATCCCAAGGTAAAATTACCTCTTGCACTAGCCAGATTTCTTTGTTTATTGGAGCCACACACTCTGAAAAATTGTCCTTTTATGTGACTGTCTGTACTTTTGCCCCATTGGTGTTGGGGTTACCCTGGTTAAGGGCCCACAATCCTCAATTTGACTGGGTCTCTGGGGAGATTCTTAGTTGGGGTACTGATTGTTTCAGGAGTTGCTTGAGCCTTCCAGTCAGGCTCTCGCAGCTAAGTTTGCCAGGATTGCCAGGGTGTTATGCAGATTTTGCGGACGTGTTCTCCAAAAAAGTTGCAGAGGTACTACCTCCCCATCGCCCCTATGACTGTGCCATTGATTTGTTGCCAAATGCTAAGCTTCCCAAGAGCAGGTTGTACTCCCTGTCACGTCCTGAGACTCAGGCTATGGCAGAGTACATTCAGGAGAACTTGGCTAAGGGATTTATCAGACCTTCACAGTCTCCAGTTGGGTCGGGGTTCTTCTTCGTGGGTAAAAAGGACGGTTCGTTGCGACCCTGCATCGACTTCAGGGAATTGAACCGTATCACGATTAAAAACTCATACCCACTGCCTCTCATTTCGGTCTTGTTTGACCAGCTTCGTACTGCCACCATTTTTTCTAAGATTGACCTACGCGGTGCGTACAATCTAATCCGAATAAGAGAGGGGGATGAATGGAAGACTGCCTTTAATACCCACTCAGGGCATTATGAATATTTGGTGATGCCTTTTGGGCTCTGTAATGCCCCGGCAGTCTTCCAGGATTTCATGAATGATGTGCTCAGGGAATATTTGGATAGATTCTTAGTTGTATACTTAGATGACATCCTAATCTTCTCCCATTCCCTGGAGGAACATCGGAAGCATGTACGCTTAGTCCTCCAGAAACTCAGAGACCACCGGCTTGGGGCGAAGCTGGAGAAGTGCGAATTTGAAGTTCAGCAAATCGCATTTCTAGGATATATTATCTCCCCAGAAGGTTTCCAAATGGAGGGTTCCAAGGTACAGGCAGTCCTGGATTGGGTGCAGCCCACTAGTTTGAAGGCGCTTCAGCGTTTCCTGGGCTTTGCGAATTTTTATAGATGATTTATCGCTGGATTTTCGTCTATAGTGGCGCCCTTGGTGGCACTCACTAAGAAAGGGGCGGATGTTGCTCACTGGTCTTGTGAGGCTAAAGCGGCTTTTGCCCGTCTCAAAAGGGCATTTGTCTCGGCCAAGGTGCTGCGACACCCAGATCCAGAGCGTCCTTTTGTGGTGGAGGTGGATGCCTCTGAGATGGGTATTGGGGCAGTGCTCTCTCAGATGGGGGTGTCTGATAATCGCCTTCATCCCTGTGCTTACTTTTCCCGTAAATTTTCGCCTGCCGAGACGAATTATGACGTGGGTAACCGGGAATTGTTGGCTATTAAGGATGCACTCGAGGAGTGGAGACACTGGCTTGAGGGGGCTAAGTTTGTGGTCTCAATTCTCACTGACCATAAGAATCTGGCATATTTAGAGTCAGCGAAGCGTCTCAATGCCAGGCAGGCACGATGGGCTTTGTTTTTTGCTCGCTTTAATTTTTTGATAACATATCGCCCTGGGTCAAAAAACATCAAGGCTGATGCGCTCTCGCGGAGTTTTGCTCCAATCCAGGAGACCACCGAGGAGCCGTTGCCCATTGTTTCCCCATCATGTATTAAAGTGGGCATTACCCAGGACCTCTTATCATTAGTCCTTAGAGCACAGGAGCAGGCTCCTCCACACCTTCCGGTAGGTCTTTTGTTTGTGCCTCCTAGGTTAAGACAGCGAGTGTTCCTGGAATTCCATGCCAAGAAGTCGGCAGGTCACCCGGGTATTGCCAGAACTCGGGAGTTGCTATCTAGGGCGGTGTGGTGGCCCTCGGTGGCTAAGGATGTGGATCAGTGGGTTCGGGCATGTGACATCTGTGCCCGAAATAAGACTCCTAGAGGGGTTCCTGTTGGCCCATTACATCCACTCTCTATCCCATCTAAGCCATGGACCCACATTTCAATGGATTTTGTGGTGGACTTGCCCAAATCCTCGGGGATGACAGCCATCTCGGTTGTCGTTGACAGGTTTTCGAAGATGGCGCACTTCGTTCCACTGGTTGGGCTGCCATCAGCCAGACGCCTGTCTGAATTATTTATGCTGCATGTTGTGCGTCTCCACGGGTTGCCACTTGATGTGGTCTCTGACCGCGGATCCCAGTTTGTGGCCAAATTCTGGAGGGCATTTTGTTCCGATCTCCAGATTTCTGTCAGCTTGTCGTCAGGCTACCATCCGCAGTCTAATGGGCAGACTGAAAGGGTGAACCAGTCCTTGGAGCAGTTCCTCAGGTGTTATGTCTCCAAGTGTCAGACTGACTGGGTTGCTCATCTGTCCATGGCGGAGTTTGCCTATAACAACGCGGCTCACTCTGCTACAGGGATCTCTCCCTTCCTTTGTGTGTATGGGCATCATCCTAAGGCCAATTCTTTTGACCCCCTGGACTCCACGCCTGGTGGTTCCTCTGTGGTTTCGGTCCTTAGAGGTATTTGGTGGAAAGTGAAGAAAGCCCTTGTGTCTGTGTCATTAGTGACCAAAAGGGTTTTTGATAAGCGGAAAAGACCCTGCAGCTTCAAATTAGGAGACTTCGTCTGGTTGTCTACCAAGAATTTGAAGTTGAGACAGCCATCTCATAAGTTAGGGCCCCGGTTCATCGGCCCTTATAAGATCACCAGGGTTATCAATCCGGTGGCATTTCAGTTAGATCTGCCCCGTTCTTTGGGTATCAATAAAACATTTCATTGTTCCCTTTTAAAACGGGCGATTAGTAATCCTTCTTCCAGTGGAAGACCTTCCCCTCTTCTGATACGTGGCCAGAGGGAGTTTGTTGTTGAAAGGATTCTTGACTCCAAGGTGGTTCGGGGTCGGCTGTCATTTTTGGTGCACTGGAAGGGGTATGGCCCGGAGGAGCGGTCGTGGGTGCGCAGTTGTGATCTTCATGCCCCCAGACTGATACGCTCTTTCTTCTCGCAGTTCCCCGATAAACCTGGTGGTAGGGGTTCTTTGACCCCTCGTCAGAGGGGGGGTACTGTTAGGGTCTCCTGCCCTGTGCTGCCACGTCGTCATGGCAACCGGGAGACAAGTGCTAGTGGAGTAACCTGAGCGCAGCTGATACTCCGGTTCGGGTCTTTTGCTGTGCAGTGGTTATAGGCTCTGTGCACGGCAGGGGATCCGGTGCTGGTTTTTGTGCTCACAGTCTGTGAGGTCTGAGTGGGGCGTGGACAGCACCTGCTTTATAAGGCCTCTTTTCAGGGTAAGCAGATGCTGCTGAATCTTTGTTGGTTAGTCAGTTCATGAAAGTTAGCCAGTACTGTGTAGCTTTGTATTTGTTTGTTGCTTACTGCAAATAGGCCTGGGAATTTGGTATTACACTCTGCCAATCCAGACCTAGCAGTAAGACTGGAGTCAGTCGTTTAGCTTGCTGGGGTTCTGTTACTACTCTGTGAACTTAGCAAGTTTGCGGCTGTATTCTAAGACTTGCCTGTCTAATCCTGTCTCACTGTGCTAGGTGTCAGGGGTCAGTTTAGTGGCAGTAAGCTAAAACCTGTGCACTGCAAGTGAGAATTAGGATTGTGGAGATTCTCCTTGTGTCTATCATTCCATCTCTGACCAAGGAGTTTACTGCCACACCCGTTGGTAACCCTTTAGGGTTTTGCTGTTGCCCTTAGCAACAGCATTTCGGGTTCTCTACGTATTAAAACACAACATCTTGCTTTTTCCATCTTAGCAGTTCTAATACAAGGGAGATACCCAGTTCCTTAGCCTCTGGGCTTCTCTGTTCACTTTGTGTGTATTTTGTTACCCTATCACCTTCTGTGTACGTTATGTCATATCCCCCAGTTTGTCTGTGAGTCCATCTGTTTTGCATAACAGTTCAAACACCAGTACATTCCTGCAGACACTGGAGTGCATAACAGTTCTGACACCAGTACTTTCCTGCTGGCACTGGTGTGCATAACACAAAGTTATTAAAAATATTGTATTAAATGACCTCCAGGCTGTGTATATAAGGTGTATATGAAACATAAATGAATTTTGTGAATGTACACACACTTTGTTTAATGCACAAAGTTATTAAAAATATTGGCTAAAATTACCTTCAGGCTGTGAGTATAAGGTGTAAATGAAACATAAATGTATTCTGTGCTTAGACTTGGGTCCTATCACCATGATATCTTATTATGGTATGCAATTATTCCAAAATACGGAATAATCCGATATCCAAAATACTTCTGGTCCCAAGCATTTTTGATAAGGGATACTCAACCTGTACAATACAGTGATCATTCCACAGTAGTGATCACTACAGAAGACATTACCAGCCCATGAGCCATGGCTAACAATTCCCTCCAGCTCCTAAATGAGATGAATGGCCCATTTGCACATCTCGCCTCTGATAGCTACATACAGTGTTTCTTACATGTCTTTGGTGTAGCTTTAATGTCCCTGGCCCTAGCACAGCTAATATTTACGTCTGTTTTTTTTGCTGGTGTCAAGCACCAATGTTTAGTGAGGAGTAAGTTGCTCTCTTGCCCTTCCCCCTGATGCCTATGCCAGGCCATCCTTCCCCAATAATAATAATAACAACTATGTGTTAATGAGATAAAGGTTGACACACAAAATAAAGGTCCTACACCGCATTTGGCAACTCAAGAATGAGGAATATGTCAAGAACTTAGGTGGTGTTGATAAAATTTAACTTGTATCAACAATGTTCTTAAAGTTGGATGTTCATGATTGAAACATAAGATGCTTTTAGCATTACTTTATAATTTACTTTGGGGATGCGAATACCAAAAATAACAACATTGGTAATACTTAAATTGCTTCAATCAACACACCAATTGAGTGGAATGTTATCAGTAGGGAGCAGGGGCGGCCCGAGCCTAATTTTTTGGAAAGTGGATATAGATTTTGGCAACCCTTGGGGGAATAAATCCTCATATATTTACAAAAATGTCATTTACTTGGTGTGTGAAATATCAGGTGTACAAGAAATAATGTAACAATGACACAAAGGAATCTGTAGATCAAAGCAAAATAATATAACTGTAACGATTTCTAGAGTTCTCTGTGTGTGCGTGCTTGGAAAGATGTCAGCTGAAGCCAGGTGAAAATTAAGTAAAGTTTATTGTGGAAAAAGTGGTGGTAAAAATAAATATAAACTGGATGCTTGATTACATGGAACAAAACACGATAAATGGAATATTTCAGGTTAAACATAGATGCAAAATAAACATGAAGAAATCCGGGTTTAAATCAAGCAGGGGAAAAATAACATACCCAAAAATGAAGTGATCAGGCAGGAATGGAAACAAACTGCAAATAATAGTCCAGAAATGTAGATGTTGAACCGGCAGGGTAAGAAGTCCAGAAGCAAGGCACATGCGTTTTAGCAAACTGCAGGGAAGTCTCCAAGAAGCAAATAAGGCAGAATCTGGACAGGGTTACTGGAGAGAGCCCAGTCTCACTCCATACGGAACCGCAATGATCTGCAACTAGGTGCCTGTGAGCTGGAGTTAAATAGCAGCAGGGTGTTGGGCTCCAGGTGCACACAATCAGGTAATTACCCTGCAGAGGCAGTGTGCAACTGCCATTCAGACCTGAGGCAACAAGTGAGACCCCTAGAGGCAGGAATGAGGTAATGCAAGGCAAAACAAACACAAATATTCCTAACATTATCCCCCCCTTTAAACAGGCGGATTCCAGACGCCTCAAAGTTCATCTTCTCTTCTTTTTTCCTCCTTTCTTTTTGGGTTGCCTAGACTTACTAGAAGGTGTCACAAAGACACTACTTGGCAATACAGGTCCATCAATAACAAGTCTAGGATCATACAGAAGCTCACTCTCAGAGTCGGAGCCACAACCCAGCGGTAGAACTGACTTCTTATTTTCCTGGATGGAATCAAGAACGGAAGGTAAATTTGAAGATGCTAAACTTGCCGAGCAATCTGCGTGAACACCTAGAGATACCTGCCCACATCTGAAAAACTGAGGGTGCTCCCCAGACTGCAAAGGCAGGTTCTCAGACGGGCACACCTTTATAGACTCATCTAGGAGAGTGAGGACAGTTGATGGACAGAATCTTTCGGTCACAGCCTTGAGGAAACCCGGGCAAATCTTGTAACACTGGATCTCGCTTATCTATAAGACCATTTACCCACTTCAAGGCCCTCCCTCTGAATCTCATACATACGTTAGCAATGATATCAATAGGGGACAAGTCATCAAAACTCAGATAATATCTGAAGAGAGCTAAACAGTGAGAGATATTTCCATAAAAGTAAGGCAGATCCTCGGGCAAATCTTGGATCTCGGGCATGGCAGGCACCTCTATCTGGTGTTGGACAGGCGGAACCCCCTCCTGGGGCTGGACAGGCGGAACCCCCTCCTGGGGCTGGGCAGGCAGAACCCCCTCCTGGGGCTGGGCAGGCAGAACCCCCTCCTGGGGCTGGGCAGGCAGAACCCCCTCCTGGGGCTGGGCAGGCCTTGGCCGGACCTCTGGCAAGGTGGACACCTCTCGGACCTCTGGCAAGGCGTGGACCTCTGGCAAGGCGGGCACCTCTCGGACCTCTGGCAAGGCGGGCACCTCTCGGACCTCTGGCGAAGCGGGCACCTCTCGGACCTCTGGCGAAGCGGGCACCTCTCGGACCTCTGGCGAAGCGGGCACCTCTCGGACCTCTGGCGAAGCGGGCACCTCTCGGACCTCTGGCGAAGCGGGCACCTCTCGGACCTCTGGCGAAGCGGGCACCTCTCGGACCTCATGCCGTGAGGCAAGGGCAACGGGGACCTCATGCCGTGAGGCAAGGGCAACGGGGACCTCATGCCGTGAGGCAAGGGCAACGGGGACCTCATGCCGTGAGGCAAGGGCAACGGGGACCTCATGCCGTGAGGCAAGGGCAACGGGGACCTCATGCCGTGAGGCAAGGGCAACGGGGACCTCATGCCGTGAGGCAAGGGCAGCGGGGACCTCATGCCGTGAGGCAAGGGCAGCAGGGACCTCATGCCGTGAGGCAAGGGCAGCAGGGACCTCATGCCGTGAGGCAAGGGCAGCAGGGACCTCATGCCGTGAGGCAAGGGCAGCAGGGACCTCATGCCGTGAGGCAAGGGCAGCAGGGACCTCATGCCGTGAGGCAAGGGCAGCAGGGACCTCATGCCGTGAGGCAAGGGCAGCAGGGACCTCATGCCCGAAGGCAAGGGCAGCAGGGACCTCATGCCCGAAGGCAAGGGCAGCAGGGACCTCATGCCCGAAGGCAAGGGCAGCAGGGACCTCATGCCCGAAGGCAAGGGCAGCAGGGACCGACACCCCTCCTGGGGTCGCAGGGCCGGACACCCCTCCTGGGGTCGCAGGGCCGGACACCCCTCCTGGGGTCGCAGGGCCGGACACCCCTCCTGGGGTCGCAGGGCCGGACACCCCTCCTGGGGTCGCAGGGCCGGACACCCCTCCTGGGGTCGCAGGGCCGGACACCCCTCCTGGGGTCGCTGGGCCGGACACCCCTCCTGTGGTCGCTGGGCCGGACACCCCTCCTGGAGTCGCTGGGCCGGACACCCCTCCTGGAGTCGCTGGGCCGGACACCCCTCCTGGGGTCGCTTGGCCGGACACCCCTCCTGGGGTCGCTTGGCCGGACACCCCTCCTGGGGTCGCTTGGCCGGACACCCCTCCTGGGGTCGCTTGGCCGGACACCCCTCCTGGGGTCGCTTGGCCGGACACCCCTCCTGGGGTCGCTTGGCCGTACACCCCTCCTTTCGAAATTTGAGCACCACAGTGGCATAACTGAGCAGAATTTGGCACTATGGCAGAATGAGGAAAGCTCTTTTTATGTTTGCGAGCAGGACATAACTGAATAAAATGTCCCGACCTGCCGCAATAAAAACAGAGCTTCTTATCCCTTCTATGTCTCCTTTCTTCCTCAGAGAGACTGGGTCGTGGAAAACTCCAAAACTTGCCTTTGCTTACGCTAGAAAAACAGCAGCCAGAATTGAGAGCACCAGACTGATCTTTTCCCCTTTTTTCCTGCGTCTCCTTAAAGGGAGCAGGTAATCTTACTGAATCTTCAGGCAGAGCAGACAGTATCTCTGAAGATAGGATTTGAATACCCTCCAGTTTCTCTCTGAAATCCACCAGCAATGCAGAACTCAAAAACGGCAAAAACTTGAGAGGCAGGGAACCTTTCTGAAGTGAAGCCATTGTATGAGATTCAGCTGAATCAAAACAAAACTCCTGCACACGTTTATTTTGGCAGATCATTCTGTAACGATTTCTAGAGTTCTCTGTGTGTGCGTGCTTGGAAAGATGTCAGCTGAAGCCAGGTGAAAATTAAGTAAAGTTTATTGTGGAAAAAGTGGTGGTAAAAATAAATATAAACTGGATGCTTGATTACATGGAACAAAACACGATAAATGGAATATTTCAGGTTAAACATAGATGCAAAATAAACATGAAGAAATCCGGGTTTAAATCAAGCAGGGGAAAAATAACATACCCAAAAATGAAGTGATCAGGCAGGAATGGAAACAAACTGCAAATAATAGTCCAGAAATGTAGATGTTGAACCGGCAGGGTAAGAAGTCCAGAAGCAAGGCACATGCGTTTTAGCAAACTGCAGGGAAGTCTCCAAGAAGCAAATAAGGCAGAATCTGGACAGGGTTACTGGAGAGAGCCCAGTCTCACTCCATACGGAACCGCAATGATCTGCAACTAGGTGCCTGTGAGCTGGAGTTAAATAGCAGCAGGGTGTTGGGCTCCAGGTGCACACAATCAGGTAATTACCCTGCAGAGGCAGTGTGCAACTGCCATTCAGACCTGAGGCAACAAGTGAGACCCCTAGAGGCAGGAATGAGGTAATGCAAGGCAAAACAAACACAAATATTCCTAACAATAACATATATGATTCACATGGAAACAGCCCCTTATTCAAATGACACCACAATATAGCCTCTTATATACATTACACCAGAGTAGAGCCACTTATACACATTACACCACAGTACAGTTACACTAAAGAAGAGATGCTTATACCCACTATGCCATGGTAGAGCCCCTTAGACACATTACACCACAGTAGAGCTGCTATGGAAGTAACTGTGAGATGAGCAAAAAATAGAAAGAGAGGATAAAGAGAAAGAAAGAGAACTGATGACAAGAGAGAAAGGTGAGGACCAGAGAGAGAAGACAAGAGAGAGACAGAGGTGAGGGTGAGAGAGTGAGAGAGGTAAGAGAGAGAGAAAGAGAGATGAGGACAAGAGAGAGAGATGTGAGGGAGAGAGAGAGAGAGAGAGAGAGAGAGAGAGGTGAGGGTGATAGGTCAGAGAGAGGTGAGGATGAGAGAAAGAGAGAGGTGAGGGTGTGAGAGAGAGGTGAGGGTGAGAGAGATAAGAGAGAGAGAGAGTGGTGAGTATGAGAGAGAGATAAAGGTGAAGACAAGAGAGAGAGAGAGAGAGAGAGAGAGAGAGAGAGAGAAGGTAAGGACAAGACAGCCAGAGAGAGAGTCAGCCACTCACCCTGGCAGATTTCCTTTCCTCGTTAATAGTTTGCTCATCCAGGCTGCTCCTGTCTCCCTGCAGTGCTGATACTGCAGCTGGACCTGCTGCTGGGACTTGGATTCGGGACTGCCTTGGTGATGTGTCTCCTCAAGGCCAGGGACTCAGACAGGCTGCTGAAGATCGGGTGCTTGTGGGCAGACAGTCATGTGTTGTACAACACGCCATCACCCAACGCCGTGCTGCTGCTCCTCTTCCTTCTCTCCCCCACATAGATTTCTTACAGTAAGCATAGATGAAGACATCGTCCATGGCTGGGTGCGGAGTGCGGAGGACACAAAGAATCCAAGAGCAGTGTGTACCTTATATCAGACAAGGAGAAGATCAGGGTAAAGCTGCAACACACAGAGCACTGCACCTCATTGTTCACATGCACAAGCAATTCGCTATTGATTGATTCGGCCTAGAGAGAGGCGTGGGGGGGAGTGGAACAGAGGTGACTGAGACACCTGGGACCCTGGAGAAGCATGCATCAGCAGACACTGTGCTGCTGCTACAAGAGGATTTGTCAGTGGCGCTGACCATGACCAGGAAGCACAGGCGGGCAGCAGTAGCTGCGGGTGAGACTGACAGTTGGGGATGGTGCCCTTAAGAGCTTGGCGCCATACATGGCTACGTAGCATGTGTTATTGGCCGGCCCTGTTAGGGAGCTAGAAAGTTAAAGTAATTTATGTATTAATGACCATATTTGTAATGCAATGAATAATTGACATCCTTGCAAACATACTGTACCCCTATCATCATATGAATGTATTATACTGTGCTTGCTGGGACAGCTCTATGATACACAGCTGTCCTGATGATAAATTGACTTCCTGGTTTGTGATCCAGGAGTTGAAATGCATGCGCATCAGCCTGCTCATGAGCAAGGGACTTTTGATGGAGAAAGATTCTTTGTATCCCTCTCCATGGAGTTTTGTGGAAAGAAGCCCATAGGCTTCAGTAGTCAGTGACTCTGGGTTTTTACTGCAAAAACATAAATTAGATGGCCAGTGTCTATGAATTTCATTGATTTGCTATATTGACTGTTTGTGATCTGAACTTGTGCTGAGTTGGACTATATTGCATCTAACCTAGCCCATCCTGCTTTCCATTTAACAATAAAATATTATGTGTTTTGAGCCTTCAGGTTGGAGCTGGGCTTTTTTACATGAAAAATTATCTTTTTTTGAGTTGCATAAGAAACAAACTCCTTGCTGGGTTCTTCAAGGATGTAACTTACTAATTTGCAATAGTTTAATCAAAGCCACAGTAACGTCTGTTGTTGTTATTATTAATATAGCACCACAAGGGTTCCGCAGCACCAAATTACAGAGTACATAAACAAATAATCAATACAGGAAAACAGCGACTTACAGTTGTAGAAAATATAGGACAAGTACAGTGTAAATAAACATAGCTACATCAGCAGAACACACTAAAATAAGTATTAGGTGGCAGAAAACCGCAGGATTTGGTGCAGTTGAAGATTATTAAAGTAAGAAAAGGATAAGCACAAGAGGGAATAGGGCCCTACTTGTGAGAGTTTACATTCTAAAACGGAAGAGCAGACAGACAGGCGTGACACAGATGAGGTACAGAGAGCATGGAACAGAGGGTTAGGATGAAATTTGTTTGGGTTTGTTGAAGAAGTGGGTCTTGAGTTTTGTAGAGAGGTGGAGAGTCTGAGGGGGAGAGGTAGGAATTTCCAGAGAAAGGGCGCAGCATGTGAAAAATCTTGAAGGTAGGAGTGGGAGGAATGAGTAGGCAGGAGATTCAGCATGCATTAGCAGAGTGAAGAGGACGGGTGGGAGAGTAAAGGGAGATAAGGTCAGAGATGTAAATGGGAGAGGAGTGGGTGAGGGCTTTGTAGTTGAGTGTGAGAAGCTTGAATTGGATTCTGAAAGGAAAGGGAAGCCAGTGAAGGGCTTGTAGGAGAGGGGAGGTGGATGTAGTATGTTTGGTGAGGAAGATGAGCCGGGCTGCAGCATTGAGGATAGATTGGAGTGGAGAGAGGAATTTGTCAGGGATGCCAATCAGAAGAAGATTACAGTAGTCCAGTCTGGAGATGACCAGTGAGTGCATAAGGGCCTTAGTAGCATCCTGGGTCAGAAAAGGTCTGATCCTGGAAATATTCTTTAGATGAAAATGGCAGGTTTGTGAGAGGTGCTGAAAGTGTGGATTGAAGGAGAGGGAGGAGTCAATGATTATTCCAAACAGTGCAATTTGGGGGTTTCAGAACATAGTTGTGCCATCAATAGATAATGGAATTGTGGGAGGTGAGGTTATGTGGGTGATCAGCTTAGTCTCAGACAGGTTAAGTTTAAGAAAGCCTTGAGATATCCAAGAAGAGATAGCAGAGAGACAGTTGGAGATATGAACATTTTTTTGAAAAAGTTGTCTTTTCTGTTTGTGTCCATATTTTCTTATCCTGATGTAAAGTTTGCAGCCTAACAATTTACTTAAACCCATATAATAAGTAGTGATGTGCACCGGAAATTTTTCGGGTTTTGTGTTTTGGTTTTGGATTCGGTTCCGCGGCCGTGTTTTGGATTCGGACGCGTTTTGGCAAAACCTCCCTGAAATTTTTTTTTGTCGGATTCGGGTGTGTTTTGGATTTGGGTGTTTTTTTTTTACAAAAAACCCTCAAAAACAGCTTACATCATAGAATTTGGGGGTCATTTTGATCCCATAGTATTATTAACCTCAATAACCATAATTTCCACTCATTTTCAGTCTATTCTGAACACCTCACACCTCAAAATATTATTTTTAGTCCTAAAATTTGCACCGAGGTCGCTGGATGGCTAAGCTAAGCGACACAAGTGGCCGACACAAACACCTGGCACATCTAGGAGTGGCACTGCAGTGTCAGGCAGTATGGCACTTCAAAAAAATTGTCCCCAACAGCACATGATGCAAAGAAAAAAAGAGGCGCACCAAGGTCGCTGTGTGACTAAGCTAAGCGACACAAGTGGCCAACACAAACACCTGGCCCATCTAGGAGTGGCACTGCAGTGTCAGACAAGATGGCACTTCAAAAAAATAGTCCCCAAACAGCACATGATGCAAAGAAAAAAAGAGGTGCACCAAGGTCGCTGTGTGACTAAGCTAAGCGACACAAGTGGCCGACACAAACACCTGGCCCATCTAGGAGTGGCACTGCAGTGTCAGGCAGGATGGCACCTCAAAAAAATTGTCCCCAAACAGCACATGATGCAAAGAAAAATGAAAGAAAAAAGAGGTGCAAGATGGAATTGTCCTTGGGCCCTCCCACCCACCCTTATGTTGTACAAACAGGACATGCACACTTTAACTAACCAATCATTTCAGCGACAGGGTCTGCCACACGACTGTGACTGAAATGACTGGTTGGTTTGGGCCCCCACCAAAAAAGAAGCAATCAATCTCTCCTTGCACAAACTGGCTCTACAGAGGCAAGATGTCCACCTCATCATCATCCTCCGATTCCTCACCCCTTTCACTGTGTACATCCCCCTCCTCACAGATTATTAATTCGTCCCCACTGGAATCCACCATCTCAGGTCCCTGTGTACTTTCTGGAGGCAATTGCTGGTGAATGTCTCCACGGAGGAATTGATTATAATTCAATTTGATGAACATCATCTACTCCACATTTTCTGGAAGTAACCTCGTACGCCGATTGCTGACAAGGTGAGCGGCTGCATTAAACACTCTTTCGGAGTACACACTGGAGGGAGGGCAACTTAGGTAGAATAAAGCCAGTTTGTGCAAGGGCCTCCAAATTGCCTCTTTTTCCTGCCAGTATACTTACGGACTGTCTGACGTGCCTACTTGGATGCGGTCACTCAAATAATCCTCCACCATTCTTTCAATGGTGAGAGAATCATATGCAGTGACAGTAGACGACATGTCAGTAATCGTTGGCAGGTCCTTCAGTCCGGACTAGATGTCAGCACTCGCTCCAGACTGCCCTGCATCACCGCCAGCGGGTGGGCTTGGAATTCTTAGCCTTTTCCTCGCACCTCCAGGAGAATGTGAAGGAGGAGCTGTTGACGGGTCACGTTCCGCTTGACTTGACAATTTTCTCACCAGCAGGTCTTTGAACCTCTGCAGACTTGTGTCTGCCGGAAAGAGAGATACAACGTAGGTTTTAAATCTAGGATCGAGCACGGTGGTCAAAATGTAGTGCTCTGATTTCAACAGATTAACCACCCGTGAATCTTGGTTAAGCGAATTAAGGGCTCCATCCACAAGTCCCACATGCCTAGCGGAATCGCTCTGTTTTAGCTCCTCCTTCAATGTCTCCAGCTTCTTCTGCAAAAGCCTGATGAGGGGAATGACCTGACTCAGGCTGGCAGTGTCTGAACTGACTTCACGTGTGGCAAGCTCAAAGAGTTGCAGAACCTTGCACAACGTTGAAATCATTCTCCACTGCGCTTGAGTCAGGTGCATTCCCCCTCCTTTGCCTATATCGTGGGCAGATGTATAGGTTTGAATGGCCTTTTGCTGCTCCTCCATCCTCTGAAGCATATAGAGGGTTGAATTCCACCTCGTTACCACCTCTTGCTTCAGATGATGGCAGAGCAGGTTCAGGAGTGTTTGCTGGTGCTCCAGTCTTCGGCACGCGGTGGCTGAATGCCGAAAGTGGCCCGCAATTCTTTGGGCCACCGACAGCATCTCTTGCACGCCCCTGTCGTTTTTTAAATAATTCTGCACCACCAAATTCAATGTATGTGCAAAACATGGGACGTGCTGGAATTTGCCCATATGTAATGCACGCACAATATTGGTATGTCACAAATCCCCAGGAGAGTCCAATTTGGGTAAGCCATTCTGCGATGATGTTCCTCAGTTTCCGTAAGAGGAATGGAACCTATATGGTATTTGGTACCGGGGACACAGTACCTCAATCAAGTCTCTAGTTGCCTGTGAATTAACGGTGGATACCGGAACCACGTTTCTCACCACCCAGGCTGACAAGACCTGAGTTATCCGCTTTGCAGCAGGATGACTGCTGTGATATTTCATCTTCCTCGCAAAGGACTGTTGGACAGTCAATTGCTTACTGGAAGTAGTACAAGTGGTCTTCCGACTTCCCCTCTGGGATGCTGATCGACTCCCATCACCAACAACAGCAGCGCCAGCAGCAGTAGGCGTTACACTCAAGGATGCATCGGAGGAATCCCAGGCAGGAGAGGACTCGTTAGACTTGTCAGTGACATGGCCTGCAGGACTATTGGCTTTCCTGTGTAAGGTGGAAATTGACACTGAGGGAGTTGGTGGTGTGTTTTGCAGGAGCTTGGTTACAAGAGGAAGGAATTTAGTGGTCAGTGGACTGCTTCCGCTGTCATCCAAAGTTTTTGAACTTGTCACTGACTTCTGTTGAATGCGGACCAGGTGACGTATAAGGGAGGATGTTTCTAGGTGGTTAACGTCCTTACCCCTACTTATTACAGCTTGACAAAGGCAACACATGGCTTGACACCTGTTGTCCGCATTTGTGTTGAAATAATTCCACACCGAAGAGGTGATTTTTTTTGTATTTTGACCAGGCATGTCAATGGCCATATTCTGGGTGCCTGACTTAAACAAACCACCTCACCATCAGAATCCTCCTTGTCAATTTCCTCCCCAGCGCCAGCAACACCCATATCCTCATCCTGGTGTACTTCAACACTGACATCTTCAATTTGACTATCAGGAACTGGACTGCGGGTGCTCCTTCCAGCACTTGCAGGGGGCGTGCAAATGGTGGAAGGCGCAAGCTCTTCCCGTCCAGTGTTGGGAAGGTCAGGCATCGCAACCGACACAATTGGACTCTCCTTGGGGATTAGTGATTTAGAAGAATGCACAGTTCTTTGCTGTGCTTTTGCGAGCTTAAGTCTTTTAATTTTTCTAGCGAGAGGATGAGTGCTTCCATCCTCATGTGAATCTGAACCACTAGCCATGAACATAGGCCAGGGCCTCAGCCGTTCCTTGCCACTCCGTGTCGTAAATGGCATATTGGCAAGTTTACGCTTCTCATCAGACACTTTCAATTTTGATTTTTGGGTCATTTTACTGAACTTTTGTTTTTTGGATTTTACATGCTCTCTACTATGACATTGGGCATCGGCCTTGGCAGACGACGTTGATGGCATTTCATCATCTCGGCCATGACTAGTGGCAGCAGCTTCAGCACGAGGTGGAAGTGGATCTTGATCTTTCCCTATTTTAACCTCCACATTTTTGTTCTCCATTTTTTAATGTGTGGAATTATATGCCAGTATCAATAGCAATGGCCTACTACTATGTATACTGCGCACAACTGAAATGCACCACAGGTATGGATGGATAGTATACTTGACGACACAGAGGTAGGTAGAGCAGTGGCCTTCCGTACCGTACTGCTATATATACTGGTGGTCACTGTCAGCAAACTGCAAAACTAAAATGCACCACAGGTATAGAATCTAGATGGATAGTATACTTGATGACACAGAGGTAGGTAGAGCAGTGGCCTTCCGTACCGTACTGCTATATATACTGGTGGTCACTGTCAGCAAAACTCTGCACTGTTCTCCTCCTATATAATACATCTGCTCCCCAGTCCCCACAATTAAGCAGTGTGAGCACAGATATATGCAGCACACTGAGCACAGATATGGAGTGTTTTTCAGGCAGACAACGTATACTGGTGGTCACTGTCAGCAAAACTCTGCACTGTACTCCTCCTATATAATACAGCTGCTTCCCAGTCCCCACAATTAAGCAGTGTGAGCACAGATATATGCAGCACACTCAGCACAGATATGGAGTGTTTTTCAGGCAGACAACGTATACTGGTGGTCACTGTCAGCAAAACTCTGCACTGTACTCCTCCTATATAATATACTGGTGGTCCCCAGTCCCCACAATTAAGCAGTGTGAGCACAGATATATGCAGCACACTGAGCACAGATATGGAGTGTTTTTCAGGCAGACAACGTATACTGGTGGTCACTGTCAGCAAAACTCTGCACTGTACTCCTCCTATATAATACAGCTGCTCCCCAGTCCCCACAATTAAGGAATAAGCACAAATATTTTTGCATCAAGATTAATAAACGGAGAGGACGCCAGCCACGTCCTCTCCCTAACATTTCCAATGCACGAGTGAAAATGGCGGCAACGCGCGGCTGCTTATATGGAATCCGAATCTCGCGAGAATCCGACAGCGGGATGATGACGTTCGGGCGCGCTCGGGTTAACCGAGCCATACGGGAGAATCCGAGTATGCCTCGGACCCGTGTAAAATGGGTGAAGTTCGGGGGGGTTCGGTTTCCGAGGAACCGAACCCGCTCATCACTAAAAAAAGATTTGAATAGGATATTGGTTTTTCATACATATTGGAAAAACCTGCAAGACAAAATTAGGGTAATTTCAGTGCATCTAACTACAGTGCATTGTACAAAGCTCATTTAATTAGCCAACAAAATAAAAAGTCACATTTTCACATATGGGTTCAAAAGCAAAGAGTGCACCAAGGGAGAGCCATAATTCTACAGGCATACATTGCACTCCCACAGATTCCGCCTGCTGGTCATGTGTTTACCCATAATGGCAGGTGTAACTGCTTACTAATAGGCACAGAACATGAAACAAAAGTATTTTCATTTTTGGTTTTATATAACTTTCTCATAGAGGATGATTCACTTCAATGCAATTCCCCAGAAAAAGTATCAATATTGAGCATACAGCATATGGTGGATATGAGCTCAGCTGAACATCATGGCACATATTGCTGAGTTTAATCATCCCATTACTGTTTGCACAAAACAAATATTTTAGCATTGCAAGTTTCAATATATTTATTTACAAGATGTTTTTAAAAGAAACTATATTGCTTATTATCAGTATTAAAATTGTTGGCACTTTCAGAAATGCAAATCACTTGATTCCATTAAAGTATGTTATTTTTTTCAGAATCTACAGAAAAAAATAAATCAGCATTTCTTTTTTGCCATCATGAAATTAGTAACTGACAAATACAGCAAGCTGTAGATGATTTATTTATATTTTAAAAATAATCATGTTAGTTCTTTTACAGACTGTCCTTCATTTAAATGTAATAGCTAACCAAAGCATGGCTATCATCCAGCGGTTCAGTGTTATTATGGACAAATATCTATATCTATAGTAAGTTTAGTAATTAATCTGCATACAATTTACTTTACTGCACTGGTTGTGCCCACTTATATTGCATGACTACCTTAATGGTCTTGAATTATTGGTTGTTGGGTGTGACTATTACTGTACTGTGCACTTTTCTAAATTAATTAAGCTCAACTTGTACTGCTATGTAGATTTTCTTTTCACAAGTTTTTATAGACTAAATAGGTGAATCAAAGTTGTTTTAGATTATAAAATGTATATGGTATTAAAACCAATGCACAAATTAAAAGATCTACTGACCTGTGCAATTTGGAACACATCCCTGGAAAAAGGTGAATTTTGTGTTGCATGAAGAGCTGGATTCTACACTAGATACATCCAGCTCTTCAATAGTAGAATACGTGCCAGTTTTATACCAGGAAAGAAAAGTGGTATATGCACAAGGTCGATGCCAGGAAAAAATGGTAATAAGAGTACATGGGATTGCTTTACCCTAAGAAGAGTGGCTTAACAGTGATAGTTGCAAATGGTCCAGTTAGTATAGTACATAATATAATGAAATGTCATATACAACTTTGACTGGAAAAAAAAATATTAATAAAACTAGGTTGCATTCACCTGATAAAATACAAATACAACATTAATGTACTAATTAAGTTAATTTAACTAAAAACATCAGTTGTCTTCCCCAAATGGGAATTTGCTTTTGTCACCTCGACCATTTGCAATATCAAATACACTGTAGATAATGCAAATTCATATGTTCTGTGTTCTCTATGGACTTTACTATGGCCAGTCTATAGACAGCTAAACCACTCCTACTTTACAATAATCTAGTTTCAATGTGAGAATATAAAGAATGGTGATTCATTGTAGAAATAGGATTGTAAAAAAAAATACAATCAAGAAAACATCCAATTGCAATATTCTCTTTGTGTAATGCAAACACATAAATATGCAAGATGCATGAATCAAGAGCAAAGTACTGTATTCTACATCATGAAATTACATACACAAAGTACTACTGCAATATATACAGTACAGTATAAAAATCATGAGTATGCATACAGACTTGCCAATGAACCTATAGGGAATCTGCAGCAATGTAAAATAATGTAAGTAACCTCTAATACACAAATACAAAAATAACTAAATTCTGTAATTGTGAACAGATAAAATGCTAGCAAATGTACAGATGTGTCCCCAAACATCTTGCCTCAATATACCATGCAGCAGGAGATGCCTGGCGTGAGTCAGCTGGCAGCTCCCGAGCAACTCTATATTCTGTGTACAACTGTGGCTATATCTGCATACAATATGCTATGTAATTACTAGGAAAACATTGCAATGTAGCATTTTGTATGCAGATACAGCTGCAGTCACAAACAGAACATAGGTAGGCCACATATTTTAACCAGCATAAGCTGATTGTGCATCCTATTCACATAACAATGTCACTTAGATGCTTTTAAATGGAAAAAGTTGCACAAAAAGACGCTTGGTGCTACTGAGTCATGTCACGGCATGGCGTGACTAAAAGGGCTGTTTAACGTGACTGCCCAAAGGATGTAGGAGGACACATCTATAAGTCTGTAATGTCAAAAACATTGCTGCTGTAGCAGAATGTACTGTATGTACTGTTGTTTAACACTACTCACTGAGTGCACCATGTGTAAAAAGGATGATATCTTCTTCATGATCACAGCATGACCTTTGACTCTTTAGTGGCAGCCTAGATTGGACAAACTTATAGCAACATCTCTGGTATGCAGTTGACTACTAGATGGAGCGTGCAAAGAAGTGAATGTGCACAACAAACACTAAATGATACTGAAGACATGGCAACATCACAGTAGCCACAGATGAAAAGATAAAGATGAACCCAACTAATCAGATGTTGCTGTTTACCATCATCAGTATGCACCAAGGGTGCATACTGAATAAGAAGGCATTAGCACAAAATGTGTCCAAGCCTACAGTACATAGGCAAAATGCCTAATTTATTGCTCAGAGGTGCACTACACAAAAAAATCTAATTTATACAAAAAAATGTGCTTTTGCCCAACATTACAGCAGCCCCTTTTAGCATAAAAAGTGGTATTTAAACCTCTGACATTAAAAAATTGTGTGAATCCACCAAGAAGGTTCAGATTTTGTACCTTGTTAAAAAATCATATTGCACTGCTAAGGAGCAAACTAAGAATGTGTGGAAGATATTTAGTAGAGAAGGGGGGGTACATCTTAGCATTATACTAAATCACAGGGTAGAAATAAAGCTGCTTTGTCTTTGTCTTCTGGTTGCCTATTTTGTTAAATATTTAATGTTTAATAAATAAAAGTAAGGAGTAATAACATTTATTATTAAAATGTTTAGTAATTGATTAAAGCCTATTAACATTTTGAAAGTAATAAAAGGAAATGACAATAAAATATTACTTTATAATATAATGTGAAAATGCAGAGGCAGTAACTGTCCAGAATTTAATAAAATATGTGAAATGAAAGGGGAACTGCTTTCTAAAAGACAATTTTGATCTAATCACTTTTGATGGAGTAATTTTCTAATAGGCCATTTATTTTTATGTTTTGTATTAAGCATTGCATGGACTGGCCCTTTCAAACATACTGTGTTAAATTTGATTTATGAAATACAGCATTTACAAGGTGTAGTGGAAAGTTCTGTGTGCAGGGCCACTGTACATATTGATTTGTGCAGCTTTTTGCCACAGCATATAGGTTTACAGAGCAAGATGGCAGCCATTGTGGAGGAACAGACATTTTCACTGGCTGATGGAAAGGGGATGGAGTGAGAACGGCATTCCTTTCTGAATAACTGTGTGATCAACATTAATTTAAAAAAAAATGGATTTATATTTGGCTTTGCCTCTGCAATTTTCTTAATTCATACAGACATGCAAGAAAAATGCTCATACTCTACATAGGGGACATAATTCCAATGGAAATGAAAGCCATACATATCTCCACTTGCACATGCTCTGTCTGCATCGACAGAAAATTAGATTTGCTTAGAATTACAAAATTATATAACAATTGTGAATATAAAGAATTTAAATATAAAAATATGCAAAAAATATATATTTCAACATATAAAAAACATAAAAATATGTTGTGATGGTTCTTATCTCAGACATACTGAACAAAACATTAAATAGCTGGGTTATGGGTTTAATTCCAGCCAGGGTCACACATATATGCAATGAATTTAAAATGATAGATATGTTATACCGAATAACTTGAATCTGCAACTGAATATTCTTTTTCACATATATTATCTGAAGCTTGCAAAAAATCACAGCAAGAATAAAAATAGCAGTGGCAAATGCTCTTTGTAGTATAAACTGCTGGACTAAAATAATAATGGAAAAATTCCTGTACCAATGCAATATGAAAGACCAAGACATTACCAAAGTTAACAGCAGAGCATCCTTACACCAGCATAGCCAAAGAACAGAATGTAAGTACAGTATCAGTTGCTACTGGTCCTGAAAAAGATCCAGGGTGGACCGAAATGTCGACTTTATGCACATATGCAGTTTGGCTATGTCTTGTGAGTAATACATTTTTTTTTCTTCAATCAAAAATTATGGTAAGTGCCCATACAGAGACTTGTATATCTTGTATCGAGACTGATCTTTAATGGGGCACCCTGTTGATTTGAGTGCACACAAAGTTGTATCCAAACACATCTTTTAAGGTAAATAAATGAAATGGTGCTTTGCTGGCAGCATAAATCAAATAAAACAACAAACACCTAGCCCCCACTCAGGGCACTAACTAATTTCTTCGTCCCTGACTATAATTGTGTAGCTAGTCTGCAAACAAAGGGCCTATTTTAGACCTGATCGGAGCAGCAAAATCTTTCTCTAATGGGCAAAATCATGTGCACTGTGGGGGGGAGCAAATATAACATGTACAGAGAGAGTTAGACTTGGGTGGGTTATTATGTTTCTGTGCATGGTAAATACTGGCTGCTTTAACGTTACACTGCTATTTAGATTTTAGTTTGAACATACCCCACCCAAATCTAACTTTCTCTGCACATGTTACAACTGCTCCTCCTGTAGTGCACATGGTTTTGCCCATTAGAGAAAAATGTTGCTGCTGTGATCAGGTCTGAATTAGGCCCAAAGTCTCAAAAGTCCTGCCAGTCCTGTCTCTCATAGGTGTAGCTAGTCTGAGCTGGCTTGGCCTCTGACTTATTAGCCTTTCTGGCTACCTGCTGGTATAACACAGGTTCCAGTCAAATTACAGTACATTCAAGGCTCACTGGCCTGGCTTCTTCTCAGCCTCAGTCCCACAGTTTGGTGGACTTTCCTGTACCCTACAGGTATAGCAAACTAAGCTCTGACTGGCTTTCCAAACATCAATTAGGCTGGACACACAAACACACACAGATAGATAGATAGATAGATAGATAGATAGATAGACAGATAGATAGATAGATAGATAGATATAAATATACATATATATATATATATATACACAATACAGCAGGTGCTCTCACGGTTGTAAATATGATGTTTCAATGCCTTTAATAATGTGGCATTATCATCAGGACAAAGGGAACAAAATGTGTCTTACCTTATAAAGAGACAAACACCCAGTGAGGCACCAAAAGCCGTGGCGGTACTGCACACCCGGTCGGCGGCGCTGAACAAGTGATGTCATTCTGGTCAACCAATCACGGGAAACCGATGACTTGTACCATCACCATAGTTACACCTAAACAGGAAGTAGCAGCAGAACATAGCTGAAGCATGTCAATACATAATGACATACACCAGATACAATGGCTTAAAAAACAGAAATAAAATTATAATCAAACAGCATGAATTAAATGGTAAGAATGTTAATACCAGACTGCTCATTGAGCCCTCTAGGGGCCAGTGTGCCTAAATAAAAAATCCATCTAGACTCACACTGCATATGTCACAAACCATGATTACCACCTCTGAGTGATTGTGGAATATGGTCTATCATGCTATACCAAAGTGATGTCATACTATGGGATGCTCTAGCAAAATTCCTGGCTACAGGCTGCTTGCTGGTGCCCAAACCAATACTGCCTTAATGGCAGAGTGATGTGCAGCCATCCGTTTTTTAAAAGAACGCTGTATTGCCTATGTATGATAGGTCACAAGGGCAAATAATTTGGTATGCAGTGAATTTGGTATTACAAGTGAGGCTAAAACGGATCTTTAAAGGTTTGCCTGTATGAGGATGGTTAAAGGTATCGCCTGGAATTAAAAAATGACAGATGACGCAAGTACAATGAACACAACCCTTTTTACCAGCAATGCTAGGATCACTATTGGTGGAAAAATCTGATTTCACCAAAATGTCCCTCAAATTAGGGCCACGTTTATAACAAGACATGGGGGGTCATTCCGAGTTGATCGTAGCTGTGCTAAATTTAGCACAGCTATGATCAGGCACTCAGACATGTGGGGGGACGCCCAGCACAGGGCTAGTCCGCCCCGCATGTCAGTGCCACCACCCCCCCACAGAAATGCAAAAGCATCGCACAGCAGCAATGCTTTTGCATCTCAGGAGTTACTCACAGCCAGCGCAGCTCCTGCGGCTGGCTGGGAGAACCTCTTTGCTGCCCCGGGTCGCAACTGCTGAGTGTGACATCATGCAGCCGCTGCGGCCCACCCCCGAACAGTGCCGCCACGCCTGCGTTGGCCAGACTGCGCATCCTAAATGGCGGCTTAATGCTGCCATCCATCCCCCTCCCGCCCAGTGACCGCCTCTGCCTCAGAGGCGATCACTAGGCAACGATGGCTTGCATGCGCCAACGCACTGTGGCGCTGACGCATGCGTAGTTCTGACCAGATCGCTGTGCTGCGATAAACTGCAGCGAGCGATCAGGTCGGAATGACCCCTATGGTTTTGCCCATTAAAGAGAAAGGTTCCTGCTGCAATCAGGTCTGAATTAGGCCCTGTGTTTGCTGGCTTTCTTTCTTCCCGTAGTGTATCCTGGTGCTATCTCTTCCCCATGTAAACTATGCACATCGCTGTCTCTACATGATGTAGGAAAACATGATTCATCAGACCATGCCACCTTCTTACACTTCTCCATGGTCCAGTTCTGACACTAACATGCCCATTGTAAATGTTTTTGGTGGTGGACAGGGTGTCAGCTTGGGCACTTTGACTATGCAACCTCATACACAGTAAGCTGTAATGCACTGTGCGTTTGACAACTTTCTATCATAGCCAGCATCATTTTTCTTCTGAAATTAGTGCTATAGCACCTCTTCTGTGGGATTGGACCAGATGGGCTAGCCTGCATTCCCCATGCATCAATGAGCTTTGGAAGCTCATGAGCCTGTAGACAGTACACTGGTTGACTTTCTTTGGACCACTTTTTCTATTTAGGCTTATGTGTTCACTGCAATTAAAAATAACCAAAAACAGTGTGTATTAGCAGCCAATCCTCCACCAGATCAAAAATGAACACTTCCTAAAATCCAGGGAGAGAGTACACATAGGGAAGCATGTGCAACCATTAAAAGCTGTATATTGGTTACAAATGAATGCATACTTTACAATGAAAGACAATTAGCTAATCTGATGACACTATCTCAAATCTTCAAAGCCAGGGTCTATCACACTGGTCCACTAAGAAAACAATCCATAGTAAATATATAAACAATTGGAATGCAGTCAAAATGCTAGCTATTGGGATCCTGGCCCTCCTGAGACCAATGCTGGAATCCTGACAGGTGGCATTTTACAGACAGCCAGAATACTCACACCCACCCGTAATTCCCACTTGGTTGGTGGGTCTACACCACAAACCAACCAAGTGGAAATAGAACCTGTGGTGAGCAAAGATCGCCACCGGGACCGATACGTGGCAAACACAGCAAGCTCACAGAGTGACTCGCTGCCTTGCAGACAGTATTCCAGGAGATGGGATGCCACTGTCGGTATACTGACAGCAAGCATTCAGTCTGCTGGTATTACATACTGGATCCAAACAAACAGTACCATATAGCTGAATAGATTTTTAAATTAAAATAACTATCAAAATATGCTCACAAGAAAAAAAATGCTGATTGTCACCCACATCAGGACAGTTCTCCAGACTCATGAGTATCACATTTTTTAAATTGTATTAATAATCCCAAATAGATTCAAATCAGTACAACACATTTACTCCCAATGTAAAAAACAATGTGGGAGGCTACTTATTGGGTTTTATTTCAAAATCTCATCAGTGGTATATCTATCATATAACAATCCAAGTTTGCACTACACAAATATTGTTCCAAAATAGTTCAAGAAACAATTTTTATGACTGTTCCTCCAAGGTGATCTACACAAGCTACAGATCTAGGAAAGAATATCACAGAAAGGGAAAAAGATGAGTGCACTGAAAGTGTAATACGTTTTTACCCACTTAAGTGTTAACTTCACAATATTAAAATATGCACACTTTAAAAAATACAGACCCACAAGCCAGACAGCATGCAAAACAAAATAATGGTAATAGTATAGTATTTTTAGTATTTTAATACCACTAAAACTGTACTGATAATATTTTCATTTTAAAATCAGTTTAATCAGTTTACCTAAACACATGTTGTCCTCCCAAAACAAATTGGTTCTTGAGACCCACTTCAGACAATACCAGATAAACCACCCGGTGTTAATCCTAGTCCTGGGTAGATTCCTTCAAAGGTCCCAGATAGCATGTCTATTTCTGGATCTAGAAATCACAGCAAGAAAAACAAACCAGGAAGGTGTTTATACTTTATTAATTATAATCTAACAGTGAAATTATATGCTGTTCAAGAGAGACAGATTAGATAAACGGGATGGAGGGGTATATCTTTATGTAAAGCCTTTTTTAAAACCTTTTTAAAGGAAGACATTTGCAATGGGACTGAAAATACTGCAGAGAATTCATGGGTAGAAATCGCATGTAGGGGGAAAGGGGACTACAAAGCTTCTAATAGGGATATGCTACAAGCCGCCTGATATTAATGTGTCTGATGAGGAATTGTTACTGAAGCAAATCGAAAAAGCGGCAGGATTAGGAGATGTAATAGTGTTGGGAGATTTTAAGTATCCAGAGATTAATTGGACAAATTCATGTAAAACTGCCAGGGGTAATAGGTTTTTAAACACACTAAATGATCACTACTTACTTCAATTAATCGAGGAACCACCTATGCACAATGCAATCCTAGACCTCGTAATAACAAACAATGGTGAACTGATATCAAATATTATAGTAGGGGAGCCCATGGAAAACAATGACCACAATATGGTCACATTTAATATCAACTAAAATTGATATTACTATTAAAGCAAATTCAATACAGGCGCTATAGTGAAATAAAAACAATATATAAGTTCACACTAATAAATTAATATGTAAACTGCAGCTCCCATATAAGGTGTCTGCAACACCTAAAAACACAGTATATTTTGTAAATATAATTATACTTATATAACTATATAAGAGAGTGCAAGGTGCTGAATAGATAAATACAATTTATTAAAATATTTAAAAAAGTATATAATCAATTAAACAAGATGATTGCTGAACATGGAGCATAAGATCAACTGACCATCGCTAATAACTAATAACAATGTCCCATATTTTGTCAAGCATGGAGTATCCAATTAATATTTATGGAACCAATGCAGAGTATTGATGAAGAGGTGTCTCGCTTCAAACTCTGTTTAATGAACAAGGTCCACCGTGACATGCAAATACCTCCGTAAATATTGTGCTGGAAAAGGTATGTTTTGAAATAGAATTTGAACGCCACCTATAACGTGAATGATGTTGATATCTCCTAGCCTGCGTACTGCTTCACTTTTCAACCCCCACACATATAGGACTAGAGGCTCACTGCAGATGTGATGATATACAGAAGCCGTGTCCTGTAGCACTCAGGAGGCCAGGCAGTGCGGGAGCAGCGGTGTGGAAATGATGGCAGGTCTCAGGTGTCTGCAATTCCGCAGATGTGATGATAGACAGAAGCCGTATCCTGTAGCCCTCAGGAAGCCAGGCAGTGCGGGAGCAGCGGTGTGGAGACGATGGCAGGTCTCAGGTGTCTGCAATACCGCAGATGTGATGATAGACAGAAGCCGTATCCTGTAGCCCTTAGGAAGCCAGGCAGTGTGGGAGCAGCGGTGTAGAGACGATGGCAGGTCTCAGGTGTGGCAATAAGCGGACGTTGGCAGGTCCCAGGTGGGGAAGCAGACGCGGCTACAAGGTAGCGGAGATGGTCGGCAGTCAGCCCAGTAGCAAATGTGGAGGCGGTCAGGACCATAAAGTTGTAGCTCCAGCCCTAATTAATGCGTTTCTCTGACTTAAGGGTAGTCGGTTTCATCAGAATAAGTTCCTGTGCTTTAGGAGTAGCTGATATTTAAAGAGGTCATTATCCAATGAAAACACCTCCTTAGCACTTACTTTCTATTAAAAGCACCTGTATCAATTAATACCAGTGTGAACCTAGTGTGAACCTTAATACATATAATCCAATATACAGACCATAACAATTGTACTTTCAAATATATGGCAAAACCATGAACAATTATTAAATAATATCTTATACTTTCTAACTAAACAAATATAACTATCTAATAATTAATTGAATAATTAAATCTAGCAGACAGCACGGAGAGATAAATAGCATACATAATTCTTATATATTAGTGAAGTATGTCTATTCGAAGCACTGGTTGGTATAGGTCCGTGTGGCTCACCACACTAATCCCCCGAGCCCCCAACCGCACAGACCCGGGTTCAAATCCCACCACAAAAACAATTTTAATTAATTATTATTATTTATTTTTTATTTTTAATACTTAAGTTCTATTCAAATTCATTAGATTAACCCCCCTAGAGAGTGCTATTCGACTACCCTTAAGTCAGAGAAACGCATTAATTAGGGCTGGAGCTACAACTTTATGGTCCTGACCGCCTCCACATTTGCTACTGGGCTGACTGCCGACCATCTCCGCTACCTTGTAGCCGCGTCTGCTTCCCCACCTGGGACCTGCCAACGTCCGCTTATTGCCACACCTGAGACCTGCCATCGTCTCTACACCGCTGCTCCCGCACTGCCTGGCTTCCTAAGGGCTACAGGATACGGCTTCTGTCTATCATCACATCTGCGGTATTGCAGACACCTGAGACCTGCCATCGTCTCCACACCGCTGCTCCCGCACTGCCTGGCTTCCTGAGGGCTACAGGATACGGCTTCTGTCTATCATCACATCTGCGGTATTGCAGATACCTGAGACCTGCCATCGTCTCCACACCGCTGCTCCCGCACTGCCTGGCCTCCTGAGTGCTACAGGACACGGCTTCTGTATATCATCACATCTGCTGTGAGCCTCTAGTCCTATATGTGTGGGGGTTGAAAAGTGAAGCAGTACGCAGGCTAGGAGATATCAACATCATTCTCGTTATAGGTGGCGTTCAAATTCTATTTCAAAACATACCTTTTCCAGCACAATATTTACGGAGGTATTTGCAAGTCACGGTGGGCCTTGTTCATTAAACAGAGTTTGAAGCGAGACATCTCTTCATCAATACTCTGCATTGGTTCCATAAATATTAATTGGATACTCCATGCTTGACAAAATATGGGACATTGTTATTAGTTATTAGCGATGGTCAGTTGATCTTATGCTCCATGTTCAGCAATCATCTTGTTTAATTGATTATATACTTTTTTAAATATTTTAATAAATTGTATTTATCTATTCAGCACCTTGCGCTCTCTTATATAGTTATATAAGTATAATTATATTTACAAAATACATTTAATATCAGTTTTCACAAGCGGCCCTATATAGGCTCAACTACTGTAAGACTCCAAACTTTAGCAAAGCTAACTTTGACATGATGACGGAAGCTTTAAGGGAATTGACTGGGAAATTTTGTTTCAAGGCAAGAATACTAAAGAGAAATGGGATGTATTAAAAACACTGCTCACTAGTTATACTCATAACTTAATTCCCATGGGCAGCAAATGAAGGAGTAATAATTTCAAACCAATGTGTCTTAACAAAAAGATTAAGGAACTAATGGCCAAAATGAGGTGAGCATTCAAAAAGTATAAATTGGATGGGAAGGCAGAGTCATTCCAGTACTATAAGGACTGTAACAAAATGTGCAAAAAAGAAATCAGAGCATCTAAAATAGAAACGGAAAAGCTAATAGCAAAGGAAAGCAAATCAAACCCCAAAAAGATTTTTTTTTATATACATCAACAGCAAAAGATTAAAGATGGAGAGTATAGGCCCTTTAAAAGGCAAGTTGGACGTCCTAATCAAAGACGTTAATGAAATAGAGGAACAATTAAATGAGTTTTTCTCATCTGTATTCCCAAGAGAGGATCAGATGGCGGGATTGATGCATAACCTCAGCAATAATAATGTCCCACTGCTAAATGCTTATTTAAGTGAGGAAGTAGTCTGTGACCTATTCAGAAAAATTAAGATTAATAAGTCACCTGGTTCCGACAAAATTCATCCAAGCGTTCTCATGGAACTCCACTCTGAATTAATAAGACCCCTATATTTGATTTTCAATGACTCACTTACATTAGGAATGGTCTCCAAAGACTGGAATATAGCGGAAGTAGTGCCAATATTTAAAAAGGAGAGTTAATCTGAACTGGGTAATCATAGACCAGTAAATCTTACATCCATACTAGTGAAAGTAATGGAAGGTATTTTAAGGGATAGAATACAGGAGTTCCTTGAAACCAATCAGGTTATTAATAGGAACCAATATGGATTTGTGAAGAATAGATCATGTCAAACTAACTTAATAGGCTTTTATGAAACAGTTAGTGTCAACCTAGATCAAGGAAAAGAGGTGGATGTAATCTTTTTAAACTTTGATAACACTTTCGATACAGTACCTCACATGAGACTTATCTACAAATTAAGAGAACTTGGGCTAGGGAGCACAATATGGACTTGGGTTAGAAATTGGTTGGATAAAAGGGAGCAGCAAGTGGTGGTAAATGGAACTTTTTCAAATTGGATGGAAGTATTAAGTGGTGAGCCATAAGGGTCTGAACTTGGACCACTAATGTTCAACAATTTCATAAATGATCTAGTAGTAAGTCTAGAGAGCACAGTGTCAATTTGTGCAGACGATACTTAACTGTGTAAAGTTATAAATTTGGAGGGGGATGCTGAGTCTCTTCAGAATGACTTATTTAAACTGGAAGCATGGGCAGCAAAATGGAGAATGAAGTTCAATATAGACAAATGTAAGGTAATGCACTTTGGTAGCAAGAATATAAATACTACCTACATACTAAATGGGCTAAAATTAGGGGATTCTGTACTGGAAAAAGATTCAGGTGTCCACATAGATAACAAACTGAGCAGTAGTACCCAATGTAGGAATGCAGCAAAAAAAACATGCAAGGTCTTAGCATGCATAAAGCAGGATTGATGAAAGGGATGAGTGTTATACTACCATAATATAAATCACTAGTGAGGCCACATTTCGAATACTGTGCACAATTATGGGCACCAAACTACAAAAAGCATATCCTGGAACTAGAAAATGTTCAGAAACGGGCAACCAAATTTATTTAGGGGATTTAGATGCTAGAATATGAGGAAGGGCTTGCTAGGCTAGGCATGTTTACACTGGTAAAAAGTAGATTAAGAGAGGACATGATTAACATTTACAAATCTATAAGGGGTTAATACACAGAGCTAGCAGGTGAATTGTTTTTGGTAAGATAATTACAAAGGACGCGTGGACACTCGCTTAGGTTAGAGGAGAGGAGATTTTGCACACAGAGATGGAAAGGTTTCTTCACAGTAAGGACAATACATATTTGGAATTCCCTGCCTGAGAGAGTAGTAATGGTGGACTTGGTCATTACTTTTAAGAATTGGCTAGATAAATTACTAATGGATAAGGATATTCAGGGTTATGGTGGGTAAACCATGCACTATAGTATTAAAATGGAATAATAAAAAAAGGGAATTGACATAACAGCTAAACATTCACCACAGTTAAATTAGTCTTAACAATATTACAGTGTAGGAGATCACTAACAGGTTGAACTCGGTGGACAAATTGTCTTTTTTCAACCTTAGAAACTAAGTATGTTACTATGTTACTGTATTAACTTTCATATATTGTACATCATTTTAGAATAATTAAAACAGGCAAATCTGATATTGCTCTAACTCAGCCCTCCAGCTGTTGTTGAACTAAACATCCCAGCATGACCAAATAGGAAAACTGTAGCAGGGCATGCTGGTATGAGCAGTTTTACAACAGCTGGAGAGCCAAAGGTTCCCCACCCCTCCTCTAACTGAATTGTGGTCATCACAGGCGATTGAACAGGTCAATAAACTTCAGCACCAACATCACCACAAAATAACATATTCCCAGCGCTGGTATTAACATTATCAATCCACTGATTTGCTTATTAATCACTTGAATAATTAAAAAGTAAAATCACTATCTATTTGTAGCTTTAAAGATCCAAGTAGAAATAGACACTCCTATTTTCCAGTGGTGTTTCAATAAAGTGAAATAAAAAACTGTTGTTTGACACAAATGAATCCCTCAACAATACTCTTGTGGACTACACTGGTTATTGTGACCAGCCATTACCTAGTCTCATATGCAGTCAGTCTGTTGTCATCAGTGGGAAGAGGAGATTTTATGTGCAAGGCTGACTGGGGGATTTTAAATGGATGCCCCTAGCATCTCTAACCGCTAGTGCAGACAGGGACTGTGGGGAGCTGGAACTTGGAAGAAACCACCTCTGACATTCCTCTTGCTACTGCCATTTGTGGGAAGTCCAGGGAGAGCTGGTAAGCATCACCTCCTATGCTACTGCTAAAAGGAGCCTTTGGCGAGCTTAGAAGAGCTGTTTCTAGTGCACTGATGATGCCGGCTGTCAGCGTGTGGGGTGAGAAGTCCACACCAGGTGGGGATACTGGTGTTGGATATGCTGTAAGAGAGAGAGTGCTTCATGCAGACATCACTGCAAAAAGGGGTGGAGCTTGACACATTTCTCAGCCAAAGTGAATAAGGCTGTTTCATCAAAAGTTAAGGTCACTAAGCTAAACAATAGTGAAAAGGCAATCCAAATTCATCCAGTAGATTTTGCGTGATGCCGGAATGAACAGAAAGACAAACAGACATAAATTCTGATTTTTTTTCCCGTCTCCATATTTCATAAACATTACCCAGAGGTATATATATATCTCAAAAAATATTTCTATGTATAGATGCAACACTTACAAATTTATGATATGTATAGATCAGTGGTTCCCAAACTGTGTGCCGTGGCACCCTGGGGGTGCCTCAGGACACTTGCAGGGGTGCCTCGGGTTGGTGGTCCAGAACCAATTCAAATTCTGCATGGTCAATGTAAAAAGCAAAACCAGTATTAATGGCTGCCCATCATAAAATATATTGACAATCAGAAGCAAATCTTGTCCCTCACCACATAATTTACCCTAAGGATGACCTATAAAGACAATTTACATAATTTAATATTTATTTCTACAATTTTCAATAAGAAACTATTGGCTTAGGGGTGCCGTGCAAAATATTCTGATACTCTAGGGTGCCGTGATTCAAAAAAGTTTGGAATCCACTGGTATACATAATAATAATAATAATATACTAGATCAATTATATTATTATTATTATTATTATTATTATTATTATCATCATTATTATTATTATTATTATTGTTCCACATTCAAATTATTTGTGTGTATATTATGAGTTAACAACATTGCAAAACACAAGTAAAGATACTGAACATAATGTCATGACCTCCCACTGGTCTAATAATAAAGATATTACTGCAGCTTGCTAGATTTAGACACTTATTACTGTACTTCTCCTGCAATCACTATGATGGCATTAATGGGTAATCAACTGAGAAAATAATAGACAAGCAGAAGTAGAAGACTGAATAAAATAAGATTATGAAATGCAAACCAATCCTACAATAAAATAAAAAAATATAAATCTTTTTCCAAGGCAATGTTATTAAGTAAACAAAGGCAACAATTAAAAGAAATGCCAGTGACAAATTCAAGTAGTTTGTTTTTAATTAGATCTGATGACTTATATTCAGGAATACTTAAAATATAATGTACTTGTGTAAAAAGATGATATTGTAATATGTATGGCAAAATAACATTTGATTTAACAATAGTATGTAATTATGGGGTCTACTAAGTAAAAATAAAAATAAAAATTCTATAGCTGGGGAAAATACATTTTTCCTCCTCTCCCTTTTTATATAAGAGAAAACTGCAGTGAAGTTGATGATTTTGCTGAGTTTTCTCTTCTCTTAGCGATACAGCTCATTTAGGTTTCAATGGGGACTGACCAGTTATGCTGTTTATAGAGAAGAGAAAATCTTTGCTGGAAACATTATCACCATTTTTATATGGTGTTAATCAGGAGAAAGCAGAAAAACACATGCTCTCCTGGCGACTGGAATAAACTCTCTTAGACTGGCATCATTATGGCATCGTTTCACTGCCTTTTTATGTAGCTGCACTTTTGTCAGGTCAAACATAGTAATGAAAACAGACTTACCTTTTTTTACAGTGTCCCCCAGTTAAATGCCTCCTTCTGGATGTGGGAAAGCACTCCCGGCCAGCTGGCTCTCCCTGTAATATTCAATGATCTGGGTGCCCGCACAATAGACATTGGTATACATATAGACAGGTGCAGCACTTCTGGCAACTGGAATAAATGCTCTTAGACTGGCATTATTATGGCAACATTTCAGTGCCCAGAGTTGTACATACAGGTTGAGTATCCCTTATCCAAAATGCTTGGGACCAGAAGTATTTTGGATATCAGATTTTCCACCTTATACACATAGCCTGAAGGTCATTTAATACAATATTTTTAATAACTTTGTGTATTAAACAAAGTTTGTGTACATTGAGCCATCAGAAAACAAATATTTCCTAATGTGTTATCTATCAAAAGTACACACCATTAGGAAATCCATTGGGAACCTTTAAAGATATTTCCCATGGTAGTTTCCAATTAAGACCAGGGTACCCCAATTATGGTCGTTATTAGTAACCTCAATAGACAACCCCAATTTTTCGTCTGACTGGTTTAAAAACCATTGGTAAGATGCTGTTTCCTATACCAACTAGGCTTAAATGAGAATTGTTTATAATAGCAATGTCTCCTCTCTTCCCCACACACATCCTTCTATTTTAATGGAGCTAGATGTACACTAATTAATGATAATTAACTCATTAGGTTCCCGTCTTGTATGATTTTATACGAAGTCGCCGAGTTCAACTTTCATATGAATGTATTCTCATTGGAGCTGTATGAAATTTGAACCATTAGATCCATGAGGTATGTGGTGTACTATCTAGCCATAAGAAATTGTTAATGATGTATTAGATGGACGATTAGATTATGAACCAATTATGTTCTAAATTAGGTTGAATTGATATTCCACCTCTTTGACGCTTTGAACTCACAGTTTGAACTACCTTGCTCAACGGTCTAGGTTCATTCTTCATTATTGCCATTTAAGGTATGCCAGATGTTAAACTGTGCCATTTATTGATCTTAATTGTGTTTTTTGTCTATCTAGATTCGTGTAGATTGTCAATGAGTTCTTTTTCTTTTTGTTTTGTTTTGTTATACAATGTCTTGCTCATACCTGTTTCTTGGACTGTTTGTATTTTTTATTATTGTATGTAAAATTATAATATATTGAATAGTTTCCTATAACTTTTAGACGCACCCCTGATGAAGTCTAGTCAATAGAAGAAACACGTTGGGTTATCGTTTTATTCTTGATGTTATCTCCGAACATCTAATGAGGAAGAATAAGGACACAGCAGAAAGTTGCCTATATTCTTCTACATCCCATTGTTGGACCACTATAGGAGAAATTACATCATAATGTCTTGTTATGCACATCAGTGCCAGCAGGAATGTACTGGTGTCTGAACGGTGAGGGATGCAAAACAAATGAACTCACAGACAGACTGGGGAATATGACATTACATACACAGAAGGTGATAGGGTAACAAAATAAACACAAAGTGAACAGAGAAGCCCAAAGGCTAAGAAACCGGGTGTCTCCCTAGTATTAGGAAGGCTCAGATGGAAAGAAGTGAGATGTAGTGATTTAATACGTAGAGAACCCAAAATGTTGTTGCTAAGGGCAACAGCAAAACCCTAAAGGGTTACCAACGGGTGTGGCAGTAAACTCCTTGGTCAGAGATGGAATAATAGACACAAGGAGAGTCTCCACAATCCTAGTCCTCACTTGCAGTGCACTGGTTCAGCATACTGCCACTAAACTGACACCTGAACACCTTGCACAGTGAGAAAGGATTTTGGCAGGCAAGTCTGAGAATACAGCCGCAAACTTGCTAGGTTCACAGAGTAGCAAAAGAACCCCAGCAGGTTAAACGACTGACTCCAGTCTTACTGCTAGGTCTGGATTGGCAGAGTGTAATACCAAATCCCAAGGCCTATTTGCAGTAAGCAACAAACAAATACAAAGTTTACACAGTACTAGCTAGCTTTCAGGAACTGACTAACCAACAAAGATTCAGCAGCATCTGCCTAACCTGAGTAGAGGGTTTATATAGCAGGTGCTGTCCACGCCCCACTCAGACCTCACAGACTGTGAGCACAAAAACCAGCACCGGATCCCCTGCCGTGCACAGAGCCTGTAAACATTGCACAGCAAAAGACCCGAACCGGAGTATCAGCTACGCTCAGGTTACTCCGCTAGCACTTGTCTCCCGGTTGCCATGACGACGTGGCAGCACAGAGCAGGAGACCCTAACAGTACCCCCCCCCCTCTGACGAGGGGTCAAAGAACACCTACCACCGGGTTTATCGGAGAACTGCGAGAAGAAAGAGCGTAACAGTCTGGGTGCATGAAGATCACAACTGCGCACCCACGACCGCTCCTCCGGGCCATACCCCTTCCAGTGCACCAAAAATTACAGCCGACCCCAAACCATCTTGGAGTCAAGAATCCTTTCAACAACAAACTCCCTCTGGCCACGTATCAGAAGAGGGGAAGGTCTTCCACTGGAAGAAGGATTACTAATCGCCCGTTTTAAAAGGGAACAATAAAATGTTTTATTGATACCCAAAGAACGAGGTAGATCTAACTGAAATGCCACCAGATTGATAACCCTAGTGATCTTATAAGGACCGATGAACCGGGGGCCTAACTTATGAGATGGCTGTCTCAACTTCAAATTCTTGGTAGACAACCAGACGAAGTCTCCTAATTTGAAGCTGCAGGGTCTTTTCCGCTTATCAAAAACCCTTTTGGTCACTAATGACACAGACACAAGGGCTTTCTTAACTTTCCTCCAAATACCTCTAAGGACCGAAACCACAGAGGAACCACCAGGCGTGGAGTCCAGGGGGTCAAAAGAATTGGCCTTAGGATGATGCCCATACACACAAAGGAAGGGAGAGATCCCTGTAGCAGAGAGAGCCGCGTTGTTATAGGCAAACTCCGCCATGGACAGATGAGCCACCCAGTCAGTCTGACACTTGGAGACATAACACCTGAGGAACTGCTCCAAGGACTGGTTCACCCTTTCAGTCTGCCCATTAGACTGCGGATGGTAGCCTGATGACAAGCTGACAGAAATCTGGAGATCGGAACAAAATGCCCTCCAGAATTTGGCCACAAACTGGGATCCGCGGTCAGAGACCACATCAAGTGGCAACCCGTGGAGGCGCACAACATGCAGCATAAATAATTCAGACAGGCGTCTTGCCGATGGCAGCCCAACCAATGGAACGAAGTGCGCCATCTTCGAAAACCTGTCAACGACAACCCAGATGGCTGTCATCCCCGAGGATTTGGGCAAGTCCACCACAAAATCCATTGAAATGTGGGTCCATGGCTCAGATGGAATAGAGAGTGGATGTAATGGGCCAACAGGAACCCCTCTAGGAGTCTTATTTCGGGCACAGATGTCACATGCCCGAACCCACTGATCCACATCCCTAGCCACCGAGGGCCACCACACCGCCCTAGATAGCAACTCCCGAGTTCTGGCAATACCCGGGTGACCTGCCGACTTCTTGGCATGGAATTCCAGGAACACTCGCTGTCTTAACCTAGGAGGCACAAACAAAAGACCTACCGGTAGGTCTGGAGGAGCCTGCTCCTGTGCTCTAAGGACTAATGACAAGAGGTCCTGGGTAATGCACACTTTAATACATGATGGGGACACAATGGGCAATGGCTCCTCGGTGGTCTCCTGGATTGGAGCAAAACTCAGCGAGAGCGCATCAGCCTTGATGTTTTTTGACCCAGGGCGATATGTTATCAAAAAATTAAAGCGAGCAAAAAACAAAGCCCATCGTGCCTGCCTGGCATTGAGGCGCTTCGCTGACTCTAAATATGCCAAATTCTTATGGTCGGTGAGAATTGAGACCACAAACTTAGCCCCCTCAAGCCAGTGTCTCCACTCCTCGAGTGCATCCTTAATAGCCAACAATTCCCGGTTACCCACGTCATAATTCGTCTCGGCAGGCGAAAATTTACGGGAAAAGTAAGCACAGGGATGAAGGCGATTATCAGACACCCCCATCTGAGAGAGCACTGCCCCAATACCCATCTCAGAGGCATCCACCTCCACCACAAAAGGACGCTCTGGATCTGGGTGTCGCAGCACCTTGGCCGAGACAAATGCCCTTTTGAGACGGGCAAAAGCCGCTTTGGCCTCACAAGACCAATGAGCAACATCCACCCCTTTCTTAGTGAGTGCCACCAAGGGCGCCACTACAGATGAAAATCCAGCGATAAATCGTCTATAAAAATTCGCAAAGCCCAGAAAACGCTGAAGCGCCTTCAAACTAGTGGGCTGCACCCAATCCAGGACTGCCTGTACCTTGGAACCCTCTATTTGGAAACCTTCTGGGGAGATAATATATCCTAGAAATGCGATTTGCTGAACTTCAAATTCGCACTTCTCCAGCTTCGCCCCAAGCCGGTGGTCTCTGAGATTCTGGAGGACTAAGCGTACATGCTTCCGATGTTCCTCCAGGGAATGGGAGAAGATTAGGATGTCATCTAAGTATACAACTAAGAATCTATCCAAATATTCCCTGAGCACATCGTTCATGAAGTCCTGGAAGACTGCCGGGGCATTACAGAGCCCAAAAGGCATCACCAAATATTCATAATGCCCTGAGTGGGTATTAAAGGCAGTCTTCCATTCATCCCCCTCTCTTATTCGGATTAGATTGTACGCACCGCGTAGGTCAATCTTAGAAAAAATGGTGGCAGTACGAAGCTGGTCAAACAAGACCGAAATGAGAGGCAGTGGGTATGAGTTTTTAATCGTGATACGGTTCAATTCCCTGAAGTCGATGCATGGTCGCAACGAACCGTCCTTTTTACCCACGAAGAAGAACCCCGACCCAACTGGAGACTGTGAAGGTCTGATAAATCCATTAGCCAAGTTCTCCTGAATGTACTCTGCCATAGCCTGAGTCTCAGGACGTGACAGGGAGTACAACCTGCTCTTGGGAAGCTTAGCATTCGGCAACAAATCAATGGCACAGTCATAGGGGCGATGGGGAGGTAGTACCTCTGCAACTCTTTTGGAGAACACGTCCGCAAAATCTGCATAACATCCTGGCAATCCTGGCAAACTTAGCTGTAAAAGCCTGACTGGAAGGCTCAAGCAACTCCTGAAACAATCAGTACCCCAACTAAGAATCTCCCCAGGACCCAGTCAAATTGAGGATTGTGGGCCCTTAACCAGGGTAACCCCAACACCAATGGGGCAAAAGTACAGACAGTCACATAAATGGACAATTTTTCAGAGTGTGTGGCTCCAATAAACAAAGAAATCTGGCTAGTGCAAGAGGTAATTTTACACTGGGATAATGGTTCCCCGTTTAACCCACAAATCTCAATTTCCGATGCCAAGGATACTAAGGGAACAGAGTGTCTCAGGGCGAATTGGCGGTCCATAAAAACCCCGTTGGCCCCACTGTCCACAAAGGCCTCAGTCTTGACAGTTTGACCAAGGATCTTCAAGGTCACCGGAATGATAAAAGTCTTCTTGGGAAATTCCGAATTCTGACCTGACAGGATATTTCCCATCACCCTCAGGCCCTGAAGTTTTCCGGCTTTTCTGGGCATGATACTACCACATGACCTTTATTCCCACAGTACAAACATAAACCCTGCTGTCTCCTCCACGTCTTCTCCAGCGAGGAGAGGCGGGTAGCCCCAATCTGCATAGGCTCCTCGGAAAATTCCTCAGAGTCTGAGGTTCCCTTGGGAAAGAAGGAAACCTCGGTCTCCCTTTCAAGCCTGCGCTCTCTCAGCCGTCTATCCACCCGAATGGATAACTGCATGAGCTGATCCAAGCTATCAGGCAAGGGATATTGTACCAGTTGGTCTTTTAACTGGTTAGAAAGACCTCTTCGGTACTGGTGTCTCAGGGCTGGGTCATTCCACTGGGTATCATGGGCCAACCTCCGAAACTCCGTACAATAAACCTCAACTGGCCTTCGCCCTTGCTTAAGGATCGAAATCTGAGCCTCGGCTGAGGCCGTCTTGTCAGGGTCATTATACAACATGCCCAGTGCCGTAAAAAAGCATCAACACTTTTAAGCGATGGACAGTCAGGCTGCAACCCATATGCCCAGACCTGTGGGTCTCCTTGTAGCAAGGAAATCACTATGCCCACCCGCTGAATCTCTGACCCAGAAGACTGAGGCCTAAGCTGGAAATATAGCTTGCAGCTCTCCTTGAAACAAAAGAACTGCGAGCGATCTCCAGAAAAACGATCCGGGAGATTAACTTTCGGCTCCTTAACCCCTGAAGGTACTGCTGCTGCGGGAGCTCCGCCAGCGGCCTGCGAGGTGTGCATTTTTATGGACAAATCATTAAATTGTCGTGTCAGGACCTGCACCTGATCGACCACCTGTTGCAAAGTATTTTGAGGGGTATGCTCCATATTCCTACAAAATTTCAATAGGAGTATTGGGCTGCTGAATATGTTATGCACACCAGTGCCAGCAGGAATGTACTGGTGTCTGAACGGTGAGGGATGCAAAACAAATGAACTCACAGACAGACTGGGGAATATGACATTACATACACAGAAGGTGATAGGGTAACAAAATAAACACAAAGTGAACAGAGAAGCCCAAAGGCTAAGAAACCGGGTGTCTCCCTAGTATTAGGAATGCTCAGATGGAAAGAAGCGAGATGTAGTGATTTAATACGTAGAGAACCCGAAATGCTGTTGCTAAGGGCAACAGCAAAACCCTAAAGGGTTACCAACGGGTGTGGCAGTAAACTCCTTGGTCAGAGATGGAATAATAGACACAAGGAGAGTCTCCACAATCCTAGTCCTCACTTGCAGTGCACTGGTTCATCTTACTGCCACTAAACTGACACCTGAACACCTTGCACAGTGAGAAAGGATTTTGGCAGGCAAGTCTGAGAATACAGCCGCAAACTTGCTAGGTTCACAGAGTAGCAAAAGAACCCCAGCAGGTTAAACGACTGACTCCAGTCTTACTGCTAGGTCTGGATTGGCAGAGTGTAATACCAAATCCCAAGGCCTATTTGCAGTAAGCAACAAACAAATACAAAGTTTACACAGTACTAGCTAGCTTTCAGGAACTGACTAACCAACAAAGATTCAGGAGCATCTGCCTAACCTGAGAAGAGGGTTTATATAGCAGGTGCTGTCCACGCCCCACTCAGACCTCACAGACTGTGAGCACAAAAACCAGCACCGGATCCCCTGCCGTGCACAGAGCCTGTAACCATTGCACAGCAAAAGACCAGAACCGGAGTATCAGCTACGCTCAGGTTACTCCGCTAGCACTTGTCTCCTAGTTGCCATGACGACGTGGCAGCACAGAGCAGGAGACCCTAACATGTCTATGTAATAATGACGGACACATAATATGTTATTGTATTTTTTTATAAATGTTTATGAAAGAACAGTCCATTATAAGTTTTAAATATTGGATTAAAATTGATTGTGAAACCTCTTGAGGATCCCTTTAATTGTAGTAAGGGTTGTTCTAATCCCTGGACGCCATTTTCCTCTCTTTCACATTATATATATATATATATATATATATATATATATACATATATATAGAAAATAGTAACATGCGGCACTCACAGCTTAGTAGAAACTGGTGAATAAACGGCCAGACTCCGTGAAGATCATCACGGAGTCTGGCCGTTTATTCACCAGTTTCTACTAAGCTGTGAGTGCCGCATGTTACTATTTTCTATTTCATCCACACATGGCCGTGAGGGCACCGGGCGTGTATTAAGTATATATTGGAGTGCCGGACATTGCTTACATATACATATATATATATATTACAGTCCAGCACTCCGCTGGATACTACATCTGATCCCATTTGCCCTCTAAATTTGTAGATTGGGGGTAATTCAGAGTTGATCGCAGCAGCAAATGTGTTTGTGTTAGCAGTTGGGCAAAACCATGTGCACTGCAGGTGTGGCAGATATAACATTTGCAGAGAGAGTTAGATTTGGGTGGGTTATTTTGTTTCTGTGCAGGGTAAATACTGGCTGCTTTTTTTTACACTGCAATTTAGATTGCATATTGAACACACCTCACCCAAATCTAACTCTCTCTGCACATATTACATCTGCCCCCCCTGCAGTGCGCATGGTTTTGCCCAACTGCTAACAAATTTGCTGCTGCAATCAACTCTGAATTACTCACTCAGTCCAGAACAAAGAAAGCAGCACTCAGGAAATTTGAAGCAGAGTCAATGTATTTAAATCACCAAGAATATGCTGATGCATCCGGGCTTACATGCCCCTTTTTACACCTGCACCTTGAAAAGGAGCGTGTGTGAGACTGAAATGTTGATATAGTTCGTGACAGCGGTGCTGCACTCAGCTCACTAAAGACCAGCAAGCCAGAGCCTGACAATAGTGTTAATAACACTGAAATGTTGATTCCGCTAGCTTGCTGGTCTATAATGTGCGGAGTACTGCAAAGCTGGACTTATATATAGTATTTAGTGTGGACACCACCAAAGTTATATATTGTTATTGTGGAGTGCTGGACCTGTGGCTCTTAATCACATCATTTTGTGAATAAGATGCATTTTAATGGAAAAAAATTTACATAAACACAGTCGGCGCTACCGAGTCACTTCACAGCATGGCGTAACTTGAAGGGCTGTTCGATGTGCAGAGAGACTAGATGTAAACGGAAACATCTATAGTTGTTGACTACTTTGTAAAGAGTCTTAAACAGGGCCTACAGAGGTGGACTCTGCAGGTGGAACCTCGGAACTATGAGGTCTTAGCCCAGACCATCATAAGATATTTGGCCTTGGGGAAACCCCATACCCTGCACAAAGGTCCTTGCAGAAGTCACTACAATGACAGGGATCAAGTTTTTTTTACACAGCAGGATCAAGAAAAGGACTCCTTTGCAAGAACTATTTATTGAGGGGTGGAGATCAAAATATGTTATGATTAAGGAAAGAAATAAGGTGGATTCACAATCTGGATATCATTAGTGTCATGATCCTGATTTACCTCTGCCATCGGTCCTGCAGTTCAGTCTTTCCTGCTCACTAGGTTCAGCCTATTTAGCAAGTGCCAAGGGTATCCTGTGTTGCTGACTGGGAAGTCTCCCAGCACACAAGCTGCAGCTTGTGTTGATGGCTGCTGATTAGACACCAGTGTGAGCTCTCCTGTAATCTGCAGAATTCTGAATTCAGCAGTGAAGTCTGCCTGCCGTCTTTTTGCATGGGCTCAATAGGCACTTGCCCAAGGGCCCCATGTATATCAGATAGCTGAGGGTCTCCTCTTTCCAGGGGTACCAGTTTTTAAAAAATCGGCCCTGAGGAACTGGAGATATCCGACTTCAAAGCAGTGGTCCCTATCTATGCCTGTTAATTGCCCTTCCCAGCCAGGTATCTCTGGTTCTGTCTATCTTAAAGTTTTTCTGAGGGTATACTCCAAAAGCTGGGACTCTTCAATTTTGGTGAACACTGGCAACTTGTCTCTACTATGCCCAACACCAGAGATATCAGCCTTCAAGTAGCTGGTCCCTGCTCTAGCTCCACATGCCTAATATGCAGTTTTATATTTTCATTGGTGGATTGCTCTGGTTATTGAACTCTGATCCCCAAGTACCCAGTAACTCATGAAAGGTGGAACTCTCTAGTTTTAAATACCGTTTAAAGCTAAGAAATATTTTTACAGGAACTTGAGATATCTGTAGTCAAGCCGACTGCCTTCCCACCAGAAAATGATGAATACTAAGCCCACTCCTCTATCCACCCCTCCCCTATGTATTAAACACCCCTTACCACCCTGAAAGTCATGTACCAGGGCCCCTTCATTCAGCCCAATTACCCTTTATACAGCTTAGTGTCCTCCCTCCCACCCCATCTGCGCAGTAAAGGAGTAATTAGCAGAGCCTACATGCTCAGCTGAAGATAGAACACCCCATACCGCACAAGGGACAACAAAGCTGCCACTAATAGCACCCCCCACCCCTACCACTGGAGGATGGGTAGGGGCCCCAGTATATTTCTGTGCCCAAGGGCCTACACTGCTGTTAAGACAGCTCTGCCTGTGCTGTCCTCTCACAGTGTTCCCAGCATGACATGCCTTCTCTGGTTCAAGTTCTCCACAGTGTTCTGCTCACTTTACACTTCCCCAGTATTTGGGCCTTCTTCTTCCATGACAGAGTTCTCTCCAAATCCCAAGCATGGGAACAGCCATGTTGCTTACATTCACTTGACTAGTCCTCAGCCAATCCGAGTCAGCCATCTCTTCAGCTGATTGCAGCTACCAATCTCAGACCTCCTTAGGGTATAAAGGGGATTAAATTAGAATCACAGGCTGCCAGTGCTTATTGGAGGAATGCATTGTAGTTAATATCCCTGCTGTCAGGATCCTGGCATTCAGGATACCAGCGCCAGAATCCCGACAGCCGAGAATGACACCCATAGAGTGTGAATAGAACCTGTGACGAGCACAGTGAGCCACCATACCTGCAGTGTGGCGAGTGCAGCAAGCCCACAAGGGGACTCGTAGTGCTCGCCCTGCTGCCGGCATTCTGGTGGGTGGGATGCCACTGTTGGGATATGGACAGCTGGCATCCAACCCATAGAGGAATGTCTCCCATGCTATAACGAGCAGCGACTGAATGCATGTAAAGTATATTGTGCTGCCTTCACTTGAGCATTTTGTATTGTGGAAAGTCTAAAATCTACTTATTGATTAAAACTTTGGCACTTCATTTTAAAAAGGATGTGCTGGTCCTTTACCTCTGGTTTGCTGCGAGGGTGCTGAAGATAATGCTGTTTGTATGTGTGTGTGTATATATATATATATATATATATATATATATATATATGTATAAACAAACAATTCCAGCACTATACCAGTGAAAATTCACAATCATTTGTTTTATCTCCACAGAATGTCTTTAGTTTTCCATGCTTAATGCCCAGGAAAATCCAATCATGTAGGATGGCCAAAGCTCCTTGTTGTTAAGTACACCAACTCCTATTTATCTGAACAAGAACAAGGGCGCCACCTAGAGCAACAATGTATAATGCAACACCACAAGTGTATAACAGGGGTATGAGTGAACCCGTACCATGGGGGTCATTCCGAGTTGTTCGCTAGCTGTTTTCGGTCGCAGCGCAGTGATCAGGCAAAAAAATGGCACTTCTGTGCATGCGTATGCAGCGCAATGCGCACACGCGACGTACTTTCATAAAAGCCGATGCAGTTTCGCACAAGGTCTAGCAACGCTTTTCAATTGCACTGCTGGCCGCAGAGTGATTGACAGGAAGTGGGTGTTTCTGGGAGGTAACTGACCATTTTCAGGGAGTGTGTGGAAAAATGCAGGCGTGTCAGATACAAACGCAGGCGTGCCTGGGGAAACGCATGTGTGGCTGGCCGAACGCAGGGCATGTTCGTGACATCAAAACAGGAGCTAAACAGTCTAAAGTGATCGCAAGCTAGGAGTAGGTCTCGAGCTGCTTAGAAACTGCACAATCTTTTTTTGTAGCAGCGTTGCAATCCTTTCATTCGCAGTACTGCCAAGCTAAGATACACTACCAGAGGGTGGAGGCTTAGCGTTTGCACAGCTGCTAAAAGCAGCTAGCAAGCGAACAACTCGGAATGAGGGCCCATGTGTATAACATATATAGGCTTATCTCCTATCTTTATGGAAGTCTTCACAAGATCACTGACTTGCAGTATTTTTCTCACAAATGTTTAATGGAATCCAGAAAACATAAAAACATAAAAGCACATAGAGTGAAACCATTTACAGGCTTTGAGGTTCGTACATTTTGTAAATGACCGTACATTTGAGAAGAATTAAAGTCGCTTATCTGAAGGTCAGTGTGCTGAATATACTCAACGCAGATCAGTATGATTTACCTTGGCTCGGGACGTCGAATGTCATTATGCCAACATTGGCATCCCGAGCGGTGGAATGCGTGGGAAGGTGAGTGCAACAAGCCCATTGCGAGCTCGCTGCACTTACCATGATGCAGGCTCGGTGGCGAGCTTAGCTCGCCACAGGTTCTATTCTCCTTCTATGGGTGTTGTCATATATATATATATATATATATATATATATGAGAAGGGTAGTCCCCATGTCCAGGAAACAGCAGTACCCCATACCCTCTTTTCCCACCAGTGCACGACAGTGGCCAACAACCCCTTCCCCATCCTCCCTTTTAAGGGTAGTTTTTAAATATACAGAGGAAACAAGCATTAAGTACAGTATACTTAAAACTCTTTTTAAACTTTTTCTAAATAGAGCTCTATATTTTAATTGTGATGTCTACTGTTGGTGCATTTGTTTTGGATTACATAATTACCCTTAAGTATAAAGATATTTGCTGATTCTACATTGTAAAGAAACTTTGAAGAGATTTCTTTATAGAAGTATATGCAGTCTATCATAAGTAATATAAAATGAATGCTTTTTTAAACAGAAGTAACATAACAATATAACAAATGTAATTTGAATTTGTAGCACTGCCACAGATAGCTACTGTAAGTGACCTTGTGTACATAGATTGTTTTAAATCTCACAAACCTGCACATTCATACCTGAACTTTAACTCTCAGGCAAAGTGGGAATACTGATGCCTGTAGGGCTATTTTCCTAATATAGCATTTAAGTTCAAAGTTTTCAATAAACGATAGCAAACAATAAGAACATTTTTACAGATGTCAAGATTGCATTAGCAACATAATCTTTTTTTTCCTATTAAATGTTTAGTTTATTCATGATACAGTATGTTATTACAAGAGATTGCAAGTATAAATTATGCACCTTTTGACAAAAAGTTCTTTTGAAAAACACAAATGTATGTATATAGTTAATCTAAATTGAAACTGAATCAAATATTATTGAGAAAGAAAACTATAATATGCTTGATAAGTCTGTTGGGGTATGGGTCATTAAGTCGACCACACTTAGGTCGACAGTTATTAGATCGATCACTATTGGTCAACATGCATTAGGTCGACACGGTCACTAGGTCAACATGATCATTAGGTCAACATGAACAAGGTCGACATCAGTTTTTTTTACTTTTTTGGGTGTTGTTTTCTTTGTAAAGTGACCGAGAACCCCAATTAGTGCACCGTGTCCCCTTGCATGGCTAACTTAGCTCGCTTTGCTCGCCATGCTTCAGGCAAGGTGCATCGCTCTGCTACTGCTGCACTTGGCACAGGTTATTATTCCCAATCGTAGTCCACATGGATCGTAAAATATGAAAAAGTTCAAAAAAATTTAAAAAGTGAAAAACGCATGTCGACCTTTTTCCATGTCGACCTAGTACATGTCGACCTAGTGACCATGTCAACCTAGTGACCATGTCGGCCTAATACATGTCAACCAATAGGGGTCGGCCTAATGACTGTCGACCTAAGTGTGGTCAATCTAATAACCATATCCTGTCTATTGCTATTAAATACTGGGTTTGAACAGAGTTGGCTACACTTTTCGGACACAGATTTTTGTGTTGTGTAAGATACACTACTTCATAGTGTAAGTAGAGTACTGGCACCTTCACATTTTTGAGACTCAAGTTGATTCAACTGATGTGGACACAAATGCATATTACTTGCGGTTAGAGCAGAAATATCTGTAAAAGGCACAAGACAGGTCTGGAGTAGCAACTATCTCTGGGAGAAAGTATACTCACCTAAATCAGTGCAAGGCAGAATTAAATGAAAGTAAAAATTGTAAACTGTTTTCATCTCAAACCTGATACAATTAATAAATGTACAAAGTTAATATCAATATATTAATAGCAGAAAGGCGACTTTTATATTTCTATTATGCCGTTGTCTGAGCAGGGCACATTATATAGCATATTAAAGGTCTTGGTCCATAGATTTAATTTGTTACTAAATTATTAGGCAAAATGTCCACACACCATTTACAATGCATCAACCCTGTGCCTTGAAAAATGTGACAGTTGGTGACCTCTCCCTATGCACCCTGTGGGTGATCTGGCACATGTAATCCATAGGGTGGTCTGGAAACTGTCACAGTTATTTGCAGCCACCCACTAAGCAATGATTTGTTTAAAATTAGACTCACAAGGGGGTGAAAAGGGATGAAATGTTTTGCCCAGCAAACCATTGCCTGGACACATCAGCCTGTAAACAATTAAATGTACCAATATTGCAGACTATTACAAACACTATATATATATATATATATATATTGTAACACTGTAAGGGAACCAGACCCCGTTTCTTGGGGTAGATGGCATCAAGCAGCAGCTGAGGAATCAAACAAGTCCAGTTTGTGGTGCAACTGACCACAGCCAGTTTTATTAAACAGAAAATAAAACAAACACCAAAGGAAAATACCTTGCCTGTCCGGCACTAACTAAACACAAGACGTTCCTAACTATCACTAAACAAAAAACAGAGAGTTCTCCAGTAAACACTGTATAGCTCACTTGTATAAAGAAGTGTGGTTCTCTCTTCAGAGAGTCTCTAGTCTCCTCAGGCAGTCTGCACACACTAATCAGGCTAGCAGCCCTGAAAGGCTCTTGCACAGCTGAAAGCCCTGATTAGCTCTCTGTGAGGCCAAAGACCCAAACTGGGCCCAATGTCTGGAACTTGCCCTATCTCTCTTTCAGGGCCCTTATCCAGCTTTTCCAATAAACTGAAAAGGTTCTGACAAAACAAAACATTTTCCTAGAAGTTTTCATTTTTCTAATACATGTAAGTTAAGAACTTGGGACAAACATACCTGCCCTCAAACACTATTCCAGTGTTCTTGTCACATATCCCCCTCCCCTGTTTCGACCTAGGGGCCAGAACACTTGTAGCCCCCAAACAGAAGATGTGGGACAATGCATCTGTGTTGGCCAATTGTGTACCTGGTCTATGTTCAACAGTAAACTTAAAATTCTGCAATACTAGAAACCATCTAGTTACCCGAGCATTCTGACCTCTATTTACATACATCCATTTTAAAGGGGCGTGATCTGTCACTAGGCTGAATTGTCAACCCAAGAGGTAATATCTCAAGGTATCTAGTGCCCACTTAATGGCCAAAGCCTCCTTTTCCATAATGGCATACCTTTTTTCATGCTCATTGAGTTTCCTACTCAACTAAATGATAAGGTGTTCGTCCCCATCTCTGGTTTGGGACAACACAGACCCTATCCCTACCTCTGAGGCATCTGTCTGTACAACAAATTCTTTTGAAAAAGCTGGTGTTATCAATACCGGTGGTGAACACAAAGCCACTTTTAATGTTTGGAACGCTTCTTCTGCATCAGGGTTCTATTTCACCATATTTGACTGCTTCCCTTTGGTAAGGTCTGACAACGGCACTGCTGTGGTCGCAAAATTGGGAATAAACTGTCTATAGCACCCAGTTATTCCCAAAAAAGCCCTTATCTGTTTTTTATTCACTGGACGAGGCCAGTTTTGAATAGCATCAATTTTATTCAATTGGGGCCTAATCAGACCTCTGCCTTTGGTGAAGCCCAAGTATTTGACCTTCTCCATTGCGAGGCAGCACTTCTTTAGGTTAGCAGTTAACCCTGCCTCTCTGATTGAGTCCAGTACTGCTTGCACTTAAACCAAATGGGACCCCCAGTCTGTACTGTGAATTACCACATCATCCAAATAGGCAGCTGCATATTTTCTATGGGGCCTCAAAATTTTATTAATCGCCCGTTGAAAGGTTGCTGGAGCCCCATGCAACCCAAAGGGTAACATCTTATACTGGTATAGCCCCTCCGGAACCGAAAAGGCTGCTTTTTTCTTTTGCGCTATCAGTTAAAGGTATTTGCCAGTAACCTTTGGTCAGGTCCAACGTGTTGAGAAACCTGGCTGTTCCCAGGCTTTCTATAAGCTCATCCACACAGGGCATGGGGTATGCATCAAATTTGGACTCCTCATTTAACTTACGAAAGTCATTACAGAAGCGTATACTACCGTCTGGATTTGGGATGAGAACTATGGGACTGGACTACTCACTGTTAGATTCTTCTATGACTCCAAGTTCTAACATGGTTTTAACTTCTTTAGAAAAAGCTTCTCGCTGAGCTTCAGGAATCCTATATGGCTTTAAATGGACCCTGGCCCCTGGTCCTGTGACAATGTCATGTTTTATTATGGTCGTTTGGCCAGGCAGCTCTGAAAATATCTCCCTATTTTGGATGAGAAATTCTTTAACCTGATTGTTCTGATCAGCTGATAATGTCTCTGACACTTTTACTGTGGGAAGCAACCGAGGTGAAGACATCGAAGGGCAAGGCTCCGCTGACAGAGACAACCTATCTTTCCAGGGTTTGATTAAGTTTACATGGTAGATTTGTTCGGGTTTTCTCGTTCCCGGCTGGTATACTTTGAAATTAAAAGAAAAAAGATTTTTTCACTTCTGCGCTTATTTAAAGGCTTAAATGAGATGAATACAGACACAAGTTATCATGCATTTCTTATTTAATATAATAAAACTAGCATTAATCAGTGCTTCTAATCTCACAATTTTCATACAATATTAAAAATCTATATAGACAATAATACATCCAATGAACAACCTAATCTATTATATTTATATCTCTCCAATTGCCTGCAATATATCAATGTGTCAATTCTCTATAAACTACTATTTGAGGTGGATCAATTAATACAAAGGACAGTGCACTGCCAAAAGAAAAGACCACAAATGTCCATAAAAAAGCTGTATATGCCGGACCTTTTCTTTTCCTTTTCCTTTCTTAGTCCCGCACAATGTTTCTTTTAATAATTATTATCCTAATGCAGTTTTTTCCAGTAAATTAACCATTCATGCATGAGCTAGTAGTATTAGTATACCATTGCGTATACACGCCAAGTGCTGGCCACCTGTGAGGATATTAACGGGCTCACCAAAGTCAGATTAATAAATGCTTCAGCAGCTTCTCCCACGGCGAGTCAATGATATGTTGCTTAGGAAACGGCTGGGAGGCGCCGGACGTCTCCGTCCTCCCCAGTCTAATTGCCGCTGTGCCTTCCACTCACCGCCAATTGGTTTGTTGCCACTTTCTGGTGGTGAGCTGATGTCCATATTACATCTGTCCCCAATGGTGGTCCTCTCGTCACCAATACCTGGACCACTTCTCAGCTACTATGCTTTCTGGCTGATGTTTTGGTCACTTTTGAAAGATGGCGGTGCTTTCACTCTAGTGGTAGCATGAGACGGAGTCTACAACCCAAACAAGTGGCTCAGGTAGTGCAGCTCATCCAGGATGGCACATCAATGCGAGCTGTGGCAAGAAGGTTTGCTGTGTCTGTCAGCGTAGTGTCCAGAGCATGGAGGCGCTACAAGGAGACAGGCCAGTACATCAGGAGACATGGAGGAGGCTGTAGGAGGGCAACAACCCAGCAGCAGGACCGCTACCTCTGCCTTTGTGCAAGGAGGAACAGGAGGAGCACTGCCAGAGCCCTGCAAAATGACCTCCAGCAAGCCACAAATGTGCATGTGTCTACTCAAATGATCAGAAACAGACTCCATGAGGGTGGTATGAGGGCCCGACGTCCACAGGTGGGGGTTGTGCTTACAGCCCAACACCATGCAGGACGTTTGGCATTTGCCAGAGAACACCAAGATTGGCAAATTTGCCACTGGTGCCCTGTGCTCTTCACAGATGAAAGCAGGTTCTCACTGAGCACATGTAACAGATGTGACAGAGTCTGCAGATGCCAAGGAGAATGTTCTGCTGCCTGCAACATCCTCCAGCATGACCGTTTTGGCAGTGGGTCAGAAATGATGTGGGGTGGCATTTCTTTGGGGGGCCGCACAGCCCTCCATATGCTCGCCAGAGGTAGCCTGATTGCCATTAGGTACCGAGATGAGATCCTCAGACCCCTTGTGAGACCATATGCTGGTGCGGTTGGCCCTGGGTTCCTTATGTAAAGAACAAAGTATTTAATAAGAATATTTCATTCATTCAGATTTAGGATGTGTTATTTTAGTGTTCCCTTTATTTTTTTGAGCAGTGTATTACTGGCATATTATTCCACACATTAAAAAATGGAGAACAAAAATTTGAAGGGCAAAATAGGGAAAGATCAAGATCCACTTCCACCTAGTGCTGAAGCTGCTGCCACTAGTCATGGCAGAGACAATGAAATGCCATCAACGTCGTCCGCAAAGGCCGATGCCCAATGTCATAGTAGTGAGCAAGCAAAATCCAAAAAGCAAAGTTCAGTAAAATGATACAAAAATCTAAATTTAAATTGTCTGAGAAGCGTAAACTTGCCAATATGCCATTTACGACACGGAGTGGCAAGGAATGGCTAAGGCCCTCTCCTATGTTCCTCATGACTAGTGGTTCAGCTTCACATGATGGTGGAAGCACTCATCCTCATGCTAGAAAAATGAAAAGAGTTAAGCTGGCAAAAGCATAGCAAAGAACTGTGCGTTCTTCTAAATCACAAATCTCCAAGGAGAGTCCAATTGTGTCGGTTGCGATGCCTGACCTTCCCAACACTGGACAGGAAGAGGTGGCTCCTTCCACCATTTGCACGCCCCCCGCTAGTGCTGGAAGGAGCACCCACAGTCCAGTTCCTGATATTCAAATTGAAGATGTCACTGTTGAAGTACACCAGGATGAGGATATGGGTGTAGCTGGCACTGAGGAGGAAATTGATGAGGAGGATTCTGATGGTGAGGTGGTGTGTTTAAGTCAGGCACCCAGAGAGACACCTGTTGTCCGTGGGACGAATAAGGCCATTGACATGCCTGGTCAAAATACAAAAAAAAAATCACCTCTTCAGTGTGGAATTAATTCAACAGAAATGCGGACAACAGGTGTCAAGCCATGTGTTGCCTTTGTCAAGCTGTAATAAGTAGGGGTAAGGATGTTAACCACCTAGGAACATCCTCCCTTATACATCACCTGGAGCGCATTCATCAGAAGTCATTGACAAGTTCAAAAACTTTGGTTGACGGCGGAAGCAGTCCACTGACAACTAAATCCCTTCTTCCTCTTGTACCCAAGCTCCTGCAAACCACACCACCAACTCCCTCAATGTCAATTTCCTCCTTAGACAGGAACGCCAATAGTCCTGCAGGCCATGTCACTGGCAAGTCTGACGAGTCCTTTCCTAACTGGGATTCCTCTGATGGATCCTTGAGTGTAATGCCTACAGCTGCTGGCGCTGCTGTTGTTGCTGCTCAGAGTCAATCGTCATACCAGAGGGGTAGTTAGAAGAGCACTTGTACTACTTCCCGTAAGCAATTGACTGTCCAACAGTCCTTTGCGAGGAAGATGAAATATCACAGCAGTCATCCTGTTGCAAAGCGGATAACTCAGGCCTTGACAACTATGTTATTGTTAGACATGCATCCGGTATCCACCGTTAGTTCACAGGGACTTAGAGAATTGCTTGAGGTAGTGTGTCCCCGGTACAAAATCCCATCTAGGTTCCACTTCTCTAGGCAAGCAATAACGAGAATGTACACAGATGTCAGAAAAATTGTCCTCAGTGTCCTAAAAAATGCAGTTGTACCCACTGTTCACTTAACCACGGACATGTGGACAAGTGGAGCAGGGCAGACTAAGGACTATATGACTGTGACAGCCCACTGGGTAGATGTATTGCCTCCCGCAGCAACAACAGTGGCGGCACTAGTAGCAACATCTCGCAAACTCCAACTCGTTCCTAGACAGGCTACGCTTTGTATCATCATTTTCCATTAAAGGCACACAGCTGACAACCTATTACGGAAACTGAGGAACATCATCGCAGATTGGCTTACCACAATTGGACTCTCCTGGGGATTTGTGATATCGGACAACGCCACCAACATTGTGCATGCATTACATGTGGGCAAATTCCAGCATGTCCCATGTTTTGCACATACAATTAATTTGTTGGTGCATAATTTTTTAAAAAACGACAGGCATGCAGGAGATGCTGTCGGTGGCCCGAAGAATTGCGGGCCACCTTCGGCATTCAGCCATCGCTTGCCGAAGACTGGAGCACCAGCAAACACTCCTGAACCTGCCCTGCCATCAGCTGAAGCAAGAGGTGGTAATGAGGTGGAATTCAACACTCTATATGCTTCAGAGGATGGCGGAGCAGCAAAAGGACATTCAAGCCTATACATCTGCCTACGATATAGGCAAAGGAGGGGGAACTCAAGCGCAGTGGAGAATGATTTCCATGTTGTGCAAGGTTCTCCAACCCTTTGAACTTGCCACACGTGAAGTCAGTTCAGACACTGCCAGCCTAAGTCAGGTCATTCCCCTCATCAGGTTTTTGCAGAAGCAGCTGGAGAGATTGAAGGAGGAGCTAAAATGGAGCGATTCTGCTAGGCATGTGGGACTTGTGGATGAAGCCCTTCATTCGCTTAACCAGGATTCACGGGGGGGTCAATCTGTTGAAATCAGAGCACTATATTTTGGCCACCGTGCTCGATCATAGGTTTAAAGCCTACGACAGTAGTTCCCAAACTGTGTGCCGTGGCTCCCTGGGGTGACTCCGGACACTTGAACAATGATTTTATATTGAACAATGGTGTGATAATTGCATGAAAATGGTACGTGCAGTGTTATATTTCTTTTATCTTTTTTTATGCTCCAATATTGGTCTCACGACGAAAGGAAAATTTCCGTTCCAGATAAGTAGCGTTCATTTCCTACTCACACTGGGTATACACCTTATATAATTTTACCTAGACACTAGAAGGCGCCCTTTTCTCTACTTATTTATATATATATATATATATATAACTGAATAGGCAGAATTAGCTATCCATGGGGCCTCAGAAAAATATGCAGTATACATGTACAAGACCAATGGGACAATCATCCATCTGGATATGGATTTGAAATTTATAAAACATCAATATTATTGAAATATACATGTTCTGTATGTATTATTATTATTATTATCCTTTATTTATATGGCACCACAAGGGATCCGCAGCGCCCATTACACAGTACATAATCAAATGAGCAAACAAGAAAACAGCACTTACAGTACAAGACAATATAGGACAGGTATAGAAAACCCGGGGTCAGGTGCCATCAAAGGCAGTATGGAGTATATGATAGTATAAGTAAAAAAAGGAAAGGCACATGAGGAAAGAAGTCCCTGCTCTTGCGAGCTTACAATCTAAAAGGTGAGGGGCTAATAGACCGGAGTGACACAGAAGGGGTTGACAGTGAACATAGACAAGAGGGTTAGGAGGAGAGTTGGCTGGGTTTAGTGAAGAAGTGGGTCTTGAGAGCCCGTTTGAAGTTTTGTAGAGAGGTGGAGAGTTCAATGGGGAGAGGTAGAGCATTCTAGAGATAGGGAGCAGCACATGCAAAATCTTGGAGGTAGGAGTGGGAGGAGGTAATCAGTTGGCAGAAGATATGGCGCGCATTAGCACAGCGAAGAGGATGGGTGGGAATGTAAAGAGAGATAAGGTCAGAGATTTAAGAGGGAGAAGAGTTGGTGAGGACTTTGTAGGTGAGTGTGAGAAGCTTGAATTGGATTCTGAATGGTACGGGTAGCCAGTGAAGGTCCTGCAAGAGAGGGGATGTGGATGTAGTACGTTTGGTGAGATGAGACGGGCAGCAGCATTGAGGATAGATTGAAGTGGAGAGAGGCATTTTTGAGGGAGGCCAGATAGAAGGAGATTGCAGTAGTCCAATCTCGAGATGACCAGTGAGTGGATGAGGGTCTTAGTACCATCCTGGATGAGAAAGGGTCTATAACCTTATGTGATTAAACACACACAACAACATCATGAGTATTTTTCAAAAATAAGCTTTTTATTTTATATTAATTTTAAGTACACATATAGAAACCAACTGTTCACCCAAGACATGTATTTTATATTGTTCAGTTCACAGTTTTATTTTATTTAGTCATTTTTGAATCACACATCACAATAATTTGGATATGTTTAAGGCACATACAACACATATTATTTACATTTTTATACATTTTTATAAATAACACAAGATAATACATACAGTATATTGAAAATGCAACACTGATTATTTTATCACTAAGCTTTCACTTAATCAATGCACTCATTAATATAATTTTAATACACATATATACACCAAGGATGCTAACACTTTTTTATATACAGTAAATTGGTTTTTCATTTTCATGTAAAATATAAAAGTCTTAATTAATTAAATACTTTATTCATAAAAAGTAGGAAATAATATTAATGCACATATCTTCACATTTGTACATACACATTAGTATTAAATATGTAATATATAGACTTTTATTACATGTTTAAATCAGAAATGAAAACCATAACAAATGGATATGCTTGATATTTATATGTATATATTTCACTAAGGACATCATAATACATTTCTAAAGATATACGGGGAAATGGCATAATAATGAAATCTTTATGCCCCAGTTACTTTAATTATGATATATACAAGTTATGGGGACATTTGTCTGGTCTTGAGGAGAGAAACAACAGGCTAGAAGATTATTGAATGCACCTGGGGGACTGTGATTACCGCACAGATCACTTACGAGCATAGAGCAAAGCCACTAATTGATGCAGCAACAGATGGGAAATTTGAAAATCTCCCATCCGTCAATACGATTTGTATTTGGAGAACACAATAGGTTTCCATTGCTTCCTCTATCCTACACAGTATATATGGAAAAAGAGGCGGGACACACTGGAGCCCTGAGAAAGCTTTAGTATAAAGTGAAATGCACATCAGTGGTCTAGCCATGTGTTGTCAATACTAAACTGTATTAATAATGCAATGTTGGGAATATGATCGGTAGTGACCTCAGATATTTAATGTTTAAATGTGCTTATTCCTAACCATTTGAGCATGCTGAGGTACAATTGAGCATGGGGCACAGACAACTACTGCACCAACTCCATTTAATACATAGAGTCACCCATTATTGAAAAGACGACTTATGCACATTAGTTTGCATGTATAAACCATGTATGAAAATTAAAAATAAAATGAATATATACAAGCATTGTAATTAATCTGAGGGTGTCTAAACAGTATAATTGATTATAAAATGTTATCACCCCAATCAAGTGAAAGAGACTATAGTGATGTATTGTCTCACTGTATAGTGCTGTGTGAGGAGTATCATAATATATTGTGACCTGTTAAAATACACCCATTAAAAAGTATATATAAAGTTATTCATGGTTTAATAATCTAACTATTGATATAAGTTATATTGTCACTGGCCAGTGCAAATGACAATTTTTAGGTTCAGAATATGTGCTGTCAGCAAAAATCCAATTATAATAAAGGACAGCTAAAAGCTGAATTACACTGCAAATTTTCTGGATAAAGCAACAATGGGGGTCATTCCGAGTTGTTCGCTCGTTATATTTTTCTCGCAACGGAGCGATTAGTCGCTAATGCGCATGCAAAATGTCCGCAGTGCGACTGCGCCAAGTAAATTTGCTATGCAGTTAGGTATTTTACTCACGGCATTACGAGGTATTTTCTTCATTCTGGTGATCGTAATGTGATTGACAGGAAGTGGGTGTTTCTGGGCGGAAACTGGCCGTTTTATGGGTGTGTGCGAAAAAACGCTACCGTTTCTGGGAAAAACGCGGGAGTGGCTGGAGAAACGGAGTAGTGTCTGGGCGAACGATGGGAGTGTATGTGACGTCAAACCAGGAACGAAACTGACTGAACTGATCGCAGTTGCCGAGTAAGTGTGGAGCTACTCAGAAACTGCTAAGAAGTGTCTATTCGCAATTTTGCTAATCTTTCGTTCGCAATTTTGATAAACTAAGATTCACTCCCAGTAGGCGGCGGCTTAGCATGTGCAAAGCTGCTAAAAGCAGCTTGCGAGCGAACAACTCGGAATGAGGGCCAATACCTTTTACCACGAAATTATACAAGTGTAACATTGGGAGTGACTCAATGTACAATGTATAGAAAGAAACAAATGTATCAATAATACCAATCATTACAGTACATTAAGGGTAACAAATACAGTGTATATCACCAGTTTGAATTTAGCAACAGAACTCAGTTTACATGCTTATAAATTAATTATGAATATGACATTACTTTTCAAACACTATTGATTGAAAAAAAATCACACAAGATACATTTTTTTCACAATATATTTATTGAAGAATTATTACAAGAAATATAAAGCACATAGGGGTACATTTACTAAGATGGGAGTTATATTTAAGATGGGATGTTGCCCATAGCAACCAATCAGATTCCAGGTATTATCTACTAGAAGGTGCCAGATAATTGAGAAGCATAATCTGATTGGTTGCTATTGGCAACATTCCATCTTAAATAGAACTCCCATATTAGTAAATTGACCCCATAGTAAGTACTACTGTATATGCAAGATAATACTAATCCACTATCACAATAGGTCTGCAAGTTTGCAATAGTAAATATAAAGCAACATACATAGTGGATTTTTAAATAAAGGAGAGAAGTCACATAGGAGTTCAAAGTAAGTGTCAAAGATTTCTCCATAAGACTGCAAGAATAAAAACAACTGTTCCTTAAATAGGGATAGGGTCTATATAATAGGGGATGCCCAACCAAAGGTTGTTGATAGTTGGGAGTCCATTACATTCATCCTGTCATATTATGACAGTTCTGAGATAGTGATTATTCCATCGAGAAGCATTCAGTATAATACCTGTAGTTGAAATTGTATTGCAGTAGGAGAAATTTGAAAATAAAGTAACTCTGTTGTTGACAATATATACACCACTGAAATATTTAAGAGTATCACCAGATATCTTCCAGAAACCTACTTGATACATAACTGCATTATAACTTTATAAATACAATAACAAAAATTAAGACAGCTCACAAATCATATAAAATAAAATAAAAGTGACAGGGATCTGGGAGAGAGGGCTAAGGGTAGGGGGTAGGATTTCCTTCATCCACATTGCCCTGCAGCAAAGTATTATCAATTATCTGTACAGTTGATAAAAACTATAGGTAATTCACCCATGTTAGAAAGGAGAATTTTCAAATATTTTTGTGATGTGCAATCGAGTAGCTACATCTAGAGTGTTAATAGATGGACCCCATTTAAGAAAGACATTTTTAGCCCCATAACATACTGTAAATCAATACGTGCATATTTCCTCTCATAATACAATATTTAGATGAGTTTTTGTTTAACATCCGATAGTTGTGGGGCTGATTTTTTAGTCCAGTGTATCAATATCCATTCTTTGGCAACTGTGATAACCGTTATGAGAAGGGGAAAGGTAATCTTTTTATTAGTACTTAAAGACCAAGCATGGAAAGTAAGCCTCATACATGCTGATGGGTAAGGTGTCAACCGCACATCAAACATGTCATTAATGAAAGATACAACTTTGAACCAAAATCGTTTCAATTTCAAACAGTCCCACATACAATGTGCAAAATCTGCAATCAATACATCGCAATTAAGGCAATAGCTTTTTTCTTCTGTGACCATATGTTTCCTTTGGTGCGGGGTAATGTATGCTCTGTGCATAGTACATATATATACTCCTTGAAGATATAAAGATTTTAAGACCTTCATAGAGGGGATATATAGGGGGTAATTCTGAGTTGATCGCAGCATCAAGTTTGTTAGCAATTGGGCAAAACCATGTGCACTGCAGGGGAGGCAGATATAACATTTACAGAGAGAGTTAGATTTGGGTGGTTTATTTTGTTTCTGTGCAGGGTAAATACTGCCTGCTTTATTTTTAAACTGCAATTTAGATTTCAGTTTGAACACACCCCACCCAAATCTCACTCTCTCTGCACATGTTAGATCTGTCCCCACTGCAGTGCACATGGTTTTGCCCAATTGCTTTCAAACTTGCTGCTGTGATCAACTCAGAATTACCCCATAGTTCAGTTATATCATAAACCTTTGTTAATGAAGTTATGTCAGCTGACCTTCTAGTTAGTAAGAGATTCCATTGAATATGGTCTTTTGGAGCATACCTTAGTCATCATCATAAAGACATATTTCAGCCTGTATGTTTTGGTTAGAAGGAAGTTAAAAAGCAAGTCTATAGTTGACAATTGTGATATATGAATAGGACTAGTGCTCGTATGTAGTTTAGGGGCTTTTATGGCAAGTAAAAATTGTGCATTTGAAAATACATCAACATGTGGGTATTAGGCAAGTGGAAGCATTGAGACAGTTTTGAGAATGTGGCAATGGAGCCACCTGGGTCAAAGATCTGATATGAGGAATCCAATCCTTTTATTTTTTTATATATTACATAGGGTATTAGACAATGAGGGAGGAAAAGAAGGATTGCCCCATAATGGGATAAATTGGGAGAGGAACGGATTGCTATTGCAACATTTATTATGAAAAAGCCAAACAACGTTTGTATCAGTAAAAAAATATGAGTTTTAACCACCTTCGGGGTGTTAGACTGTTTAATTTGGAGTAGAGCTCAAGGAGCACAGGGTGAAAAACTGCTAAATCTAAAAAATAGTCTGTGTAAACAGGTTTATTCAGTATTCAATCATTAATATACCTAAAAAATACTTCAGTGGAGTAGTCTGCCAAGTCTGGATACCCTAGACCTCTTTCAGATCTAGGAGTTTTAAGTTTTGCCCTCAAGAATATCGGATGTTTGTTTGGCCAGAGAAATGTAGAAAATAATGCGTCTAAACATTTAATATCAGAATTAAGTATAGCAATCGGTAGCATCTGCATACAGTAGAGAATCTTGGGAAAGATAATAGATTGAATAACAGCTAATCTTCCCATCAATGAAATAGGGAGGTCTTTCCAGGACTCTAATTTCATAGCAACTTTTGTTATCGTAAAAGAAAAATAAAGAGAGTAGAGCTGAGATAAATCAGAAGAAACTTGGATACCAAGGTATTTGAATTTGGGAGGGGCAAGAGACAGTGATGTGTTTAGAGGCTTCAATAAGTCTAGATCAGCATTTCCTAACATTAATATCTCCGACTTGGACAGGTTAACCGTATAACCCGAGACTGTCCCAAATGAGTCAATCAACTGCAATAGAGCTGGCAAAGATTGAGATGGATTAGACAAAAAAAAGAATGTTGTCTGCAAATAAAGCAATTTTTAATTCTTCTGGGCCAATTCTGATCCCCCATGAATGAGGGGAGAGGCACGCACAGCCACAGCCAAGTGTTATATATCTATCGTGAAAAGAAGAGGTGTCAGGGTACAGCCTCGCCTTGTGCCTCTGCCCAATGTAAAAAAAGGTGAAAGAAAACCATTACAAGTTATGCATATGCATGCAGTGGGGGAGGAATATAATGTATGAAGGATATTTGTAAATTGAGATGGAAATCCAAATTTTTCTAGAGTTTTAAATAAGTGGGTCCACAATGCTAGATCAAAAGCATCTAACGTAAGCACTATACTGGGAGAGGATTGGGCACAGGACACAGAGTTTACCTGCTGTATAGCTGTCAAAACTCTCCTCACATTCACTACAAAGAGTCTTCCAGAAATAAATCCTGTCTGGTCTTTGTGGATCAGGAAAGGTAATATAAGCTTTAATCTCTCTGCCAATATTTTAGTGAAGATTTTATAGTCAAAATTTAGAAGAAAGATTGGCCAATACAAGCCTGCCAGCCTTAAGTCGCGGACAGATTTAGGCAGTACTTTAATGATAGCATTTGAGAAATAAAGAGGAAGGGCTCCCTGATCAATAATAGTGTTATAACAGGCTGCTAACGGATTACCAATTTGTGTACACAAAAGTTTGTAAAATTCATTTGAAATGCTGTCAGGGCCTGGTGCTTTGGCCAATTTCAATAGTTTAATAGCCCAGGTTACCTCAGCTGAGGTAATCGGAGTTATCAGCATTTGTGCCATTGATTCAGAGAGCTGAGGTAAAGGCAACAGGTCCCAAAAGGAGGGAGAAGGGGAAATAGTAAAGGTTGGAGTAGAAGTGTTTGCATTGCTTGACTCACTTGGGAGCAGATCAGGAGGTGAATAAAGGTTTTCATAAAAACCTTTCATGATGTCTGCAATTTGTGCATCAGAATTAATCAAAAATCCATCAGGTTGTAAAAGAGGATGTACTACCATTTGTTGTTTAGAACCCTGGAGTAAATTAGTAAGAAGCCGACCAACTGTTTACAAATTTATAAAATTTAGAGTTAACATGAAAAAGATACTTGTCACCAATTAACTGCAGAAGTTCCATGAAATGCAATCTAGCTTCCTTATATAAAGATTTATTTTCTGAAGATGGATGAAGCTTGTACGTCTAAAATGCATCTGAAAGCTTAGTTTGAAGATCTAGATATGTGTTATTATGCTGTTTCCTAATTTGGAATGTATATGCAATTAATTCTCCTCTTATCACTGCTTTAGTGGCTTGCCAAAAAATAAAAGGGTTAGAAGACTCATAACTCACATTAAGTGAACAATAGTCATTACATATTTCATTACTTTTTCTTGGAACCCTTTAGATTGAGCAAAGTGAGATGGGAATCTCCATAAAGGTTTTGCTTCTCCAGACTTCTTGAGGGTCAAGACAACACTTATTAAGCTATGATCAGACAGTGCTGGGGGTTCAATAGATGCTGAAACAACTTTTGTGAATAAAGGTTCGGCATTTAAAATGTAGTCAATTCTAGACTATGTACAACGTGACATAGATAAAAACGTAAAATATTATTTCCAGAGGGTTAATAGCCCTCCAGGTATCTACTGCATTGAGGGTTTAAATAAAAAAGGAATAATATTTTGTGATGGTAGAGCTGCTGTTTGATAGGAGTGGACCTGACTATAAAATAAGAGATTAAGTTAAAATCCCCACATACAATTAGCATGGTCGGGTCAAAAAGGTGTGGCTTTGCTAGTAAGGTGGTAAAAAAGATTTTTTTATATTGTGTTGGTGCATAGATATTACAAATGTAATAAGTAGTTCCTGCAAGCTCTATACCAATAATCATTAACCTACCATTATAATTGTCAGTTACTGATGAAACTTGAACATTCATCGCTTTTTTAGCAAGAATCGTGACTCCACAATACTTAATCTTAAGAGAGGCATAACCTAATAACACACAATTCATCATTTGTAGTTTTTTTTAGCTTCTGGAGCCAATTAGTGGGTCTCTTGCAAACAAATTAGGTCAATTTCTTTCTTATTAAAATATGAAAAGAATTTCCTTAATTTAACTGATGTGTGTATACCTCTTATATTGAGTGATCCTATTTTAACAGACATTTATAGAATACCTAAAGGTGTTAAAAATGGACATGTTCGAATCTTGAAGGATAAATGGAGGGGGGAGGGAAATGACAAAAGGATAACATAAAATAACAAGACAAAAACATCAAAAGATTCATACATAAGCAGAATTTTAACATAGCAAGCATGAGCTTCCAGTTAAAGCCTGAAATCTGTACCACCAGGATTACAAATATGAGGCAGGGTCTCAAGAAAAGTAGAGAACGGCATAGCTCTGAATCCCCACAACCTCCCCAAATAACAGTAAAAAATATATAACATGTAACACCAGTAAAATGTAAGAGTTGAAAAATAGTGATGATCACCCTTAATAATAAGTAATACCAAAAATGAGTTTCTCCATGAGGAAAAATACTAATAGTACAGAGAGTAATTTCCTATTGAAAGGGCAGAGGCTTAGAAATAGGAATATAGACAACAACATCATTTAGCCAGAACATCAGTAATATCATGGAAATGATCCTCATTCTCCTCCTTAATAAAAGCCTCTGCATCTGCAGCATTTGTAAAATCTCTGTAACCAGAGTTGGTAAATATTCTGAGTCGGGCTGGGAACATTAGAAAAAATTTGCGGTTAGATTTAATCAAGGCAGTGCAAACCGGAGAGAAAGAGCATCTGGCTCTAGAGAGTTCCACTGAAAAACCTTGGTATATGCGTAGAGTGTGACCTTCCCATTTGATGGGATTGGTTTTATGGAAAGCATGCCAAATAGCTTATTTGTGTAGGTAGTTCAACATTTTGAAAATAACTACTCTTAGTTTCTGTTGGGATTGGGGAGTGTGTTCCCCCATCCTGTGTACTCTTTCAATTACAAAATCTGAACATGTCGATTCAATATTAAGCAGCTTGGGAAGTGTAGTATGTACAAATTGCTCCAACATGCCCCTTTAATTGACTCTGGGAGACCTGTTATCCGCAAGTTATTGCGTCGTGTTCTGTTCTCTATATTATATATTTTTCAGAGAGGCATTTGTTGTCTAGATGTAAAGCTTGCACAAACTTCTGAAGGGCAACCACATTATCTATGTTATTTCCTGTATGTTTCTCCACCTCAGCCATGCGGGTCTCCGGGTCTGCAATGGACTTCTTTGCTGCTGGCATCCCTTGGGTGTTGTCTGAGCCCGGCACACCTAAAAACCTCTCCATTGCCACTTTCTGTTGGTGAGGGGACCGGGAGCAATGTTTTTGTGATGCTTGCAGTGTAAATGCTGCTGAGGCCAATGCGGAGAACGGAGTTAATGGGAGATGCTGCTTACTCTCCCATGCCAGAACCAGAAGTCCACACAAGATGATTTAAATAATCAAATTTAATAACACATTTATTAGATGGTTTAGAAAAAACATATCGTTTTTCCAGTAAAAGACCACAACAGGCTTTCAAATAAAGAAATAATATTAAACGCATGCTAGACAATAGCATGCTAGACAATAGCACAGAAAATATAAACATTTGAAGAAATAAAAAGTGATTTGCAATATCAACTTTATTGTACTGTTAAGGATGAAGATAATTCCCTAATACAAAGAAACTTCAGTAATATCACAGAATTAAAGATGACACACTGCCTTGTTTTTAATATACTTTTATTTTTTCACACAAAAATATTTTGTCAAGTTTTTACCTATCACAATTTTTTTCTATCTCTATCAATTTTATATACTTTGCTTTATATGACCTCAATAAGGTCATAATGATACAACATGTGGTACAATAAGCAAAATAAATAAATTCCACATGGGTATTGGTGTTCTTCAATATTTTAGAATTATGCAGAAATAAAAGATATGATTTTATAAAAAACTACACATTATTTAATGTGATTGGGATAGAGTGCACCCAAATTTAAACTGATTCCTGTCCATCTATGATTTGTTTCTATATACTTTGGCATGAATCTGGATGTTCAGAAATATGTAACAGTGTTTAATGAGCTGCAGAACGGGTGCTTGTAGCATAAGAACTGAAGTGCTCTGTGGAGGTGCAATATGTGAGGATCAGAGTAATGAGCACGGCAGTAATAGATGGTTTTCCCGTGCATTGGTCTTGGAGCCAGCTTCTCCTGCAGCAGACAGCATATCTCAGTGCAATCTCAGAGTTAGCTACCCTTGTAGCAATTTTTTTTCCTTGCCTTAAAGTTGAGGCATGGATTCCCCTGGGAAGTGGATGGTTGGGTCTAAACAGCAATCTGTCAGGGTAGATGGAGTCCTGATTTCTGTTTACAATGAAGGAGACTTGCAATTTACTGTACTAAAGCATTTCATTGAGATGATACAACTATATCAGAGGCTGAATAATTGGTTAAGTCTATACTGACTTTATAAGTTTGACAACCTTAGTGGGATAGTTCCTACCTTAAAGACTGTTTGATCCTATAAAGTTAATTTTGCAAAAAAAATATTTATTTTGAGGTTTTTCAAAACTTGCATATAATTTTGTGTTTAACTATATTGGATATTAAAATACCTAAATTAAAGTTATTTCTAAACCACTTTAACCTTTTCTGATTATTTAAGCCATAATGTTACACGGATCTCTTACACTCAAACATCAATATATATTATAAAGCATATATTATTATTTATTTATTGTTTATTCACACAATATGCATTTTAATAAGAGAACTCATATGCAGTATTGTGGTGACCAGAAAACATAGATTGCATCATTTGAAAAATAAAAATTTTACAAAAGGAACCTACTGTATAGCATGTCCTGTACCAAAAGTATTTTAAATAAACATTCTGTCAAGTAATGCTTTAAATATATGCGAGACACATCTGATTATTTTTGCATTTTTCTTTTCAATATTCTTTTATTGCTTATCTTAACCTTATAGAAATATAAAAAATAATAATATGTACTGTTTGTACACCCTGATACATTGTTTTTTTGGTGCTGGAAGGCAAATGCAATACATAATAATAATGATTACTATCAGCATGGCTATCTAGTTAATGTTAATGTACATTTTACAGATTGACCGCTAGCTGTCAGAATTTGAAAGCATTAGTATCATTACTACATTAGATTAATTACACTGCACCTGATTCTCTCCAATCCTAAATTTCTCTGCTACTGTAACTAATAATCTTCCTGAGCTATTCTGGAGGAAAGGAATACTTAACAGGATGAGTGAAAAAATTAGAACTAATTCAAATTCACCTATATGACCCTTGTGTTGCCTTTTTTCCTTGAATAAAAATGGTAGATTTTTTTTAATGCATTGATAACTACAAGAGAGTTATCTTGGCCTATGGCTTACTTGAAAATTTTTGGGCAACCTGGATGACATTACTATTAAAAGGACAACAAGGAGTTTGATAAAAAAAAGAGCTTTTCTCAGCCATCATTTTCTCATGCAAGAAACCTATTGACAATTGCCATGTACACTACTCACTGACAATCAAATAGTGAATGAAGATTTTTTTTACCTATGCCAGAATGAATGTCATGGCTACAGATGAGATAGCAGATTCATCCATGCTAGTGTCCCTGACACACAAGTTGACCCCAGATGGATTATGACATTGTTGTTTATTATAGGACCACCTTTCATTACAATGACTATCTATATATATACATATATAATACCTGTATTCATTTATCCAGCATGCTATGCCCCTATGAAAAGGTCTGTGTTTGCTTGGGTGCCCTCCTGAGGGGTATCAGCCCATTTATGTATGGCAGGAAAATGATGGTACAAGTTAATGTTACTAGGGATATTAATATTTTAAAAAAATAGATCACTTTCAACCTCCACATATAGGCATTTGCAAAAGATGGGGCAATGCTTGACTCCAATGTGCAGCCAGGGATTTGTATTTAGTAAGCATTAACATACAGTATAGAAAATAATTATGTTTCAATGTGAACTCTAATAATGCAAGAAAAATTCTAATGTCAGGTCCATGATACCATGGGTTGTGAGTAATGACATATTAGACTGCTGTTAGACCTGCCCTACACGGGATACAGGTATATGGACTTGTAACATCTATGCTAGCCATTTAAATAGACATCCACTTACTGAGTAAAGTAGAAGTGTCCTTCAAATGAGTAAACTTCTCTTGTTTTGCTGGATATTAGAAGGCATCAAGGTAATTGGCTATATCTTCACATAGAGACCCACTGGCTGACATACGCTTTGCAACAGGGCATTTGTGCATCCTTGTGTACCTTTGGCATGGTGTAAAAAAACAGGATCACAGGATGGTCCTTAGTCAAGCTTTTAATCACATCTGAGGTGATGATCCCTTCACCAGCATCCTGCGACAATAAGTTGTCCAGATCTTTTTTGTAAACTGTTGTGGGGTATGCTGTGAGTTTGACATAGATAACAGCATCTGGTAATAAACGGGTGCATTCTGTTTTATATGTCAAGGTGTTCATAATAACTATGGAGCCACCTTTATCAGCTCCACTTATTATTATTAGAGATGAGCGGGTTCGGTTTCTCTGAATCCGAACCCGCCAGAACTTCATGTTTTTTTTCACGGGTCCGAGCGACTCGGATCTTCCCGCCTTGCTCGGTTAACCCGAGCGCGCCCGAACGTCATCATGACGCTGTCGGATTCTCGCGAGGCTCGGATTCTATCGCGAGACTCGGATTCTATATAAGGAGCCGCGCGTCGCCGCCATTTTCACACGTGCATTGAGATTGATAGGGAGAGGACGTGGCTGGCGTCCTCTCCATTTAGATTATAAGAGACTGAGAGAGATTTACTGGAGCTGACTAGGAGGAGTACTGTTACTGTAGAAGTGTAGAGACTGAGTGGAGAGAGTTTACTAGTGAGGACAGTGCAGTTTACTTTATAATCCGTTCTCTGCCTGAAAAAAGCGATACACAGCACACAGTGACTCAGTCACATACCATATCTGTGTGCACTGCTCAGGCTCAGGCCAGTGTGCTGCATCATCTATTATCTATATATAATATTATATATATCTGTCTGACTGCTCAGCTCACACAGCTTATAATTGTGGGGGAGACTGGGGAGCACTACTGCAGTGCCAGTTATAGGTTATAGCAGGAGCCAGGAGTACATAATATATTATATAGTGAGTGACCACCAGACACACAGTGCAGTTTATTTAATATATCCGTTCTCTGCCTGAAAAAAGCGATACACACAGTGACTCAGTCAGTCACATACCATATCTGTGTGCACTGCTCAGGCTCAGGCCAGTGTGCTGCATCATCTATATAATATATATTATATATCTGTCTGACTGCTCAGCTCACACAGCTTATAATTGTGGGGGAGACTGGGGAGCACTACTGCAGTGCCAGTTATAGGTTATAGCAGGAGCCAGGAGTACATAATATTATATTAAAATTAAACAGTGCACACTTTTGCTGCAGGAGTGCCACTGCCAGTGTGACTAGTGACCAGTGACCTGACCACCAGTATATATAATATTAGTAGTATACTATCTCTTTATCAACCAGTCTATATTAGCAGCAGACACAGTACAGTGCGGTAGTTCACGGCTGTGGCTACCTCTGTGTCGGCACTCGGCAGCCCGTCCATAATTGTATATACCACCTAACCGTGGTTTTTTTTTCTTTCTTTATACATACATACTAGTTACGAGTATACTATCTCTTTATCAACCAGTCTATATATTAGCAGCAGACACAGTACAGTGCGGTAGTTCACGGCTGTGGCTACCTCTGTGTCGGCACTCGGCAGCCCGTCCATAATTGTATATACCACCTAACCGTGGTTTTTTTTTCTTTCTTTATAGTCATACTAGTTACGAGTATACTATCTCTTTATCAACCAGTCTATATTAGCAGCAGACACAGTACAGTGCGGTAGTTCACGGCTGTGGCTACCTCTGTGTCGGCACTCGGCAGCCCGTCCATAATTGTATATACCACCTAACCGTGGTTTTTTTTTCTTTCTTTATACATACATACTAGTTACGCGTATACTATCTCTTTATCAACCAGTCTATATTAGCAGCAGACACAGTACAGTGCGGTAGTTCACGGCTGTGGCTACCTCTGTGTCGGCACTCGGCAGCCCGTCCATAATTGTATATACCACCTAACCGTGGTTTTTTTTTCTTTCTTTATACATACATACTAGTTACGAGTATACTATCTCTTTATCAACCAGTCTATATATTAGCAGCAGACACAGTACAGTGCGGTAGTTCACGGCTGTGGCTACCTCTGTGTCGGCACTCGGCAGCCCGTCCATAATTGTATATACCACCTAACCGTGGTTTTTTTTTCTTTCTTTATACATACATACTAGTTACGAGTATACTATCTCTTTATCAACCAGTCTATATTAGCAGCAGACACAGTACAGTGCGGTAGTTCACGGCTGTGGCTACCTCTGTGTCGGCACTCGGCAGCCCGTCCATAATTGTATATACCACCTAACCGTGGTTTTTTTTTCTTTCTTTATACATACATACTAGTTACGAGTATACTATCTCTTTATCAACCAGTCTATATTAGCAGCAGACACAGTACAGTGCGGTAGTTCACGGCTGTGGCTACCTCTGTGTCGGCACTCGGCAGCCCGTCCATAATTGTATATACCACCTAACCGTGGTTTTTTTTTCTTTCTTTATACATACATACTAGTTACGAGTATACTATCTCTTTATCAACCAGTCTATATATTAGCAGCAGACACAGTACAGTGCGGTAGTTCACGGCTGTGGCTACCTCTGTGTCGGCACTCGGCAGCCCGTCCATAATTGTATATACCACCTAACCGTGGTTTTTTTTTCTTTCTTTATAGTCATACTAGTTACGAGTATACTATCTCTTTATCAACCAGTCTATATTAGCAGCAGACACAGTACAGTGCGGTAGTTCACGGCTGTGGCTACCTCTGTGTCGGCACTCGGCAGCCCGTCCATAATTGTATATACCACCTAACCGTGTTTTTTTTTTCTTTCTTTATACATACATACTAGTTACGAGTATACTATCTCTTTATCAACCAGTCTATATTAGCAGCAGACACAGTACAGTGCGGTAGTTCACGGCTGTGGCTACCTCTGTGTCGGCACTCGGCAGCCCGTCCATAATTGTATATACCACCTAACCGTGGTTTTTTTTTCTTTCTTTATACATACATACTAGTTACGAGTATACTATCTCTTTATCAACCAGTCTATATATTAGCAGCAGACACAGTACAGTGCGGTAGTTCACGGCTGTGGCTACCTCTGTGTCGGCACTCGGCAGCCCGTCCATAATTGTATACTAGTATCCAATCCATCCATCTCCATTGTTTACCTGAGGTGCCTTTTAGTTGTGCCTATTAAAATATGGAGAACAAAAATGTTGAGGTTCCACAATTAGGGAAAGATCAAGATCCACTTCCACCTCGTGCTGAAGCTGCTGCCACTAGTCATGGCCGAGACGATGAAATGCCAGCAACGTCGTCTGCCAAGGCCGATGCCCAATGTCATAGTACAGAGCATGTCAAATCCAAAACACCAAATATCAGTAAAAAAAGGACTCCAAAACCTAAAATAAAATTGTCGGAGGAGAAGCGTAAACTTGCCAATATGCCATTTACCACACGGAGTGGCAAGGAACGGCTGAGGCCCTGGCCTATGTTCATGGCTAGTGGTTCAGCTTCACATGAGGATGGAAGCACTCAGCCTCTCGCTAGAAAAATGAAAAGACTCAAGCTGGCAAAAGCAGCACAGCAAAGAACTGTGCATTCTTCGAAATCCCAAATCCACAAGGAGAGTCCAATTGTGTCGGTTGCGATGCCTGACCTTCCCAACACTGGACGTGAAGAGCATGCGCCTTCCACCATTTGCACGCCCCCTGCAAGTGCTGGAAGGAGCACCCGCAGTCCAGTTCCTGATAGTCAGATTGAAGATGTCAGTGTTGAAGTACACCAGGATGAGGAGGATATGGGTGTTGCTGGCGCTGGGGAGGAAATTGACCAGGAGGATTCTGATGGTGAGGTGGTTTGTTTAAGTCAGGCACCCGGGGAGACACCTGTTGTCCGTGGGAGGAATATGGCCGTTGACATGCCAGGTGAAAATACCAAAAAAATCAGCTCTTCGGTGTGGAGGTATTTCACCAGAAATGCGGACAACAGGTGTCAAGCCGTGTGTTCCCTTTGTCAAGCTGTAATAAGTAGGGGTAAGGACGTTAACCACCTCGGAACATCCTCCCTTATACGTCACCTGCAGCGCATTCATAATAAGTCAGTGACAAGTTCAAAAACTTTGGGTGACAGCGGAAGCAGTCCACTGACCAGTAAATCCCTTCCTCTTGTAACCAAGCTCACGCAAACCACCCCACCAACTCCCTCAGTGTCAATTTCCTCCTTCCCCAGGAATGCCAATAGTCCTGCAGGCCATGTCACTGGCAATTCTGACGAGTCCTCTCCTGCCTGGGATTCCTCCGATGCATCCTTGCGTGTAACGCCTACTGCTGCTGGCGCTGCTGTTGTTGCCGCTGGGAGTCGATGGTCATCCCAGAGGGGAAGTCGTAAGCCCACTTGTACTACTTCCAGTAAGCAATTGACTGTTCAACAGTCCTTTGCGAGGAAGATGAAATATCACAGCAGTCATCCTACTGCAAAGCGGATAACTGAGGCCTTGACAACTATGTTGGTGTTAGACGTGCGTCCGGTATCCGCCGTTAGTTCACAGGGAACTAGACAATTTATTGAGGCAGTGTGCCCCCGTTACCAAATACCATCTAGGTTCCACTTCTCTAGGCAGGCGATACCGAGAATGTACACGGACGTCAGAAAAAGACTCACCAGTGTCCTAAAAAATGCAGTTGTACCCAATGTCCACTTAACCACGGACATGTGGACAAGTGGAGCAGGGCAGGGTCAGGACTATATGACTGTGACAGCCCACTGGGTAGATGTATGGACTCCCGCCGCAAGAACAGCAGCGGCGGCACCAGTAGCAGCATCTCGCAAACGCCAACTCTTTCCTAGGCAGGCTACGCTTTGTATCACCGCTTTCCAGAATACGCACACAGCTGAAAACCTCTTACGGCAACTGAGGAAGATCATCGCGGAATGGCTTACCCCAAATGGACTCTCCTGTGGATTTGTGGCATCGGACAACGCCAGCAATATTGTGTGTGCATTAAATATGGGCAAATTCCAGCACGTCCCATGTTTTGCACATACCTTGAATTTGGTGGTGCAGAATTTTTAAAAAAACGACAGGGGCGTGCAAGAGATGCTGTCGGTGGCCAGAAAAATTGCGGGACACTTTCGGCGTACAGGCACCACGTACAGAAGACTGGAGCACCACCAAAAACTACTGAACCTGCCCTGCCATCATCTGAAGCAAGAAGTGGTAACGAGGTGGAATTCAACCCTCTATATGCTTCAGAGGTTGGAGGAGCAGCAAAAGGCCATTCAAGCCTATACAATTGAGCACGATATAGGAGGTGGAATGCACCTGTCTCAAGTGCAGTGGAGAATGATTTCAACGTTGTGCAAGGTTCTGATGCCCTTTGAACTTGCCACACGTGAAGTCAGTTCAGACACTGCCAGCCTGAGTCAGGTCATTCCCCTCATCAGGCTTTTGCAGAAGAAGCTGGAGGCATTGAAGAAGGAGCTAAAAGGGAGCGATTCCGCTAGGCATGTGGGACTTGTGGATGCAGCCCTTAATTCGCTTAACAAGGATTCACGGGTGGTCAATCTGTTGAAATCAGAGCACTACATTTTGGCCACCGTGCTCGATCCTAGATTTAAAGCCTACCTTGGATCTCTCTTTCCGGCAGACACAAGTCTGCTGGGGTTGAAAGACCTGCTGGTGACAAAATTGTCAAGTCAAGCGGAACGCGACCTGTCAACATCTCCTCCTTCATATTCTCCCGCAACTGGGGGTGCGAGGAAAAGGCTCAGAATTCCGAGCCCACCCGCTGGCGGTGATGCAGGGCAGTCTGGAGCGACTGCTGATGCTGACATCTGGTCCGGACTGAAGGACCTGACAACGATTACGGACATGTCGTCTACTGTCACTGCATATGATTCTCTCAACATTGATAGAATGGTGGAGGATTATATGAGTGACCGCATCCAAGTAGGCACGTCACACAGTCCGTACTTATACTGGCAGGAAAAAGAGGCAATTTGGAGGCCCTTGCACAAACTGGCTTTATTCTACCTAAGTTGCCCTCCCACAAGTGTGTACTCCGAAAGAGTGTTTAGTGCCGCCGCTCACCTTGTCAGCAATCGGCGTACGAGGTTACATCCAGAAAATGTGGAGAAGATGATGTTCATTAAAATGAATTATAATCAATTCCTCCGCGGAGACATTGACCAGCAGCAATTGCCTCCACAAAGTACACAGGGAGCTGAGATGGTGGATTCCAGTGGGGACGAATTGATAATCTGTGAGGAGGGGGATGTACACGGTGATATATCGGAGGGTGAAGATGAGGTGGACATCTTGCCTCTGTAGAGCCAGTTTGTGCAAGGAGAGATTAATTGCTTCTTTTTTGGGGGGGGTCCAAACCAACCCGTCATATCAGTCACAGTCGTGTGGCAGACCCTGTCACTGAAATGATGGGTTGGTTAAAGTGTGCATGTCCTGTTTTGTTTATACAACATAAGGGTGGGTGGGAGGGCCCAAGGACAATTCCATCTTGCACCTCTTTTTTCTTTTCTTTTTCTTTGCATCATGTGCTGATTGGGGAGGGTTTTTTGGAAGGGACATCCTGCGTGACACTGCAGTGCCACTCCTAGATGGGCCCGGTGTTTGTGTCGGCCACTAGGGTTCGCTAATCTTACTCACACAGTCAGCTACCTCATTGCGCCTCTTTTTTTCTTTGCGTCATTTGCTGTTTGGGGAGGGTTTTTTGGAAGGGACATCCTGCGTGACACTGCAGTGCCACTCCTAGATGGGCCCGGTGTTTGTGTCGGCCACTAGGGTCGCTTATCTTACTCACACAGTCAGCTACCTCATTGCGCCTCTTTTTTTCTTTGCGTCATGTGCTGTTTGGGGAGGGTTTTTTGGAAGGGCCATCCTGCGTGACACTGCAGTGCCACTCCTAGATGGGCCCGGTGTTTGTGTCGGCCACTAGGGTCGCTAATCTTACTCACACAGCTACCTCATTGCGCCTCTTTTTTTCTTTGCGTCATGTGCTGTTTGGGGAGGGTTTTTTGGAAGGGACATCCTGCGTGACACTGCAGTGCCACTCCTAGATGGGCCCGGTGTTTGTGTCGGCCACTAGGGTCGCTTATCTTACTCACACAGCGACCTCGGTGCAAATTTTAGGACTAAAAATAATATTGTGAGGTGTGAGGTATTCAGAATAGACTGAAAATGAGTGTAAATTATGGTTTTTGAGGTTAATAATACTTTGGGATCAAAATGACCCCCAAATTTTATGATTTAAGCTGTTTTTTAGTGTTTTTTTAAAAAAACACCCGAATCCAAAACACACCCGAATCCAACAAAAAAAATTCGGTGAGGTTTTGCCAAAACGCGTTCGAACCCAAAACACGGCCGCGGAACCGAACCCAAAACCAAAACACAAAACCCGAAAAATTTCAGGCGCTCATCTCTAATTATTATACAGTATCTTGCTGTTTGCCCAAATCCTGTAAGGTGTGATAGTCTTCCCTTGATAGATTGTAATGAGTATACAGTACTTGAAATATTTTGGTAGACAGATCAGAGGAGATGGGTTCTAATTTAGACTTTGGTGCTATTCTTAACAGTTGGCTATGTACGATAGTTTGTACACTTTTGCTTTTACTAGGAGAAACTTTGCCAAAACCATTTAGTTTTTTGGATATTTGTACCTTAAATGTATTATTTTTCCTTTGTAATTAATTTGGAGGATTAGTTGGAACAAATCATACACTTTGACTGAACATTATAGATGATAAAGGAGCAGAAGATAGATTGAAGATTAAGTGCATCTCCTCCTGGGTGGCCTGGAACTGACTATGCCTCTGAGCTTTCCTCTGAGATTAACCACCCAGTTTGGTGGGTTTTGTCATCTCTCAGCCACCCCAGCCCTTGTTCTGACCCCTAAAGTGATCTCTCATTTGGGCACTGTGGTTAGGCTTCCAGTTCTATCCTCACTTTCACAAGCAGACATGCTGGAATATATCAGATATTGTTTCCTCTAGTGGTTGTAATGTGTAGGACCTTGATTGGATTTAATGGGGATACCTCTTATCCATCCATATACCTTGTGCTGTTTGTAGTACTGTTGTTTTTGGAGGTATTTTTTTGTTTGTTTTTTACTTAACCACTAAACTAATATGTTTTCCAAAAAAACACTCAGAAATTGTAATTTTTTAAAGGTTGAATTAGGTTAAGAACATTTATTTAATGCATATCCAATACAATTCGATTTTTTTTTTAAACTTTTTTTTTAACAACATTTTTTAATAAACATCAGTACAAACATTGATGGTCAGAACATTGTGTCCATTGATGGTTGGAACATCATAACCATCGCAACTTCAGTTTCCCCAAACCTGATCTTCTCTGCAGCCTTAGGGGTCCCACATGGAAGGTAAGGGCTGCATTTTTTACACTTCCACAATGATTGCTAATGTCTACAGCTGCTGGGTGGGTGTGCTGGCAGGCTGATTGATCAGCAGTGATAGGCAAGGCTGGCAGTGGAGGGGGGGACGGGACCGGGAAGGTCCCCTTGAGAATATTCTCTTCCTACAGCCGCATAGGGTCCTTTCTGACAGGTTTCCTCAGATGCGACCATGTCAGGGATAGCACAGCCTGGTGTTGTCATATCTGATATGACCATACCAGGCAAGTGGTTATTCAGATCTTTTTATATTGCTCTACCATAGCCTTTAATTTGTCCAGCCAGTAGGTGGTAGTGTCTGCTAGTAAACAGCTTGATTTTCTACCTCAAATTTGCCAAATTCTCCTTAGTGGTGTCTAGTTCTATTGTGGATTCCCCTATGACTAAAAATATTAGGTTCATTGAGCATTTGTTCAATATAGAGATACACAATTTTCAAAATGGTATGCTGTACCTTTCAATTGTAGGCATGTTGTGAATACAAAGGCCTCTTGGTATTTCTTTTTCTCTGTAGCAGGCACATAACTCCCAGAGGCAATAGAGATGCATGCCTCTGGGCTCCAAGCCCTGAAGGGGCACCTGCATATACATAAACACCTGTGTGGTTCACAGCTGGATCCAAGTGTGACCATTGCTCTTCCAATGGAACTATGTGGTGCGCCCGCTGCTGCTCCTACTGCTACTGCATAGTTAATCTACTTTATCCCAAGAGCTCTGTTAACACCTGAAATGGGAGACAGGATGGACCCTGTCTGGTACTGTTCATCCTGTGCTGCAGCAAGTGATGGTGCACCTGCCATCTGGACTGTGAAATGGGATTCGCTGATGAATGCTGATTATGCATGCTGAAAGCAGTTGAATCATGTGAGGCTGACCCAACCGGCCATTCTCACACACGTAGCTGGAGTCCTGCCAATTCATTGTGGGCTCTGGTATATGTAGACACACCACACATAAACATATATATATATATGTAGTAGCCAGGGAATGCCGCGCCACTTGTGATACAAAGATTCCCAACCACTTCAAAAACACTCCCAATTATTTGGGCGTCAGCTGTCCCCTAAAGAGACGGCAATGGTAGGTTGCCGCAAATTAAGAAATAGGTATACCGGATAGGGGTTCTAAGCGACCTCAGGTGTTTCTATGTTGATTATAATACGTATTAAATATATATAAAAAAGTTGTTTGTAAAAAATTTTGATATTTTATTACTATTCACAACACTAAAAAGGATATAAGAAACAATAAATATCCAACAATAAAATACTATTTCTCTAAAACATGAATGAATTCTTAAAAAAGGGGGAAATGGATATGAGTTTAAAAAATCGTGGATAAAGTGCATATAGTGGGTACAGATTATAAGAAAAGTTTCGTCTCTTAGGACTCACCCCATGAAGAAGTCCTAAGAGACGAAACGCGTTGGGCCTTTACCCAGAGACCTCCAGATATATCAGTTAAGACTCTTAAAAAACTTTTCTTATAATCTGTACCCACTATATGCACTTTATCCACGATTTTTTAAACTCATATCCATTTCCCCCTTTTTTAAGAATTCATTCATGTTTTAGAGAAATAGTATTTTATTGTTGGATATTTATTGTTTCTTATATCCTTTTTAGTGTTGTGAATAGTAATAAAATATCAAAATTTTTTACAAACAACTTTTTTATATATATTTAATACGTATTATAATCAACATAGAAACACCTGAGGTCGCTTAGAACCCCTATCCGGTATACCTATATATATATATATATATATATACATACACACATACACACACCATATTTGTTTTCCTTTTTTTAAGGGGGAGGCCCCAAATTACAACTTGCCTCTGGGTTGCTAGGCTGAACTCAAGTCATGCAGTGATCTAGAAAGTCAATTTCCCACCTTTTCAAGTCTCTGAAGATAAGCCAAAAGCTGGATTTTTTTAAGTTATATTGTTTGTACTGATTGGTGCACTTGTACTAAGTGCACTCTGTCAAAGTCATGTGACTCCATGAGTGTGTATCGAGCTGCAAGTTCAAAAAATAAAAATATAAGTATAGTTAATTTCTATTGTTTTTACTGTTTGGTGTGCTTTACCCTAGTGCTTTTTGTTTAAACCCCTGTGACTTCATGCAGTGTGAATCAAGCTGTGAGTTCCAAAAAATAAAATATGATACATATCTATTGTTTGTACTGTTTGGTACACTTTACCCTAGTGTGCTTTGTTCACATGCATGGATAAGTCCTGTGACTCAATGCAGTGATCTGCATATTGAAAATTGGATAATGATCGGTTTAGAGAAGAGCAACCAAATACTAGCACTGCTGCCACCAGTCATGATAATGACACTAGTCCCTCAACATTATCTATTAAAGCAAATCAAAGAGAAGTCAGGGCATCTGAAATAAAAAATATATATACAGTGATAAAGGAATAAATCACCTCTAATAAAGGGAAAGTTTGCAGCAGAAAGACATAAAATTGCCAACATGCAATTCACCACATGCAGTGGCAAGGAAAGACTGAGACCTTGACCTTCATTTCTAAGTGGTGATTCTGAAAGTATTAGTGAGGCATCGTTGTCTGTCTCTCATGACAATGCAAGACCTTTTTTACTTAATGTTGAAGAGGTGTAAAAAAAATTAGAACCACTAAGGCAGTAGAACAAACTGCATACAGAAACAGAAATATCACAAATATCTAAGGAGAAGTCTACGTGTGTCCAAAAGTGCTATATGTTAGTCTGACCTTTCTGATACTGAACTGGCAGAGAAGCCACTATTCACCATTTCTGCTTCCTCTGCAAATGTGGTGATGAGCAGAACAAGTGTAGCTGATGACATGGAAATAGAGTTTACCATTGAGGGGGATATTTGTGTAGTTAACACTGGTGCTAATGAGGATGTTGAGGATGATGATGTTGTTTTGTAAGTCAGTCACCAGTGGAAGCAGCTCTTGGCCATGATAAGAAGAATGCCATTGTCACGCCTGGTCATAGGACCACCTCTTCTATATGAAATTATTTTTACCTAACTTTTGACAACAATTGTCAAGGCATCTGTAGCATTTGTAAAATCACAGTAAGTAGAGGTAGGAATGTTAACCATCTAGGAACTGCCTCCCAGTTATTTTATTTGCAGCAAGTTCATTAAACGTTTTTGACAACATCAGAAACTGGTGCAAAAAAATAACAAGCAGTGCAGCATCGGTTAGCTCCCTTCTCTTAACTAGATCTCTACACCTGTAATCTCCACTGCCAACACCTTCATCCTCAATATGACTGCTCTCACCAAGTTGCACAGTGGATCACTGATGCCTTCATGGCTGTGCTAGTATCTGCCATTAATACAGTGGGTTTTACATAGTTAATTGAGGTCCTGTACTAAATTACATCTTGGTTCCATTTTACCTGAAAAGCCATTCTTTGGCTGTACTAGGATGTTAAATGGACAAGTGGCAGTGGGCAAACTAATGATTACATGACTGTGACAGCCCACTGGGTGGGTGAATCACATTCAGCAGCAGTATCTAACAAACAGTGCCAGCTCATTCGGAGGCTGGCTACTTTATCTATCACTGGCTTCACTAAGAGGCATACTGCTTAAAACACCTTAGAATAACTAAGGAAGGTCATTGCAAAATGTCTTACCCCACTTGGATTCTTTTCAGGATTTGTGATTTATGTTAATGCCATATATTGTGAAAGTATTACAGCTGGGTAAATTCCAACATGTGCCATGTTTTGCTCACACAGTCAACTTGGTGATATGAGGTATTTTTTAAAAAATGACAGGGGCATGCAGGCGATTATGTATATGGCCTGAAAAATTTGAAGACATTTTTTTCATTCAGCCACAGAATGCAGGAGATTTTAGCACCTGTAAGAACAGATCAATTTGCTCTGCCACCTGAAGCAATAAGCGGTAACCAGGTGGAATTCCACCCTATATAATATTCAGTGGATGGAGGAACAGCTAACCCAGATCTTAAGGGTTGCAAAAACTCCTGGAGAGCCAGTTGGCAGCTCAAATGTTACACAACATGACAATATCTCCTCCTTCAGTTTCTCCATCAGCTGTCAGGAAAACTCAGCTTTCCCAAAAGACTCAGTGGTGATGCAGAGTCAACACAACATTTTGACATCTTGTTGAGTCTAAAAGAATTGCCTAAATTAGTGATACCTATACCATAACTCCATCTGATATGGTCAACATCCAAAGAATGTGGAGAATTATTTTCATGCCACCATACAAGTAGGTATGTCACATATTCCCTTTGACCACTGGAAAGAGAAAAAGTCAATTTGCAGGCCAGTGTACAAACTGAATTTGCATTACTTAAGCTGTCCACCCTCAAGTCTGTATTCAGAAACAGTTTTCAGCACATCCAAACACTTTATAAGCGATCGGCATAGGAGGCTACTTCCTCAAAATGTTGAAAAGTTGAAGTTCATCAAAATGGACTGGAAATTCTGCGAGTATGATGTACACACTGATGAGGGTGAGGATGGTATTGACAATCATATCTTGCCACTGCAGAGCTATTAGCGTAGCTGTCTTAAGTCTATTGATGGCTTGTGTTGTGAGGGCCAAGCACTTAAGCCACAAAAGTAGCAGCCCTGACGCTGAACTGCTTGGTTTCTTAAACTGTGCATGTTATTTATTATATCAAACATAAATGTGGGTGAAAGGGGCCAAGGACAATTCCATCTTGCTCCATTTTTACTTTTTGCCACTACTGTGTGGCAATGTTTCATAGATATGCCGTGTGTTTGTTCAGCTGCTCTGTTACTTAGTAACCAACTAGACTTTGACCTAAAGCAATGAAAACAATATTGTGAGCTGTGAGGTGGTCAAAATTGACTGGAAATTAGTGGAAATAAATGTTATAGAGATTAATAATACTCTAGGAACAAAAAAGGGATAAATTATGTGATTTATCTTTTTTTGTACATTTTTGGAAAATATTGAAAATCAAAACCAGTCACTGCTGAAATCTAAAACTGAATCCAAAGCCAAAAACAGATGACAAATTAGAACCCAAAACTAGCAAAATTGGTCTGCCACACATCTCTAATTTACATTAACACGCCCTATGGGAAATAACCCTTTATTTTTTTATTAACTTTAAGTCAGAAATTTCTTCTATATATATTGCTTTCCAGAACACATTATACCATCAAAAGAGAAGAAACTTTGTAGAATTTTCCATTTTATAGGGTATAATCCATTTTAAAGATTGCTTTATTATCGGTGGTTGACAATGCTGTTGACTTTAAATAGCAGCACATACCTTCCACACCGGCAGCTACAATTGTTTAATCTATCAAAAACAATGGGCCTAATTCTGAGTTGATCGCAGAAGCAAATTTGTTAGCAGTTGGGCAAAACCATGTGCACTGCAGGGGGGACAGACATAACATGTGCAGAGAGAGTTAGATTTGGGTGGGGTGTATTGAAACTGAAATCTAAACTGCAGTGTAAAAATAAAGCAGCCAGTATTTACCCTGCACAGAAACAAAATAACTCACCCAAATCTAACTCTCTCTGTAAATGTTATATCTGCCCCACTGCAGTGCACATGGTTTTGCCCAACTGCTAACAAACTTTCTGCTGCGATCAACTCAGAATTACCCCCAAGGGCCCTCATTCCGAGTTGTTCGCTCGCAAGCTGCTTTTAGCAGCTTTGCACACGCTAAGCCGCCGCCTACTGGGAGTGAATCTTAGCTTATCAAAATTGCGAACGAAAGATTAGCAAAATTGCGAATAGACACTTCTTAGCAGTTTCTGAGTAGCTCCACACTTACTCGGCAACTGCGATCAGTTCAGTCAGTTTCGTTCCTGGTTTGACGTCACAAACACACCCAGCGTTCGGCCAGACACTCCTCCATTTCTCCAGTCACTCCTGCGTTTTTCCCAGAAACGGTAGCGTTTTTTCGCACACACCAATAAAACGGCCAGTTTCCGCCCAGAAACACCCACTTCTTGTCAATCACATTACGATCACCAGAACGAAGAAAAAAACCTCGTAATGCCGTGAGTAAAATACCTAACTGCATAGCAAATTTACTTGGCGCAGTCGCACTGCGGACATTGCACATGCGCATTAGCGACTAATCGCTCCGTTGCGAGAAAAATATAACGAACGAACAACTCGGAATGACCCCCAATGTTCAAACAAATGTGTAGGGTGCAAGAAATGTGTTGAGTAGTGGTTCACTCATCTGTTTTTATCCTCCTATCATTAAAGCTCTGTACTGCTGAAGCTCATTTACCTACAGGGATATACATAACTCCCCATTTGTATTAAGCTTCATTATCTTCTAACCTACAGTACAGGTATGTCATTCAGAGCATTAAGCCCTACTTGTACAGTATATACATACACTTCCAGCTGAAATGCAGCGTCTACCACCAGGATCCAATAGACACACCTATTTCTATATTTTACCTATTGTGGTGAGAAGGCTTGTGTCTCACCACAATTGACTACATTTCTGTGGGATAAGCTCCCTCCAATGGAGAGGAAAATAAGACCTGCACATAGGGGGTTATTCAAATTTGTTCTCAAACAAAAAAAGTAGCAATTGGGCAAAACAATGTTGCACTGCAGGTGGGGCAGATGTAACATGTGCATAGAGATTTAGATTTGGGTGGGTGATATTGTTTCTGTGTATGGTAAATACTGGCTGCTTTATTTTTACACTGCAAGTTAGATTTCAGTTTGAAGACACCCCAATCAAATATAAATCTCTCTGCCCATGTTACATTTGCCCCACCTGCAGTGCAACATGGTTTTACCCAACTGATAGCTTTTTGTTTGCTAACAACCCTGAATAACCCCCAATGGGCACCTGCAGCAGAAATTATGGAACTCATGGGTTTATGTACTGCATAGCTCAAGGTGGAAAAATAGAATTCTAGGTCTTCCAGCTCACCCAGAGCCAGCAGGAAGACAGAAGCAGGAGAGGGGTTTAAAACTCCCATACACCCACTCCAAGGGGCACTGATGCCTGTTAAAGGCCAGCAAGTAGGCTTTAGTTTTATAGTGCCAGGGACTGTGGACATTGACTGTGCCAGGACAGCATGGTGGGTGATGGCTGCAAATTGTTGCAGCAGAGTGACTGTTAAGCATGGGGAGTGCTAAGACATTTACTTTCATTTGTTTGTTTTAAGTTATGTACCTGTGTGACCAGGCCCAAGCCTGTGTATGCTATGTCCAGTGTCTGATGCCAGTAAAGAAACTGGAGGTTATTCAGAGATATACGCGGCCAGATCTGCATTCATCTCTGCGCATTCATCTCTGCATTCAACTCTGGGGCTCCCAGCACAGGGAAATGCAACCCAGCATGTGTGAGGCCACCTCCTGGGGCATCCGCAATCTAATTGCGGATGCATCGGAACTAAGATTGACCCCTGGCAGCGCCGCCTATCTGCGCTGTCAGGTGGTCAGCGGCCATTTTTTAAAATCTGTCCTGGCCCGCCCCTGTTCGACTTGTCCCCCCAACAACACATTGCCGCCCCAAAAATGCCCACTGCTGTCAATCACATTGCGGTCAATTCTATCGGGCATGCGACTGCAATGTGTGTTTCCATGCAGCTGCTGTGTGACCACTGCACATGCACAGTTTGCTGCCATCGACAATCTGTACTGCAGATTGCATCCGCGGCCGGGTTTGAATGACCTTCATTGTGTTTTACCAGAAGACCTGCCATAGAGTCCTTATTTCAAGTACACAATATTGAGACAGTGGACCTTTATACACCGAGATATGCTCCCTCTCCTGTGAAAAATACTTACCATCAGCACCTCAATACAGAAAGCAATTGCTAAGGTCTGATATAGCCATTATATCGCATTTAGGAGACAAAACATTGTAAGCAGTACATTGAGCCGTGGACCTTCGAGGTGATATAACAAAGTTTTTTGAATTCTTTCAGATATGAATGGCGTGTTTATATGTGACTTATATCTACATTATAATAATTATAGATTAGAAACTTTCAGATACAGATGTCGCCACGCTGGTTGTGGCTGCGACTAGTCATAGGTGTGACTCATTTGTCATGCTGTATGCGCACGCTAGCAGGCATATGTGTATAATCAAACCCATGATCCATAGGCATTACATTATGTGTGCCTGTGCGGCGGTGCCACAGGCTGAACCAGTGTGGCTATTGGCTGATCACATAGTATTCCTGCCAGTGTGTTGTGGAATAACTTTCTACGTAACTCTCCTGCTCAGCGTTGTGCTCTCTTACATGCTCCACTACCTGCCTTTTCTGACTGATCCCTCCTCGCTGGCTTCCTTCTATGTGGGCTGATTGAAATTCTGGTGGCCATTTTGATTTAGTGGACCCTGCAGAGTGGTTCTTTAATGCTTGTGGATCACTGATGGCTGTATCTGTTTCTCCATTTTAACCAGTGCTGGATGTTTCTAATTTCATTGCCGGCTGTCCTGTATGAGTAACTGATTATGTCTCTGCTGTTGCAATTTCTCTTGGACTCAGATTGGTGCCCACTTCTTCTAGTCTGAACTGCCTTCCTGCGTGCCATTTACTGTTGTGCATTTCTCTGGTGACATTTCTCCTTCTTGGCTGCTGCTATGCTTCCTTATATGCAGGTCTCTGTTTAATTACCAAGAATGTGCACCTGTACCTGGTAATCTTTATGGCCCACTGCTTACTGTGTTACTTTTCCTTGTGCTATGTGTAAATCTGGACATGCTACAGGTGAAACAGCTAGATTTGTGAACTCTGCTCATTTATGTCATGTCACTCCACACACAAAACTCCCATTCAGGTGTCCAGGCTTCTTCTCCCCATATATCTTCTGTTTGGGCTAACAGTACTCCCCCTCCCTCTCCTTAGCATATTCTTCAGGTTTTTATCTCGGCTAATCAGAGAGTTACTGAAAAAATTGGAAAACTTCAAGTTGATATTTACCTGTTTCCCTGGCATGATCTTCAGAAAGTGTGAGAGTGGGATGGAGAAGCCAAACGTCAACTCTCAGAACTTGGTGAACTTCTTCTCTTATGAAAGATTTTTCCTCACAGATGGCTGCAGTCAAGCCCAAATCTGCCAAGGAGGGCATAATCCATGTTTCATTGGTCTCTCAGAGCTGGCAGAGGGCATTACCCCCGGAGAAATTCAATGAAGTATGTCTTGTGTCAACTTTTTGTAGGACTGTTTTCACCACCAAATTTGCTGTGGTGCATGCACATCACTGCATCTCCCAACTGTCTCCACCAGGGGCCCTTATAGCTGTCTTGATAAGGACACTTATAGCTCTTCATCTCTATATTAAAGATCTTGACACTGTCCTGTGACTTGTTTTGCTTTGGGTATTTAATAGAATCGCTACCAATTTATGCAGGCCAAGACGAAACTCCAGAACCATCAAAATACAATACTCCATGCTCTTTTCATCTTAATAACCCAAGGGCAGTTGAGGCCTGGCTTGATAATCTTTATTTTACTTACTTATTTTTCTCTTCTGTTTGGTATGGTGGCCTTTTGCAGCTTGTTCTGCCAACTACTTTGTGGACTAAAAATTAAAAAGCAAAAAATGATGAGCTGCTCAATCAGATAGTGATGTCACTCAGGTGCTAAAAGGGAGGGGTAATTCTGTGTAGGAAAAAACAATGGTTCCCTAATGCACACCGAGTGAAAAATATTACTACATAATAGTCAGATAATACGGAGATCTTGGTTGCGTATATCTGCAGATATAGGGTTAAGCCCCCAGGCCAATCGACAAGGCTTCTCCGTCACTGGGGGTCCCTAATACTAGGTATGGGTCCGGGGTGCAGGACCCCATAATGTCGGCACAGGTCGGCTACCCCAGTTCAGCACACAGGTGAGAGTTAATAAGGGTTAATAAGAAGCACAGAAGTGCTATGTAAGTGGTGTGATTAAAATAATACAAAAATATATACAAAGTGATAGTGAAAAACATAAGTGTTAATAAAGTGTTAGGGTGTGCCGACCTGAAGCAGCCCAGCCATACCGACACAGGGGCCACCACACCCCACACCCACCCCATAAATAATTACAAATATATCTGGGTAAAATTCCCAGTGTAAGGCCACATGGTAATGGCTCCTACAGAATCTGAGAGCCAGCTTACCTGGAGATACCCCTAGCTTCTCCTATGGCAGTCTGGAATCAGCAATCCCTCCTAATGCTGACCCATCCATGCCTCTCGATACAATGCAAAAAATGATGAGCTGCTCAATCAGATAGTGATGTCACTCAGGTGCTAAAAGGGAGGGGTAATTCTGTGTAGGAAAAAACAATGGTTCCCTAATGCACACCGAGTGAAAAATATTACTACATAATAGTCAGATAATACGGAGATCTTGGTTGCGTATATCTGCAGATATAGGGTTAAGCCCCCAGGCCAATCGACAAGGCTTCTCCGTCACTGGGGGTCCCTAATACTAGGTATGGGTCCGGGGTGCAGGACCCCATAACGTCGGCACAGGTCGGCAACCCCAGTTCAGCACACAGGTGAGAGTTAATAAGGGTTAATAAGAAGCACAGAAGTGCTATGTAAGTGGTGTGATTAAAATAATACAAAAATATATACAAAGTGATAGGGAAAAACATAAGTGTTAATAAAGTGTTAGGGTGTACCGACCTGAAGCAGCCCAGCCATACCGACACAGGGGCCACCACACCCCACACCCACCCCATAAATAATTACAAATATATCTGGGTAAAATTCCCAGTGTAAGGCCACATGGTAATGGCTCCTACAGCATCTGAGAGCCAGCTTACCTGGAGATACCCCTAGCTTCTCCTATGGCAGTCTGGAATCAGCAATCCCTCCTAATGCTGACCCATCCATGCCTCTCGATACAATGCAAAAAATGATGAGCTGCTCAATCAGATAGTGATGTCACTCAGGTGCTAAAAGGGAGGGGTAATTCTGTGTAGGAAAAAACAATGGTTCCCTAATGCACACCGAGTGAAAAATATTACTACATAATAGTCAGATAATACGGAGATCTTGGTTGCATATATCTGCAGATATAGGGTTAAGCCCCCAGGCCAATCGACAAGGCTTCTCCGTCACTGGGGGTCCCTAATACTAGGTATGGGTCCGGGGTGCAGGACCCCATAACGTCGGCACAGGTCGGCTACCCCAGTTCAGCACACAGGTGAGAGTTAATAAGGGTTAATAAGAAGCACAGAAGTGCTATGTAAGTGGTGTGATTAAAATAATACAAAAATATATACAAAGTGATAGGGAAAAACATAAGTGTTAATAAAGTGTTAGGGTGTGCAGACCTGAAGCAGCCCAGCCATACCGACACAGGGGCCACCACACCCCACACCCACCCCATAAATAATTACAAATATATCTGGGTAAAATTCCCAGTGTAAGGCCACATGGTAATGGCTCCTACAGCATCTGAGAGCCAGCTTACCTGGAGATACCCCTAGCTTCTCCTATGGTAGTCTGGAATCAGCAATCCCTCCTAATGCTGACCCATCCATGCCTCTCGATACAATGCAAAAAATGATGAGCTGCTCAATCAGATAGTGATGTCACTCAGGTGCTAAAAGGGAGGGGTAATTCTGTGTAGGAAAAAACAATGGTTCCCTAATGCACACAGAGTGAAAAATATTACTACATAATAGTCAGATAATACGGAGATCTTGGTTGCGTATATCTGCAGATATAGGGTTAAGCCCCCAGGCCAATCGACAAGGCTTCTCCGTCACTGGGGGTCCCTAATACTAGGTATGGGTCCGGGGTGCAGGACCCCATAACGTCGGCACAGGTCGGCTACCCCAGTTCAGCACACAGGTGAGAGTTAATAAGGGTTAATAAGAAGCACAGAAGTGCTATGTAAGTGGTGTGATTGAAATAATACAAAAATATATACAAAGTGATAGGGAAAAACATAAGTGTTAATAAAGTGTTAGGGTGTGCCGACCTGAAGCAGCCCAGCCATACCGACACAGGGGCCACCACACCCCACACCCACCCCATAAATAATTACAAATATATCTGGGTAAAATTCGCAGTGTAAGGCCACATGGTAATGGCTCCTACAGCATCTGAGAGCTGGCTTACCTGGAGATACCCCTAGCTTCTCCTATGGCAGTCTGGAATCAGCAATCCCTCCTAATGCTGACCCATCCATGCCTCTCGATACAATGCAAAAAATGATGAGCTGCTCAATCAGATAGTGATGTCACTCAGGTGCTAAAAGGGAGGGATAATTCTGTGTAGGAAAAAACAATGGTTCCCTAATGCACACAGAGTGAAAAATATTACTACATAATAGTCAGATAATACGGAGATCTTGGTTGCGTATATCTGCAGATATAGGATTAAGCCCCCAGGCCAATCGACAAGGCTTCTCCGTCACTGGGGGTCCCTAATACTAGGTATGGGTCCGGGGTGCAGGACCCCATAACGTCGGCACAGGTCGGCTACCCCAGTTCAGCACACAGGTGAGAGTTAATAAGGGTTAATAAGAAGCACAGAAGTGCTATGTAAGTGGTGTGATTGAAATAATACAAAAATATATACAAAGTGATAGGGAAAAACATAAGTGTTAATAAAGTGTTAGGGTGTGCCGACCTGAAGCAGCCCAGCCATACTGACACAGTGGCCACCAGACCCCACACCCACCCCATAAATAATTACAAATATATCTGGGTAAAATTCCCAGTGTAAGGCCACATGGTAATGCCTCCTACAGCATCTGAGAGCCAGCTTACCTGGAGATACCCCTAGCTTCTCCTATGGCAGTCTGGAATCAGCAATCCCTCCTAATGCTGACCCATCCATGCCTCTCGATACAATGCAAAAAATGATGAGCTGCTCAATCAGATAGTGATGTCACTCAGGTGCTAAAAGGGAGGGGTAATTCTGTGTAGGAAAAAACAATGGTTCCCTAATGCACACCGAGTGAAAAATATTACTACATAATAGTCAGATAATATGGAGATCTTGGTTGCGTATATCTGCAGATATAGGGTTAAGCCCCCAGGCCAATCGACAAGGCTTCTCCGTCACTGGGGGTCCCTAATACTAGGTATGGGTCTGGGGTGCAGGACCCCATAACGTCGGCACAGGTCGGCTACCCCAGTTCAGCACACAGGTGAGAGTTAATAAGGGTTAATAAGAAGCACAGAAGTGCTATGTAAGTGGTGTGATTAAAATAATACAAAAATATATACAAAGTGATAGGGAAAAACATAAGTGTTAATAAAGTGTTAGGGTGTGCCGACCTGAAGCAGCCCAGCCATACCGACACAGGGGCCACCACACCCCACACCCACCCCATAAATAATTACAAATATATCTGGGTAAAATTCCCAGTGTAAGGCCACATGGTAATGGCTCCTACAGCATCTGAGAGCCAGCTTACCTGGAGATACCCCTAGCTTCTCCTATGGCAGTCTGGAATCAGCAATCCCTCCTAATGCTGACCCATCCATGCCTCTCGATACAATGCAAAAAATGATGAGCTGCTCAATCAGATAGTGATGTCACTCAGGTGCTAAAAGGGAGGGGTAATTCTGTGTAGGAAAAAACAATGGTTCCCTAATGCACACCGAGTGAAAAATATTACTACATAATAGTCAGATAATACGGAGATCTTGGTTGCGTATATCTGCAGATATAGGGTTAATCCCCCAGGCCAATCGACAAGGCTTCTCCGTCACTGGGGGTCCCTAATACTAGGTATGGGTCCGGGGTGCAGGACCCCATAACGTCGGCACAGGTCGGCTACCCCAGTTCAGCACACAGGTGAGGGTTAATAAGGGTTAATAAGAAGCACAGAAGTGCTATGTAAGTGGTGTGATTAAAATAATACAAAAATATATACAAAGTGATAGGGAAAAACATAAGTGTTAATAAAGTGTTAGGGTGTACCGACCTGAAGCAGCCCAGCCATACCGACACAGGGGCCACCACACCCCACACCCACCCCATAAATAATTACAAATATATCTGGGTAAAATTCCCAGTGTAAGGCCACATGGTAATGGCTCCTACAGCATCTGAGAGCCAGCTTACCTGGAGATACCCCTAGCTTCTCCTATGGCAGTCTGGAATCAGCAATCCCTCCTAATGCTGACCCATCCATGCCTCTCGATACAATGCAAAAAATGATGAGCTGCTCAATCAGATAGTGATGTCACTCAGGTGCTAAAAGGGAGGGGTAATTCTGTGTAGGAAAAAACAATGGTTCCCTAATGCACACCGAGTGAAAAATATTACTACATAATAGTCAGATAATACGGAGATCTTGGTTGCGTATATCTGCAGATATAGGGTTAAGCCCCCAGGCCAATCGACAAGGCTTCTCCGTCACTGGGGGTCCCTAATACTAGGTATGGGTCCGGGGTGCAGGACCCCATAACGTCGGCACAGGTCGGCTACCCCAGTTCAGCACACAGGTGAGAGTTAATAAGGGTTAATAAGTGGTGTGATTAAAATAATACAAAAATATATACAAAGTGATAGGGAAAAACATAAGTGTTTTATGGGGTGGGTGTGGGGTGTGGTGGCCCCTGTGTCGGTAAGGCTGGGCTGCTTCAGGTCGGCACACCCTAACACTTTATTAACACTTATGTTTTTCCCTATCACTTTGTATATATTTTTGTATTATTTTAATCACACCACTTACATAGCACTTCTATGCTTCTTATTAACCCTTATTAACTCTCACCTGTGTGCTGAACTGGGGTAGCCGACCTGTGCCGACGTTATGGGGTCCTGCACCCCGGACCCATACCTAGTATTAGGGACCCCCAGTGACGGAGAAGCCTTGTCGATTGGCCTGGGGGCTTAACCCTATATCTGTAGATATACGCAACCAAGATCTCCGTATTATCTGACTATTATGTAGTAATATTTTTCACTCTGTGTGCATTAGGGAACCATTGTTTTTTCCTACACAGAATTACCCCTCCCTTTTAGCACCTGAGTGACATCACTATCTGATTGAGCAGCTCATCATTTTTTGCATTGTATCGAGAGGCATGGATGGGTCAGCATTAGGAGGGATTGCTGATTCCAGACTGCCATAGGAGAAGCTAGGGGTATCTCCAGGTAAGCTGGCTCTCAGATGCTGTAGGTGCCATTACCATGTGGCCTTACACTGGGAATTTTACCCAGATATATTTGTAATTATTTATGGGGTGGGTGTGGGGTGTGGTGGCCCCTGTGTCGGTATGGCTGGGCTGCTTCAGGTCGGCACACCCTAACACTTTATTAACACTTATGTTTTTCCCTATCACTTTGTATATATTTTTGTATTATTTTAATCACACCACTTACATAGCACTTCTGTGCTTCTTATTAACCCTTATTAACTCTCACCTGTGTGCTGAACTGGGGTAGCCAACCTGTGCCGACGTTATGGGGTCCTGCACCCCGGACCCATACCTAGTATTAGGGACCCCCAGTGACGGAGAAGCCTTGTCGATTTGCCTGGGGGCTTAACCCTATATCTGCAGATATACGCAACCAAGATCTCCGTATTATCTGACTATTATGTAGTAATATTTTTCACTCGGTGTGCATTAGGGAACCATTGTTTTTCCTACATGGACTAAAAATTATACTGGATATTTAGGTTGTTAGTTTAGTTTGGGGGTCCAGGAATACCCTAGTTTTAAGTGGTTAAACAGGATTGGATGTCTGTTATACTGTTCATAATTTCCCCATTAGATTAATTTTGGGTCAGATTTTGAACCTTCTTTATTATATCTATGACTTTGATCCTTGCCAGGCTTTTCACAAAATTACTGTACATTGCAGTCTGCTATTTGTTGACATTTTTTCCTGCTCATAATACTGTGCATATCTTATTGTCATCTATTCTGTTAAGTAATATTTGTATCTGTTTATCTACTATTTTCTTTTATAGTTATTACAGTCTACCTGTTCCATATGCTATGGAATTTATACTGTGAGGTGGATAGGTTGTAGATTTGGGTTTTATATGTGAAGTGGAAAGTGTTTTGGGGATATATTGTAGTAGAGTTTTGTTAGGGATTCAGGTGTATTTTCATTGGGATATGATCTACAGGTAGCAGGGACATGCGGTGAGGTAAATGGCTGAGGAGGCACTGGCTAGTACCAGAGCAAAATTTACACACAATATATGAGCCCAAGGGTTTACTTGGGCATTATACAAAGTTGCAGCAGTATATACTGCTGGAAGTTTAGTTAGCTTTGATTAGCGATGTGAGGAAAAGATAGGCACTTGAGGCATTGCTTACCTGCCATAGACTTTTTACTCCAGAGGTTTGACTATAAAAATTATTAGAATAATACAAAGAAGATTTTTATAATATATTATATTATTCATCTATGTTATATAGTCAAAACTCTAACGTATACTAAAGTGACAGAAAAAGCTCTGCTTTACCTGCCCCACCTCACTGCACATCACTGATAGGTAGGGAGGCATTCAATTTTGGATTTTATTTCCTTATTTTATGCTGCTTAACTCTGTTATATTATCATGGTGATTTTTTTGGTTATTGTGGAACAATTACACTGTCGGTCCTTGCGCAATTTAATTTGACATTGATTTAGGGGTTCTCATATTTGTTTCAGTTGTTGTGATTTGGTTTAAATAGCAACTTCCTGCCCTTGCTGCATGACCTGACTTTTACTGCCTAGTATTTTTGTTAGACTCGAGTAATACATGCATGTTTATATCTGTAATCTTCCTTGTTTGGATCTTGCCCTTTTTGTCTAGACTGCATTTGTGGGTTAATGTGTGGCTATGAGAACAGTCACTGTTAAATCCTTTATTTTTCTTCATATGTTATTTCTAGAGATGTGTGGGTTGAGATGTACCCGGATCTTAAAACAGCATCTTATTGGCTCTCGAATGCCACGTGTTTTGGATAGCCAATACTAAAAATCCGGATAAATCTTAACTCGCATTAATTTGGCCATTAAGGAGCAAGTAAATCCAAACCTAGTTATTCTGTTTATGCCTGACTTCATTATGTACACCTAACCTCTGGTCTCTCCCTGACAGCCTCTATATTTTCAGCAGACCTCTGTAAATTTGGCAAGTTTTGACTGTAACAGTTATTAGAATAATAAAAAGATTATATTTATAAGTTATTAATGTCTTCTTTGTATTTTTATAATCAGTTATTTAGTCAAAACAATGAAGTATACTGGATTATGACAGGTGAGGCTTGACTGTGCATCAATGATTACTGTAGATATAATACTTATCAATCTGCTGTTGGGATGCACAATCAGTATTTTGGTTTTGGTACAATTTGAAGGGTTTGCACACCCCTTTCCCTTTCTGATAGCCACAGCTACACAAGTTTTGGCTATAGATGAAGCAGTGCTTTATAGCACTACACATCGTGGCATGCCACATAGATTCAATCACGCCAGTCCCCCATGTATAGTTAATGGATATTGGGTGCATGTTTATGTGTGCTCCCGCTATTCCGTGACACTCATTGTGCATCAATCTATGAGGACACTTCTGTATGTTTAAGTCACCAACCAAGGAATAAGGGGTTTCACCATTGCAGTGATTGCTCCATGTGTAAAACATGCCCCCCTGTAGATAGAAAATTATATATATATATATATATATATAGAACTGCAGAAGGAGAAGGGTGCCAGACAGGTATTCAGAGCAGAAAAGAGAAATCTCTTCTGGCGTTAGTCATCTGCTTACTGGAAATATTCTTGACTTTAGGCACGTAGCACTCTTCTGTTTTTATTGTATAAGTCACCAACTATGTCAATGTGATCCTAGTCTTGGATTTTAATATTGGAATACCCTTTTCTTTTTCTCCTTCCACCATTTGCATGAATATTATATTAGGAGTGAACAAAAAAATAAATGTATTATAGACATTATTGCAGTTTAGCTTTTGCCAGCCAGAAGAAAGTAACAAACTCTAATTCTGATTTGTATGGAATTGCACAGCCATTGCACCAGGTTTACATTTGGTGTGTTTATATCTAGATACATAAAAAGTTCATAAGTTCAACCAAAGCTTTTTAACATTTGTTTTGATACTAAAATATGCATTTATTATTTGGTTTGACTTCGCAGAAATAAAGCCACCTCCTGCAGGGATACAGTATAAGTATCAAAAAATGATTACTGTAGTCTGCAATAAGTCAATGCCAGAATTGCATATTTTATGCCAAGCAAATGGACATACACCAAACTCATCATGAATCCTCCAATGTTTATCTATCATATGAAAATTTAGAGTAGTTTTTTTTATACAGTGTGTTGCACATCTTACACGTTTATGGAGGTATTTATCAATGTTTGATGAGTGATACATTTGTGAGAGATAAAGTACTAACCAGCAGCAGCTGCAGCACCGACTACCTAGTACAGCTAGGAGCTGCTAAGCACATATTTATAAACATACATATGTAGACATATGAAATATACTGTATGTGTAGGCAGTGTAACCAGATCAGAAGCGGTGCTGTATACCAGAGTCACCGTGCTGAACCCTGGCCTCGGCATTATCTTTCAATTTCCTAAACCCACCACAGACTCCTGTGAAAGTAGCCAAAAAGAGTATGGGGGCAGGCTTAGGAGAGTGAAGCTTAATTCTGAGTACTGGGTTCACCACCGTGGCTATGGTACACAGCGCCGCTGCCAATCCAGATACACTGCCAGCACATATATTACATACATCTGTATGGTTATGTGCTTAGTGACTCCCCCCTCCAATAGTTTGTTGGCTCTGCAGCCCAGAGCTGCAACCACCACTGGTACCTACCAATCAGCTCCTAACTTTTTTTAAATACAGCCTGTAAATGTAAAATAGAAGCTGATTGGCTTGTATTTTATCTTTCACAAAGTTATCTGTCTCTGAGCTTAGATAAATACTTCCATAAGAAAGAAAATCTAACTGATAAATTCCGCATTTAGTAACATTTTAATTGGTAATTTTGGTAAAAAAATAATAATATGATTCTTATTGTAGCTTGTAGCACTGTGTTTTACATCTATATTACCTAATAAATTCCAGCAAACTCTGCTATAAAAATTACAATACTGCATGACCCACAAAATGTTGGCAAAATAAAAGTTCAAATGTGCAGCACATGTTTTGGCAGACTCCCAAATATTGCACACATCTAATAAATAGTTTTTCTAGCTATGCACAACCAATGGAACACTTTGCAGACTGAAAATCCCAAAGGACTCATTTAAAAGTACAAAGTATTATTTCAGTTATGACCATTATATATTTATTTTGAAGCAGACTTCCACTTATGCACATGCAGGAAAGTATTAAGAGGCCAAAAGTGGCCATTGAGGATGCAATTAAATGTGATTTATTCCTAAAGTGTCATTTAACACTATGCTTAAGAAACATTTGCTTGATAGGTTGTAGGTAACTGTCGGTGGTGGATAATAAATTAATCCATTATATTAAGAAAGTTCTTTCTTTTTTAACATTTTGTTTATTATCTGCAAATTTATTATTTTTCTTAGCTGCAATATTTCTATTAGTAACGTGGATTCAAATAATTATTTTTACAGCCTTAGATTTGATAAATGTTACATTTAATACAATGCAATTATATTAATAACATATTTTAAGCAAATCTAAGAACAATTTTTATGATCACAATATATTTGTTCATAAACAGCCTATAGAAATGTATCACAAAATGTGTCCACTATTTTGCATGTATAGGGTAGTAGTTAATGTATACATAATACTGAATAATGCTTTGCAAATGGCATTTTTTTTTAAAGATAGGAAACATGTCAGTAGTTATTGGTAGTGGTCATTAAATCCTGAGTTTATTGGCTGTGCCTCTGCCATTTCTGTGAACCTTCCCAAAAACCCTGACCTGTCTCTCAGCACAGATATACAGTATGTGCTATACAGTCCATATCTGTACACTGCTGAGTAGGATCTCCACTCAGATCTGGGTTTGGGTGTTTGATAGCACAGACTAACATTTGCATGTAGGTAGGGGTGTAAGTTTATACCAGCCGTCCGGAGGAGAAATCAATTGTGGTGCCCTTTGCCTTGGTGGCTTTAGCTTACTTATGTGCCAACATCTGTCAGCACATGCACAGTAGCACAGGTGAGGGGGCAAAGGAGTAAGTAATGTGCCAGTATTCCTGCAAGTTGTGGATAATCTCCAGCTACTTCCCCATGGTTTTCTCCAGCCTTAATTCCCCTGTGTTTCTGCAGCTCAAGCCCTCCAGTGTCTCCCCAGTTTCAGCTAGACAAATAATATCATGAAAAATAAATTCTGCTCCATGCCATATATCAAAACGTTATAGCATGCCATATATCAAAAAGTTATAGCACCGGTATGCTAAATCTACCAAAATCTTTGCAAAAAGGGACAGCAATGAATACCTCCCTAAACACAATATGTAGCAAGAACAGACATGTAGGCTCAAAATTAAAGGCATCTATAGAGGGACAAAATGAACTGCTATTATTCAGTTGGTGGTGTTAGCTACAGTATAAGAGAAAAAAGGTAGATTTCTGTGGAAGAAAATAGTGTTTAGAAAGGGCAAGTAGGGTAAAAGAAGAACATTAATAAAAGAGAAGGAGTGATATGGGGGGTAATTGAGCAGCTCGCTGGGTGGGTGAGGAAGGAGATGAATAAAACAGAAAAGGTGAAATTCAAGGTTAGTATGAGCAGCTGGGTGGGTGAAGAAAGGGTTAGAGGAGGGGAGGTGATGTGCACTCTCGCAGAAAAAGAAAAAACTCACCAAAGTTGGTGCAGTGACAGTAGGTGAGGCAACTACAACTTGGCTCCTGATAGCAATGGCTGATGGGAGATGCTGACAAAGTTGTAGATAATGCATTTAAAATACTGCAGCAGCTTGTGGGAGGCAGGCCCTCCTGGTGTTCCAACTCCCACTTTGTCCTTACAACATCAGTTTGGCTGCAACAGTGGGGTGCACCTATCCAATTGGGAGAGCAGGGAGAGGACTGAAGGGAGGAGTAGAAATAAAGGTGATACCAGGGCTTGTATGCTACTATACTGTACTTGTAATAATTGGCAATGTACACTAAGAGCCAGCCTGTCGCTGACTCTTTACTGTGAGTGACAGTATGTGGTGCAGCTCAGTACAAATGCCAGCCTAACTTATTCAGAATGTATATGGCCAGACCCGGGGGCATATTCCACCCTGCCTCCCAGCCCAGCCTGTTTCTCTGTGCCCCCCCCCCCCCGCTTCCTGACAGCTGGAGCCCGGCGGCGAATGACTCCATTGCCTCCCGGACTTCCACGATTGCATGTAGGGAAAAGAGATTATTACATTTTTTAAAAATGGGGTAGATTATAAAAGCTATACTGAGGCTGGCTAGTGGGCTTTTGTGACACAACTGGCTAGATGCTATAATTTCTATTGGATTAATACTGCACTGTTAGTATCCATGCTGAAGTAGCAGCTTGCCAATTCTCCATGCCAGAGGTGAACATGGTTTAGATCACCATGGGATGCCTCTTCATCCACTGTAGGATATGGATTTATTTGTGCATGGCCATGTGACTTTGCATTCCACCTTGGCAATCGATGTACACAGTGGCTGTTGTGTCATCCAACTGCACCTTAATGGCAGTCTCATCAAGAGGGAAGATGCTGCCTGTAGGGCATTTAATACTGCCCTGAGCTCCCGGACATTGACTGGAAGTAGTGGTGCATGGTTCAACCAGCAGTCCTGGAACTGACAATCCAGTACCATCACTCCTCATGGGATTCCTCTTCATCCACTGTAGGATATGGATTTATTTGTGCATGGCCATGTGACTTTGCATTCCACCTTGGCAATTGATGTACACAACGGCTGTTGTGTCATCCAACTGCACCTTAATGGCTCTCTCATCAAGAGGGAAGATGCTGCCTGTAGGGCATTTAATACTGCCCTGAGCTACCGGACATTGAGTGGAAGTAGTGGTGCATGGTTCAACCAGCAGTCCTGGAACTGACAATCCAGTACCATCACTCCTCAGCCACCGGGAATAGCATCCATGGTCAGGAAAATCCCGTTTTAAATGCCAAATTTGGTGACCCACCAAGAGATGGTCAATATGAAGGCACCATAACAGGGAAATGTGGTCCAAAAAAATCCAAAGATGTGACCCTAACCACTAAGGTAGCAGATCAAACTGGAACAGCTTGGAGTGATATCTGTCAAACTGAATGGATTCGAAAGAGGCCACCATCCAATCCAGCAGGTGAATGCAAAGGTGGAAGGAACCATCATGACCAATTCCATAATGGCCTGGGCCATGTCCTCTGAAGAAACACTTGCAGTAGGGAGGTGTCCAGAATCATCCCAAGAAACTGAAGACATTGGGTTGGACTTCTGGAAGTTGACAATAAAGTCATATTAAATGAGAATCTGATGTGTGATGGATACATGATCTAAAAGTTTTTCCAGCAATGAAGCCATGATGAGAAGGCTTTCCAGGTATGGGACAATAGCCCCTCCCAGGGATCTGAGATAAGCAATCATCACCACCATCACCTTAGTAAAGACCCTGGGTGCCAATGACAGCCCAGCAGGCCCCAAACTGATAGTGAGGATCCCTCATGGCAAAGCAGAGGAATGCCTTATGCAGCTCCAAGATTGGCATGTACAGGTACAGTAGGAATCCATAAAGTCCAAGGATATCAGGAATACTGCCACCTCCAGACCTGCAATCACCGAGTGGAGAGATTCCATTTTGAACCAGTAAAATGTTAAATAAAGATGTCATGATTTGAGATTCAAAATAGGCCAGACCGAACCATCCTGCTTTGGAACAACAAATACATTTTAGTAGAATCCCTAAGTGCACTGATGCACAGGAATCAAAATCAACACCTTGGAGGCTAAAAACTTGGCGATTGCCAGCTGCAACATGACCTGTTTCTGATTCGCCAAAGGTAGACTTGTAATGAAAACAGGGCTGGTGGAGGAGAAACAAAATTGCAAACCCAAACATCAGAATAAGTCTGAAACCAAGCCTCCTGAACAGAAACAGATGAGCACCCACCATGGGAGCCCCTAGACTTATGGTCCAGACAATGGAAGGTACTGGGTTGTTGACCCTTGGATCTTCCTCCTCTGACTGCAGATGAGGCACCTCTGGCCTTACTTCTATATCTGTCAGGGGTCCTGAAAGGTTCAAAAGGAAAGTCCTGAATAGGACTGATGTGGAGTAGTCACTGTTGATGTGGAGCAGCCCCCTTTGGTTTGGCCAGAGAAAACCATATGTCCAGTTCTGGACCAAATAGGATATCCCAATTGAACAGGAGGCTCCATAGCCTGCTTTTATTCAGCATCAGCCTGCCAGGCCTGAAACCAAAGAGTGCGTTGAGCTGCAATCATGCAGGTTTTGGAGCCTACATGGCCAATATCAGTTGGCTTAATGGTTAGCATTACTGCCTCACAACACTAGGTTCATGGGTTCAATTCCCACCATGGCCTTAACTGTGTGTAGTTTGTATATTCTCCCCGTACTTGCACAGGTTTTCTTTGGGTACAGTATTTTCTTTCCATAATCTAAAAATATACCGGTAGGTTCGTTGACCCCAACAAAAAAATTAACCCTAGTGTCATGTTTACATACAGAAAGGAGGATCACAAATTATATGTGATCAAAGGTGAGGTGATTACCTGCAGGAATAATCACAAATAATGTTTTCAAGTGACTGTATACAGATGTAGCCACCTTTATCTTGAGTGGCTGAAGCGTTTGTCTCGATCGAGCATACGCAGCACCCGGACCCCTCCCCATTGGTGTTGGTTTATGCCTTAGGGGACTCGGACGCTCGCATTTGTAAAGCACGGTATTTTCCACCGCCTCCCGCTAGCCCACCATTCCCATTGTGCCTTAGGGAACTCAGACGCTCATGTACTGTACATGTATTTTAAAAGCACGGTGTTTATACATTGTACTGTACATTCTTCCTTTTCCACAATTAGTTGCGTCGCCTCCCGTTACGCCTACAGTATTAACATTACAGTCATCACTGACCAATTGCCAGAGCTGTAGATCAATCCGCCGCTATACTGTACGATCGAAAGTACTGGATTAGTGGAGCATTAGCCATCCAGTGGTGGAGATGTGTAATGCATGCTGAGTATCTAGAATCGCCTCAACAAGCCTGCCTGTGATTAAACTCAGTTATCGCCTTAGCGTGACTAAACGTCCGTCTAGGCGGAGAATCGGTCAAGATAAAGGTGGCTACATCTGTATATATAATTTTGTATTCTTTCAGCCTAGATGTAACAAAATGGCCTACATGCAATGTCCTGCGTTTAACCTTCATAGATCTAGGCAGGGGGAGATCTGCAGACCATAAAGTGGGATGAAAGCAATGACCAGACCAGAGGTTATAAATACTGATAAGAGGGAGATGTCAGGCAAATCACAATTTCTCCTGTGAGCTGACCGCAGTTGTATATTGTCCAAAATATAAATTATCTGTGGCCTGGGAACCTGACATGACATTGTAAAATTGGATTGCATTTCTACATCAAAAGCAGATATTGCCAAGCTCTGGACATTGAGGTCTGATAAGTGGGACCAAATGTCCTGATTGGAATGTTCATGAATCCTATTTCATGGCTAATGTCGTAAACCTCTAAAACTTCAAATCCACAACTCCAGGCTTAGGAAGATGTGACACCCAGAGCCCAGACCTCACTCACTTTTAAAGAGATTCATACAGTATGCCTTTGGGCTACACCCCCTCCCCCTTGCCTTTTGCCATGCACCAAGTATGTAAAAATGGTGTATGTTTAGTGTCCAGCAGGGAAGTAGATAAAAATCCCAAGGGTGGGGGCCTGCTGGAGCTGAGGACTATATCTGTCTCTCGTATTGGGACACAAAGTGCATCTCTTGGGGACTCAACAAAATGTTGGATATGACCTGAGTTATTCTGTGAAACTCCCCCACAAACAGAGCCACCTAAGTTTGTTTGAGTAAGTGAGTTAGGTTCCTGTATCTTTTATTTCTTTTCATTTGTTGAGATTGCTGTATTCTGTGTGTGTTTTTAAAATATTCTTAATAATCTTTGTAACCTTTTTGTAACTAAAGCTTTGAAGTATTCTTGAAATTAAATATCTAATTTTAGTTCTGATCCTGTGATTCTTATGAACTCGGGGCCTGTGTGGCTCATGTCTACCTTCTTTTCTAAGTATTGCAGTGTGTGTGTGACAGGTAAAGCTAAAGATTCCTGCAATGTCCGCAATACATTGAAAAGTCTTTGCTGGTGGCAGCTAAGGTGTTTCAGTAATCCCGTGTGTCGAAAGTGACCCATACGTCACATGTGGCAATTCTCGAATTGGCATATTTGTGGAATTGGCCAGCAGTGTCATGATAAGTGGTGGCAAGCGGTGGGATGATATCTGCTTGTTTTTATCTAAGAACTTAAGTGAATGTGGTAATAATTCCGTGAGTGGAACATCCACTTCACCAGAATAAGAACTCAGAGCTTTATTATAATTTTAGAATACACACAGTGAGTGTCAATCTCTTATCCCCTCCTCTTCCTTTGTTTTTCTTTTCTATTATTTTATTTTGGCGAAAATTAGATCAAAGATGACTAAGTCTAAGCATCTGATTAAGGATGATGGCTGCAAACCTGTGCGTGGGAATGATGCATCAGCCAGTGCTGCTGAGACAGTAGGGGATGTATTTTGCACTGGACTGTTATGTACTGCAGGAAGTAATTGTTGTCATGCGGATTTCTGATGTGGACTCTGTTATTGACGTGAGGCCTGTGCATATGGCCTTGGATAAGCATTCACAGACTGATATCAAGTATGGGAAAAATCCAGAGCATCATGATGGCTGCAAACCTGTGCTTGGGAATGATGCATTGGCCTGGGCTGCTGAGACAGTAGGAGATGTATTGCATACTGGACTATTACGTACTGCGGGTAGTAATAGTGCAATGTTGGATTCTGATGTGGACTCTGTTATCGTGTTATCGATGTGAGGCCTGCTGTGGTTGTCTCAAATGTGGATCTTATTCCTCCATTCATGGAAACTGTCGGAGCTGCATGCTGGACAGGGAGAAAATGTTCCAGTGCACGAGAGGAGAGAGAGATAGAGCCTGCCAGTGCTGCACACCTGGTGCAGAGGGAGAGTACTATTGCAGAATAGAGTTCTGCAAACCAACTAGCTGAGGAAGAATGTAAGCTACAAATTGCATTGTGACAAAAAAGTGATTGCTCGTGATACGATGAGACCAGGAAGGTCACCGTTAAACCATGTCTGAAACTTGTCCCTAGTATGACTGACTATGGGAACTTGGACAGTACAACAGATACCAGACCGAGGTCTGACCCCTCTGCCAGTACCAAGGAGATAGTAGAAAGTGCTATAGCCAGGGAGGCTGCAGAGCTACCATCCGAGACAGCGTCGAAAGCTCAAGGGGGGTATGCTGCTGCAAACCCAGTTGACCTGTTTTCCAGGATGCGTACGGAGGATCTATTTAAAGAATGTCAGCTGCAGGGTCTCGCCTGCCGTGACAATACCTGCAGCAAGTTGCTTTGGTAGCTCTGGTGGGCAGAGGAGAGCGATTGCAATGCCTTCAGCCAGTATCGATCCACACTTCTTCGGTCGGGTCCCGAGATGAGTCCTGGGTACCTGCTGCATGAGCTGGAGGAATGTTTTGTAGACGCATGGGGAGAGGCACGCAATTTGAGGAAGCTCGATACCCCATTCTGGCACGATCAGTGTCGCAGAGTAGATGATGAAAGACACCGACTACAAAAGCTTCTTTTATCAACAGAAGAAGCAGTAGTCCAGCTGGAAGGGGTGCCCCAAGAGGAACAGGTACCCCCAACATCTACAGTTGGTGTGGACTATGTTACGGAGTTCTCGCATCACAAGGTGCAGTGTACCCTACTGGGAAGAGCTGTTGATGCAAACAGCATATTACCACAGCTGGAAAAGGCTGATTTTAAGGAGAATCCGATTGTAGAGGAAATTATGTTGACAATAGAGATGAGCGCCTGAAATTTTTCGGGTTTTGTGTTTTGGTTTTGGGTTCGGTTCCGCGGCCGTGTTTTGGGTTCGACCGCGTTTTGGCAAAACCTCACCGAATTTTTTTTGTCGGATTCGGGTGTGTTTTGGATTCGGGTGTTTTTTTCAAAAAACCCTAAAAAACAGCTTAAATCATAGAATTTGGGGGTCATTTTGATCCCAAAGTATTATTAACCTCAAAAACCATAATTTCCACTCATTTTCAGTCTATTCTGAATACCTCACACCTCACAATATTATTTTTAGCCCTAAAAATTGCACCGAGGTCGCTGTGTGAGTAAGATAAGCGACTCTAGTGGCCGACACAAACACCGGGCCCATCTAGGAGTGGCACTGCAGTGTCACGCAGGATGTCCCTTCCAAAAAACCCTCCCCAAACAGCACATGACGCAAAGAAAAAAAGAGGCGCAATGAGGTAGCTGTGTGAGTAAGATTAGCGACCCTAGTGGCCGACACAAACACCGGGCCCATCTAGGAGTGGCACTGCAGTGTCACGCAGGATGGCCCTTCCAAAAAACCCTCCCCAAACAGCACATGACGCAAAGAAAAAAAGAGGCGCAATGAGGAAGCTGACTGTGTGAGTAAGATAAGCGACCCTAGTGGCCGACACAAACACCGGGCCCATCTAGGAGTGGCACTGCAGTGTCACGCAGGATGGCCCTTCCAAAAAACCCTCCCCAAACAGCACATGACGCAAAGAAAAAAAGAGGCGCAATGAGGTAGCTGACTGTGTGAGTAAGATAAGCGACCCTAGTGGCCGACACAAACACCGGGCCCATCTAGGAGTGGCACTGCAGTGTCACGCAGGATGGCCCTTCCAAAAAACCGTCCCCAAACAGCACATGACGCAAAGAAAAAAAGAGGCGCAATGAGGTAGCTGACTGTGTGAGTAAGATAAGCGACCCTAGTGGCCGACACAAACACCGGGCCCATCTAGGAGTGGCACTGCAGTGTCACGCAGGATGGCCCTTCCAAAAAACCCTCCCCAAACAGCACATGACGCAAAGAAAAAAAGAGGCGCAATGAGGTAGCTGACTGTGTGAGTAAGATAAGCGACCCTAGTGGCCGACACAAACACCGGGCCCATCTAGGAGTGGCACTG